>NC_080111.1:24878124-25503124 GCF_950005125.1 Chionomys nivalis | reverse complement strand
ATAATACATAAGACAGTTCATACAGAGAGGGCTCAAAACCTTTTTTTTTTTTAAACAAAGTAGCATGGTGATCACAATTCAAGGAGTCAAGGGCTTCATCTTGTTTATCATGTGCTTATAATGGAATGTTGTATATACTTATATATTCTCCATTGAATCGGGAGATTGTGACGGGAGGATGAACAATTCAAGAACAACTCAAGGAACTTAGAAATATCCTATCTGAATAAATAAATAATAAAATACTAATAATGAAGGCTGGATGTATCGCTTTAGTTCTGTGGTTTAGCAATTATCAAGTGTCTAAAATGTCTTGTGTGTAATTTCCTGTATCCCAACAAACACACAAACAAGCAAAGAAACAAATACATAAGTACCACAAATAATATCCTCACACGTTTCTTCATTCTTCTTTTTCTCAATCAACAAACTTCCCATGTTGTCTTTTTTGTCTAGAGAAAATGTCAGTCTTCTCCATCTCAGACAATCTGACCTCGAGGAGTAAGCTGAGGTCCTGGAAAAGAAACCTGGTGGATGGTAAACACAGTATACTACACATGGAGTCCTGTGCTTGCTCTTCTGGCAAAGCCAGGGACAAATTCTGGGATGCAGATTTATCTTGGAACATTCCCCATCAAAGAGAGCATGAGTGTCTTCTTTTTCTGCATGAACATTTTGTAAAAGGTATGATCTTCTGTGTTGTGAAGATAATACTGGTTCTAAGGGGAGAACTGACAAACTGAATACATATGCCCCATTGCAATAAATGTATTTTTTCAGTTTCTTTTGTTAACTTGCGCTAGTCACTTTTGTCTAATGAGTTAAAATGTTATTTTAGGTTTAAATATAAGTATGTACATTTGACATATATATTGATCATAATAAACATATATTATACATATACTGTACATGCTTTTTTCAAATACTTCTAAATCATAATACATCTATCTAAGTTAGAATAACTTAACTTTCTTTTGGTATACAGGTTGGAAGTCTGTGAGGAGGTTATGCATATTTTAGCAAGATTTAACAAGCAAAAAAAGAAATGTCAAACTCTATTTGGAAGATGCAAAATTATCTAGTCCAAAACTTTCAACTGTAATTTTGTTGACCACCAAACTGCAGAAGCAGTTTTTATAAGTACACTCCCTGGAGAGTCCAGAATTGGAATCAAGATGTTCCAATTCAAAGGAAAATTAAATAAATGAAGTGAAATGTTTTTTAAAATTCCTTGTCTGTAATATTTCTAGAATACATAGCATTTGAACAGTGACACAGAAAAAACCTAACTCATCTACTGGAATATTCAAACAAAAACGGTTGTCGGAAATTAATTGACATTTTCTCATCTTTCTGTGTGAGATCCAGTATATACTTTGTCTCTCAGAGACAATTCCTCTTTTTGACTAAGAGTCAGAGCATTGATACCTCATTGAGGAGAGCCTGTGGGTAATTTTAACTCTTTCTTTTCAGAAGCACAAGACTCTCTCTGCATGTAAATAGAGCCACAGTAGACACTTTTGAAACAGCACAAAACATCTGACCCCACCATGATAGGGCTAGTGCCATAGTAAGACAGCAATAAACAAATGTTATTGAAAGTTGATGAGGAAGACCCTCCAATGCTAAGTCTAGATTTGTTGTCTTTTTGGTATGTTCTGTGAACATGAGAGAGATATTGTATTCTCCACAAGCAAGGAACATGCATTTTGTTAACGTATTTGGAAAGACTGCTACATTTGGAATTCAATACTTGTTCTTTGAAGTTGAATATATATAAACATATATATATATATATGTGAGGGTGTGTATGTGTGTGTGCATATACACACATATATGCATTATACACATATATCCATTTATATATATGTATATATATGTGTATGCATTTTAAATTTCATTTTACATTCCAATCACAACTCCCATTCCCACTCCATACCTCCCTGCTCCTCCTCACTTCCCTCCCAGATAACCCCCCATCTTCTCCTCTCAAAGGGTAAGGGCTCCCATGGGGAATCAACAAACCTGGTTCATTAAGTTGAGGGAGGACCAAGTCCTTCCCTTCTGCATTAAGGCTGAGCATGATATCCTGGCATAGGGAATGGGCTCCAACAAGTTAGCTCAGGCACTAGAAATAAACTTGGTCCTACTTCCAGGGACCCCTCAGACAGACCAAGCTACACAACTGTCTTTATATGCCGATGGCCTACTTCAGTCCCTTGGAGGCTCCACAGTTGTCAGTCTAGGGTTCATGAGTTCCCATGAGCTTGGTCCAGCTGTCTCTGTAGATTTCCTCTTCATGATCTGACCTCCCTGACTCATACATTCTCTACTCACCTTTCCCTGTCATCAGACTGGCAAATACTGTCATCATATACCCTTTATCCAGTAACTGATGGAAGCAGATACAGAGATCCACAACCAAGCACCAGGCCAAGCTCCAGGAATCCAGGGGAGGAGAGGGAGGTTGGAACAAGTATATATTTAAGTTGAGGGCCTGGGAAGTATGTTTGGAAAATATAAGCAAAATGAAAAGTAACAAGTATTCCATAAGAGAAAGGTATGACACCAAACTAGAAAACAGTTAGCTGGAAGGGGTTTCAAGAACACAGACCCTGGTTCAATATAAGCTTCAATCTCTTTCACTGTATCATGTTTAACTTAGTAATTATCCAAATTTACTCTTTTGTATAAGGATAGTGAAACTATTTAATGTCAAGGTGCTTTATAAAATTAAATAAGCACTTTGGTGATATATAATCTGAAATACATCCACATAGTGAATATCTTAGCTATGGTTCTATTGTTGGTAGAAGACACAATTATCAAGGGAACTCCTTAAAAAGACAGCATTTAGATGAGGGCTGGCTTATAGCTTCAGCAGGTTAGTTACTCATCATCATGGTAGGCCGCATGATAGCAGGCAGGCAGGCGTGGTGTTGAAGAAGTAGCTGAAAGCTGTATCCTGATACACAGGCAGTTGGTAGAAAGCAAGACACACTGGCCCTGCCATGAGCTTTGGAAACCTCAAAGTCCCCTCCCAGTGACATATGTCCTCCAACAGGGCCATACTTCCAAACAGTTCATCATCTGGGGACTAAGAATGAAAATACATTAGGTTATGGGGGACCATTCTCATTCCAACTACAACAGTGTATTCTCTAAACCAAGCTACATAGTAAAAACTTTATCTAAGGAACTTTTTAGTGGTAAGAATTCCTAACATCTATTCTTCTAGCATTTTAAAGAATACAGTATATTTGTGTTAACTGTAATCACAACCTTGCATATCTAGTAGGTCTCTAGAAATCCTCCTGACTATCTGTCTGACATGAAATAAACTGCAGTATTACCCTCTGGACAATACTTTTTCGAAGCCCCATAATTACTGCAACCATTGATATCCAATGTTCTATTAAAAAAGCTATCTGAGAGTCTCAGAGTATGAATGAGTTAGACTTGACTTCATGCCATATATACAATTCAGTTCAAGAGAATAAAAAGTTTAAATGGATAGTTATCATGTATAAAATGTCATTTATACTATTGCTGGTCAATATTTATTTATAATCCTTATAATTATGGATATCTATTTAGGACATGCTCATTAATATATTTTGGAAGAATAACTCATCACAGAGGAAAATATTATCTTTAGCAATATTATCATATTTCTCAAAAAGCATGACTGGATATTCAGTTAAATTTGAATATCAGACAAACACTGAAACTACTTTAGTGTAAATAAATGCAAATATTTACTGCATACCTGTATTATTTGAACACCTTTATGCCCTTCACGAAATACTGACTTAATTTTTCTGTACTTCCAGTACATTTTCCAGATTGTTATTTACTTATCTAGCCAGAAAGACTGTTTGAATATTTATGTGAGTCTCTATGGCAAAGGACATGGTTTGGGCAAGCTTACCTAGCCGTTGTAACAGGGATGCACAAGCTTATTTCTCGAACCAAGTCAGAAAAAACAACCAGGAATTTTGGATGAAAGTACTGGAAAGCAGAAAGAGTTTTACCTGTGGGAGTTGGAAAGCCAGCTCTTAGATTTTGAGCCAGAGTTGGCAGGGTGAGCCTGTGAAATAAGGTATGAATTAAAACAGAATAGGCATAACACCAAAGACATAGGAGGTTTGAAAGAACAAGATTATATTCTCAAAATCGCCCCTGTGCTTGGAGTTGGGTGATATATACATAAATACCATTTCAGTTATTGGAACCATTGAATTCTGTGTTTAACTAACACAAGTTTAGTGGATACAGTTTCATCTCTTAAAAGAGTAACTGGCTTTCCAACCGTTAGAACCTACAGAATAATACAAAGGTAGTATGGTACCAGAGGTGAAGGAGGGAAGATGATATGAAACACTGGATGCTTTTGTGTCAAGGTCTCTCCATCATTGTGGTAACACGGTAACGGGACAGGAGTCTCCCGAAGGTGCAGGTGGCTGAGTTCTAAGATGGCTTAGTTACAGCTAGATGTCACTTCTTACTGCTGGGTACCCTTTTGGGGGTCATCCTTATGTTCATAGAGCTGATTGAGAAGAAGGCTAAGTTCAATTAAAAATATTCCAAGAGACTTAAATTATTTACCATCAATGTTATGCTAACTCACATTTTTCTGAATTTTAGTGGGTAAAATGACATCTAAGGGTCTTTACCAAAAGCAAAAAAAATGAGGATACAGGGCATAAAAGCAAGACCGCATCGTTCATGGAGCAGGAGAGAACATGGGACAGTGCACCTATGAAGACCAGAGTCACCTAATATAAATTAAACAGTTCTAATTTATCTTTCATGTGATTCATCTTATAAAATAGAATATTCTTAATTATTCATTTCCCAAGTATTTTCCTCTCCAAACAGAGGTTAAATATTTTGAAGGCACTAATTATATCTGTTTCCTTACTCATTGTGAGTGTCACTGTCATTTTCGGTCAAATAGTAGGCACCATTGTGAAGGTAAACATGGAATTACTGTGCAAATGAAAAATTAGTTCCTCAAGCCAGTCATCCTGAGTTTGAAGGTATTCTGTATGCAATGTAGAAATCACACGGTACTTAAACAGGCAGTGATCAATTGTTTATATTCATGGGGAGAAATCATTTTAGTGAAATATAGTACTGAAAGTATGTGTAGAAATCATAAATTTAAACATGTCATTAAACAAGTCAATATTACCCACCATAAAATTTTATATTCAACCTACTAAATATATTTCTAAAGTGTTATAAAATTGGAGAGATACCCATAATACAATTTTAAATGAATTTACAGGAACAGAGGTCTTAGAAATCTTACAATTAGCGATAATATATATATATATTATTCATGATTAGTATTTAACTAAAATTGCTCATTATTAATAGCATAGCTATTACTTGGTAAATTTGTCACAAATTATACATAGCTACTTTTGTTTATGAGATCCGATTCCAAATATTAGACTGTGTATGAGCACAGTTAGATCACTTTTCTGTGGCTTCAGATTTTCTTAAAACCAATACATGTATTTCCTTAAAGAATCATCAGACATATCTCATAACAATACACAGTCTTTAGAAATATTTTGATAAGTTGAATTAGACAAGTGAAGATTTCAATTGTCTAGGAATACATTTTCTTGAAAGAATAAATGGATAAAAATTGCTGGGGCAATTTGGGTTTTGGTTTTGTCAAGTTTTCAATGTGCGTAAAATTGTTTGAGGCAGAAGATGACCTAGAATACAGGTTTTTTTTTCCTGTCCTTTGATCGCTGCCTCAAGGATCCTGAAGCACAAACAAAACATCATTTTCTAATCTTCTCAGATCTTTTGTGTATTTTTAAGGATGCAAGAGAGAGATTTTAGTAGCTGATATTATTCTGGTTAACTCTACAATTGCTGTGATGTTATATAAAGAGGGAAAATAAGAATTTTGTATGAGTTTGAGATTTAAAGGAATTCTATAGTTCTAAAAATTCATCAGTTCGGGGCTGACCACCACTCAGCTCAGCTATTCAGTTACAGAATGATTTCCACAAGTGACTTCATCTTTCTGGGACTGCCTTTATTTTTTTAATGTCAAACCCAGACTTGCAACAGCAGCTGCTTCACATTTATTGTTAGAAAAAAGGAACTAATGCACTTGGGCTCTGTTTACAGCATTTGCAGATCTCTATTTGAGTGATCAAGACTAAATTCTTTTCTATACTCAAAAACTCCTTTCTGTTTGTCCAGTCATACTCAGAGAAAATGAAATGTCCCATTCTGAGATCATGAGTCTAGGTCTTAGGATTTTGATTTACATGCTGTATGAAGATAGAGGAACTCTTTACTGTGGGAATGTGAAATTCTCTCTCTGCATTCTTGGAATTCAAGGTTACTGTTCCCAGAAAGGGAAAGTGACAAGAACTCCTTGATTTTAGGTTAAAAAATCCATCTCTGTAGAAATTTTTTTATTTAATTGAAATGTAAATATTCAAGTCACATGTTTTAGTTTACTATTCAATGTTGTAGAGCTAAGAAGGATTTTGAAAATAAGATATCTTATTCTTTTTAAGTGTGAATTTTATTTTTTAAAAAAACTAGCTCTTTTGTTGTCTTCTTTTAAATTTGGCTTTTTCCTGTCTTCTTTTGTTGTGATGGCAGTTGTTGGGTTGTGATTTTTCTCTCCCTTTACTCCAAATAATTCCTACTGACCTAGATAGAAGTTTTATCTACAGGTAGGCAGACAGGCAGGAAGTAATTAAGAGATCTGACTGTATTAAGAGCTTCTTATATCAAAATGTGATTTACTGTATTTTTCAGATAAACCTTTTTCTCTGGTCTCTGGTGAGGTTGTAATTACCACATCATTTCCAAACTTCAACAGCTTATATATGGAATTTGCAAGCATGCATGCTGTGCAAGCAGAAAGTTGATGCCTATGTTTAGACATTTTATGACCATGTTGCAAACTCTAAGGCAGCAGTTCTGCAGTGGAGATGTGATATGCAGACACGAAGCAAGGAAAAGCAGATGTGATTTTTACACTAATGCTTTACTTAATCAGCAAGAGGAACAGATATAACTTCATTTTCATGAAGCAAATGCAATAGTGATTATTTACTACTATGTTCTGGACTAAGAATGGACTACATGTTTTCCACTGAGCCTGATAATAGAAACTATATTTACTTACTTATTGACTGTAAATTCTTTCTCAGTAGATAAATGAGATACTGGGCTACCAGTAGCCTACTAACCGATGATCAACTAAAAATGATTATTAAAACTGCTTTAAATGAAAAATTTTGTTAAGCACATCTGTGGTGGTTTGAATAAGAATAGTTCTATAGGTGGCCATTTGAATGCTTAGAGAATAGCACTATAGAAAGAATTAGGAGGTGTGCCTTCTTGGAGGAAGGGTGTCACTGGGACAGGCATGGGCTTTGAGATTTCCAACCCCAACAGGTCCAGTAGCTCTCTCTTCCTGCTTATTGGGGATCCAGATGTAGACCTCTCAGCTCCTTCTCCAGCACAATATTTGCCTGTTTGCTGCCATATTCCCCACCATTGAGAATAAACTAAACCTCTGAAGCTATAAGGAAGCCCCAGTTACGTGTATTCCTTTATACAAGAGTTACCATGGTCATGGTGTCTCTCCACAGCAATAGAACACCGACTGAGTCAAAAATATCAGAGAAATACTAAGCAATATGTGTCTATACATTGCAAATATGAATAAGTGCGTTTAAACATTATTCACAAGTATTAACGATCTATTTGGCCAGAAGACCATTAAAACAATACTTCATTTCTGCACCATTAGAAAGTGTTACCTCTCATGGAATCCAAGAAAAGCAATGTTTGTAAAAGGAAATAGTCACATGGAACAAACTCTAGGAGGAGGTTTGCTTTTCTCTTTGATTTTGCTGAGATAGGGATTGAACCCAGAACTAATTTTTTTTCTTGCTAGGAACATGCTTCCATTGAGCCACACTCCCAAATTCATATGTGAATTTCATAATCATAATTCTTATATGATGCTAAAGTAATATCAGAGAATGTGCTAAAAAAAAACATCAGAAATAGCCTAAGCATAAAATAAAACCAGGCTTACTGATGCAAAGATGTTTCTAAAGGTTCTCATTCTTCTTTTTTTAAAAATCCAGCTTTATCCTAAAATATCAGATTTCATATTCCACTCTTTGGGAAACATGTTTAATCACATGGTCCATGTGCTATCCACCTTGTCAACAACAATAGTCAGTCCTTACTACCTACACAGATCAAGTCAGACCATAACTAAAAATCTTACCTTGCATTTCATGATCACAGGTTTTAAAGAGAAACTCGATTCTCTTTCATACATATAATACATCCTTAGTTTTACACCTTTTGTTGGTTTCCTGAAGATATATATATATGGTTATAAAATACATGATACACATATATCTCCATAGTAGTATATATGCTATTACTGTACTACTGTACTACCACCACAGTGTGCTCATCTTTTCATTATGGACAATCTGTTTACAAGGCTGTAGAAAAGCCAGCTCTGTGCTTAATAGACCCCTTCTTTCCTGTCTCTCCTAATGATATAACTTTATTATTTGCGCTCTTTTCTCCAAATCATTAAATTTAGCCACCCATTAGGTATTCCAATGACTTTATATTATTTATTTATTTTTAAAAGCATGTTTTAAGATATATGTTGGAAGAGTCTGGAGATTGAGCATGTGTGGGGAGCATGTTTGAACATGACTATGTGTTTGCATGCACCTTTAAGCTAGAGAACATGCTCATGTGTCATTCTCATGTATGAAGTTCACTTTCTTAAAGGCAAAGCTTTTCATTGGTCTAGAGCTTATTCTTGGGCTAGACTCTCAGATAAAAGAATTCCAGAAGTCTTTTCTTTGTCCTTTTACCACAGAAAGACAAAGATAAGCTAGCAATCACAGCTTATAGATAGACAGAATATATGGGGCAAGAAATGGACAATTGTTAATATTTGGCTCACTTTGGTTCAGTTTACCCGCATGAAGAAGTGCTGTGTTTCATTTCTTAATGCAACAGTGATGCATTTTGGTGCCTTTGAGGTTATCTTTGGTGTTTTAACTAATGCAGCCCAGAGTGGTGTAACTGGGTGATATGGCATTTCTGTTATAAGTATTTTGAAGAGTTTGCATACTGATTTTCACAATGGCTGGATCAATTTGCACTCCTATACCAGCCGTATGTGGAGGTCCCCCACCCCCATGCTCTCCAGCATTTGTTGTTTTCTAACCATAGTCATTCTATTTGGGTTGAGAAGAAATCTCAGCATGATTTTAATTTGCATTTTCTTGACGACTGAGGAAGCTGAATCATCTTTTCTTATGCATATCAACATTTGTACATCATCTCTTGAGAACTATGTTAATTTCATTAGCCCATTTATTAATGAGAGTGTTTTTCCTCAATGTTTTTGACAAAAATAGTGTTTCCATTTCTTTTTCCAATTCATTTTATATTCCAAATATTAAATTTCTGCAGATATAAATTGTTAAAACTAGCATTTTCCCAATTTTTCTAGTGGATCTATTTGAAATGATCCTGTGGGGATGATTTGGCGTAAGGCTGAGGTGCCATTTCTCTGTGCTGGGATGGGAGGGGAAATCAATGGGTAGATGCTAGGCCACATTCCTAAGACATCAGGCTTAATTGCCAGATTGCCAGTACTACTTTGAAGCTAAAGTACTATCTACAGAAACAGTCACAACTGATGGATAGACCCATTAATAGTCAACTATAAACAATGCTATTCAACTTCAGTACTCGAGGTATGGGATGGTAAAGGAGTAATAACGGTACTATGTGTGCTGAATTGTTAACTACTGAGACATAAATGTGAAAGAAGCAAGTAGTGTAATATTAGCAATTAATTTAGAACAACAGAAAAAGTAGCAGGGAGACAAGCAATTAGAAAGAAAATTAATAAGGGCACACAAGGAAATAAGGTACCTCCACCTAAAAGACTGAAGAGGAAAGGATGTGAAAAAAGCAGGCACTGGGGAGGTTGCTGGCTGGAGATTTGTAAGTCAAGGCCAACCGTGTGAAAGACCCCCGGTAGGGACCTTCCCTCAGGTGGAGACCCCGGACCCACAGACCAGGCCGAGACCACGAGTCGGATGCAAACTGCAAGAGGTTTATTAGGTAGACACAGGTACCTGCGGGCGGCAAAGTCTTTCGGAGGACTTGCGCGCCTGTAGACTGGGAGGAGGACTTTTTATAGGAAAGAGGGCAGCAAAAAGCAATTTACAGAAGCAGAAGCGTGGTTATCAGAATGAGGCGGGGGGGGGGCATGAATGGTTTTCCTCTCCCAGCATGGATGTCTGGCAGCAGACATCCTGCTCTTATCTTATAGGTATCCTACTTTGAAGTCATCCTGCTTTGTAGATGTCCTATCTTATAGATATCCTGTTTTCCTCTCACGAGAGCAGGCTAGCTGCTGATCCTGAGAATCTTTCAAGCAAACAGGACGTTCTCCCGGGGAGCCTGCTAGCTGCGGGTTCTGAGGAGGGGGTCTGTAGGGTCTTTCATTCCCCCCTTTTCTTTTATCACAGAGTTAAATCTTTTACTCTAAGCAGTTAGGGAACCTCGGTTTCTTGTTGTTGTACCATATGATACTGATGGGTCAGCACTAGGGCCTGAATAACTGACAGCCTGTCTTTCATAAACTGGACCAAGCGGTTTAAGATGCAGGGCCCAAACAGGAGTATCAGAAGGAGGACAATCAATCAAGGGACCCATCAGAGGAGACAATAGAGTCGTAAACCAGGGAGACTTATTAAACCACCCTTCGAACCATCCCTGTTGTGATTCGAGCAGCTTTTGTGTCTGTCTTTACCTCTCTCTAAGCTTTGTCATAGTGTGGTTCGCATAGAAACAACATTCCTCTTTGAGTGCTGCGCATAACCCTCCCTCTTGTAAAAACAACATGTCTAGCCCCCTCCTGTTTTGTAGGGCTACCTCTGAGAGGGGGGGTTAATGACTCTTCAAGTGCGCTAACCGATTCTTCCAGTGCCTTGATATCAGTATGCATGGCTGCCTGAAGTTGTCTAAATTGGCTGGTCTCCATAATCTAAGACTAAGGGGTTGCATCTACCTCCTGGGGTGGCGTCCTGGACATTGGTAGCGGTAGCGATATCATAGCAAGGGCCACAAGCTTTTCCCCCCGCAAGTCCAGGGTCCCCTTCCCGAGTACCCAGGCGTGGTTCCTCGTCTGAGCGTGATTAGATCCCAGATGGAGGAGGGTTTCCAGTAAGCCTCCCCCGTCGTTTCACAACCCCATTGGGCACAGTAACCGTCCCCCGGCCCTCCATGTCCCTTTTGTGTGTTTTGTCCTGGACAAACATAGAAGTCTTTGTTCCTGGTCCCATGTCGTCCCCCTCCACCCCCCGGGTGATGGCAGTCATATCCCGGGAATGTCGCCATCCCCAGTCTTAGTAGGGCCCATATAATGATCCAAGGGCCCCACGGGTAAGCCTTATCTTTAAGGGGTTTTGAGTGCGTTGGGCTCTCCATGCTGGGGTTGCGGCGGGCTCCATTTTGTCAGCTGTATGGGCGGCCTTAACGTGTGAGGCGTGGATCCAGGCTGTGATGCCGTCAACCTTTAGTGCCATTGGGGGTCAGAAGGACAGTGTAAGGGCCTTTCCACCGAGGTTCCAAGTTTTAGGTCTGGTGTCTGCGGACACAAACAGTATCTCCTATCTGGAAGGGATGCGGTTCCACCGGCTGGTTCAGTTGGTCTCGGTAAGCAGCGGCGAGTGGCCTCCAAACCTCTCTCTGCACAATCTGTAGACACCTGTAAATGAGCCTCCAGAGAAGGACTGTTAGCAAAATCGGCAATGTTTGAATTAAAGAAATTTATAAATGGGGAGGAGCCCCATATAGGATTTCAAAAGGAGTCAGTCCATGAGGCCCCAGGGTGTTGTGGGCCCTGTACAGGGCCAGTGGTAAGAGGAGCACCCAGTCTCTAGTGCCAGTTGCAAGCGTTAATTTGGATAAGGTCTCCTTAATTGTTCTATTCATGCATTCTACCTGTCCTGAACTTTGGGGTCTATACGCACAATGTAATTTCCATTCGACCCCTAGGAGTTTGGCCACCTACTGACTTACCTGGGAGACGAAGGCGGGCCCATTATCGGTGCCAAGACTTGAGGCATTCCGTACCTGGGAAATATTTCTTCCAAGAGCTTTTTGGTCACCACCTTTGAGGTTTCATTTTTGGTGGGAAAGGCTTCTACCCATCCTGAAAAAGTGTCTATGAACACCAGGAGGTATCTGTACCCCTAGAGACCTGGCTTAACCTCTGTAAAGTCGATCTCCCAATGTACTCCGGGACAATGTCTCCGTGCCCGAACTCCTGGACCAAGCTTGATTCTGCCTGCATTTACCTGAGCGCAGGCTTGGCATTCATCAGTCACTTTTTGCAGGGCTCCGTCCCTGTTCAGGAGGTATTGGCCTGACTCCTGTCTGTCCAACAAGGTTTTCATCTTCTTTGGCCCCAAATGAGTCAATTTATGCAAGTAGTCTATTATTTTATAAGTATGTTTTGTTGGCATACCAATCTTTTCCTTGAAAACCCAATGTTGCTTTTCGGGGTCATATGTGGCCCCCATTTTCTTTAGGAGATCAATGTCCTCTTTACTATGGGGTAGCGAACTGGAGGCTTGGGCCTCTTCCGGGTTCGTCAAGGGGAGAGCTTGGGAGGTCTTGGTTGATTTTATAGCAATCTCTCAAGCAGCGTTATCTGCCAGCCTATTTCCCTTTTCCTCAGGGCTATGGCCTTTTTGATGCCCAGGGCAGTGCATAATACTTAATTTTGGGGGCAAAAATAAGGCTTTCAGGAGTGCCAGTATCTCAAGTTTGTTTTTAATTTCCTTTCCTTCTGAGGTCAGCAGCCCTCGTCTTCAATAAATTTCCCCATGTATGTGAGCCGTGGCGAATGCATATCGGCTATCCGTATAAACATTCAATCTCTTACCTTCTGCCATCCGGAGTGCCTAGGTCAGAGCGATGAGTTCAGCCCTCTGGGCGGAGGTGCCTGCTGGTAAGGCTTCTGCCCAAACTACCTCAGTCTCTGTTGTCATTGCTGCCCCCGCCTTTCGTTTCCCATTTGCCAGGAAACTGCTGCCATCCGTATACCAAGTATAGTCAGCATCTCGGAGGGGTTGATTCGTCAGGTCCGGTCTGGTCCCGTGTGTTTCTGCGAGGATCTGGAGGCAGTCGTGGTGTTCCGGGTCCTCAGGCAGGGGGAGCAAGGTCGCGGGATTAAGAGCGACCACAGGTCCGAATTGCACCCGGTCCGCATTCAGGAGCAGGGCTTGGTAGTAAGTCATGCTGGCATTGGAGAGCCAGCGGTCTGGAGGCTGCTTGACCAAGGCTTCCACCGCATGGGGTGCCAGGATAGTCAGTGGCTGGCCCAGGGTTAGTTTACCCGCGTCTTTAGTGAGGACTGCGATAGCTGCTACCATTCGCAGACAGGGCGGCCACCCTGAAGAAACTGGGTTGAGTTTCTTTGAGAGATAAGCTACAGGACGCCTCCAAGGGCCCAGTTTTTGAGTTAGGACCCCTTTGACGTAACCCTGTCTCTCATCCACGAACAAGTCAAAGGGTTTGGTGATGTCAGGGAGGCCTAAAGCAGGGGAGGCTGGTAAGGCTTTCTTAATGTTTTTGAAAGCCCTCTGCTGTTCCTCTCCCCAATCAAACATTGTCCCTTGTTTAGTTAGAGGATACAAGGGTGCAGCCATCTCAGCAAACCCTGGGATCCAGAGGCGGCAGAATCCCGCTGTTCCCAGAAACTCTCGCAGCTGGCGGGGGTTCCGGGGGGCAGGGATGTTAGTGATAGTCTGTTTGCTCACCTCGGTCAGCCATCTCTGTCCATCTTTTAATTGATAACCTAGGTAAATGACTTGCTTCTGGCACATCTGAGCCTTCCTGGCTGATACCCGATATCCTAATTGTCCCAATGTCTGTAGGAGGGACTTTGTGCCCTCCTGACATTCTTTCTCTGAAGCGGCGCCAGAAGGAGGTCATCAACGTATTGGAGCAATGTCAGGGTGGGGTACTGGACCCGAAAGTCGCCAGGTCCCGGTGCAGAGCCTCATCAAAGAGGGTCGGGCTGTTCTGAATCCCTGGGGGAGACTAGTCCAGGTCAATTGACCCGAAAGACCAAGATCTGGGTCCTTCCATTCAAAGGCAAAAAGGGGCTGGCTCTCCGGATGCAGCCGCAAGCAGAAGAAGGCATCCTTTAAGTCTAATATGGTATACCAAACGTGGGATGGTGGCAGAGTGCTCAATAAGTTATAGGGGTTGGGGACCATGGGGTGCATGTCCTTCACCCTTTTGTTGACCTCCCTCAAATCCTGCACTGGCCGGTAGTCCCCAGTCCCTGGTTTCTTTACTGGTAAAAGGGGGGGTATTCCATGGTGACCGGCAGGGGATGAGAATGCCCTGGTCCAAGAGCCTCTTTTTTTTGCAATAAGCACATTGGTCCCTGTCCATTTTGGCCCCCTTCCTTTCTCCCAGCCTACCTCCCTCTCTTTCTTGTCCTTGAACTACAGTGGCCAGCAGCCTGCTTAATTCTTTATTCTGTTTCATGTCTCTTTCCTCATTTATTGGTTGCTCCTCTGAATATACTTGTAAATTCTCCTTTCCTTCTCTCTTTCTTTGCCTCTTCAGCAGATCCTGTATTGTATACCCCTGCAGACCTTCCAGCCTCTGTAATTTACTTCTGATATCCGGACTGGACTGCCAAATAAAGGATATTGAAACACTAATGGCCTGCCCCGGTTCCCCGGGTCATAGGGAGTATACATTCTGTATGCTTCCTTAAACCTCTCTAAAAAGGCAGAGGGAGTTTTCTCATTCCCTTGTATCACTTGCTTTACCTGAGCCACATTAGTGGGGCGGCATGCTGCCCCTCGGAGACCCGCTATAAGCAGCTGGCGATAGAGGCGTAGGTGTCCCTTACCTGCAGCTGTGGTGAAGTCCCAATCAGGTCGCGTCAGAGGGAAGGCCTCGTCAATTTCGTTAGGCAAAAGGGTTGGGTGACCGTTGTTGCCTGGAACATTTCTCCGAGCCTCCAAAAAGACTCTTTGCTCTTCCTCTGAGGTCAGCAGGGCTTGCAAGAGTTGCTGGCAATCATCCCAGGTGGGCTGGTGGGTGACTAAAATAGACTCGATTAGATTAGTCAGCACCACTGGGTTTTTGGAAAAGGAAGGGTTATGCTGTTTCCAGTTATAGAGATCAGAAGCTGAGAATGGCCAGTACTGTTGCTGCCCATTCGGACCCTCTCGGAGGGGAAGGGCGTGGGAGGTGGAATCAGGCGGCGGCTCGCGTCTGTCCCTCTGTTGGCCAGCCATAGGTGAGAGGGCCGGGGATTCTTGTGGGGGCCCCTCGGCCATCGCCGCTTCAGGTCCCTCTGGGCTATCTGATCCTGCATAGGGAGGAGGCTCAACATTTTACAGGGTGTGTCAAACTTTTCCAACTTCTATAAGCAGTTACAAATATCATCAGGTCAATTCCAGTAAGAGTACAATGACAGACATTGTTGTTACTAAATACCATCAGTTCCAGTCTCTGAGAAACAGTTAAAACCCCAATTTTCCCCCCTTCTTAAGTGAAGAGGGGTTGTTAACGATTGTCCCATGGTACCAGATTTAGACTCGAGCACAAACAGATATACAAAAACAAAGAACATATTTAAACACAAAAATCCAACAATCAGACACAAACAATATGGACGCTCAGCACGGCTTTGGCGCAAAACCGAAAGCAAAACTTCAGACGGAGACTGTGAAAAATCAGGCTCCGGCCACCTTTGGAATGTGGCCCGTCAGATGAGCACCGAAAAGGCTCCAGATTCAGACCCAAGTCAGCAAAGCAAGACTTTGGGATACAGATTGAGCTCCGGAAAAAGCTGCCACCTAATTCAGGGCTCCAGACACCCTTGGAACGTCTTCCAGGGCTGCGGGGTGGAAGTCCGAGCTCGTCAGCTCCTTCCTGGGCCCGCCAGATACAGAGCACCCAGATCTGAGTGTACAGAGTTAACAAAGCACAGAAACGACGCAGACACAGACTAACAAATCGGTGCTGGCCAGCTTACCTCCCGATGGTGGGTCGGTGGTCCCTGGGTGGGGGCCTTCAATTCCCGGCCAACGCACCAAATGAAAGACCCCCGGTAGGGACCTTCCCTCAGGTGGAGACCCCGGACCCACAGACCAGGCCGAGACCACGAGTCGGATGCAAACTGCAAGAGGTTTATTAGGTAGACACAGGTACCTGCGGGCGGCAAAGTCTTTCGGAGGACTTGCGCGCCTGTAGACTGGGAGGAGGACTTTTTATAGGAAAGAGGGCAGCAAAAAGCAATTTACAGAAGCAGAAGCGTGGTTATCAGAATGAGGCGGGGGGGGGCATGAATGGTTTTCCTCTCCCAGCATGGATGTCTGGCAGCAGACATCCTGCTCTTATCTTATAGGTATCCTACTTTGAAGTCATCCTGCTTTGTAGATGTCCTATCTTATAGATATCCTGTTTTCCTCTCACGAGAGCAGGCTAGCTGCTGATCCTGAGAATCTTTCAAGCAAACAGGACGTTCTCCCGGGGAGCCTGCTAGCTGCGGGTTCTGAGGAGGGGGTCTGTAGGGTCTTTCACGTGTTTATAGGGAAGGATAGACTACAAGAGCAATATTAGGAGACAAACAGAAAATAAAAACAGGACAGAGAGAGTTAGTGAGACAGAGGGGAGCTGAGAGAGACAGATAGAAAGAATAGAGAGAGACAAAGATACACAGGAATAAACAGAGAGATAAAGAGACAGGGACACAGATACAGAGAAAGACACACACAAAGACCCACAGACAGACTTAAAAACACACACACATAGATAAAGACACACAAACTGAGAGAGAAAGACACACAGACAGAGAAACAACACAAATGCAGAGACAGACGGAGAACAGATTTCAGAAAATTAGCCTTTACTTTTCTACCTGCTGAAGATTTCTAGAGTATGTGGTTCAGAGAGACATTTGCCTTCAAGGCAGACAGCTAGCCATTCAGCTGTGTGATAAAGATGTGACATCTTGGTTAAATTATTCCAAATTATTTTGTTCTTTTGATGTCTTTAGAAATGAAATCCCATTCTTAGTAAGTTTTAAAATATATTATAATTAATATACTGAAGCACGAGTTTTGTTTTCTCAATTTGTATTCAGAAAAATCATTGTATTTTATTCTTTGTTAAATTATTTAAAAATCTTCTTTAAGATATTGTATATACATAACCATTATGGAAATCAATATGGCATTTGTGGTGATCTACCTCAAGACCCAGCTATTCAACGTTTGGGTATATACCCAAAAGATGTTCCATCCTACCAAAAGGACACTTGCTCAAATACATACATATTCATAATAGTCAGAACCTGAAAACAATCTAGATGTCTCTCAACAGAAGAATGGTAAAGAAAATGTGGTACAGTTGCACAGTGAGTATTACTCAGGTGTTGAAAAATGACATCATGAAATCTTCAGGCAGATGAATGCAGCTAGGATACGGAACCTGAACTGGCCATTCTGTAATCAGGCGAAGCTTCCAGTGGTGGGACTGGAGCAGCAAACCAGCTTTAAATCTTCAACCTACAATCTGTTCTGCCTGCAAGATGTGCTGGGGTAATGTTGGTTGAGAGCCTGTGAGAGTGGTTAACCAAAGACTGGTCAAACTTGAAGCCCACACCATACGATGAGAGGGAGCCCATCCCACAGTGCCTAGCAGTCAGGAACTGCTAGCTGGATGGCCAGAGACCCAGGGTAAAACAAAATACAACTGGAAAAGAGTCGATGGAATGATTCCTAATGATATTCTGTTATACTCATATAACAATAGTCATCAGAGAGGCTTCCTCCAGCTGCTAAGGGAAGCAGATGCAGAGAGCCCCAGTCACACACTGGACAGAGCTCAGAGAACTCCATAGAAATGGAGACAGGACTGTAGGAGCCAGAGGGGTATAGGATTCCAGGCAAATATGACCCACAGTATTAACTCCAGGGTCTCACAGAGACTAAAGCAACAAACACTGCATGGGTTTGCACTAGGTCCCCTGAGTACAAGCTGTGGTTGTTTAGCTTGGAGATTTCATGGAAATCCTATGAGTAGAACTAAGGGTGTTTCTGACTCTTTTGTCTGCTCTTGGATCCGTTTCTTTTTACTGGATTGTCTTGTGAGCCTTGATAATGAGATGATGTGCCTAGTTTTATTGCGTCTTGTTATGCCACGTTCAATTGATATCCCTGGGAGGCTTGCTCTTTTTTGAAGGAAGGAGTGGATCTAGGGGAGAGGGGGGGGAGATTGGGAGGAGTGGATGGAAGAAAGACGGTGGTCATTGTATGAGAGAAAATAAATAAATAAAAAGATATTGTAATACAATATCATAGTACAGCAAACTAATTTTAATTAGTAAGGGGTAGATTCCTTTCGTTGGTCTGGTTAGACTGGATACACTTTCTGTGTTGAATAGAAGCAGTAGGTATAGCTAGCCTCTTCAAGTCTTGGTATTAGAAGACAATATTTGTTTTTCACCCCACTGAATTTGATCCATGGCTTTTATTTTGTAAGATATATTTCTTTTTTATAATTTTGCTTCTTGAGGGGTTTTAAGATTGTTTTTGTACCAAATGGAGTTGGCTTTTGTAGCTTGATTACTTTGTTTGCTACCATTGGCATGATAATTAATTTTCATCCTTCAAACTATTAACATGGTATATAACACTTGGCAATTTTAGTCTGTCAAGCCATTTCTATATCCTTGTTGATTATTGTGGTCACCTTATTGTGTGGCTCAGTAGTTTGACAGTACTTTTGTTAAGAATTTTTTCATATGTTCACGATGGAGATTATTGTGTACCTTGCTTGCTTAGAGCCCTGTGAAGTAGTTTCAGACCAGCATAAGAATGCTTGTTTATGTTCTTGTTCTCAGAACATGAGCAAAAAATCAGGACCACGAGGGATGCACCCACCCACTGTGACAGTGGAACTGATTTATTGGGAGCCCACCAAGGCCAGCTGGTCTGGGACTGAATAAGCATGGGTTGATTCCGGACTCTCTGAGCATGGCGGTCAATGAAGGCTGATGAGAAGCCAAGGACAATGGCACTAGGTTTCGATCCTAATACATGAACTGGCTTTGTGGGAGCTTAGCCTGTTTGGACGCTCACGTTTCTGGACGTAGATAGAAGGACCTTGGTCTTCCCGCAGGGCAGGGAATTTGGACTGCTCTTCAGTATCGAGAGGGAGGGGGAATGGAGTGGGGGGAGGAGAAGAGGAGTGGGGATATGGGGAGGGAAGTGGGGGGAGGGGGCAATATTTGGGAGGAGGGGAGGGAAATGGGAAACGGGGAGCAGGTGGAAATTTTAATTAAAAAAGAATAAAAAAAAAGAATGCTTGTTTAATTGGTCTCTTTGAGGCAAAGCCCTTGGAGACAGTCTGTCACTGGGTAAGAAACAGTCACCTCAGGACAGTGCAGAATACTGCTGGAACCACCTGTTCTGCACACTCTCTTCTCTCTCATGTTGGTGGTTCTTTTGCCATTTTTTAGTTTTGCTTTGTCAGTCATGCATGGGACAGAAATAACTATTCTCAGAAACCCCATTTTTTTTTTCTCACGTTTATTTCCTGTAAAATTCTTTGGGAACTGAAGCTTCTCAGGTTTCTTATCGGGAAATACCAGCTGTCACTCCAGACTCTGGAAACTTTCTGACTCAGTGCTGAGAGGATCAGAGGCAATAAAAGCTAATGGGCACATATAAGGAAGAAACACGGAAACATTAACTACATCTCCCGATTCTGATAAAAAAAAAAAAAAGCATTAAGGATGATATGGCATGATAAAAAAAAAAGAGTCCTTACTAAAGTTTGTCCTTTATAGAGAGACTTAGGCATGGCCTACCCTTATTTAGGACAAGGGAACAGAAAAATACAAGCTAACTGTATGCATGCAGGTTATGGCGAACCACCTCTATTTCTGTTAATGTGCTTTGTTAAGTTGTGAACAATATTGTTGTTCTTGAGAATGTGTGCCTATGTCTCTAACCTGTGAGCTTTGTAAGGACAAAATGTGCGTGGCTCAATATTTAGCCACACTAGCAAAATGTTGAGTTTTCACTCTAGTTTAAAAAACTGTTTTGATTTAAATGTTGGGGTAAAGATTTTTTTTTTTTTTTTGCCTGAGGTTAGTATTGGAGAGTGGGACAAACATATTTGTTTTTGATGTATAAATATCATACAGCCTGAGCTATTCAGGGCTACCACTTGTATGAAACCCATCTGGTGGTCAGACATTTTTGGGCACCATTACCTCTTCCCTGACTCAGGACCTGAATCTGGTTGGGCAGGATCCTAGCGCTTCCTCTTGTAGTATCTTTATGCCAGAATTCTAACTGACTTGGAACTTAAAGCATCCTAAATAGCTTAAGCAATTCTTTTTTCGTGTACGTGTGATATACAGGTGTGTGTACATACATGATCATGTGTGTTCTTAAATTTACATGAGTATAAATATTTTTAGGATCCACACACTGAGGCCAGAAAATGATGCCATAAGGTGGCTTCTTCATCTGTTGTTCCCTGATTGTGGCCCAAACCACTGGGATAATTTTTTCTTTTACACTTCTGAGCTGGAAGTACAAATGTGTGTGCCACATCTAGTTTTTTTTAAAAAATGGATACTTGGGATCCAAAGCCAGGTAAAGTCCTCATGCTTGCATAGCAAACATTTTATCAACTAAGCCATCTCCTCAGCACTGCTAATTGATCTTGAAGAAAATGATATCATTCTGCTTGAAGTCAACATATTAGAAAGCTATAGTAATTAAAACACTATAACAATTACATAAATTGTAGAGACTAATGTAGTAGAATAGATAGCCTAGAATTAAAACCTTAAATACATAATAAATTGCTTTCCACAGAATTCAGGAGTTCATAGTTGGTAGAGAAGACTCTTCTCTAAAACTGTCCTGCTAAAATTAGATATCAACATGCAAAAGACTGAAATTGTACCTTTAACATATAGTTCATCAAAGTCAGTTCACTGGTTAAAAGCTAATCTATGGGACCTGAAAAATACAAACTTTCTAGAAGAAATTACTGAAGAAAAGTTTTATTAACTTTTTTGTTGATGATCCTGTCTTAGCTATGACACGGAAGCAACAAGAATCAAAATCAAAATTAATCACTAAACTGCAACAAACTAAAATGCTTTAGCACACAGCATGAAATAAAATTTTGAAATGGTAACTTATGGAACAGTAGTAATATTTTTAAATACTATGTCTGACAAATGTTGATTTTAAAACAAACAAGCACAGCAGGCAAGCCAGAGACAACCTCATCAGGCTGCAAACTAGGGGTCACACATCTTCACAGTACACAGACATCTTCCCCATCGATTAAAAAGGTATCAAAGTCAACAGTCATCTGGGAAGTGCAAGTAGCACATCTTTCCACTGTTAGAATGGGCATCTCAAAATAAAAATAAAGTCCAAGCATTGAGATGAAGAACTTGAAATGTCCACATATACCACTAATAAAAGTATAACTTTTATACTTTTTATCTTAAATTAACCATTTCTAATAATCTGTGTATCACCACGAGACTGTGGCCTAACAGTAAAGTTACAGTATCCTTCTCCTTCGGCAGTTACTTGGCGTCCCTCTAACTCTGACTACTCTCTCCATATATCTCATTCAGCCTGGCTATATTCAACCCTGCCATAGGCCAAAGAATTTCTTTTACTAACCAGTGGTAATAAAACATATTCACAGCATACAAAAGGGAGTCCCACATCATCCCTCCCCAATATATATCATAAGAATTAATGAAAAAAAGAGGCAAAGGAGTTGAAAGAGAGTAGGAAGGCTTGGTGGGAAGAAAGGTGAGGGAGAATGATATAATTATGATCTCAAAAATTAATTAAAAATGTTACTATTGTAAAGAGATACATGTACTTCATTATTCATTATGCACAATCACAATACTCAAGAAAGGATAAAAATCTGAATATTCATTTGCAATGAGTACATAAGAGACAATAATATCTTTAGAATATTGTTCAACAATAAAAATATTTTTTAATACCTGTCAGAATGGCTAAAATAAAAAACACCAACGATAGCCTTTGCTGGAGAGGATGTGGAGTTAGGGGTACACTCATCCATTGCTGGTGGGAATGCAAACTTGTGCAACCACTTTGGAAAGCAGTGTTGTGGTTTCTCAGGAAATTTGGGATCAACCTACCCCAGGATGCAGCAATACCATTCTTAGGAATATACCCAAGAGATGCCCTATCATACTACAAAAGTATTTGTTCAACTATGTTCATAGCAGCATTGTTTGTAATAGCCAGAACCTGGAAACAACCTAGATGCCCTTTAATGGAAGAATGGATGAAGAAAGTGTGGAATATATACATATTAGAGTACTACTCAGCGGTAAAAACAATGACATCTTGAATTTTGCATGCAAATGGATGGAAATAAAAAACACTATCCTGAGTGAGGTAACCCAGAGTTAAAAAGAGGAACATGGGATGTACTCACTCATAATTGGTTTTTAGCCATAAACAAAGGACATTGAGCCTATAATTCACAATCCTAGAAAAGCTAAATAAGAAGGTTAACCCAAAGAAAAACATATAGTTATCCTCCTGGATATTGGAAGTAAACAAGATTGCTGGGCAAAAATTGTGAACTTGGGGGTGGGCTGGGATTGGGGAAAGGGGAGATGGGGAGAGAAAAGTGAGAAGGGGAGGATGGGGAGAGCTTGGGGGAATAAAAATATTTTTGACTTAAAAATTCTCTTTCTCTCTTCTTTTCTATTTTCTGTTTTCTGCCCTGTATGAAACCAAAGGCTCCACCCTGCTTTTGGACTGTCAACTGGGAGTTTAATAAATCTCTCTCTCTCTCTTTTTAAAATAAAGCTCCTAGCAACAGTCAGTTTTGATAGCAACATAAAGTGGGCTAAGTCACAGATGTATCAGTTAGAGTTCATATTAAATGTCCTCATGACAGTATAAACAAAAAACACAAATATAAGTTTTTGATCTCTGGTTATTTTTTAATTAGTAGTAAATTTTCCTGCTCAACCAAATTCCTGGAAATTCTTGTACACAGGTAGTGCTTTCCCGATTTTTCCCTTCAGATGTTCTCTCAAACAAATTAAAATAGAATTTATCATTTTGCCATTTCATTAAACGAAAACTTTAATGATAGTTACTTGCTAAAGCAGAAATCAATCTTAACTTTTTATCTTCATTTTATTTAATTTTTTAGTTCTTTAGTTTTGAAGGTACATTTGACTTAGGATTTGGCAGTGTAATTTAGAAAAATCTCAAGTTTTCTTCTTACACCTTTGTCAATGTTTACTAGTCAGAATATTATTATCTGCCAGGCGGTGGTGGTGCATGCCTTTAATCCCAGCACTCGGGAAGCAGAGGCAGGCGGATCTGTGTGAGTTCGAGGCCAGCCTGGCCTAGAAGAGCTAGTTCTAGGACAGGAACCAAAAAAGCTATGGAGAAACCCTGTCTCGAAAAATCCAAAAAAATAAAAAAATAATAAAAAAAAGAATATTATTATCTAACCAAAGAAGATGGAGAAAAAGATGGATCTAGAGGTAAGAGTACTGGCTGCTCTTTCAGAAGATCCAGGTTCGATTCTGACCATCCACATGGTTGCTCATAACCATCTGTAACTCCAGTCCAACAATCTCTTCTGACCCCATAGACAGAGATGCTGGCATATACTTATTGTATTTAGGGTGGTATAAAGTAACACAGGTGAGTGTAATCTAGTCACCTGTTGAAGGAACGAACATTTGTATAGTTTCCCTTTGGGCACAGTAAAAATTAAAATTTAAAATGATAATTTTATTATATTTGCAAGTAAAAATACATTTATCTATGGTTTGTAGTTTGATAAGCTTATTATTTATAAGGTAACATGTATTTAACTTTCTAAGAAAGTTCTACTATTTCAACAAATGACTGATATTTGCATTCATTGTGCAATATCACAGAAACTTGGTATGGAGACTAATTTTTAATTTATTTTTCTTTATGTCCACATGTATGTGGATAAATAACATATTTTTAAAGTTGTTTCCTAATATTTTTCTCTTACATTCTAAAACACACTCAAATTTTCATAAGCTGGGTGAATCAAAATAAATAATTTATCCAAATCAGTTGAAATTACATCCTAAAATATTTATGTTTGTAGGCCAAGTCTAGTGTGTGAAATCTTCTAGTAGTATAGAAAATTGAAATTCATAAATAACACCCTGAAAGTCTGGCTACTTAGTCTCATGTGCATAAGATTCGAATGGCTCGGGTGAGGATAGATACATGTGCATGAACGTTGCCTGTATCCACTGGACCTTCTTTGTCCCCCTGGACACTGTTCTACAGATATCATCTGTGCATCTCTCACCAGAGCATTGTCCTACCAGCTAGTCCATATGAAGAACGTGTTCATAGCATCCTTACTGTTCACAACAGAGCAAAACAATGTCCCCTTCTTACTTAAACACATTATTCATTTTATTTCCTTGTCTCTAATCATCTCTATTCCTGCCTGGAGCTGTTTGATTTTCATATTCAATTTGAAGACATCAGCTCAGAGAATCTTATCTTTGCTTTAGAGTAAGTTAACATTTTTAATTTGTTTTTTTTTCTTTCAGACAAAAGAAATTCTCTGACAAAATCTCTACAAAAATTAACAAGCTATATTGGTACAGAGTACCTTAGTGCTGGCTTCCTTTTTCCTTCAGAGTTCTAGAAAAACAGAGGCCTGAGCTTTTCCTACAATAGATGTATAAAATAAGAAGTTTTATTTATAAAAGAGGATAAATAGCAAGCTCTCATCATTTTAAAAGCCCCCAGAACCAGAAATGGAACACCAGCATCCTAGAAACTGGCCTTATGTCTCCTTCAAAGAAACTCACTTCTTTTCCCCCTCACTTTTTCTTATGCTTGATTTTTTAACTTCAAATAAATGGAAACACAGACTACCAGGCTCAGAATATAATTTCATGACTCTTAGGTCACTTCAAAAGAGCACTTTCTTACAATGATGGATGCTGTTGGCTTTGACACCATGTTTCAGCATGGTACTGAATGAATAATATTTGCCCTGGAAATCCACGTTTTTCCAAGTAACTGATATTACATTTGATGTTATTTCTTTATATAGTGACTAAGAGGTATACCCTATTCAGTTGACTTGTTACATTTCCAAAAATCTTGTGTGTCTTTTCTATAAAAATATATTTATTTTGAATGCTTGAGCCTTAGTATAGCTTTGTTGGTGAAGATTTATGGTTCTGATAATGAAATTTATAACAGTGAAAGATTGTGGATTGACTTCTGCTTTAGTTCTACTCTCCTTGAGTTCCTACCTTGGCGTCTCAATGGACTGTGGCCTGGAATATGTAACCAAATTAATACTTTCCTCCTCTAGTTGTTTGTTCATGGAATTTTATCACAACAATAGAAACCAAAATGGTATCACACCACACACACACACACACACACACTCACACACAATTCCATAAGATAGTTCATAATTTAAAAGACATATTTCTTTTAGATACTTGACCTGAAAGCAAATCCTGACAACTAAGTGATTGGAAAGGGGATACCAAAACTGTTCATATTTCAAAGTATGTGCAAGGTACTTTAGGAGTTATACAATTTTTTCCTTGGAAGAAAGTTTTCCAAAATTTCATGCACTAACTTGACTATAGAATAATTAGTATTATTAATTTATTATTTTTAAAAAAACATATGATTTTTCATCAAATAATGTAAGTGTAATTCTCATTTCAATAGAATCATTTTTTTCACAAATACAGGTAAAACAACATGAGTCATAATGTAATTAATCTTCACCAAATGAACATACCCATTCACTAGCCTCCAGACAAAAACTATGATGTTGCCAGTATCCTAGGAAGTCATATTAAAAATAGTTACTGCTACTGAAAGTTTTTCCTGGGAACACACAGAAGACCCTCTCAATTTTCAGGACTGTCTCTGTCCACGGAGACTCTGCTTTGTTTTCCCAGGCACCCAGACCTGAATAATCACACAAAAACTATAGTAATTGCAAAACTGTTTGTCCAATGGCTCAAGCATATTCCTAGCTGGCTGTTACATCTTAAACCAGCTCATTTCTATTAATCTATGTATCTCCATGAAACTGTGGCCTACTGGTAAGGTTCATATTTCTCATTCAGCAACTACATGGTGACTCTCTGACTCTGCCTTATTTCTCTGTCTATCTCTGCTTGGATTCCCCACCTTGCTAAATTCTGCCCTGCCATAGGCTAAAGCAGCTTCTTTATTAATCAATAGTAATAAAACATATTCACAGCATACAGAGGGAAATCCCACATTATCTCCACTTTTCTGTTTAAATAAAATGAATGGTTTTAACTTTAACATAATAAAATTACATATACAAAATAGTTATCAAGCAAGAATTATACTATTTAGTCCATTTACAATTAGGAAATTAAGGAAAATACTCAATCATCTATCTTATCTTTGTGAGTCTAAAGTTTTACATGTAAATTTGGTTTTATCATAACTAAGGACACTTATAATTATAACTATCTAGTTTTCAATTCCACCAAAGGCCCAAGAAGGATATGTTACCTAAGTAAACAGGAATTGCATTGTAAGCAACTTCCAAATCTCTAAACTTGACAGAGACATCTTGCTGCCTGAACAGTCACTTAAAGTTCTTCTGTACCATTGGGACATCCATCTTCAGCCTACAGGCTTATAGTATCTGGCACACTTTTCCGTGAAGCAGAAAATTCAAAAGACTGTTTTGCCTATTTTGGCAGCTTGTCATTCACATTGTTCTGTGTCCTGCAGAATGTCTGTCAGAGTCTTGCATCAAGCAGGAACCCTGAAGAATTCTCTCACTTTCTTTTGGCAAGGTCAACAGTTATTTTTCTGTGTACTGAATGTCCAATTTATACAGTATACTGTTATGCAGTCCAGGCAAGAGTAGTTTCTTGCCCAAAAGGCTAGTGTTGTCACATTGAAGGAAAATTCTATAACAAGTTTTTTGGTGCCCATCAATGTCTCTGAAGTAGTAGGTGTTGCCAGAAGCAGACATGTCTCTTAGACACTTTCGAGAAAAGTCTAAGTTCTTATAATATTTTAAATGCCATATTCTGTAGGTATTTGAAATAATTGAAGATTACCTATCCATCTAATATTTCTGCATATATAGAATACCTAAGTAACATGACTGTAAGTTTGACTATTATCGATGACTATTCATTTGTATTTCTTAACTATATTTTATATTATACAACTCATTTTTAAAGAGCTATATAAACATAATACCTTAAACAAGAATAGGAATATGCATATAGTATAACAAAATTAATCTTGTTTGTATCAATTTAAGAAAGTCCTTTAAACAAGAATAGAAATATATATGTAGCATAACAAAATTAACATTAAATTTGTATCACTATTCCAAAATCTAAGTCAATGCAAGATATCTGAGATTAATAGTTGTCTTTTTATCCTATATTCCCCTAAATATAACAAACATCCATAACCTACCAAATAACCAAAGACCAACCATACTGCCAAAAGTCTTGGGAATGTGGACATAATTTTCTCCAATTGCTTCCTGCTGTCTGAAGACTAAGTATCTTTAGGGTCCCTGATAAAATTTTGAGATAATGGCCTTACTCTCAAGATGAGAGCTTTAAAGAGCTCAATTTTGACCTAGTCTAAGTCTGTCATAATGTAATTTGTAAATAGGTATTTATTTATTTAATTCACTGAGTTAAGATAATATTCTGTCTGAATCTGGGTTACCCCTGCTCCTAATGTGAAGCCCAACAGTATACAGGACTTCTGGTGGTAGGTACTGTTGGTGCTTTTGTCCTCAGCACTATGAGCTCCTAATGGTCTGCTCTGTGAAGTGCATGGAGCCTATGTTTGAAATTTGTGAATGTTATTTAACTTAGGACACTTGACTTCCCCAAATCTGGCGTCCATAACAAGTTGTTGTTTCTAAACTCCTGTGAGTTCATTAAAAGTTCTGCTGCCCCTTACTCTCCATATAATCTCAGACATAAACATCTCAGACTTCTTACACTACTTATTTAAACATCAATTTCTTCTAATGACTCAAAATGTGTCAAAAATTTTAGATAAGGCCAGGTGGTGGTGGCGCAGGCCTTTAATCCCAGCACTTGGGAGGCAGAGGCAGGCGGATCTCTGTGAGTTCGAGACCAGCCTGGTCTACAAGAGCTAGTTCCAGGACAGGAACCAAAACCACAGAGAAACCCTGTCTCGAAAAACTAAAAAAAAAAAAAAAAAAAAATTTAGATAAATTTTATGAGTGATTTTATGTCTTTGCATTTGAGTTATTCCGTGATAATTTTCCACATGTTCATTAATAGATGATCTGTAGTATATTTTAATGTGTGTGTGTGTGTGTGCTTAGAGTACAATCATCCTTCACCTCAACATACTTCTTTGCCGGGAACCCTTAGATATTATTCTTAGTTAAATTTTGTAATCCATTTGTATAACTCCAGAAGAAAATAATTCACACTACTATTATTGATGTATATATTTTTAATTAACATACTATAAACATCTTTGTAATTTCTGTTCAAACTTATAAAGAAACTCTTTAAGAGTAATATTACATTTTATTGCCATATTTGGTCAAATTGTTTCCTTTTGAATCAGTTGCTACCAGAATAGATGGCACTAATTTAAATGAATGTTCTGTATATAGGAATATAAGTAAAGAATATTGGATTAAATACTTTGTGACTGAGACTGTTATATTTAGCTATATTCTTGGCTTTCATTGTGTAGATACCTCATCCTTAGTTTTGACAGCCAAAAACATCTCCAAGCATCGCTGGATTTCCCAAGGTAGATGACTCACAGCAGCTAAGCACCAAACCTGCTGATTCTTAAAGATAATAATTGAGGTTAATAATTAGCAATAAAATAGAGGGTGTATGTTTTAGTGCATAAGGAAGGATCTTTATAGCAAAGACATGTTAAAAAGTGATGAGTAATAAATCAAATGATTTATTTCATAAGATAGTATAGAGTTTGAATTTAACAAAGAAAGAGGTGAATGGTTGGCATTATTTGATGTGTGGCACTAGTTTTCAATTGTGAATGTTGCTAGTAGCTCTAGACTTGAATTATAAAATAATTTAACAAGAGAAAGCTTGAAGAATATAAAATTTTCTGAGTCATTAAGTATTTTTCTTTCCTTGATACCTGTAAACTGCTCTCCTCACAGAGATGTGTAAAAGGCTGATGCTGCCCATTCTCACACCTAAATGATTATTAATCCAATTCTCTCTGAAAGGCTTAATGATTATAGGCAAAAATCATTTCATATTTTGAAAACATGTTATAATTATGTTGATGTATGAGTTTTTCATTTTAATTGAATGACATTTTTAATGGGTACAAATAACCATGAATTTTTATTTAACCATAACCAAACAATTATTATTATCTAGAAAAATAGTAAACTATTTCAGTATCAACCAGAATTATTATAAAATAATTTGCAATGTAAACAGGTCAAACTTTTATGAAAATCGCTAACGCAGATCCTCATAAAAGTAAAAGTGAAACTGGATGTAAAACAATTGCTTTTCATTATTATGTTTAGATGGAATGATATTTGCATACATATCATAGTGGTAAATTTGTATCTTAACTGATACTGAACTGTGTCAGATAAAAACCATACATTAAAAATAAAAATTCAAAAAGATATATTGATGCTAGGTAGCAATGTTGGCTAGATAAACAATTTGGCCTGAATTTATTTAATTATTCCACAAGTACAATAAATAATATTGAGGGAAATTATCTAATATAAAAAAAAACTATAGGAGGCCAATAATGCCTATAACAAAAAAAGAAAGCAAAACAGGATAGAAATGAAATGATAAACATAAAATTCAGGGGGAAATGATAAGTAATGGGGAATACAAATGATTAATAATATGATATCTTGAATTTCACTGATATTGTCAGCAGATAATATTCTAATTTTTTTCATGTATCTTCAAAAAGTTAAAGTTCAAGTTGATAAAATGCTTCAGAAAGACTTATGCATATTCTTACATTCCAGATGATAATACATTTGATAACTGAGGTGAAATGCAACTATTCTTTGAAGGGTAAAAAGCAAGCAAACAAGGAAACTAAGAAAACAAAAACAAATAATATAGTAATCCTATCTATTTCTTTTACCTTAGAGATTATCTTATTACAACATTTCTCTATTCCCTTTCCACACCCTTCCATACACTTCTTCCTTCTCTCCTTTAAATTCATGACATTTTAAAGTCTATATTTAATGAAAATGGAATCATTGATTAATAACTGCCTAAAAGAGAAAGGACAAAACAAACACATTATACTATAGACTAATTACAGAAAATGCATCTCATGATTAAAAATTAAATGTTTTTAACAAATTATAACACTTTTTCTGTAATAGTATATAAAATGTATACACAAACCAATTTGCATAATTATTATATGCATTATATAGATACTTATTTCAGCATTTAAAAATTTAATAAAGTTATCCATTACATAGATGGATTAAATTGGAAACTATTGCTAGATCACATATGATCATAGATGAAGAAAAAGCATCTCACAAAATTTTAGCCCCAATTTGTGACTGGTGTGGTCTTGGTCATAAAGACAGTGTAGAGGTCACAGAGATGTAAAATGTCTCCACTAAGATTAGGCTCTATTGACTGAGAAACAATACTGAAGATAAAGAACTAGGATGGAAGAGTTTGGTACCAACATAATGTTCAGGGAGATGCAGGTGTGATTTGGTCCTACAGATAGTACAGATCATGGGGCTATTATCACAGCCTTCTGTGTAGGAAACAGGTACACATCTCTTCTGCAGAAAAAACAGTGTGTAGTTGTTTAATATTCCTAGTTCCTCTAGTGCTTCTCTGTGAGCACAAGGACCTCTAATCTTTAGTATTAGAGACAAGTACAGACTTTGCAGTTAACCTCATCCTTGATGCTCTTTAAGATCAGGACCGTGAGGGGTGCGTTCACCCACTGAGACAATGGGACTGATCTAATGGGAACTCACCAAGGCCAGCTGGACTGGGACTGATAGAGCATATGATCAAACTGGACTCTCTGAATGTGGCTGACAATGAGGGCTGACTGAGAAGCCAAGGACAATGGCACTGAGTTTTGATTCTACTGCATGGACTGGCCTTGTGGAAGACTAGTCTGTTTGGATGCTCACCTTCCTAGACCTGGATGGATAGGGAGGATCTCGGACTTCCCACAGGGCAGGAAACCCTGACTGCTCCTAGGACTGGAAAGGGAGGGGGAGAAGGAATGGGGGGAGTGGGAGGGAAATGGGAGGAGGGGAAAAGATGGAAATTTTTAATAAATAAATAAATTTAAAAAATTATGCCAACTGAAAAAAAAGATCAGGAACAAAGCAAAGTTGTCCCCTCTCACTAGTCTTATCCAATATCAGACTAGAATTCCAAGAAAAAGGAAGAAGGAAAGAAAAAGAACTGTGATATGCAAATTTATAAGGAAGAACCAAGTTACACTGTTCTGGAATGACATGATTTTGAATGCCAAAATCTCCAAAAGTGTGCAAAAGTAGTAACATAACTCCTAAAGCAAAATAACAATTCTGTTAAGACACCAAAACACAAGTCAATATGCAAAATTAAATATACTCTTCTGTAACAATAGTGAGGAATTACAATTCTAAATTTAAAACAAAGGGTAAGAAAGTCCCAGAATGATTTCCTTTTCTATAATCAATTTATCCTCTTTTTTGAAACAAAAGTCATTCATAGGGTCTCAACCAGAGGGCCAGGTACACTATAAACTTATGAGTATCTTGGAATTTCACACTGTTAAAATGTTTTTCCTGTAATGCATTCCTGGCACCCCTGGGATTCTTTCCACATCACATTGCTCTGTGGAGCCCAAATATGTGGATACAACACAGCACGCTATGTGCACCTTGATCCAGGTGTCTGCCACTGTTCAGTAAGGTCACACAGTAGGTTCTTAGGTTGACAAAACTGTTTGGCAGCGAGGGTAAAGGCAACACTCAAAGCCATCCTCATTCTCTGTCTTTACTGTTTTCCTGTATGCCAACTTCCTTTTTCCTATGGAATGGATTTAAACCCCGCCTTACGCTACAAAAGAATTTTACCAATTTGTGTCTCCCTTTAGCTATTCGTTATTTTAATGGTCAAATTTGATTCAACAATTCCTATTATTTAAAAAGTGGACGGATAAAGTGATGAGCACGGCTGTCTGTAGTACCCTGATTGTACCGTTGAAGTGTGAACTGACAACTGCAGGCTGTTTTTCTCCCTATCTTTGGACTAAATACGAAGCCCCAAAGCTGCTTGTCCTTCGCTAAACGCAATTATCAGTGTGGCGGCTGTTGAAATACTTAATCTTTCTAAGCCATCACTGGGTAAAGAAACAAAGTTTCTTTTCATCGGGCAGAAATGCTCACGGCCTAAGGTGAAGGCCTATGGAGGGGTTGTTTTGTTCCATAGGCAATGTTAGATAAGAAAACTATTAGACTGGGCAGTACTTCAAACACCCTGGAAAGGAATGCATCCCATCCCTATTTCTCAGGATTTTGAGGTAAATTCCCCATGTTTTCTTAATTTAGCTGCTGATTTGGAGTTTGTGATTTTGTCATTTTTTATTCCTATTATTGCACCGTCTTCCTACTTTTTTGTATTTTTATCAATCATCTTATTTTAGAAAGATGAGAGAATTTCCTCTTAATAAGACCAATCAGTTTTCAAAAAATCATCTAGCAGGTGCCGTAGCATGCCCATTACCCCAGCTACGGGGAGGCTGGGACAGGATTGCTTGGACACAGGATTTGGAGACCAATATGAACAATGGTGCCAGGCCCCTTCTATTAAAAGATAATAAATCTAAAACAAAATATTCATTGAGTGCTGTTGTGCTTGCTGAAAAAAGATCAGGTCTAAGCCTCTTCTGTTCTGTAAGGCAGCTTCAGCTAACGATGTTAAGGACTCCTGTTGGTGAGAAATAGCATTCTCGAGTCATTCTATATCTAAGTCAGTGTGATGGCACACAGGTCGGAATAATGTTAGTTCTGAATAATTAGGGAAGCTTCCCCCATTCCTAACCCAGCCAGACTGGCTCCTAACAAAAGACTTAAAGTGAGAGTAGCCACTTCTCTTTTAATTCACCCCTAGGCTGCTGTCACTAATGTGTTAAATAGTTCTTTCTCAGTATGATATATTAACACAGACTAGCTTTACCATAACACAAAAGCCTTTAGTTTGTTTTAGGACTTGTGTGCACACACAGGGTGTCAGTCTAGTGGAACATGCCTACCATGTAACATTGTGGGGAATCAAGTACTCATGGGGGGTTGAGATAGCCTTGTCCCTTTCATATAGGCCCGGTTGTTGCTCTGTAATGGTCCTATAGGAAGTACCTGCCCCGTAGTCTGTTTGAGTCTCAAGTTAGTTTTAGATTACCAGCAGTGCTGACTGTATTTGGTGTTTACAAAATAATTTTGTTCAATGGCCATCCCTTTGTAGTAAGGGAGTGTAGTGTCATAGAAGAACTAGCAAGAGGAAGCTACATCTGGTTTGGTAGAATCCAGGACAGAAAGGACCACTAGATAAACTCAAGGAGTAGGTCTGCCTCTGTTAGATACCCTCTTGGGGTGGTTGTTGATCTCGGTGGAGTTGAGGCCTTCCTCCATTATGGCTAGGGTGGCCATTGCCTGGGTGATCACTGATGTCCTGTAGCTCAAGAGTACAAGCAAGGGTGGTGGGGAGCCCCGTCGTCCAATAACCGAACAGAGCAAAGCCGTGGCAATGCCAGAGGTTAGAAAAGCCATACAGGTTGTGTTAATGGAAGACCTGGTGTGTTTGGGGATAGCAGCAGGCTTAATAAGCCCTATATTAGGCTCCAGTGCTATTGGAGGCCTGGCGGACTTGGGCCTGGGAATGGTCTTAACCACCTCAGTTATTATTGTCTAGACAAGGAGTCTTAGCAAGGAGAAGGCCACTTGGTCAGCTGCTCACCCAGAGGATTGGGCTTTGTCATAGTGTCTGATTCCCCAGGATTTCCCCCAAGTCCAGTTGATTCCCTTCTTTTGTCCCTCTTGGGTAAAGGTTATATTTATGGGATTACAGCATCTTCGGCACTCTGCTGTGTGATTTCCACATGTTACTGGCTGATCATCACATGGGGGTGGTGGTAGGGAAATATAATCCTTTATGGTTGGGCCATTTTTGAGTAGGCCATTTTCAGGAGGCCAGTGAGTTTCCTAAAGTTCATCCCACAAGTACAGTACATACACAGTAGAATTATCAAGGTTGTCATTCCCGTCCTTTGGATCCTTGCCTTATCTTGAACTTGAGTGAATTGGCTGAATCTCCGGAAACTGTCCATCCTTCTCTTCTATAGTCCTCCTCATGAGTGAACTGATAGATCATCAGGCCTGGCGTGGGTATAGTGTATCCAGGAGGCCATGTGGTCAACCTTAATAGTGGTGGATGTCATCAGCAGGATGATGCAGGGTCTCTTCCACCTGGGCTCTAGTGTTCCTTGGCAATGCCTTTACATGTAGAGCCAGTCCCTCAGCCAAACCCTTTGGGATTCAGGATGGACACCAGACTCATAAAGGGCCCTAAGATTTAGCCATACATGCTTATGTGCCCAAGGAGGTCTCAGTCATTTAGCTCCACAAGGATATCTGTCTGTTGACGAGAAATGATAGAGGGTGGAGCACCAAGCATAATCTCAAAGGGTGTCAACCCCATTGGATAGGGACACTTTCTAACCCTGAGCAAGGCAAAGGGGAGGAAAATCACCTAGTCTGGTTATAATTAGTCCTGGGCTAATTAGGAAAGAGTATCTTTTAGAGTTCTATTCATGTATTCCTATCCTGAACTCTGGGATCTCTAAGGACAATGTAATTTACAATTATTGCTCAGGATAGTGCCTAAATTTAGATTCATCTGAGACACACAAGCAAAGACACTGTCTGACCCTATCATAGTAGGAAATCCATACCTGGGTAGGAGGTCTTCTAGTAGTTTCTTCTCACCACCTGCACTGTCTCAGGTTTGGTGGAGAATGTTTTTGTCCATCCTGAGAATGTATCTATAAACACTAATAGATATTTATCCTCACACTTGCCAGATTTCAATTCAGTAAAGCCTACTTCCCAGTACACACCAGGCCTTTTCCCTCTGAGTCTAGTCCCAGGATTTCTGGGATTTGCAACAGTATTGGTTCATTGGCAGGTTTTACATTTGGAGACTCTGTCTATAATTTTCTGCTGTCCATCTCTGATCTTAACTCCAGAATGCATCAAGAGGTCTTGCATTCTGTGGGTCCCCATATGAGAGGGGTAATGGATATACTGGAGCAGCTTTTGCCCCATATGCTCAAGTTTAGTAATTGTGCTATCTGCTAATCACCGACATCCTTCCAGGCATTGCACAATGGAGAGGGATTTTATTCAGGCGAGGCTCTCCTGGGTGTACTTGGAATCTCAGGTAAGACAGGGGCCCCTGCATCTACCAAGACTGACACAACAAAATTGGGTTGGTCTGTAAGGCTACCTCCTGGGAAGTTTTGTCTGCCAAATTATTGCCCTGAGATTCCTGGAGGCAGGATCACCATTTCAGACTGAGGTCAACATAAGAGTCAGGTGGCTGATGGTTTTGTTTTTCAAATCTTCAGGTTGAACTCCAGTTTCTGGCCCTGAGTGTTTATTAATTGTGTTTCATTTCTCCTTATGGTATGTGCATCATTTCTTTCCCAGTCGTGGCCCTTTATTACCTCTTGGTTTTTCTTCCTGTTCCCTGGCCACCAGCTGTCACAGTTCCTTTCTATGGTCTTTGGAATCCGTGGTTGCACCCAGTAGGAAGCTAGTCAGATGTTGAATTTTGCGCCTTTCTTTCCTTATCTCCTTTTCCTCAGCACTTCCCCTTCCATTGTACATGTTCTCAGGCACTGTAACTAAATCTCTAAGACTTTTTCCTCCTAAGGGCTCTAATTTCTGCAACTTTCTTTTTATACATGGGTCTGCCTGATTTATGAAGGCTAGGGTCATGGCAGCTGCATTTTCTTGCGACTCTGGATCATGTGTCTCCTGAAAGCCTCCTGCAATTACTGCAAAAATGCAGCTGGACTTTTATTTGGTCCCTGCCTGACATCATAAACCTTGCTTAAATTCGCCGACTGATGTGCAGCTGCTTTGAGACATGTTGATAGAATCTGGTGATAGATCAGGAGCCTCCCCTTACCTTACATTACCTTATGGTACCAATTCTGGATGACACTCTTTGGCCCTTGGCTCCCTAGTAGGACCCAGAACCAATTTCTGAGCTTCCATTTGAACCGTCTTGATCCCTCTCTTCCATAGTGAACAGAACATGTAAAAGCTGTGGCATTTATCCCAAGTAGACTGTTGGGTAAACATAACACTTACTAGGAGATTAATCAGGCCTCAGGGGTTCTCAGAAAAAGGGGACATTCTCAGATTGTCAATTGGAAAGATCACTAGCGTCAAAGGGTCAGTAATGAAAAGGTTGATTCTCATCTTGGTGTGGGGACCGAGCTGCCCTCAGGAGGAGGGTGACTGTACTGTGTCAGGTTCAGGGGTCCTCCCTACTGGCTCTAGGTGACTCACACTGGCCCTCCCTCTGGGACAGGGTCTACAAGAGCAGTAGGTGGCTCCATTTGGACTAACAGCTCAGGTCTAGGGGCTGGAGTGTAAATGGAATGAGGAGGAGAAAGACATCTTCCTCAGTGTTCAAGCAAGACCAAGGGCACAATGAGATGACTAACAAAATTTAAACAACAACAACAACAACAAAAAAAAAAAAACAGGGAAGGCTTGATGCTTTGCTGAGGGAGCAATCCTTCAGTCTGAACTATAGCAAACACCATCCATACTCCAGGCTCTCCATCCTCGAGCAAACAGAATTGGGGCCTTCTGTCCCCTTCTCCAGTTTCCAGAATATTCTGGACCCTTTGACCCCAGTCCTCCAGCTCATCTTCTCTGACCATTTCCAGACCACACTCAGAAACTGAAAGTACAGGAGTTACACAGAGGCAAAGACAAAAACAGAAACAAAGAAACTTACCAAGGAACCTCTTGAACTGCAGCCTGGGGGTTGTGGAGGATCTCAGATAGCCACCCAAATTTTGTGTCCATGTCACAAGATCCCCAAACAAGAGCACCACAGAGCCAGTATCCATGCAAACACATGGGTTTATTGATTACAAGCTCAAGCTCAGACTATCATCCCGCACTCCAACATGTCGAGTGGAGGAGAAAGACCCGGAGCTTCTGGTGTTGAGAATTTTTTTAAGGGGAAAACCATAAGCAAGGTGGTACATGCCTTAGCTTTTCTGGATTGGGTAAAAAATTGGGTAGGGGAGGCGACTTTTGAATTTATTGGCTGGGTCTAGGGGAACTTGTTTTCAAATCTAACTGTAAACTCATAAGGACATAGGTGCTGTTAACTGAAATTTCTCATTGTTTGGCCAATCCTAAGTGAGGTCGCCTTGACCGAGGCCTTGGCAGTTTGTAGTCTTTCTTGGAACTGTTTGTGGTTTATCTTGGAATCAAGTTCAGCCCCGAGTCAAATCGTATAATGGAGTTCTTTCTCAAAGTGGAGTTTGTCCTGGTCTTTCATTAAGCTTCATCAAAAGCAATTGTCTGTAGATATCATATGCTCTAAAGGGATGAGATGAAATCTAGTGCTGTTGTTGTTCTGTTATCAGTGGTTCTCAACCCCTGGCTTGTGACCTCCTCAGGACCAATATCAGATATTTGTATTATTATTTATGCATTTATGCAACAATAGCAAAATTACAATTATGAAATAGCAATAGATAATTTTAGGGTGTTGGGGTCACCACAAAATGAGGAACTGTATTAAAGGGTCGCAGCATTAGGGTGATTGAAAACCACTGTGTTATTTAGGCATGCTGTCAGACTGCTGTGTAATTAATTTATAGACATAGACTTGTACCACTCTCTACTTTTTTTAGACAAGCTTCCTTCTGCAAGAGGTATTGATTGGTATCAGAGAAGAGGTAACTCTGCCTTGTTTTTCTAAGACAGATATTGGTCATCTTATTTAAGACTGGATCTTATTTTGTCCCCAGAAACCACTTTAAAAGATCATTTATACAAATAGAAGGAAAATAGTTGTCTATTTTCTTGAACATGCCTGGATTCTAAGAAGTAGCCCAAATACAAGAATATAAGTGAACGTGAAGAATTCGATTTAAATTATATATACTGAGGTCATTAACAGGGCTGTGCTTTCCTTGTCGAGAGTAAAAGGAGTTTTCAAGAACACAATTAGAATGAGTTAGGCTTCTCAATAATTTCCACGCAATTGAAAACTTAGCATGGATTGATCATTCAAGGCTGGTAATCTCTCACTGGGAATCAGCAGTAGAAATTAGAAACCCTAGAGAAGGAGACTAATGAAGGTCTCGTGTCTTTATTTCACACTGCAGGAAAAAGACGATGGAAACAAAGTAAAGGGGCAAGATTTCCAATGTCCCAACCTCTTCTCCAGTAGGGAATTGCGCTGTAATTGACATGCTGAATCGATGCACACTGTATTACTTTGGTAAGTCAGGCTATGTAGTCTAGAACCAGGTGTTGTTGTTGTTGTTGTTGTTGTTTTCACATCCAAAGACGACCATGAATATGTTAAATCCCACAACAAAGTCTTTCTCCTATACAGAACATTAAAACAAATATACATCAGTCTTCAGTGGCAACCTGTTGTAGAAACCGGACCAAGGCCATGTTCTTGAGGGGAAGCAACATCACTGGGGGCAAGAGGGTGTTGGGAGAGCATATAACCTGGATATCCTGGAAATGGAAACAAATAGTTATTGTATTTTTATTTTGTTTCTTTCAGTTGAGAATAGAAGCCAGTGATCTATTTTCTTCCCTTCTAGTTTGAGTCATAACAAGACTGTACTGAGGTTCATGAAGGTCAGTCTGATATTCTACATTTTCAATAGTGAATGGGCGTTAAACAATTCATAAGAACACAAAGGTTTTTAATGAAATTAAATATAGTTTATTATGAAAACAGACCAGAATAAAAAAATTTCAGGCCCTACAGAGTATTTTTAATTTGTTTAGAAGTCTACCATTACATATATTCCTTAGATAAAAGAACTGAGTAGAACATTAAAATGGAAGCTAAATAGTAAAGATTATGTGTTAAAAGGAGGAAATATTTATTTTCTCAAATGTGTCTAGGCAATGTTAGAATAAAACCTCAAGCATGTAAGAGTAGGAAAAATAAACCCTTAAACATCATTTGAACACTTCTTTCTTCTTTAAACCACATGAGATTCCATAAACAAAATAAGTACCCTTACCCCACTTTTCTTTTTTCCTTCCAAATCACAGAGACAATTTGAAGAGCGCATAAAAGAAATCCTTGATGTGGTTTTCAGGCTTCCAGTGGGAATTGTATTGTTAGGTGGAATAGATGTGCAATGGCATTGCTCCTCCCAGCTCCCACTATCAAGTCAGGATACCTGAATTTTCATGGCTCCCACAGTGTACATTAAGTCTTTTGATATGAATATTGTGGCTGTATCAAAATTAGAGAAATCATGATAAACTCACTAAAAAGACTTTTACGTAGTAAGATGGAAATAAGCAAAATAATGAGAAATTTAAAAAAATGCAAAGTTGGTATAGATATGATTGCTTCAGCATGGGAGGGGTGAGTGGTGTATGCAGTGTTTCTCCCTCTTATTAAGACATTGTGTGTGTGTCAATGAAGTAGCTATAGATATATCACAAGTATAATTTTTCTTTTTCTTGATTTGCTAAAATGAAGAAAAGTTTTTTATCTTTAGACTAATATGTATGCTAATCTTTGTTCTATATATTAAAGCCAAAATTCTCCTGGAAAAAAAAAACCTTGTCATTTAGGATTTAAGATAAAATATGATTGAAGAATTCCATGAAAGTAAAAATAATCACACCTCTTTAAACCCAAATGATCCAAACTGATTTTATGGTATATTAGCATATGTAAGTGTTCAAGAACAAACCTTCCACACGCAAACAGCACTCATAGGAAAGGTCTTCCACCATTTAAAATGAACATTTACTCTGACATGCTTTGAGAACTGCTGTTAGCAAGAAGTCCCAAAGAGCAACGAATTTGAGATAATGCTTTTAAATACAGATTTTCAGAATTCAGAGCAGTGTTGTTAACATGCTTAGCACATTGTAAGAGTTCCTCTCATTTTAGGAAGAACTGATCAGCTCATCACTTCACAATGCAAACTAGGTTGGCCATAACCTAATTTGTATGCTACATTTATGTCTCTATATTTTATGTAGATGTAGCAGTCTTTTCTATGGGGACCACCAACCTGCTCCCAAATCATGACATGGAGACTTCTTATTTGTTATGAATGCTCATCCTTATCTTATGCTTATCCCATTAGCTCTTATAACTTAACCATCTTTGTTTTTCCTCAGGGCTTTTTAACTTTTCTTCCCTATATCTTACTTTGGCTGCTTCTCTTGTCTGGTTGGATGGTGGCTGCCTGGCTTCTGATCCTGGGCATATTCCTCTCTTTCTCCCTCATTGTCTTCTTTTCTCATTTCCCTTGAGCCTAAATTTCTTCTCCAAATTTTCTCTCTGCTGGCCAATCCTGCCTAGCCATCTCTTTGCCTACTTATTGGCTGTTCATCTCATTATTATATTAATCAGTTGCCTAGCTAAGCAAGATGAAACAAATACAACATATCTTTACATAATTAAACAAATGAGGCATAAACAAATGTAATACACCTTTACATAGTTAAAGCGATATTCTGCAGTGTCAACAAATGCAACATATTTTTACATATTTAAATATTCTACAATGTATATTGTCAAAACTAACTTCAAAGATGAGCTACAAAATGACTTCTCACTTCTAGTGCCTAGAAAATTGTAGAAATGATACTGATTATCCTCTGTGTCAGAAAGAGCCAGTCATTAAGGCTACCAGTTTCCATGGTGGGTGATTTTAAACTATGAACAGGATTTAACAACTACCGAGGAATATTTGAATTATTTACTACATTTTAATGGGCTTTGATTGTGTTTTCAATATTTTTTAAATATTTATCTTAAATATTCTTTAGCTCACTTTAAATGATGGCAGAATTTGTAGTATTTGAAATAGATATAAAAATATCAATAAAAATCGATAAAATATTGATAAAATATGGATAATAAAAAACTTATAGTCATGTTAGGTATGTATTCTTGAATAAAGAGACATATTTTACATAGATAGGTTGTCTTCAAATACTTTAAATACCTACAAAATATGACATTTAAGATATTTTAATAATATAAGGCTTTTCACGACAGTGATATAACTCTGCTCCCAGCAGCACCAGTTTACTTCAAAAACAAATGATAGGCATCAAAGAACATTCATGTGGCAAAGTCGGCCAATGGGCAAAGAAGTTGCGCTGTCTCAATTGCTGACTGTATGTAAGAGGTGTGGCTGGAACGTCATCTGGTTCACTGTCATCTGGAGTCCTCAGGTAGCTGCTTTTTTAGGGAGAAGATAAGGCAGGTGGCTAGGATAAAAATTTTATTACTGGCCCTATAAAATGGGACTAGCCATGGGAAGTCATTAACTGCCAAAAAGATTGGGACAGAGCAGTGCCCTGGTTGTACAGGTGAGACTCGGGTGTATAATTAGGACACAATAGCATATAAAACCAGATTTTAGTTGGTAGGTGTCCTTGTTCCAGGAGAGTTGGCACTAATGGTGAAGTCCCAGGAGCTGTTGCAGGTGTATGGCATTATCTAGAGAGCACTTTGTGAGTTGGTCTTGGCCCAGGCAGCAGGAGTGACATGTAAAATATGCTTGAAACTGACTGGGGTTAAAATAAACACTGGAGACTGTTAGTTTTTTGCCAGACTGATTTTTGTTTTGTTTTTATTATTATTATTAATTAATTAATTAATTTAATTATTAAAGATTTCTGCCTCTTCCCCTCCACCACCTCCCATTACCCCCCTCCCCCAATCAAGTCTTCCTCCCTCCTCAGCCCAAAGAGCAAGCAGGTTTCCCTGCCCTGTGGGAGGTCCAAGGACCACCCACCTCCATCCAGGTCTATTAAGGTGAGCATCCAAACTACCTAGGCTCCCACAAAGCCATTACGTGCAATAGGATCAAAAACCCATTGCCATTGTTCTTCAGTTCTCAGTAGTCCTCATTGTCCACTATGTTCAGCGAGTCCCGTTTTGTCCCATGCTTTTTCAGACCCCGGCCAGCTGGCCTTGGTGAGTTCCTGATAGGACATCCCCATTGTCTCAGTGTGTGGGTGCACCCCTCACAGTACAAAGTTCCTTGCTCGTGCTCTTTCTCCTTCTGCTCCTCCTTTGGATCGTGAGACTTCAGTCCAGTGCTCCAATGTTGGTCTCTGTCTCTGTCTTCTTTCATTGCCTGATGAAGGTTAATATTCAGGAGGATGCTTATATGTTTTTCTTTGGGTTCACCTTCTTATTTAGCTTCTCTAGAATCACGAATTATAGTCTCAATGTCCTTTATTTATGGCTAGAAACCAAATATGAGTGAGTACATCCCATGTTCCTCTTTTTGAGTCTGGCTTAACTCACTCAGGATAGTGTTTTCAATTTCCGTCCATTTGTATGCAAAATTCAAGAAGTCATTGTTTTTTACTGCTGAGTAGTACTCTAATATGTATATATTCCATACTTTCTTCATCCATTCTTCCATTGAAGGGCATCTAGGTTGTTTCCAGGTTCTGGCTATTACAAACAATGCTGCTATGAACATAGTTGAGCATATACTTTTGTTGTATGTTAGGGCATCTCTTGGGTATATTCCCAATAGTGGTATTGTTGGGTCGAGAGGTAGGTTGAACCCGACTTTCCTGAGAAACCGCCACACGATATAGAAGCAGAATATTTTTCAGGAACCTGTAGGTATCTGTAACAGATTTACATCTTGATATCTTAGCAAAAGGCTATTGCTTTAGGTTCAAAGGTATGAATTAAAGGGAGTTGGGAATTCTGGATTTTAAAGAAAAACCTGAAACCTGTTAATCCTGGACTATGATACCTGTTAAAGAGGCACACCTGTCTGTATTTTAGCAGGAAACTTTATTCAATGTCATAAATGAAGTAATACGTTAACAGTACCTAAATTATCAAATGCCATTAGACAGATCAGTGAGAGATAAATGAGCAAAAGTGAGACAGCCTTTTAGCTATGCAAGAAATCCCAAATCCTCTCCTTAGTCCTTGGAGAACACCAGTCTTAGAAGCAGTGCTTGCCATTAGCTGATGAGTAAAGAGGCCCAAAGCTTCTTCCTGTTGGGGGGAGATTTAGTCTACCTGTCTTAGCAAGATGAGAAGATCGATTCCCCAGGTGAAGCCTCCAGGAAGTTAAACAGTGAAAGGTGGGTGGGTTTGCCAAACCCAAAGGCAAGACTTGGCATGTCTGTATTAGAAGCGCTTTTGTTACATGCCATATTCTCAGATCTGTAAAGGCACTTGAGAGTCAGGGTACCATTACATGTTATTTTAAACTGGGCATATAAGCTAAATTTAGATGTATATTTTATCAAATTAGTTATAGTTTACCAATGCTAGTAAAGATAAGAAGATTCAAAAGAATATTTTAACACACATGGGTACTCTTATCCAAGATGGCAGAGATGTATAAATGGGGATTATCCACGTGTATATATTTTTCTAGACAGACCTGTTTTAGTCTGGAGTTATCTTAAGATGAGCACATATGCACACAAAAGCATAAATGCACATACTTACACAGACATACTGTATAATTGATAAAAACATTGACTGGAGAGGTGATATCTATCTCCCTAGGAAATAGAAATATAATTGAGAGTTGTGTATGGATGGGGAAGGCTGAAAAGGGGAGATGCAGAGGAACGAGTGGGATGGGGAAGTGAATACAGTGAGACAATTAAAATTCATGGTCATTTAAGAGGTAGTAAAGAAATCTAATACAGTGGAATTATAAAATATATGCATATACGAAGGTGATTTAAATGAAATAGCAAAATAATGGAGAAGACATAGCCCCAAATAGACGTTTGTTTGTTTTTTTTTTTTTTTTCGAGACAGGGTTTCCCTGTAGCTTTGGTTCCTGTCCTGGAACTAGCTCTTGTAGACCAGGCTGGCCTCGAACTCCCAGAGATCTGCCTGCCTCTGCCTCCCGAGAGCTGGGATTAAAGGCGTGCACCACCACCGCCTGGCCCAAATGGACATCTTTTCTGAGCAAATCAGTTTCCAGTACCAGGAACATTGTACCTGTAACGGAGTTGTTGGACAAATGGGTCCTCTGGGAATCCCCAAACACAGTTCTAGATTGATCTCCATTTCCCTACTGTTGAGGACAACACCTCCACAGGTCACTGAACATGGTGAAGTCTAGCCTCATCAAATTCCTCTCCTTAGGGCTCAGGAAACTCTTTGGAAGAGGAGGCAAAAAGGGTATCAGAGTCAAAGGGGATAGAGGACACCAAGAAAGCAAGGCTCTCTAACTCAGCACGATCAAAGCTGATATGAACTCACAGATGCTGAGGTAGCATGCACAGGTTCTGTACCAGTTGGCATTAGGTGCTTTCTGCCTATATTATGACTTCCAGCTTAGTGTTTTTATGGAATTCCTAAGTATGTGAAGGAGCAGGTCTAGTCTCTTTTCTTTTCTTGTACTTTCTCTTGGGCTGCTATTCTTCAGTCTGTTTGTTTTGTCCAATTCCAATGTATTAGTTTTTGTTTTATCTTATTTTATTGTTATTCCTTAGAGGCCTGTTGGTTTTCTATTGAGAGACAGACAGAAAGTGAGTGGATCTGAGTGGGAGGGGAGATGGGGGAGGAACTGAAAAGAGTAGAGGAAATGGAAACTGTGATCAAGTTATACTTTGTGAGAAAAAAATTATTTTCAATAAAATTCTTTTAGGCTTCTTTTTGGATCCACAAAGCATCTTCATCCTCCTATGCGTTTCAGTGTGTTTGCTCACTTCATGATTATGGACTGACAGGATGCTGCTGTATTCTTTCACTTGTTTTTTTAACCAGTAAACCATCTGCTGGCATATGTAACTTCACTTTATATATAGTGTTTTCATTTCTCCAGCTTCCTTCATACTGTGTCTTTATTATTGATTTTGAACAAAACATCTTATTTGGCTTGTTAAATTCTTGCTAAAATTTCTTCTTTTGGCATGTCTGTATCTTTGCAGAGTTCATTGTTGTCCTCAAATTTTCGGGGGGAGTCTATAACTTTTATGATAATTTCTTTTTATTTTAATTTTTTTCATTTTACACACCAACCCCAGTTTACCCCTCCTTCCCCCTTTTCCCAACCTCCCACCTACCTCACCCAATCCCACCCTGCATCAGCTCCTCAGAGGGAGTAAGACCTCCCTTTGGTAGTCAACAAAGTCTCACATACCAAGTTGTGGCAGAACCAAGACTTTCCCCCGTGTATGAAGGTTGAGCAGTATCCACCATAGGGATAAGTAACTGTTGGAAGCAGATGCAGTGATCCACAGCCAAGCACTGGGCTGAGATCCTGGAGTTCAGTTGAAGAAAAGGAGAAGGAGTCATATGAACAAGGGGGAGTAAAGATCATGATGGGTAAAAGCACAGAGACAGCTGACCTGAGCTAGTGGGAGGCTACGGGATTCTGTACTGACAGCTAGAGACCCTGGATGGACCGAACTAGGCCCTCTGAATGTGGGTGACAGTTAGGTGGATTGATCTGTTGGGGGGGGGAACTGACAGTGGGACCAGGACTTATCCTGGGTGCACGAACTGGAGTCAGTAATGATTAAATATGCAGTTTTCTGCCTGTTTACTCTTTAGTCCTCCTCACACTTCCTAAATCTTACAATCACGTGTTGGATGCTTGATGCTGGCTCACAGTACTTTCCTGCTGTGTCCTTACCATTGGTTCCATTGCTGTGTCCTTATGTTTACTGATCCCCTCTTAGGAGGTATCAAATCTGCTGTCAATTTCATTCTGGGTATTATTTCTTGCTTTTTTCCCCTGATTTTTGAATGCAGACTTGGGCCATTTTTATAGGTCTCATGAGACTACTTAACATTTTGAGCATATGTGCTGATGTTATAATAACCTGCTTAATGTTGTCTCTAGTAATTTTCAGTATCTGTCAGTTATGAGTCATTTTGACTTATGCTTTCCTGAGTCTACAGTGAAATACACATTAAGAAGTTAAAAAAAAATAGGGACCTATGTCATAAAAGTTTTGACTTTGGTTTCTGTAATTTTGTGGTAGCTTTGATACAAACAATTATAAAGAAATACATTAGATGAAAGAATGTCTGTGGTAATGTCAAGGAGCTGAGAGAAACTTGTATGACTTGTTCATGTGGATCTTTCACTGACCTATACAACTTCAGACACAAGGAGGTCACCTTTTCCAGTTGGAAGAACAGCATCTTCCACCTGAGAGTCACACGGTCTATTCTGCAGAAGGATGAGAAAAGATGCCCTAGGTCCTCTACTCTGATTTAAATGATGGAAGATCTTAGCATGTAAGATCAGTCTTCTTGGATTCTATAGGTTTCTCAAGCACCATTATACAGATGGAACAAGTTATGTTTAGGAATATATATGTAAATTTATATAGACATGCAATTAGTAAAAGTAGTGAAAAAAGAGGCTGTGAATTTATTTGAAGGATTCTGGGAAAGGCTGTGTTTCAGAGTATAGATGATTGGATGTACAAAAAGAGAAGAAGACATGTTGGAATCAGACTATAACGCCAATATATATATAGATAAGTATCTATATATATCTATATATAATATACACATATATATTATATATATGAAAATTTCCTGTTGTCATATTTTAAATTGAGTGTTTATGAATTATTTCAGTGTTTATCAATAATTTCTATGAATCTTTGTTAAGAAAGTGACCATAGTGGATCTGTTTGCATAGGTCACCACAATATTCCTATAAACGTTGTATACTTAATTTATTACTCACAAGGATCTCACAGGTAAATGGATAAGGAAGAAAATGGAAGTCTATATGTTTTTAATGATTTTCATTATACCTTATTAAATGTTTCAAATTTACGAAAATGACATTGCTTTACTTTGTAATTAATTGCCCATTAGTTTTTAAATTCTAACTTCAAGAAACAAGACATATTGACTTTTAAAAAATATTCTCTGCAAAGGGAGAAAGAGTCTCACAGGTCTTAGTTGGATTTGTCAGTTGAGTTCATTCATAATACATCATCATGTATTTTAGAAGCTTTAGTAATATGTACCATAAACTAGAATAGAAGAAAATATTCTTGCTATATAAGATAGGTAGTTTTTTAGTACCAGCTACTGAAAAGTAAATTAAGTTCTTGCTCTGTGCTTTTCTTTTTAAAGATATATTATTTTAAAATTTAGGTGTGGCAATAGTTTCTTCTTAAGAAAAATTTTTAAATTTTACTTGCTTTGGAGGGGTTAAAGTCAGAACATTGAACATGGTCAGTCGTTAATACTGAGTGTCTTTCACCTATTAATCTTAAATTAAATGCATGTCTATTGGTATTATTTGACAGAATGTACCACCCTTACACAACTTTCATGATTTTCTTTTACAAGAGATTTTTAATGCTTTCTTGGGTTGGTTCATTTAACAACACCAGGAGCAGCTTCTCATCAAATTCAGTTTAAGCAGATATGGACATGTTTTTCATAATTATTTGTGTCAAAACCTTGTATGAAAGAATAGTTTTACATTATCTCCTGGAAAGAGAAATTACTTTAAAATGGTTTCTATTTGAGTTTGCAAAGTAGAAACTTCTACTGAATGTCTTCAAACCTGAACTTTGGTGTCACTCTGGTTCTCTCACTAACAGCTGCTTACCCGAAATACTGCGCAGAATATTAATATTCCTGCCTCTCCCCTATTCACAATCATTCTCGCACTTTCCCTATTCATTTCATACGTAAATGTTGTAGTTAGAGTGTCTGCCCTCATGAGTTTACCCTATTCTCCCCATCCATTGCCATTTTTCTAGTATGTAACCTGCAGGTGACAATCAAGGGCAACCATACCTTGATAGAAAGACACTGGAGGACAAATGCAGGAGTTTGTGACAAAAAGCTATGAAAATCTAGGAGATTGTTACATAAAACCAAATTTTGCCGAGGTCCATTTACAGATCCTCAAATTTCTCACATGTATGTCAGACCTCAGAAACTCCATTAAGAACCTGAGATTTGCATGGAACTCCTCAGGTCCCTGTGCCATCTTATTATTCCTGATTGTCCAGACCTGAGTAACCCACCCGATGTTAGTTCTACCTGACACTGTCTATTGTTTTGGATGTTTGAACACATTTCATTATTTATCTATTAAGTGTGCATAATAGAATTTCAATCATTGAATATGTCTCTAGAGAATGAATGAAGTGAGCCACCTGTCCAAAGTATTGCTCAATGGGTTTTGGTTTTATACCATTCTGAAGTCCATTTAGACTCTTTCATCTACTTAAGGTCCCAAAATACGCTAAAAAAAAAAATCCATTAGAGGGTTTATACCATTATGATAATTTTCTGCATGATATTGGCCACTTTTCAGATAGTAGTTTGAATTGTCATTAATCTATCTATGTTATTCAGTTTTTAGTAAAATGAAGAAGATGCCAGAGATAACTAACATATGAAGAGAATATAAATTAACTTTATTTTGGTTCACAGCTTTGGAAATGACCTTTCAAAGTCAGGCATACACAGTGGTTTGTGTATTTGGGCCTTATAAAAACAGGGAATAGACAGCAGAGGAGAATTCTGGTGTCATGAGCCAGGAAGTAAAAACCAGAAAGAGAATGTGTAAGGAAGAAGCCACGGTACCAACGTCCCATTCCAGGGAGTGACCCTAATAATCTAAAGAAGTCCCAAAGCTGCCCTGTTGAGTGTCTCATAATCTCCCAGTAACTGCTGCCATGGAGACCAAGCCTATGACAAATGAGACTTTGGAGGGCATTAAGTAGTCAGCAAAAACACTAACCAGTCACTGTAAATACCACTATATTTGTGAGTCATTACTTAGGACAAATGCTAATATATCAACATTATCTTAATTAAGTCTGAAGTTTAGTGAAGTTTCATAGAAATGACATTAATTTTTGTTGGATGTCCTTATTTTGATATATTTACCTGAAAAATTGAGTCTCTGTACTGATTTAGACTGCACTTTGGATTACTTGCTAATTTTATAAAGTAGATTGTAAGTCTAACCCTTTACTGACTATGGTTATTGATTATTCTTCAACTATTTTTAGTATTCCTCTTATAATTTCCTAATTTGAACATTTCTGAAATAAACATTTTGAGTGCATTTATTTGGTTGATATTCAATATTAGAAAGTCTCATGTCAGATGAACACGCTTCCTCCAAGAAGATGGTATCAATTTTTCCTGTCTGCAGCATTCTGTACTCATCAAGACTGGGAGCTGCTTGATTAGAACTTTTAATCTTGTTTATAATTAACATTAACATTTCCTGAGGAAAAGCTGTATCTCTAAATTTTGACAGTTTGAAGACATACACTAGATCATCTGCCATTCTAAATGTTAAATTTAAACAAGTGGTTGATTGAGGCTCAAAATGTTAGAAGGTGGAGAGGAGGTTTTGCAAACACATGGTTCTGGGTTCAATCCTATGGACTAATTAAACTAGGCACAGTGAACACGCACCCCCCACATATAATTCTAACATTTTGGGGGAAGAAACAGTAGGATTACAAGTTCAAGTTCATTCTTAATTACATAACCAGTTTCAAACTACTTGGTTACACGAGACTCTGCATGTATGTATAGTTTGACAAAATTATTGACAATTAAAACATTCAATAAGTGCTTTGAGTTGTAAACAGAAAAGTATTAATTATGAATCTGCTGTGTACTGGTTTCCTTGGATATTAGATCTATCCATCTTGGAGGGACAGTCTAAGACATGGGATATTACAGGGGAGGTAAAATAACAGGATGTTTTTAAACAGAACATCAAAGGGGAGTTGAGAAACAGGATGTTTTAAAGTGGTCACTGATTAAGATCCAGAGTTGACAAGGAGGTGAAATAACTGTATGTTCTAAGAGATGATACATTCTGTACTGCAAGGAAGCTTTGATCTCAGGAAGTAACTAGCAGCCAAATCTCTCCTGAAACCGACGAGATAAACTAGACCCTTTCTTCCAAAGAATATTGGTAAAGACTGTTGACAACACCCAGACCAGGCAAGACGCCCAGAGGAGCTTGGGCCGACTGAGCTATCTGGAAAGATCTGCTGCAACCTGCTAATTTGTCTAAAGATTTTGAGCTGTCACACATGCTGGACTTGACTTTGGTGATAAGACCATCACTATGTCAACTTCGCCCTTTTAAGCAATTCCTTACTTCTATATAAATACTACATAAACGCAATGGTTCACCCGGTTAGATTTTGATAATATCACTACTTTGATCTGTCATCACTTCTATATTTAATATCCACATACACTTGCTCATGCTTCCCCAGGAACAGTGTCACATGACAGACTCTTACCTAGCACATATTAAAAGTCACAAAAGGACTTGTTACTGGGGATTTAGAAGTACCGAAATAAACTACAGTGGGTAAACGTAGAGCAAAAGAGAATCATACTTTTATAAATAGTGTTCTGAATGAATAATAAAATAATGAATAAAGAAAACCAAGTGCTCGAGAAATGTATTAAATAATCATAATGCTTATTTTCATAAGTTATGAGCTCCACAAATGTATCACAATTAATAAAACTCAGAGACAAATATTGGGTTTCAACCCAAAGATCAGAAAAACAAAGCAGCCAAGCCACTAGGGAGCTTTTACCTCTAAGAAATCCTCAGAATGAAAGAGATGAGTTCCTGTCTCATTCCACCTTATGTTCTTTTCTGTATTAAAGGCATGCACCACTACTGTCTGGTTTCTGTGGTTAATTAGTGTGGGCTTAAAGGTGTGTGCCACCACTGCCTTGTCTGTATGTCCAGTGTGGCTGTTTTACTCTCTGATCTTCAGGCAGCTTTATTGATTCAAATACAAATGAAATACCACTGCCGAAGTCCTGTTAACGCGATGAAGCAGAGGTAGTGACTTAACCAACTCTGTAATTTGACTTTTGGCAGGAGGCCCTTCCTGCCTTTCTTATCTTCCTCCAACTGGTCCTTGACAGGTTTGTACCACAAGTAAAGAGAAGAATGACTGTGAGTGACCATTCATTGGAGGATGGCCCAGAGAGGCCCCCAAGCCCCTCACAGCATCACAATGCAACATGGGTTTATTAGATTTTGTTGGGCAGAATGCATACTAATTTGATCAAAATTACATAAAAGAGGAGTGAACATGGATTACTTGGCTGCACAAATCAGAAGCCCAGGGAGGGCGTCTAATTACGACTGCAGGGAATGAGGCCGGTGACCCTGTTAAGTGTTCACATATATCTGCATTAAGCATCTTCTAGGAGGACGAGTAGGGAGGGACATAAACGTAACACATGCTTAATTTTAAATTTCCCTGGGGCGCTCTCATTTGTTCAGGGACTTGAGGTGGAAAATATCAAAATACCAAAGGTTTGTTTCAATAATTGGAATTCTTTGAAAATGGTGGAGAAAAGTAGAGATTTACATGCACTATAAATCTCAGAATAATTTAATGGTCAGCGCAGGGCCTCTAAGAATATACTGAATAAAGTGGAAAAACCCCACCTCACAATGCCCTGCCCCCTTTCCATGGCCTGCTGTGTGCACTTCAACAGGTCAGACAGCAAGGTTCTTAGCTTCAAAGGAGGGGATTGCTGGGAGCGCAGGGACATTTAGGCAGAAAATTGAACTAGATGAAATTGCTAAAAATAAACGTGTTAATGAGAGGGAAACATTAATGTTATTTTGGTTGTTGAAACAGCAATGTGATCCTTAACAAATTAAACAATTCCTATCAGAAAACATGTATTTATTCATTAGAATTCCACTCGAACAAATCACAAAAATCATGTGCAATGTCTTCCTTTGTTTGTCTGCTTCTGTGCTTAAAGTCAATCCGTCCTGCCTTTTCCCATGGTACAATCTGTCATTCTATGTTGTTTTAGAGGAGTGTGATTCCAAAGGATTAGGAACAAACGAAATCTCAAATTCTTCTTACATATATTTTAATGTTCTGTTTAATGATATTAAATGCATGTTTTAAAGCAAATGTCATACATAAGTTTTATGATGAATTAAAATGATACAAGCTGATAAACTATCTTACAGATATTCTTAAATCTTGTTTTTTAGATTGCAATTACAAGATTTCGCCATTCCATTTCCTCTCTAAAAGTTGTTATACATCCTTCCCTGTTCTCCTTCAAGTTTTTGGCCTTTATGTTAATTGTTATTGCAATCATATATGTATATGCAGACACATACGTTCCTAAATGCAACCTGTTCAGGTCATATAAGGCCAGTTGTATGTATGTTTTCAAGGATGACGATTTGGTACTTGACAAACAATTGTTTTCTTCCCTGGGAAAGACCCCTTTCCTGCGTCCTGCTTTTCTCAGTTTCCTCTAGCTCTTGGTCACAATTTGGTGACTTCAGCAGCTAGGTATGCATATTAGGTAGGTTTCCCTAGAGCAGAGGTTCTTAACTTGTGACCCTTTTAGAGAGGACACATTTTAGGTATCCTGCATATCAGATCTTTACATTACAATTCTTAACAGTAGAAAATTACACTTACAAAGAAACATTATAATAATAGTAATTTTATAGTTGGGGTCACCACAACATCAGGAACTGCATGAAAAGGTTACAGCACTAGGAAGGTTGAGAACAACTGCCCTAGAGGACCAGAATTTATAGAATGACCTCTCTCTCTCTCTCTCCTCTCTCTCTCTCATAGAATACATATATTCTATAAGTTAATTCTATACACACATGCATATGTATATACAAATATATAACGCCCATGTATATATGGGGTTTATTGGAAAGATTTAGAGGCTGTGTGTCCAGCTAATCCAAAAATTGCTGGCTATGAAAGGAAAATCCAAGAATCCAGTAGTTCCTTAGTACATGAGACTGGATGTCTCAACATGTCTTCAGAATACTCTGGAATCCTGAAGTAGTAGACTCTAATGTCAATAAAGAAATGGACTTACAGGTGTGGCAAGAATGAGCTGACAGAACAAAACGTTCTTTCTTCTATGTCTTTATATAGGTTGCCAGCAGAAGGTGTGACAGAGATTTGAGGTTTGTCTTCCTATCCCAAAGATCTGGATCAGAAGTAGATTAATACAAATTAATCAAAAAATACTTCACAGGTGTGCCATCCATTTCTGGGTTTTAGGTTATTTCAGATGTAGTCAATTTGAGAACCAAAATTAGACTACGCAACATATTATACTACAAAATGCCACATTTATTTTCCTGATTTTTTCCCCCCAGTACTATATGTTCCCACTTTCCTGGGACATTTTCTTATTTTTAATGAATGAACTCCATACAACGTGATGAGTGATAAAGAGAAAATGTTTGGGGAAAGCACGCCAGTAAACATATAACACTTGAACAATGTTGGAAACGTAACATGAGTGGTGTTACGGTTCAAAGCCACAGTTCAGACTTCACAGTTCTCAAGAGACCATCTAAAGGTTGGTGGGATTTCTTTCTACGTTATCTCTTCAATAAAAAGAGAAGGGGCCGCCAGTGAAAAGCTTATTCAGAGGAGAATGTGAAAAGGTACAAATAATATACAGCTTGGTTGCTTACTCACTAAAAAGAGTTCTTTTGTTTTGTTGCTAAAAGAGGAGTATATTTTTAAAAGCATGGGCTTTAGATTAAAAAAACAAGTGACAAAATAAAGGTCTACCACAATTTGGATAACTCTCCAGGGACTTTTGCTGTGTGAGGAAAAATGTTCCCTGCTATATCATTCTATGTGCACAATTATTATGTTTTTGAGAGTACAGTATAATTACAGTATTTCTTCTCCCTTTCCCTATCAACCTCCAAATCTTCCTTATGCCCCTTATTGCTCTCCTTCAAGTTCTTAGCCTCTTTTTTTTTTCACTAATTGTCATCGCAGGAGATGTGAAAAAGCACTCTGCATTCGCTTGACCACTAAAAATGTGCGTTAAGAGTTAATGACCTAAAAACAAGGCACCTCTAAGGCTCTGAAAAACTATGGATTCAGCATAACTGTAAGAGCACCTGCCTGACAGAAAAACCAACACCGTAATGAGAATATCTGCTAGCATCGTTCGGCCTTGAAACGCTAAAAAATATATCTACTCATAATACTTTCTCTCCAAAGTTTTCTTTTCTGCCCTGTAAGTCCCAGAGCTCCTGCACCAGGGTGCACAGTCTCCACTCCTGGGAAGGCGCGTCCTCTAAAGAACAGACCTTCTTTTGCAGGAATAGGCCTCTTTTCCCTCTTATTTCTGTGCCACCTCCATCAATCTTAACCTAACATTTGCAATATCAGACAATTAGTTTCAGAGCATAAAACTAAACTGTAAAAATGCCTTAGAGTCTAAGAAACAGCAATCATATTTATGTTGCAGTCATCATTAGAAAAATCATGACTTAGAAATACAATGAGTTTTCTCAGCCCAGAAAAGAAAATGTTCAGTTTTCTAGTCCTGATAGCATTCTAGCTCAGTGACTCAACAGGACGTATATGATTATCAACAAAGAGCAGAGCCAGCAAGGCACCTTTTCTCACTACCACACCCTTCCCAAACCACTGTACCCATGGCTATAGGCTAAATAGAGCACATGACTTCCACTGCAATACCCAGGTGAGTTTATAAATGGAAAATAAGAAGCTACTGTGTGCAATGTCCATGTTTTGTAAAGAACAACCCAAATTTACCAAAAAAATATATGCAAATCATTTCACCATCATAGTCTATGGTGTTTGCTTATGTTTTCAACACCCGAAATAACCACATAGAAACTGTATTAATTGAATTACTGTTTGGCCCATTAAATCTAGCCTCTTATTGGCAAACTCTCACATCTTGATTTAACCCAATTCTATTAATCTGCATATCACCACTAGGTCGTGGCTTACTGGGAAAGATTCAGCATGTCTGAAATGGTGTCTCCATGGAGGTTCTCTCATTCTGCTTTCTTTTTCCCAGAATTCAGTTCTGTCTTCTCTGCCTACCTACATTCTGCTCTACCAGGCTAAGCAGATTCTTTATTGACTAACCAATGAAAACAATACATAAACAGAAGGAACTTCTACACCATCAGTCAGAAGAGAATTTCAGTTTTATTAAATCAAAACAGTTTATTTTTTAACAGCTGCCATGTCCTGAATACTATTCTTGCCCTTAAGAATAGGGGCAAGAAAGTCTTGGAAGCTGCTACTTGTGCAGCATTGGTAGCCTCCTTGCCTCCCAAGCTGTAGATTCCCTCTCTTTAGCATAGACAATTGTCTTGACTATTTAATAGTCACCTGCCATTCTCCTAGTTCTTTTATTTTAAAATTTCTACCAATATTTTGGGTATTCTATATCTTTTATCCAGTCTTTTGTCTTCATTCATAAACAATGGAGTTGTATTTTTGTTTGATAGTTCATGTGTGATTTCTAAGTTGTCTGGGATGAAATTTTTATTTTCCTACTTGCAAATTTGCACTTGTTAATCAAGATAAATAATAGCTCTCTGCCATAACAAGTATGGATATGTTGCAGTATGCCTCATTTTTTCACTAGAAGACTAGCTCTTTATGAATGCATTCTAGGGATTTCTGCAGAAGGTCTCTGTTACTCACATCCTTCTCATATATAGAGCATTGTTTAAGGAATTAGCTGACAATTTCAACAAGCACTGAAAGGTTGATCTAGATTGCAGAAAACTGATTGCACATTCTAGCTTCATTTTCAGTTAAATATATCCCCAAATCCCAAATTATTATCTAGTCAGACACCTCCTCAGAGATATCTCTGTTTGTGTGTATTATAAAGAAAGAGAAGTAAAAATTAATTATTAAAATATATTTAGATAGCCAAAAAGTCTCTTTCATGTGCTAGATTAATAGAACATAGATAATAATAGTATAATTAATTAATTATACACAGTGATAAATTTAGTGTTTTGAGAGAGAGAGATATTGTTTGTATCTCAGCATTGAAAGAAAATGTCTGATTTCAGATCCAAATTAAACACTTGTTATTTTGACTCCACCATACCACCAGAGAAGTAAAATTCAGAGGCCTGCGTGTCACTGATGCTTAGACGCTTGGGGTAGCAAGAGTGAACAAGGTGGGCATTTTCTTGAGGGCCATAGCAGAGCTGGTGAGAACTGGCAATAGATGTGAGACGGAATGCCACGATGCTGATGAACTGTCTTTTGCATTGTGTACAGCCTACTTGCGATGTACATATTTGAAAACTTTCACAAACAATTTAGACTGTATTACTCTCTAACTCTTACATTTTTATTTAAAATGTATCTTTCAAGGTATTTATTTATTTATTTATTTATTTATTTATTTGTAGTTTGTCTTCTACGAGTCTCATTTCAAGAGAAGATTTTTCACTCGCAAAATATTTGTGTTCAGTCTCCCACTCGCTCTATTTCCAGCTCAACAGCCGTTCTCAATTTCAATCATCTTTAATTTCTCAGAAGTATTGAAGCTTTGATCAGCTCAGTTATTTCAGAGTACATTTTCATTTTTATTTCAGTATACTCATTGATTGAGTTTTTATTTTCAGAAATCCACTTGCTATTTTCTCTGCTACATCAATAGTGGCTCCTAAGCTCCCCAACTTATCACTGTAGAACATGTGGGTATAGATCTTCACTGTTTGCTTTCTCTTTATACAAATCTATTGTTTGATAATTCCAGTTTTAATATTACATAAATATCAGTGACCTTCATGATGTATCTCCACTTGAAACTCTCCTTCGAGTCCTTCTAATCTGTATTTTATGTTTGTCTAATTCTACTTAAAACTCACATTTCCAAAGGTACCTCAAATTCACCAATATCAAACATGCTCATCATGTGTGTAAAACCTCATCCTCTTGAAATAGCACCCGTTTAAGCTGACAAATAAAATCGTCTGTATCATGTACATCCTATTTATTTTCTTTTCCATTTTATTTCTTTACTTATTTGTTTACTGTTTTGTATTTATGTCTATGGGCATGTGACTACCATGGCACACACGTAGAGGTCAGGGGATAACCTTCAGTGGCAAGTTCTCTCCACAATATGGATTCTTAGAATCGAACTCTGTATTTATGGCGTCTACACAGCCCCTAAAATGCTTGTATGTATGTTGCTGGGTTCTAACAGCTCCCACAAGGTTGAGAAGGTGTGGTGTCAACAACACAGAGGAGAGTCAGGTAAAAGACAAACAGCAGACTCTTCTTTTTTTTTTTTTACTTTTATTTTTATTATTTTTATTATTTTTTTTCATTTTTTGTTTTTGTTTTTCTTTTTTTTTCAAGACAAGGCATAGAGATGAGGCGAGCAGGGCAGCTTTTCATCCCTCCCGGCTCCCACATGGCTAGCTTAGCCCCAGAATAATTACATGGAAACTGTATTCTTTTAAACACTGCCTGGCCCATTATATCTAGCCTCTTACTGGCTAACTCTCACATCTTGATTAACTCATTTCTAATAATGTGTGTAGCACGATGAAGTGGTGGCTTACCAGGAAGATTTTTTAACCTACGTCCATCTTGGGCTGGTGCTTCATGGTGACTGCCTGACTCTGCTTTCTTTCTCCCAGCATTCTGTTCTATCTACTCTGCCTATCTAAGCTGCTGTCTTATCAAAGGCCAAGTCAGTCTCTTTATTTGACCAATGAAAGAAACACATAGACAGAAGACCCACCTACATCAACAAGGTTTCTCTGTAGCTTTGGAGTCTGTCCTGAAACTAGCTCTTGTAGTCCTGGCTGATCTCGAACTCACAGAGATCTGCCTTCAGCAGAGTCTTTTATGCAGCAATGGAGAAAACCTAATATGCTATCGTCCGCACACCCAGGCTACATTCCAATCCATTGACTTCACACCTTCACCCTCATTGGCTAGGCATGATCAAGATTTCTGACAGCCCTGTTGCTAGGCCCTCAGGCACACTCCAGGTTGTTGCATCTCTCAGCCTTGTAGGTCTTATCTTCCTCCATATGTATATATCCATATTGAAAATTGAATAAACTTGGAAAATCAACAAACTAACATATTTATCATTTTTATAAGGAGAATATTAAGTAGACTTTTCATTATGAAGAATAGCTCTCCTGTGCTGATAAAGCTAATGCACGACGTTCTAAATTTTATTTATCTTGATATCATATAATATTCAACTCTACAACACCATTTGAAAACCTTTAGAACACATAAATGCCATCTATAGAATGGTCATGAGGTTGAAAATGTATGCTAATATCTATGTTTCACATGCTCATTGGTTATTTAAAAATGATCCTTTTCCCCTAGGAAAAGAAAAGAAATGGTAGATTTTGGACCTGTATGTGATTGTTAAATAGTAGAGTGGGGCATCTAGGTGGTGAAGTATCTGGAAGAAATAAAATAAAACAATAACCACAAAAGAACTTAGGTCAAGATATTTTGCACTCCCAATAAACTCAAGGAAAGAAAGCAGCAAGGGGTTTTATACAAACTATAATTTAGAACACAGTGAACATAAAAGAAACAAAATGATTAAAGATGCATATTCCTACAGGAAGAAACACAACTGTGACTCAAACAACAGGAAAAAAATAAAAGAGACAGATTTTCAGTATAGTCATATAAGACTACATTTTTTTTTCTTCAGAGTTTGGCCATGTTGTTGAATAAAAGGCATCTTTTCTTCTAATCATTAAATACTTGCATGCTAAATTATGCCTGAATCTGACAATCCAAGATATCTTGATTAAAATAATCACTGAACTCATAACCCTTTCCCAGTTGGTGATTTCATATAGAGCAGAGACAGTCATCCACTGCATTTTAAATAAAAGATTTATTTATTTCTGTGTGTTTGTCTGTATGTACATTTATGTGAAGATGCCTACAGAGGCCAGGAGAGGGTTTCAGATCTTCTGCTTCAGGACCCACAGATGGCTGTGTAATGTATGTATTCTGAAAGATATTCAGAGTATGCACTAACCCGGCTGTCCATACTGAGCTCATTAGAATTTTACACATAGATGATATAGCACAGTATCCAAGACAGAGTCTTAATAAAGTTTCCTAATACAATAAGGGATTTTAATACCATTCAGTAATTGTGTGTGGAGGCCTTTCTTGGTCAGTCATTTTTTTTCTTTTTTGTTTTGTTTTGCAGTTACAATTGCTGTTCATAATAAATGCTATGACAAACTTAGAGAAACACATTTATCTAAATCCAAATCCTTGATTCTAAAATTGTATTTATTTTTTAAAGTAAATTACATTGATTGATGGAAATGTGTAACCGTTCATTTCATGACACATGATTGGAGGGCAAAGAATAACACTGGAGAGCTGGTTTCCTCTCCTCCCATGAGTCTCAGGGATTGTCAGGCATAGGCACAAGCACCTCCAACCACTGAAACATCTAGTCAGTCCTGTAATTTGGATAAACTAAACTCTAAATTATAACTCAAGCTAGTTACCACTGTTAAAGCAGAAAAACTAAAAACCAAAACCAAAACCTTCTTCAGGACAAAAGAATACATTATCTGGCCCAGGTGGAGACTGAGCTTTCCAGTTGGGCTGGGTCAGTACCTCAGAGTAAGGAAGATTGGCTCATCTAAAGCAAAGGTGAAATAATTAGCATTTACTGAGATACTACACTATTATAAAACCAGAATCCCCACCATTGGTGCAGTAGGTTACCTAGCCACTGTCACGTAGATTATATTTCAGCCTACTTCTCTGAGTTATTAAAATATTATAAATTTTTTCTTCCCTTATTGCTTTAATATGCTTTCCTTATATCCTTGGGTTTTTTCTTAACATTTTGGCTTCCTCACTCTTTCCCCAAAGCTTCCTCCCTGCCAAGTGTCTGCTTGTCAGCCATGTGCTTGGCCTCCAGTTTAAGAGTATAATGTCTACTCCCTCCCCTCCATCCCTAGATAGCTGTGGAAATTACATCTCGTCTGTCCTGGGGATTTTCTTTTAAATACTAATAAAATTGTTCCTGACTGCTTTTCATTCCATTCTTCAGTTGTTTTATTAATGACAGTGTTAGCTCCAAGAGTGGGGCCCTTTTCCCTCTCTCATTCTTTGAAGATAATAAAGACTGTGTGTTTTATTGGAGTTGTCAGTGCATTTTGTGTATTTGTAAAAAGAAAGTGGCATATTAGGTGATGGACTTGTGGAAAACAGTGAATGGAATAGACACCACTGCAACCTTTTCAGAATGTTTAGTCTATTGGGGAATATTGAGGTGAATGCGTAATTATACCAGACAATTAAAACTTTGCAGTTACAGGAACAACCAGAGTATGAAAAACAGGAAATAAGCAGGACTGAATCAGAAGACTGATAATTCAGGGACGCGTCCAAGAGTTATGATCTTAGCGAGTGTTCTCATTACTGTGACCAAACACCTGAGAAGAAGCAATTAAGGAGTGTAGGGTTTATTTTGCCTTACATCTCAGAAGGCCCACATCATGACAGGGAAGTCACTGTGTCAGGAGCAAGGCATCGAGTTACTTTGTGTCAGCAGTCAAGAAGCAGAGCAGACAGAAAGCAGGACCTGGCTGTAGGGTCTCAAAGCTAGTCCCCAATGGCCTGCTTCCTACAGTGAGGTCTATCTTGTACGATCTCCCAACCATGCAATATATTGCGAACAGTAAGGAACTGTGTGCTCCAGCACACGAGCGCTTGTGAAACAAGTGCTTTCAATCACATACGGTCTTCTTTAAGAGTAACGACATATGTGGTGTTATAGACACAGATCTGGGATTGGAGAGAACCCCTCACTGAAAACTTAGTGTTCTCATGTGCTAGGACCAATAGGATGCATACGTAGTGGGAAAATATAAACATGGACAGTTTATTAAGAAAGAGAAAAACAGCTCCGAAGAATGAAGTGGCATAGTTAGTGGGAAAAGCATGGACTCTCAAGCACTGCACCACAGGGCACACGCTCCTTTCTCCACAGGTCACTAGCACCGCCCATGCCTCTGCCCGCCTTCATGTTTCTGGGATCCTCTGTACGGACCCCGTTTGCTCCATGTGTGGCAGGTGGGAAAGGATTTCCAGTACTTTTGTCGTCTGTCCACTTCCCCAAGCTAATGTTGGCGCAGCCCCCTCTAGTTCCTGCTCCCCCGCCATAGTCAGACACAGAGGGAAACACCTCGAAAAACAGCCAGGGAATGTAAATTAGACCAGAACCTGAGGGAGAATTGGAATCCTGAAAGAAATCAAGTTTTCATAATTGTTATTTTTGGTTTTGTTATAAAATAGGAGGAACTGATACAGAAAAGAAGACAGACTTAAGCATTTTATTGGTCATTTTTGGTTCCCTTAAACCACTTCAGATGGGTGATTTAGTTAAAATTATATCCTATAGTTCTCTTCATAATTTCAGAAGTTGAAATTTTTTTCTATAATTTTTATTCTATTATTTGAGAATACCATGTGTGATTATGTGTTTTGTTCCATTCCGCCGTCATTTCCTCTATTATTCCTCCTCAGCCTCCCCTGTACATTCCCCTTCCAACTTCATGCGTTTTTTTTTTGCTTTTTTGAGCAGCTCCACTGAGTCTACGTAGTGCTGCCCATAGGGGCATGGTGAACGATCATCTGTCGGAGCAGTTGTGACCTCTCAGGGTTGCAACCTTGAAGAAAAGGCACTTGCCCTCCTTTAGCAACCAACAATTGCAAAAAGCCCCTCAGATGGGGTGGGACATCATAAAAACCTCCCCACCTATGGTAGGGAATTGACCGCGTGTGAAGCACTGTCATGTCCAATCAATATTGCTTCATGAAGCCGATATTTTATTGTCACAGGGAAGGCTACCGCAGAATTCAAGCTTAAGTTTCTTGATACCTGGTCAAGTTTCTCTGCATTTGGCATTTCTTCAGCTGTTCCAAGAAGGTAAGCAAATGATTTCTATGGATTTAAATGTTTTCATTGTTGATACAATGAAAAATATTTTTTTAATTTATAGGAGCTAAAGTAAAAATGTAGGAAATATGTTGAAGTGTCACATGAACATAATTAGACATTAAAGAACTCAGATGACTTATTAGATTGTAAGATAGTATGCAAAACACAGTTATGGCTAATCCAAGAAGTGGAGAAATTCTTTACATTCAGAGCATAGCCTGTAATTTGAATTTAATCTTGTAATTATAGGATGAAATAATTATACTACAGTTATTATATAGTTATACAATTATTGAATAAAATTGCAGCTGTAGATTAGATTTCTTTCCCATAGTAACAATGGACAAACAAGAAAAAAATGCCAATTGAAGGGACGCCCAGAAAGTGAGAAGTTGATGAGAAAAATAAAGCAAATATTTTCTCTCTTAAGTGGAGAATGATCCCAGTGTGAGGATGATACAATTCTGAACCTGAGAATAGCAAACAAACAGTCATAAAGTGTTCATATTCAATGTCACTCAGCATCTTCCTTGGCCTGTATTAGTCATGGACAAAGTATGTGAATGTAATACATGCTTTTATATGTAAGATTAGAGGTGAGCAAAGAAAATTACCATTTTAATTAATTATTTTTTCTTGAAATAAATTATTCCTATCATATATTCCTATTAGTTTTCCGTTCCTCATGTCCTCCCAGACCCTCTCACCAATCCAACTCTACTCCTGTTATGTTGTCTCTTTAGAAAGCAAAAATGTAAGACAAGCAAAACAGAATATAACACAACAGACACAAAGCAGGTGAAATGTACATACACAACACAACACACACACACACACCTAGAAAATTGTGAAAATCAAAACCAGATCCTTTGGGAGCATTTCTACATAACAACTATTTGCAAATAATAAAACTGGAAAGAATTAAGATATCAAGAAAGAAGGAAGGAGCAAAGATGAATCACTGCCTATGTAGATTCAAAAAAGAATATGAGAAAGATTTTCTAAAAATATCTTAGAAGCTTACTTCTGAGAGACAAGAGTTTCAGTTTAGAACTTTAATAAAGGGAACATTATCTTACTCTATCTCAATTGTTAGAAAATGTCAGTTTAATTTTTTGTGTATATGATATATGAATGACTTTCTTAGGATTATAGCATTTAGAATCAAGACCTTTAGTAGTGCTTACTTTGTTACAGGTGGTAAGGGCCAACTTGTGACTTCACTCATATTTTTTCTTGCTTGTAATTATTAATCAAAGATGACAAAGATGGTCAATAACAACCTACAGCTTCAATTTTATAGAAATTTGTTTAAATATGTTTGAATCTCTTAATACTTTTCAGTGATTGAGTCAGTGAGAAATAAAGTGTTCATAGCATAGGTTCTACATAAAATGCTTTCCTTTCCAAGGCTACAATAATTTTTTTCTATATTTCTTAATCTTTATCATAGGCAACTTCACCACCTGAAATCTGAAACTATATTGTTTTTCACAGTCTTCAGTTTTCAATGCCATTTTCAATGAATGGCATTTCTTGAAAGCAGTAAGTTATTTGGAATTAGGTGTCAAGGAATTTTATGTATCACAAGGAATTTATGTTATTTTCCTCTGGCCATAAATTGACTCTTCCACAGTGCCAGTCCTGAGAGTAACTATTTATCTTTCCTACTGCTTTTTGAGCCTTGCATACTTGTACCTAAATTGAAAAATATTGCTGACCCTTCTGTGAACTAGTAGAAAAAATATGAGGCTTTGGGAAGAAAGCTGAATTTCTCAAAGGTGGTGATGATCAAGTTTTTTCCTGTCACCAACATTAATGTCCTCATAAAGGCTCTGCCACAAATTATAGACTTAATTTGCATCAGACATGTAATGAGCCTTTACATGTAATCTTAACAATGTCCACACAAGAAAGGAATGGTTATTGATACTGTTCATAGAAGCAGCAAACGATATGGGCACAATTAAGTACCCATTTAAGTGACATTGTCAAATAAGCAGAATTCAGAACTAATTTTGTTTCAACTCAGATTATGATTTCAACAGCTTACATCGTCAATGAGTTCATAGGCTGTTAGTGGATGACTGGATTTCATAAATATTCTAGAATGATACCAAAAATTTTGTAGGGCCTGTGAAAGCAAAAATATCATTGCACTTGTGGAATAATATTCTAAACATTAAAGATAGTTATCATTATATTTCAAGAATGTTTTGAACATTCTGGAAACAAATGTGAATGGCTCTCTACATCAATGACAACTCATGTCTTGTAGTTTGAAGTGGGAATAACCTAAATGTATTATAAGTTTAAGAATTCCAAATATAACAGCAGAAAAATTTAAATACTAAAGAACCAGGATTAAGAGATCCTATACGTGGCAAATCAGTGCCATCATTTATGGTTTGAGGTGAATATAAGAAGTAATGCATGCATTTTCTAAATTAGTATTTACAGTAAATATCTATGATAGCATTTACTTTTCTAGCACTATAAAATAAAAACATTAATGAATATTTGTGAAATTAAAACAGGAATTGATATCATCATTGCTGTATATAAAATGATCTTTCTTTCACCTACCTGAATTTCTGCCACTCACTATACTTTTCTTTAGTTGGATACAGTGTTGTTTACTCTGACAGGAAATTAATGGTTTCTCTGTCAATTCAATAACTATGAATTATCTTCACAAGTTTCTTTTCCCAGTAATTCCTTTCATGGTCTATTAATCCTGCATCAGTCTTCTGCTTAACACAACAATGGGTTAGGATTTCCTCCTGTTTCCACTAAACCAATGTCTTTTCTGGAAATCGTGGTATCTAGGTTTCAGTGTGAGCTGAGTCACAACCTTAGGATTGCCACTCAATGGGACTATGGCAAGTATCATTTCCTTTATGACATCTGTCATTTTATTTCTTCACTGTGCTCAGCATGAACTTTTGAGACTTTCTAAAGGGAGGTGAATGTCACAAAGTTTTGAATTCATTTATAACTGAGAACATTCTTACTTGACTCAAGCTCAGTAGAAAGTGATGTGCATTAAATATACCGAAAATTGTCTGGGGACTTAATTAGCTCTACACTATTCAAATTTAATAACGGTGATATTAATCTCATAAACGTGCAGGTAAACTCTCTTTTCAGTTTGTACCTCATTATCATTGTCTCATAAGTCAAAGAAAACAAGACTTTAAATGCTGGTAGATAGCCTACAGACAAATTTTATACAATTTTATTTTCATATTGTGGTGAATACTAAATTTGTTGATTTAAAACACCGATTTTTAATGATCAGCATAAAAATTCAAAGGAATATCTTTGCAACTTCATAAGGTTATCCTACAGATAACCAAGAAAATAATAATTAACTTAAATTTCCAAGTGACCATCTAAGTCCCCAATATTTTTTTTTTTGCTTACTTCTAATATATTAGATTAAATGTAAAAATTCCAAGTCCTGGTCAGCAAAACAAATGAATCGTCCCTTTTAACATATGAATATGAATATATGTTAAAAGGGCAAGTATGTCTTAATGACATTGTTATTTATTAAGGACCTGCTTCTAAATTTCATATAAATACTTTTCTTTAAGTTAATATTAAAAGTACTTCTCTGTCTTTCTCCCAAAAAAGCACACTTAGTACTAATTTCATTGACTTTTGCTGTTCTACTACGTTCTAGAAAGTCAAAGTGTTTGCAAAATTCATTTGTTATGGCTGTAGTTTGTGTGTTTCACAGGTAGTGTTACCAACGTATTTAAATTTTTTTGATTAGTTCTGTTTCACTTTGAAAAGTCTTTTTCCTTCGGAACCTGCAAACAATATGATGTAGGGTAGACTTCCTAGCATAACTTTCACTGGTTACTTGGCTTGGACGTTTATCAGCTTTCTGGAATGTTTGCTCCTCTCGAAACATCTTCTGAAAAGGAGTTGAAGAGGAAGGGGAACTGTTGTTGGTATGTAAAATAAGGGAAAATGCTATTTTTTTCCCAAAAAAGTAAAGATATGACTATGACTATAGCATTTCAAATGTGGTAAATTTCTGAGGAGTATTCTTTTTTTAAATTATTTATTTATTGTGTATACAATGTTCTGCCTGCATGTATAATTGCAGGCCATAAGAGGGTACCAGCTCTCATTATAGATGGTTGTGAGCCACCATGTGGGTGCTGGGAATTGAACTCAGGACCTTTGGAAGATCAGGCAGTGCTCTTAACCTCTGAGCCAACTCTCCAGCCCCCTCTGAGGAATATTCTAAGAGAATCAAGGAAGTGGCAGGTTATTTGTTGTTACTCATCATGGAAGCTCTTGCTTAAGTGATAGGGTCTTTGTCAAGTTATTATTGAAGTAAATCATCTTGTAATGATAATAATTGAAATCTCTTACTCATGATTATATCTATTTGTCTAAGTGCTTCTGACTTGTGAATGAGTCAGATAAACACAGAATTTGAGGATATAAATATTTATATGGGAAGAAAAAGCTAGAAAGATCTGCAAAAAAAATTTGCAGCAGACATGGAGACCCTTTGTTTATTCTTCTATCAGAACACATAAAATGTGAATAAATAACATTGATTTTTCTCAAATTATTTTGCAAATTAATTCTAAAAGAACAGCATATACTAAATGGTTTGGTATGCAAATTTTAAGAAATGTCATTCAAATTTTCAAATAATACTCATTTCAAGTCAAATGACCCCGAGATCTCACGTTTGACCTTTCCTCTCTCCACCAGTGATAAATACAAGGATGCCTTAACATCCACTAGAACCTGGGGCTGGGAACTGGAAGGGCTTCAGTAGCTGTGATTTTCAGTTCTTATCAGCAGCCAAAGAAAACTGGCCAGACAGGTTAGTCCAACACAGCTTCAGCCACTCACGATAAATGTACAAAGGAACGATAGATGTGAATCAAAGCCAGCTTTAAAAACGCAAGTGAAGACAGTTATTAGTGACTTTGGGGTATTTATTGTCTTTGAACTGCTCTGCCAGAATCTGGATGCTTTGTCCTGCAATTTTCAAGAGAAAAGAATACAAGTGACTATAGTTTGCTCAATTTGAATGCATCTAAAACAAAGTGGCCATTAATTTCTCCCGTCTTGTGAAGGTATTTCCTTTTGTCATTGAAGTCTTATTACTTTAGGTTTTTCTATCCTCACGTGGGAAAGTTATATAAAGGAGGGAAAGAGAGGTATGAGTCATCAGGATATGGCAGTATCCTACACACACACACACACACACACACACTGAATTCTTCTGAAGACAAAAGACTAAAGATGACGTCTGGATTTTGCCTGTACCTTCAAACCTTCAAACTGAAACCAGACAGCATGTCGGGTCTTTCTCTCTCTCTCTCTCTCTCTCTCTCTCTCTCTCTCTCTCTCTCTCTCTCTCTCTCTCTCTCTCTCCTTCCTTCCTTCCTTCCTTCCTTCCTTCCTTCCTTCCTTCCTTCCTTCCTTCCTTCCTTCCCTCCCTCCCTCCCTCCCTCCCTCCCTCCCTCCCTCCCTCCCTCCCTTCCTTCCTTCGTTTCTTTCTTTTTAATTTGACATGTACACGTCTTCTGTATTCCTTCAAATAAATACTTTTAGTTTTAAATAGGTTTTTAAGAAACTTTGAAATTATATATTAGTTAAACCTTTCAGGTTCCCTCATGTAGTAGCTCACACTTGTGGCTTTAGTATTTGGGAGATGAGGAAGAGAAAGTAAAGTTGGAACGACAGTTGCTGTTTAAAGAATTACAAGATGGCCTCAAACTCACAGAGAGCCTCCTGTCTCTGCCTCCCTAGTGCTGGGATTTAAAGGCGTGTGCCACCACTGCACGGTAACATGAATGGTTTTATTTTGAGTAATGCTGAGTAATGTAACAGTCCTGTGAACTGCAGTGGGATCCAGTAGCAATCATTACTCCATTTGTACAAAGGCGAACTGAAAGAGTAGTGTTCTTTCTCCTACTGAAAGAAATTACACTTCTTCTTTTGGTCTTCTGTCTTCAGTCCTCAGAGCCTCGTTCTTGTCTTCACTGAAAAGTACACCGCCAACGTGACTATTAGGACTTTTTAAGACAGAATCTTGAAGTCACTCTACAGCCCACATAGATCTTTTTATCTGGAATCTCTGACCTCACTTTCCAGAGTAGTTGTGATGGCAAATATAGTTAAATTTTTAAAAATTAAACATAAATAAAAATCATATTGAGGATTTCATGATATCTCCTTGTGTAACGTATTTTAAGTCTTGTTATTGATATTTAGGTAATTAAACAAAAAAATGTGTTGATCTTTACAGAGAAAACTACTATTATTCCTCAGTGAAAGCTGTAAACACCACTTTCCAGGCTGGAAATCAGTGCTACCGTTACTTTTCTATGAATAAACAAACCATTAGGAGACAGTCCTGGGAAGTTAAGCTCCCAGCGCTTTTTAATGATTGCTAAAGGGAAGCTAATATGCTGGAATTTATATGCCATGCATATTTCAGGGAAATTACTCCAAATATCACCTAATTACTACTGTAGAGTCTCAGTCTGCTTCCTCATCCTCTTTCCCCCACTGCGGTAATTGTTCTTTTTTCCCCTTAGTTTATTGTGTATTTCCCATAATAAAGTATAATAAGAACAAGATAAAATATTACAGAATAGTGTACACCAGAAAGTAATACATGTTGTCATAGCTGTCTTATTGCTGAAACGAGATAACTGCCCAAAGGATCTTAAATGAGGAAAAGTTTTTGGTTCACAGTCCCAGGCAGAATGCAGTTAGATATTGGAAGTGGTAGCAGCAGGCACCGGGGTCAGCTAGTCATATGGGGCTGAAGTCCAGACACACAGTTAGGGATTCTGGTCTTCCATTTGCTTACTCTTTATATTCAATCTAGAACTCAAAACCATGGACTGGTGCCTCCCACTGGTAAGTTTAGCCTGTTTACCTCAATTATATAGCTCTTGTGTGGGAGAAACCCAGAGGTTTTTTCCTAGGTAATTCCAGATTGGGTAAAATGGCCAATATTAAACAGCACAGTGAGTTACCGCTACAATTCACTGAAAAGGGATTTATTAAACAAAGTAATTTGTCAAATAAAACATGACAGCAACTTATTCTGTTCTACTGATATTTAAAGCTATTTTACATTGAAAAACTTCCAATTTTATAATGTCTCACTTTATGTTTGTAATAATGACTTCCTAATAGATTAATACCATCATTTTTCCTTTGGCCTTGTTAATTTTAATAAAATTGTACAGAATTTATATTATTTGGGTGTCTGTATTCATCCAAAGATTTTTGAATTTTTGATTATAGCTAATTTGTTTTTGCTTTTTAACGTTGTATACTGCTACTTTTTGGTATTTTTCAATATAATATTTTATCAACTATTTGGGATTTTCATTCAGTGCACCACAAGCACACTCACTTCCTGTTTCTCCCAGATCTCCCCTAATAAAACATAGTTTAAAATTTTATTCTACTGATAAAAGGAATTTAGATTTAGTTTTCCCTACGAAAATGAGAACAAGATATACAAATCAATGAACAATAAAAATACAATGAAGTTAGTTTCTAAGGAACAAAAATGGCTCAGTCAGCAACAGAAATAAGTTTGTAAATAGTTAAAAGTTACTGTAAAATGGATATTGTTTTATATGAATTACAGTAAAACTGAGATACAAAAATATTAATGTAGTCCAAGTAAACCAAAATTGATCTAACACTTATAAAATTCATAACCTCGGTACCACATAAGTAAAATCGTTATTTTTATGTTGATGTGATGAAAGCAAGAGCTTATTTTTAATTGCCATTCTAGACGATTAGAGTTCATAGTCGTGAGGAAGACACAGCAACAGCTGGAAAGAGCAAGAGAAGGAAGCTGTTTGACATGTGGTAGGCACACCAGGAAACCAAGAGAGGGATCAGGAATTGAGGAGGTGCCATTATTTCTCAAAATCTGCCCCCAGTGATGCTCTTCATTCAGCAAGACTACACTTTCTAAAGGTTCCTTGACCTCCCAAACAGTGCCACCAACTGATACCAAGTGTTCAAGTACACAAGCACATGCTATTGACAATGCTGAACCTGAAACCTGTAGGGTACCAAACACAACCCCAGTGCCAGTTGGGAATACATTTTTTGTGAGGGACGTGATAGAGACTCCCAGAACAATACAAGCAATTTCTGTTTACTTTGGTCGATATTTTTCATTCAAATCCAAATACTAATGAAATATAGCCACTGTTAAAAACTGGAGAAATTTTAGAGGTAGTAATGGTGCCTGATTTTAGGGCATACCTATAATACTGCCCACACAAAATTTGCATTTATATTTTGCTATTTTATAGTGTGTTCAAAAGTATAACGTTCAGTTAACAAGCAGTACAAATTTGACAAGTTTTGTAAGATATCCTAAAAGAAGTCTATACATAGAAGTGCATTGATTCCCTAGGCTTAATGGATAGAAGAAGTGACAGTGATTTATTTATGAAACTCCTGGTGGGATACAGCCTATCCCCAGAGAGAACTCCGTGCTGCCTGTCAAGTTAGAGAAATTTTCACAGTGTGTTTAGCAAATGATCAAACAGACAAAAGGTAAGTCATGCCCTGAAGATGAGGAACAATTATTCAATATAAGCTTTTTTACTTTCTTGTAAAAAATGATTCAACACTGACATAATATAATTGTTAAAAAATACTATGAAAAGTGGTAAATCAAATGAAAATTAGCTTTAAGCTATAGCAACATTGGTGCTAAGGGAGAAGTACAGTTTTATTTATTTATTTATTTATTTATTTTAAGAAAAAGAAATATCTTTGGGGAACGAATAGCATATATTTCCAACTTAAGAAATACTAATCCCCCATTGGCTATTATAAAGAAGACACTGTCATACTGTTTTAATGATTGACTTACTAAGAAAGAAAGAAGAAGAAAGTTCTTTGGTTTTCTTGTTAAGTTGAAGTAATTGGTCATTATGGGAATAAGTTTATAAAAAGAAGAGCCAATTTTCCAGGAAAATTATAATGCAAAAGTCTACCAATTATTCTCCTGGTATTTGACTACACTCTGCAAATCAAAGTCACATTCTTAGACTGTCAGATATTTCCAGTCCTCAGCACCTCTATACTCCATAACTGAACATAGAAAATTTCACTTTTCTAAGTTAATGTTCCTTTAAGTTGGAAGAATTATTCTCCTCAGGTAATGTGAATATTTTAAGAATATTTACAGACTCTCAAGGAATAACAAATGTAAAATGAAAGTAGAGAAAAGGGATTCAAGAGGCAAAATAGTTTAAGCAAGGAGGGGGTTAGAAGAACAGGGAAGAGGATGTGGAGGAAGGTAATCAGCCAGACTGAAGGGGGTATTAAAATACCTTATGAAACCAGGTAGCTTGTAACCAAATTAAAAATGCAATGTAAAGAAATATCTATATGGAAGATAGCCCACGTGGATGATAATGCTTCAGAAACCTGCAGGATACCAAAAAAAGAAAAAACCCAGTACCAGGTAGGAGACACTTCTGAATTGTTGGTCAGGGACACACAAAAGACCTCCAACACAATCCAGGTTCTTGCTACTTCTCTTGGTTGCCCACAATGGTAGATGATACAATCCTATTGATAAAGACATTAAACAGCTTTCTTGTAAAATATGGGTAAATCATGCTGGATCTTATATGGATAATTATTTTCCACTAGCAACTCTTTCAATGTATTGAGGTGCTTAGATGATGAGAGAAACAAAAGGCAATGCTCTCATTCACTTGTGATCCCTATCAATTATAACAGCATCTTCCCCAATAGAATGGGGCGAGCTGGGCAATAGCTGCTTGATGGTGATGGGTTATTCAACTCTTCTCTGGTTAGAGATGAGACATTCTTACAGGAAGGAATCCATGACCAGTTTTACAAACACTGGATTCTGTGCACCATTCCCATAAAACAGAATTCTTTCCTGAATTAAATGATTGCATAAAAAAAGCTTTTTTGTTTCTGCCTCAACATGTCTGGGAAAGTCATAGCCCTATTGAGTAACTCATAGCTATTATTTACCTAAATTGACTTAGTTATAAACGAACTTCCTTATAAATAGCTATGTTTGTATGAGACAAATGTTACTCTTTGCCTTAATCAGTGGAGCTTATCTGCAGTCAGTGGTTTAATTGGGGATGCTTAATAAGGCATTTATATCTCCCCATATCAGGCTTAGGAGCATTGTGGAAGTCAGGGAAGAATGGATGTGTTAGAAAATATGGAGAAATAGCTATGAAATGCTGTTTTCTGAACTTGACACAGGTTTTGCAGTCATGATTTCATATCAGCTTTGGTTATCTGAATGGGACTTGTGTAACATTGGCCTATCAACAGTCAGAGACGGGAGAGGCTTACTGGACTCTCTTTCTCCTTGTGAACTAATGGCTACTTATAGAAGGTTAGTCAGTTTATTCTTTTGCGTAATTACTGGTGAGCCGACCAGGATTCAATGGATATTCCAAAACATGGTCATACAGATGGACCCTGTTTACAATCCATAAATTACAAAACTGAACAAGAACACATGAATGTGAAAATAATTTAAGGAGCAGATAGAGGACTGGGAGGTGTTAGAGGTCAAAGGAAAAAAAAAGGAAAGTGGAGGAGAATACTCAGAAGGCATTATATGCACATATAAAAATTTCAATGAAGAAATTTAATAAAAAAGATAAAAATAGCAATTATGTACTCTCTCTATAAAATCATATCCAACTTGCACTAATGTGCTTTTATTAGCTTTCTATGTATATTTATAGATTTTTTTAAAGGTTTAAATGAGAAAACAGTGTAGTGGTTAACAGGACTCATAAATAGTCTTTGTCAAGTATTGCCTCCTCAAGTAGTACCGTTTAAATGAACAACAGGAGAAATAAAGAACTGAAAAGTATAGGCTGTCCAAGTCATAAATAAATTAGACCAGTGACCTTCAGATGCTGTTTGTTGCCGGCGACGTTTCTCTTTCTTATCTACAAAGCTCTTAATTCAATGACATCTTTGGTGACGATCCAATATATGACAGACAAAAGCTTGGGTAGAGCAGATCTGAATCCCTCGGGTTTGCTTCATACACCGGATTCCGTGCACCACTCCCATAGGACAGAATCTTTTCCTAAATTAGGAAAAGGCTTTTCTTCTGCCTCAACATAACTCTTCAATTAACCTTTATTGCTTGTAAGAAATAAGGACAATTTCTTGAGTTGTGATTGTTTACTTGTTAAGATGCAAATGTCCTTGAGGAGGTAATTAATTCAAACCCAAATCAGTTATTAATGTCTTAGAATATTTTTTTGCAAATCCCACCCTTAAACCAAGAAAGTAGATTATATAATTGTTATCAAAAATAATAATATAAAGGTAGGTTACAGTTTTGAAATTAAATTTTAAGTATTTTACAATTCCTGTGAGATTTAGGTCACTTGTTATGTTAATGCAATAATAATTAATTTAGCTATAGAAGCTGAAATATAAGTTATTGCGATTAGAAAATAGAAGGCATAAGGGAGTAGAAATTAGAAAACAAGACACGTTGGCCAAAAGAAAAAATATTCAGGGTTTCAGACTCAATGAATAGAATAAGTACTTGGAAGCTAGGCAGCTTTTTGATAATAGTAGCCCTAGATGGTTCTTGTGATTTTTTGTGACTCGTAATGATTCAGTGACAGAATTTTGTCTACACAATCTTTCTCAGGAATTTTGCATAGCAAACAATCTTAGATGTGAAAGATAGTGTCTCCTCAGGGTAGTGAAGAACTTTCTTCTTCTTCCAGATTAATATAGAAAACTGTGACTCCTGCAAGAATGAGGTTATCTAATAAGTTTCTAATAACGCAGTAGTTTCCTACCCTGTAATAACTGTTTTGTTTCTGCATTGTTGTGTATCATACAGGCTGCGTTTATGGCCTCTGGGGTCTCATGTCTTCTTTCAACACATATGAACTTGTGGTAGGTAATTACTAACTTACAAGTGAAGTAAAATACCACTTTTCTTTAGTCTCTACAACAGTATATAATATACAAGAGGTTTTTAACCTTATGTATCACATCCAATATGATGTGTGATGCAGCCAATGGAGGCTATGAATTGAAATGAAAATTTCCCTAAAGCAGAGTTGAAGCAAACAAAACAAATTATCTTCCTGAGGTCCCAGGAAAAGCTGATAAACTACAATAAAAACCAACTGTTTCCCACATGTTTTTCTTGTCTCAAAACATTTGTCAGCCTTGAGACCCTTAGGTCAAAGTTGGTTACATTTGTTTCATAGCTGTAGCTGTGGGTTATCACATAGAAGGCAGACTGCCACAACACCTTTATTTTTTTTTCTCAGTTTCCATGTGATTCTTTTGTCCCTCTTTGCCCTCTTGCTGAACACAGCTTATATTCTCCTCTGCTTCTTGATTTTTGTCAAAGAGGTCATGATCCTATGATATGTCTGTGCATTGTATTATCTTTTTTTTCTAATAATTTTTTTCTTACTTTATAAATAATACCATTCAAAATTTCCACTTCCTCCCCTCCTCCCACTTCCCTCCTGCTCCTCCACTCACCCTTTCCCTCTCCCCCTCCAGTCCTAAGAGAGGGCAGGGTACCCTGCCCTGTGGGAAGTCCAAGGCCCTCCCCCCTCCATCCAGGCTTAGGAAGGTATGCATACAAATGGAATAGGATCCCCAAAAGCCAGTACATGCAGTAGAAACAAATCCCAGTGCCATTATTATTGGCTTCTCAGTCTGCCTCAATTGCGAGCCACATTCAGAGGGTCCAGTTTGATCCCATGCTCGTTCAGCCCAGTCCAGCTGGATTTGGTGAGCTCCCATTAGCTCAGGCACACTGTCTCAGTGGGTGGACCAACCCCTCGTGGTCCTGACTTCCTTGCTTGTATTCTCCCTCCTTCTGCTCTTGAACTGGACCTTCCACACTTCAATGTCTCTCAGCATCTGTCATTCTCTGTTCAGCAGCATTTAAAATTTTAAAAATTAACAAAGCACCATATAAAATCCAAGCTCTCTGTGTAATGTTATTTCCCATTCTTACATGGCATATTTTTTATACTACTTGACTCTCTCTTTAAAGACATTTATTTATTTATTTTATTATATTTAAACTGTATTTTTTATGACTGTCTATACTCATTTTGTTCAGCAACTAAGCACATTTTTAAGGATATTGTACATTTTCAGATTTTGTGTGTGTGTGTGTTTGTGCGTGCATGTGTGTGTCTGGCTTTCTGTGCACCTGCAGAATTCTCTGACCATGTGACCCAGTCCTTAAAGGGCCAGTTTGTTTGCCAGCATAGTTATGCTTAGCATGTAACACTGGCAAAGGTCTCAAGCCCAGAGGTAACAGTTGGGAGCTAAATCATTGTACGTAGTGAGCATAGTTCCACCCGAGAGACTGCGGAACTAGAAAATGGTGTCCAGGTCCATGTCCGGAAGTTTTCTTAGCTTTCTTAGGCCCTATGTATGGATATTCGAGCCTCCATGTCGAATGCCATATGTAGTAATACTTTTTCATAGCGACTACCGGCCCTCAAGCAATGACAAAGACATATTATTAATTATAAAAGCTTGGTTTTCAGCTTAGGCACTTAGAACTCAAATTAACTTGTTTTTAATAATCTACTTTTGGCTACATGACTTTTATCTTTCCTCAATGTGGTATATTTGAGTTGTTCCAAATCTCCTGGAGATATTCATGCTCTTAGATTCCCTCTCTTCCTTTTCTTTCCCCCAGAATTCTTTCCTATCCTCTTTTGCCTAGCTATTGGATATTCAGCTTTTATTACACCAATCATAGCAATACATCTTCACACAGTGTACAAATATCCCACAACATTATATATAATCTGTCTATAGATGCACAGCAAAGAGAACTAAACCACTTCCAAGGGGAATAAAAAAATATTAAACCAATACTGATTCATTTTCATTTTTTTCAGGAATAGTATAAGAAGCAAAAGCCTTTCGGTGGCAACCTACTCCATTCAACCACACTGAAGAGGAACTTTGGCTAATATCCAGAAAACAACACCTGCATTATTTAGTGACTCTATTTTAGATGAAATGATAAAACCTGAAAAGACACAAAAAGCTCTATTTCATTCTTAAGTTGAAGGTGTGCTTGTACTATTTTTGTACTTCTGGAGCCGATAATTAAGGTAGCAAGTGTAGAATTTGTCCCAGAATATAGCTTGAATTCAAAGCCAGGAATTGAACATTACAACGCAGTTTTGCTGAGTTGAGGTTAAATTTAGTAGTTAAAATTAGTTAGAGAGGAAGAATTGTTTTTTTCTTTTTCAATAAACTGACCTTAAATTCTCAAATATCAGGCATAGTTTAGAATTATCCCAAAGTAACATTGGCCTTCATCTCTGAGTTCTTCCTATTTTCCTTTCACACTCATGTTTGCATAAAATGAAAAGGGGGCCTGAACGTTATTTTTAAATCATTTGGTATGTAGAAATTTTTGTTCTGCTGAAAAGTGAATGAGCTAAAGGAAGAGATTATCTAAATTCTTTCATTTCAAATTTAGTGATATTTGCATGATTAAACAATGCTTATTTTATTTTGGGTTCTTCAAACTAAATTACCAATGCAGCCTTTACCAATATGAGAAAGAATAGAGTTCTAGGTAAATACTCTCACTCTGAAACCTACTTGCCTGTTCTCACACATCAACTAAACACACAGAGACATATACATGTACACATATTTAGCTTCACATGCATTACAAAATTTGCAGACATACATTTTTTTCCTACAATTTCAGGGAGATTTAGGGACATTTATTAAGTGTATGAGACAAATAGAAATATTTGTTACCTACTCAAGGTTTACGATAATATGGTTGATGAACTAAATTCAGCCACATTAGCTTTTATAAATAAAATTTCACAGGTGCTCAGCTGTATATGCTTAAGTTTGATTTTTACTTTTTATATTTACTTTTTAATATTACAATGGTAGATTTGAAAAATTGCAACAGGCATGATATTAGTTTATAATGTCAAATGATTTTTTTCTTCTCATATAAATATGCATTTTTCTCAAAAATATCTCAATGTTTTATTATATACATGGATAATAGGAATAAAAAAGTATTATATCTTTAAATGGTTTTGCTGTCTTTATTTAAATTCATTTAAATACACTGCAAATACAATACTATTGCAATAGTATTAAGAAGATATTAGACAAAATAAACCATTTAAAGCATTCCTTTCCTCCTCATATAGTAAGGTGATCCCCTCACTTCCACCTCTCACTTTTTCTAGGTTAAAACTGAAAAGCTTAAATAAAAGTTATTCTAGTAATAGTGAAATTCATCTGGGATTCTAGGAAAATAAAAATGGCAACTGATGTATATATTCCTACAAGAGCAACTGATATCAATTCATTTAGAAAAGTCTTTGGTTGTCTTAATTGCACCTAGACTTTATAGTACATTAATAAAAAATATTTTTTCTTGAAAGCATGTACCATTGAAAAATTCATATACAAAATGTCTTAGACCATATTTCATACAAAACTATGAGCTTCTGTAGCATTTTTATGTATAGTCATAATTCTCTAATAAAATACAATATTATTTTGCAGATGGTAACGTGAGAAGTATTTACAAAGCTGCAGTGGAGACCATGTTTGCACATGGTAGACTCTGATAGCAATAACCACAAACTGCCCAGAGCAAAGCCTACCTCATTCTACCTTGCATTTTCTGTTATTAATCTGTCACAATTATTCATCTTTTAACAGAGATTCTGCAGTTTAAATTCCTGCTTCAATTTGAAAATTATGCACACACACACACACACTCACCTATGTTTAAAAACTAGGTCCACATATAAAACACCATTAAACATTGTCAGAACAAGAACCAAAATACTATCATTCTTGTATACCTTAAATTTGGAATTTATTTATTTATTTAGCAATCATTTTATGTCAAGACACAAAAATGACCACCAGTTGAAGTTTCATATTTATAAAAGAAACAATTATAAAGGGAATTACTCTAAATGCTTTGGTTTTCCTCAGTGTTTTCTTCCATATCTTAATTTTAATGCTAAGCATTATTAAATATTCCCTTTAGTTCAGATATGAACAAGGAATTAAATGCACACTGGTGCATATTTACATTGGAATTTATGTGTGAAATTTTTATTTTATGTTTTGAGGAGATTTGTTGAGGAGGATATGCAAATTAATTTAAACTTTAATGTAGACCTCTAGTCATGCAGTAGACAATATATTTAAACCAATTTGCATCTCAGTGTTTCTGAAGTATAATTCTTTTTCTGAACGAATTTAGCCCTACCGTTATGGATCAAAGGCTGGGGTAAATTCATGTGGTTCTTTTCTCTCACCTCCAGCAAGTTGGAGGATGAAATTATCCATCTATGACAGAGTCTTTCAATAAAAAGTAATGAATTAGTAGACCATACTGCATACGGGCAAATTAACATCACACAAGTTCGTGTATTAAATAAATGTTGTTACTAGAACTTGAGAATTACTCTAAGGTCATTCAAGATCAAGTTTTCTGATGAATTAAATATTCACTTAGAGGTATATAATGTCCTACAGAAGCAAGCTCATCTCATTTTAGCTAAGGGTTTGGAGCTATCTTTCTTGATTGAGGGGCATATGTCTCTCTGTGATATACAACTTGTAATAGGTTTGCATTTTGAAGCTAATAATGTATAAAAGGTACACAGAAAGTCCCAGTAATTTGTACCCAAACCCAGAAAATTATTTTCATAATCTAAGCAAATGACTTAGAGGTGGAAATATTCTAAAACATATGAAACTTATCAATCAAAAATCTCAAGAATAAACATAAATGAATGGCGACACAGCTACATACGAAAAAGAAATTAATTAGCGTTTGATGCCACATCTTAAATGATTGAAGCTATTAGAGAAAATTTTATTCATTTGCATTAATTCAATGTATTGATCTATTTATTATAAGTGTTATATATATACCAATTTTTCTAAGGTATGCTTGTACTTTGTGCTTTAGAAATCTGATAAAGAGACAGTACCATAGACTCAGCAGGTACAGACACTTACCTGGAGACCTGAAGTCTGTATTTCGTTCCCTCATCTCACTAGATGGTAGAAGACAAACAACCCCCCCCCATATTTTTCTTTTGAACTATACATGCACATCCAGTATGTACAGAAACAAATGCACACACGCACACATGTGCACATGCATGCATGCACACAGTCACACATATACACACACACTTAAAATACAAAGGAAAAGTAATATACATCACTAGTGATGTGTTCTATCAGAGAGGAAAATTTACAAATGTGTCTCCTCTTTAAAAATGAAAATATCACCATTAATTTTATTCATCCACTGGGAATTTTTATTCTTTTATTTTTGAGATTATAATATTATCACTTCATTTCACCATCCCTTTCATTCTACTCAAGCCTTCTCATATATCCCTTATGCTCTCTTTCAAATTAATGTTCTCTTTTTAAATTAATTGTTGTTAATGTATATGTGCATATATGTACATTGTCAGGGGCCATGTGAGGGAACCAAAGGACAGCACTGGAAGTCTTGGAACATGGCTGTGTGGTTGGCAAAGCATGCCTGGGTGAGCTTTAGAGAGGCAAAGCCCCTAAAACTATGTGAGCACCTCATACCGTTATTTAGCATAACTCTGTGTGTTGCCTTCATGGTCACCACATCAGTTATTTACAAGTCTCCTACAAGACACTTACTTTGCAATCACACTTTTCTTTTAAAAAAAGAACACACTCTTCTATCTCAAACTTGCAAAAATGCTTTTGAAACTATGAATTTATTCCTTCACCCATCTACAGACTATCTGCCAAATAAAAGTCGCCATGAAAGGGTTAATGCATACAACTTTCCATCAATGCTAATATGCTTACTGAGGAGAAACATCCACAGTGGAGGTACAGAGTAAATCAATTCTTCTAATAAGAGATTTGAGAGATCGAATCATCTACACAAATTGTAAGGTTTCCAGTGTGCCATGACAATAGACAAGTATTTGTTTTAGTGAACATTTCCAAGTCCATCGGTTAGTACGATTTTATTGGATTTAACAGGAGATACCTTTGCAACTTTCACATTGAAATTATGTTACACACACCAGATACACACATGTGCACACACACACACCATACACTCATACACATACAAACAAATGATTACACACATGAGAGAGAGACAGACAGACAGAGACAGGAAATAATGAATTTTATGGTGAGAGAAAGAACTCAGTTTTCCTAGCATGAGGTTTCCATGCTTCTTTTTAGTATGGCAGAGAAGCAGAATGACAGTAGAGAAGAGATTTGGTTGAAAAGTCAACAAAACATATTGAATTCATAGATTTAAGAAATAACTGAAAGAGTAATCTTTATTACAGGCTGACAGCAATGATTTCACATAAATATAAAACTGTAACATTTTATCAATACCAGGATCCTATAGCCAAGGTAGAAAAATGTTGTAGATATAGGAATTGGTGAACTGTTTGCTGAACCATGAGATTAGGTATATTCAGATAGTATAATGCCTTACTTATGTAGAATAGAATTCATAGAAAATGGTTCAGTTCTTAGTAAAACCATGACTACAAAACTGAAAAAGCTTATTTGAGTATGTATATGCTTCTCAAAAACAAATACTACAGGGTGAGATAGAAAATATCAAGAAGACTTTATTGCATAATAAAATGATGTTTATTTCCTTGATTAAAACATTATTTAATTGGAAAAGTAGTTGTTTCTGCAACAGTGTGCTTACTGTTTGAAACACAACTTAAGACAGACATATATTCTGAATAAATGCTTGAAAGTACTTTTTTTGTTAGCCAGAGGATAAAAATGTGGTTGCTTTTAGATTTAAAAAGTAAATACAATTATTCACTTTTCCCATGATTTCCCTGTTCGATGTCAGGAACACAATGCATTAATTTTGTTTCATAGTTGGGCAACAAATCTGCCTTTCACAACCAGGTAGCATCTTGTCCTTGGCATTCATAAATCCTAAGTACTTATTTTGTACACAGACTAATGTGTCTATCTGTAAAAAAGGATAGCTACTGAATTCTGTATTCCTTATTCTGTTTTTGAAACATTTACATTCATTAATATTCTGTTTTAGGGAAAGAGGCATGGTGCTACATTTACGTGTTGTTGAGATGTATTCTGTTGTATGAAATAATTGGAATTCATTCATCCATTGTGATTAAATAGCTCTATTTTTAGATGTGCAGCATAAAATTATTATAGTATCTGTATAATTCACCTTGTCACATTATTTTTCATGATGCTGTAAAGCAAGAAGAAGCTGAAAGGGCTGCTATTCCATAAAATTGTCTGTTCTAGAGCCACTTAAATAGGAGGAACCTTTTATAGGCTGCAGCCTGACTTTTACTGAAGGATGGTTAAGTGACAAATCCTCTGCCTGTACATCTCAGCAGGTAAATCAGGGATCTCATGCATCTTGGCCTCAGATTGCAAGGTGCAGCTCTCTGAAAATCACAGTGAGTCTGATCGGATTCCAACAATCACTGTGCTGTTCCTCAGAGTTTTAGGTAGTATATGGTCATATATATGATGCTGGAGGCCAGGGATATAACACTTAGAATGAATAATGTTTAGCATAAGGCATTTTAAGACATTTGTACAGACTATTCAACTAGGAAAGATTAAAATGTCTAGCAACATAGACATTTTTCCTGTGGACGTTCTTACATGGGCATTTTCCTTGAGTAAATAGTTGTTTTTAAATTTGATTTACATTTCAGTGACCTGCTAAATAAAACATTCACCACATTTTTGGACAGCTATCTGAGACCACTAAAGTAAAATAATTACATTTGAATATGATTTTTTTTTTTGATTTTTCGAGACAGGGTTTCTCCGTAGTTTTTTTTTGTTCCTGTCCTGGAACTAACTCTTGTAGACCAGGCTGGCCTCGAACTCACAGAGTTCCGCCTGCCTCTGCCTCCCGAGTGCTGGGATTAAAGATGTGCGCCACCACCGCCCGGCTGAATATGAATTTTTATGCCACATTCTCGGAAGCAATTATATGAAACATATATTTAGCTAATATCTTCTATCTAAGATAACTTCATATTCCTTCTATTCTGTTAAAACTTATCTGTTTGAAATTAGTAAAACATGAGAGATATTTTATAAACATGTACCAGGTAAGAAAAACACAGATAAACCAATAAGTCCTGTTGTTATCTCAGATGGGTTAGTAATGTCTGCCCAAGATCTATATGTTAGAATTCTATTTATAGGTCCATGGTACTAGTCGTGGTGGCCCACTAGACAGAGGGACCTAGTGGGACTATTTCAGCCTTCCAATTATATTTTTTTGTAGATTCCTTTACTTCTGACCATGAGGTAGGCAGTTTTGCTGTGTCAGTATTTCCATCTACAACTCACCAATTCCAAGAAACTGTTAGACTCATTTTATCCATCATGGACTCTACCTCAAAACTGTGAACCAGAACAAATGCTGCCCCCTTAATAAGCTGACTCTTCTTGTGTATTTGATATAGTGATGAGAAGATGACCAACACGCATGCCTTCTGCAGTCTCTGCTAGACTACTCAACGTCCAAGATAGATAGACATTCCAAATCTGAAACAATCCATGTTTTAATATGTATGAGAACTTTTCCTTATAAGTGAAATGTGGTTCTTAATCTTTGTTGACAGCTTGGCTGTAATCAGAATCACTTATAGGATGGAATTGATGTTCAGGTGTGAGGAATATCTGTAAAGATGTTTCCAGAAAGGCTTGACTGATGAGGCAAGACCAGTCCTGAATAAGGGAGCTCCTTCTGTGACTAATAAGGAATTTACCTGCATATATAGTTCTTTGCTTCCTAATTATACTTAAGACATGACCAGCTGCCCACACTCCTGCCACTCTTCCTCCCCAGACATGGTGAACTGCACGGCGAAACTGTGAGCCGGAGCAGACTACTCTCTCTTGAAGTTGCATTCATCAAGCATTTTATCAAAACAAAAAGTGAATAATACAGAAAGGACTTCTTACAGTCTGTGATCATATTAAAAAAGCAGTCTGACACCACATCAAATAAGCATTCTGAGGATACATTAAATAAACATTTTTGCATATATACTATCTCAATTTGAGTACATGGACAGTTTTTTTTTCAATAAATGTTGAAGGAAAAGTTGAGTATTCATATGAAATTGAATGAAATAGATCACTATTTCTCATTAATTAATGTATTGTTGACCAAAAATTACATATAGCACTTGAAACTATGAAATTACTAAAACAAGACAAAAAAAATTACATGGAAGATTAATTCAGAGTATTGGAGTAGAAATGGTGCTTACAAAGAACTCCAAAGGAAATAAATAAAAAACTACATCTAAGGAGTTACACGCATTTAAAATGCTTCTACTAATAAAAGAAACAACTGGAGAGCAGACACACCAAGGATGAGAAAGAATGGTTGGAAAATAGACATTTTACAAAGGGTTAATCACAAATGTACATAAAGAATCCTAGTATATGCAATAGAAAAACCCCATTTTTCAAGTGAAAATAGATCTAAGTTGATATCAAAACATTAAAAAAATGGCTAATTGGTGCTTGACAAATGGTCAGTATCACTAATTAGGGGTAAAATGCTCTTTGGAATCATAATAAAACCTCATGCAGCATGGCAAAACAACAACAAAAATGGCTGGATATAACCAGTAATGGCAAGGACTTGGAGAAAAAAGATTCCTTACACAGTGTTGGTAGGATGCAGATCAACATAGTTATTACTGAAATCAACATGAATGTTCCTCAGAAATGACAAACAACTTACAATTACATCCAGCTTTCCATGGATGAATACATCGTTGAAGAAAATAAAAAGAATGTGTGAAAGAGGCCACTGTCGTCTAAGTAGATGTAGGACAATTCAAAAGGCAAAACATTTTAAATTTCTGAACAATTTCTAGAAGGCTGACTCACAAAGACTGTAGGTTATTATTCAACAACAACAACAAAAAAAAAAACAAATGAAATTCATCACTTGTGAGAAAGTGGACTGATGTGCAGAACACTGCATTAAAAGAGATTTGCCTGACAAAGAAAAGAATCTACTGCGTAATCTAGCTCATAAGGAGATTCTAAGGTTGAGTCTCACAAAAGTTGGGAGTAGAACGGTGGTTGTCAGAAGCAGCAATGAACAGTGGGGAAGAGAAAAGCTGAGAGGTTGACCAGTAGGTACAAATTCACAAATAAGTAACAGTGAGAAGTAGCCATGTTCTATAGCAAATCCTGATGACAAGAAATAATAACATGCACTGTGTATTTCAAAAAGGCAGGAAAAAGAAACGTTAACATTTTACTCAAGAAGAAATGGCAAATATTTGGGGAGAAAGAAATGTTTAACCTGATTTAAGTAGTGGTTTAAGTAGAACATATAAATATTTTGTCTTAAATATATGTAGTTTTGATTTTGTTTTATATTTTTTAATTTTGAAATTAATATATAATTTCATTATTTTACCTATTTCTTCCCTCCAGCCCTGCCATTTACTTCCTGTTTTTGTTAAAATATATGGTCACCTTTTCTCTTTTTTCTTCCCCTTTTAATCCCCCAAAAGGGTGTACTCTTCCTGGAGGTTCTACAATAGCAGGTCAATGAGTGGAGTGGATGGAACAAGCTCCTATTCCAACTCCTACTTCCAAAAATTCATTCAATATATTGTCCTTGGATAGAGGACATATCAGATATTAAACTAATTAGAATAGATACTACAACTGATCTTAGCCAAAAGACCAAGAAGCGATGGCCACTTATTCTTTAATTGATGTTTACACACACACACACACACAAACACATATGCAAAAATATAGTTATATTCCTAAATCTATAAGTAACATCATTCTTAGACCATATAATATTGCTTATATGTATGTGTTTTCAGGGTTGTACATCTGTTACTGGTTCATCAGCTGGAGGGTTATTCCCTAGGTAGAGTTATTGCTCTTACTTTAACCATCTTTAGTTGCCTGCTATTCTCAGTGTGTACTAGTCAGTAATAAACTAAAAGATTTTCATCTATAAAAAAGTTTCACCAACACAATCGCATAAATATGGGCCAAAGAAGGCTGACACAAAAAGGCATGCTGAAGTGTATGGGGAAAAACCCATGAGGTTTAAATGCAACACAAAGAATTATAAACAGCTAAGAAATGCTGAAAGCAGGAGAAGTCGTCTTCCACAGGGAAGAACACACTGACTGGTTATTTAAGGAGCAATGCACCTCTTAAAACAGCATGGAATTAGCATTATACAGACTGAGCAGGGTATATTTAGGAATATATATGTATATGCAAATGCATATCTGCCCACAGTAACAATGGAGAAAAAAGAGGCCATGAATTTGAAAGAGAGCAGGGAAAGGTATATGGAAGGATTCAGAGGAAGGAAAGAGAATGAGGAATGTTCTAATTAAAATCTTAAATGTAGTATAATAAATTAAATTAAAATATATGTTTCATTTAATTATATGCATGATTGCATGTATTCTTATCTACTAAAAGATACATATATATTTTATTCTTAATAATCTAAATATGAAATAGAGAAAATTAGGGGAAGAAAAAAGAAATCCAAATAGAGATTACACTATTATTTCATCCAGAAAAGCAAGTGAGATTACTTCTAGAAGTAGAGCAGAGTAAAAGATAAAAGGCATAGAAAGTTTTCTAAAATACTGGCAATGTTCTTATGAGAATTTGGTATGTTATACCAGATTAATTGATTGCCAAATGATCAAATAATTTTCAAGGAATCTGCAAATTTTCTGCCATAGATAAAAATTAATAGCATTTTGACATCTATACAGGTTAATATCTTAAAAATAAAAGGTTTAGAATATTTCCAAAAATGAGTAAAGGGAAACAGTTTAAGGGCATATTATCATTTTATCTTTCTCATACCAAAAGTTAAATTCTTGGCATATTATCTTAAAATTTTAAAATTAAATGTGCCAGCTGATCTCAGACTTCAGGATGCTTCCTTTAGTAACAAGAAACTAGGGTGCATATGTGGTGATTTCTACTTCATCTCTAACTATCTCTTCCTCAGAACATAAATAGCTAAGATGTGGATTGAGATTCTTCGTTTTAAACAAGCAAAGAAATCATCTTTAAGCACTTATTTTATAATGTATAGTGTGTTGTCTCTGCAAAACTTTAAGAATTCGAATTATATGTTTAAAGTTAAGTATGAATTATACAAAAGAGATGTTGAAACAATTTAACTTGCAAGACAAGCAAGTTTGGTCACACTCAATGTTTAGATATATGGGACAATAACATGATTATCAATAATATACAAATATCTAGTCTTTTAAGTCGTAGCAGCATTGTCTGTCTTTTACACATACTTGTAAAGCAAATACTATCCTAACTGTTAATTCATTTCTGTATTTGCTAACAATGACACGTAGCAATGTTTTCATGCCTCTTCCTTCTCTCATTCTGTCTATTCAGGAAACATTTTATTAGGGTGTTTCTTTACTGAGTCCTAGAGCAAAACATAATTCTTGATTAAATGTATGAGTTTTGAATTTAATGAAATTGTGCTGCCAGAGACAGTTATTTCTATATTCTAGATATAGAAAGATGCAGTTTCTATAAGATCAGAAATATAAATATGACCAATGTAAAAAATTCAACTGAAAGTATAGACTTTTGACCCAGTAATGATAAAAAATATGGAGAGCTTTCTAGTAACCTGGAAAGGACATTTGATAAGCATAGTTGAATACAAATTTTAAAACTTCTATAAATTACACTGTTTTTTAAGATGAGACCCTGATTGTCCATACACAATTCTGTTGGATTATAAGGAAGAACTTGAAATAAAAATTGTTAGGAACTGAATATCCATATGGATTTATAACCCTAAGGTCAAAAGCATAACCTTTTCTGTAACTTCACACAGAAATTATCACCACGTCCAACTAACCACCAGTTATTTATTATATTTTCCAGGATAGTGAATAGTGGCAGGCTGAGTCCTCACAGAGTGTGAAGTGGTACAATAACATATACACACACCTATCTAAATAGCATTCGGACAGCAGTGGATTCATATGTATTGGGCAAACATTTCATGAAAAATATAGGTAATAGTACTGTCTCTTAACTATAACATGGCTTAAATTTTTGTTATTCTAAATTGGAAATACCATTTTCATGGCCTAGTTTGCACATTTTTAAAACTTGACATTAATTAGTTTGAAGACATTTCTTCATTGACAGTTTTGAACTTTTTGTTAACCATGGAATTAAATTCATGAATATAAAGTAGTGTAAAATTATTTTCTTTTTATAGAATTAATGAATTTTATCATTTCTTTTTAAAGTTTTTATTAATAATGATAACTTCTTCTGCATCAAACTTTTGACAAATGTCATACTGTAACATAAGAATTCAGAGGTCAAGAGCTGTGCTTTATTTTTAGCTTTTCAGCAGGCAGCTGGTACTTAACGGATTATTTATACATAAATTATATAATTCTTGAGAAACACAACGTAGTATAAAAGATTACTAGTCTTAATCAAAAGGAAGCATACATTCATCTGATTAAATACATATTAATATTAGTTTCTGTGTACATTAATTTTGTTGAATAAAGAAAAATTAATGATTTCAGAAAGGAGGTGAAAATTAGGTCTTTTTATGAGTTGGTGGAATAAAACATTTTAAAACCATGCCAGTCAACCTGGATCAAGTCCTAGAGAGCGATTCCTGTAGTTTCCATCCTTAAAGAGTGCTTAATCTGTATAAAAATATCAGATGACATATAAAACTTGGAAATGGAAACAAATGAAAATAAAATTAGATGTTATAATGGTGGTGTAGAGCAGATGGAAATGTTAATAGTGTCTTTATATGTTAAATCCCACTTGTGATATAAATCAAGAAGTGAGAGAGCCAATATTTTATTATAATCTAGCTGATATATGACTTTATACAACCCCAGATATTTTAGAGTTCATGAAAAATTTAGTGTCTGCTCAAACAGAGGAAGAAAAGTGTATGTTTGCATGTACGTGGAGAATTACTGTTTAAAAAGTTATCGCATGGATACCTGGGAGCCCCTCTAGTGTTAAGGCTCTTGCCAACCCTAAAATGGCTCCCTTAATTAAGATATCTTCTTCCCTGCTCCCATATCCACTCTTCCTCCATCCCAACCATCCCATTCCCCCAGGGTCTCCCCATCCTCCCCTCCTCACTTTTCTCTCCCCATCTCCCTATCTCCCCTTACCCCTACTCCACGCCCACCCCCAAGATCCCAATTTTTTGCCTGGCAATCTAGGTATCCATGGAGATATCCACAGCTAGTTCCTTGGGCAGCTGAGGAGAGGGAGCCTGAAATGGCCCTATCTTATAACCATACTGGTGAATATCTTGCATATCACCAATAGAAGCTTCATCTGGCGATGGATGGAGATAGAGACAGAGACCCACATTGGAGCACTGGACTGAGCTCCCAAGGCCCAAATGAGGAGCTGAAGGAGGGAGAACATGAACAAGGAAGTCAGGACTGCGAGGGGTGCGCCCACCCACTGAGACGGTGGGGCTGATCTAATGGGAGCTCACCAAGGCCAGCTCGACTGGAACTGAAAAAGCATGGGATCAAACTGGACTCTCTGAACGTGGGGGACAATGAGGGCTGACTGAGAAGCCAAGGACAATGGCACTGGGTTTTGATTCTACTGCATGAAGTGGCTTTGAGGGAGCCTAGTTTGTTTAGATGCCCACCTACCTCGACCTAGATGGAGGGGGGAGGACCTTGGACTTCCCACAGGGCAGGGAACCCTAACTGCTCTTTGGACTGGAGAGGGAGGGGGAGGGGAGTGGGGGGAAGGGGGAGAAAAATGGGAGGTGGGGAGGAAACGAAAATTTTTAATAATAAAAAATAAAAAAAAGTTATCTGCACTTCTATTTAAATGACTACGTAAGTAGGATGCAGGAATAAGTGGAACAATAAATAGTTTCTCAAATAGCGAGTGTAGTTAAAATATGGAATCCAAAGACCAGATACTCTATTTTACCTAACTACTAGGAATTTCAGTGTTCTATAATGTAAAAGCTTAGAGGACAATTCAATAGTGCATCTAACAGAATCATTGAAAGGACAATATGTCTCAAATATTAAAGCCTATATCTGCATAGAGGCTACATAATACACACTGACACTTACAAATTAGAGTATTCTTAGAAAAATGATGGGTTCTGAGGGTTCTGTCTCTCATTTCTATTCCTATTCATGTCTTATTATGTAATATATTTGGCAAAACAACCAATTCTTTGATATCAACACAAAAAGTCATATTTAATAACTGGTATTTGAAGTCACCAAATGTCAGTAGCTTAGGTAGTTGGCTCTAGTTGACCGTATTTTACTGGTTTCCAATGTTTGAAGGAAAAAATAAGTTGGATTTTCAAATTGAATTTGATCCTTGGGGAAAACATTAACCTTTTTTTTTGATAAATAAATTTTAAACTTACATCTTGGCATGCTTTCTTTGCCATAAGATAGTATCTTAGTGAGCCTAAGTTCCTTCAAACGTGTTTTCTCTCATCTATTATGTTTTCTAAAAACTAGCTATAAGTTTCCTTCTTAACTCTTCTAAAATATATTCATATAGTTTCTTCCATTGAATCTCTGCAAAAATCTAATTCATTTTATTTTTACTTTCACTATAGTAATATACAATTAAAAAAAATAATCTTCTGGTAGTGTACTTCATTTTTCTAAAGGAAGTTATGTTGTATTTTCCTAGTTTCTTCAGTATTTTATTTCCAAATATAATATATATATATAATACATATATGCTTTATATCATTATATATGTTATATTTATATAAAACAGTTTCTTATTCCCCTATAAGAGTAAAATTAATTCCATCCAAACATAAAAGATACCTTCTCAGAACCTCATGGAACCTTCTCTAATATTAAACATATACTCAGTAACAGAGCAAACCGCAAAAGATATAAAAAAAAGATGGAATAACCCCATGTATGTTATTGGATCAACAAGGCTTAAACTTAGAAGCAGCACTAATTTTAGAAAACCCACAAACACATGGAAAATGAACAATGCTCACCTTAATCACCAATGAACCAAAGAAGGAATAAAGAAAGAAATTAAAAAGTTCCTAAAATCCAATGAAAATCACCACATAACATATTCAAACTTATGGGATACAATGAAACCAGTGTTAAAAGAAAAGTTCATAGAACTAATACCTTCTCTCTCTCTCTCTCTCTCTCTCTCTCTCTCTCTCTCTCTCTCTCTCCCCCTCCCTCTCTCTCTCTATTTCTCTCTCTCCATATATATATGTATGTAAGTATGTATGTATGTATGTATGTATGTATGTATGTATGTATGTATCTTTCAGCCTGGCTTTACTCTGTTAAGCCATTGGTGGAAAGCAGCTTCTTTATTAACCAGTGGCAATAAAACATATCCACAGCATACATCACTTCTCCTTTTCTGTAAAAAGGAAGGTTTTAATTTTAAGATAACATGATTACATATACGAAAATAGGTATCAAGCAAGAATTATAGTTACAATATTTATATCTACTTTATCTTATATCATAACTAAAGAAAACTATAGTTATAACTATCTATTCTTCAACTTCATCAAAGACTTCAGAAGGAAATAATATTACCAAAGTTAAGAGGAAGTGTGTTGTAAGCAACTTCTAAAACTCTAGAACTGATAAAGATGTCATGCTGCCAAAGTACTTCTGTAACATTGGGGCGTCGATCTTCACACTAAAGCTGCATAGTATCTGGCATACTTTTCCATGAAGCAGGAAATTTCAGACAGTTTCACCCAAACTGTCAATTTGTCAGTCACATTCTCCTCTGTCCTGCAGAATGTCTGGCACACTCTTTCATGAAGCAGGAACCATGATACTATCTCACCTTCTGTAGGCAGTTTTGGCAGTCATTTTTCTGTGGGTCCTGCAAATCCAGTCAAGCAGTTCAAGCAAGAGCAGTTTCTTGCCGAAATGGCTAACAAATTCCACAGGGAACGTCTTCAGTGCTCATCATCCTCTTGAATTAGTTGGTGCTGCCAGGAGCAGATGTGTCTCATTGTCATAAAAAGTCTTAAGCTCTTAAAACGTTTTAATTGCCATATTCTGAAGGTCTCTGAAAAATTTGAAGAATATCTATATATCTAGAAAACCTAAGGGCTGGAGAGATTGCTCAGAGGTTAAGAGAACTGACTGCTGTTCCCGAGGTCCTGAGTTCAATTCCCAGCAACCACATGATGGCTCACACCCATCTGTAATGAGATCTGGTCTCCAGAACACTATATACATAATAACTACATTTAAAAAAAAAAAAGAAAACCTAGCTAACATGACTACAAGCTTGACTCTTATAAATGATTATCTATTAAACTGTAATCTCTTAATTATATATTACATTTTTAAATGAACTGCACAAACATAATACCTTCATCAAGAGCAGAAATATACACATAACAATATTGACCTAAAATGTGTACCAATAGACCAAGATCTACACCAAGAAATGTACGGATATCTATAGCATATACCAATTACATTATTTAAATGTAAATAAACATTTATAAACAATCATTTAGAGAATTTTTCTTGCTTTTTGTTGGGTGAAATAATTTTAATGGTGTTCATCATGACTTTTCCACGGGGTCTTGGTCCATACAACCACATTAGTCTGAAAGCAATTCACAGGTTTTCATCCTCTGTGGAAACAAAAGAAAAATACAATGAAATGTCTCTCTTTACTTAACTCATTCACACTAAAATAATTTAAAAGGAACACAATAAGATATGTAATCCAGACTCTCTGTGTATATTCCATCTTTATGTGGCTATTTTTCTTCCTGTATTACTTTTTCTACAAGTTTACTGTCTCTTTAAAGACTTTATTCCTAAAATGATTTATTTCTTTTTATAACTCTCTATACTCTTTTTCTTCCCTCGCCCAAGCCTATGTCCATTTATTCAACACTGTGACCCATTTAGAGGTCTTATTTTTTTTTAACTGAATCTGTTTTTATTGTGCATCTATAATTATTTTCCAACTAGAAGCATCTTTTTTATTATTATTAATGCTAAGTGGGCATGACTAGAACCAACTCCGTGGCACTGCCTGTTGGCCTCACCCAGTCCAACATGCAGAAGCATGTTCACTGCCTCTGAGAGCCATTCTCTCTGCCCCAGATCCAGAGTTGAGTCACAGTGGGTCTGTGTTGCCATTTGGCAAGTTGTAGCACTCTGCTAACAAACACCCTTTAATTGCTCCATAGCTGAACCACCCCAAAAAGTCAGAGTTGTTCACACAACTAGAATGAATCAGGGAGCCTTCTTAAAGGAACTGTATAGTTTTTGCTCCTGCTACTGAGTCAGGAAGCCTTCTCTTAAAAGAATCATGCCTCTACTTGCTTCTAGGAAACAGAGTTCACCAGAGAAAATGTTGCTACCAAAAAGTCATGATTATCTCTGTTTTTTTCTTTTTCTTTTTTGTATGTGTGCTTTATGTTTTTATGTGCATATAGTCAACCACATTGGTGTGCCAGTTTGTTGGGGGAGACAGTTCTTTTGTTTCCAACTGCCCAGATAAGGAATAATCACTCAGAAACCATAGTATCTGTACTACTGTTTGACCAATAGCTTAAACATATTACTAGCTAGCTTTTATATTCTAAACTAACCCATCACCATTAATCTGTACATCACCATGAGATTGTGGCTTACTGGCAAAGTTTAGGCAGAGTCCAGTAGATGCATCTATCTCTTGTGGTAGCAACATGACTTCTCCCTATTCTGCCTATTCTCCTCTCTCTCTCTCTTTCTCTCTCTCTCTCTCTCTCTCTCTATATATATATATATATATATATATATATATATATATATATATATACCTTGATACCCAAATCACACTGAATACTACTAAGAAAGAGAATTGCAGATCAGTCTCACTCATGAACATTGATACAAAAATACTCAGGAAAACACTGGCAACAGAAGCTAAGAACACATTAGAAAAATCACCCACCATAATCAAGTAGGCTTCATACCAGAGATGCAGTGATGGTTCAACATACAAAAATCTATCAATGTAATCCACCATATAAACAAACTGAAAAAAAAAAACACTTGATCATCTCATTAGTTGCTTAAAAAGCCTTTGACAAAATACAACATCCCTTCATGAAAAAGGTCTTAGAGAGAGGAACATACCTAAACATAATAAAGGCAATGTACAGCAAGTCAGCAGCCAATATCAAGCTAAATGGAGAAAAACTCAAAGCGATACCACTGAAATCAGGAAAAGGACAAGATCGTCTACTCTATATCTATTCAATATAGTGCTTGAAGTGCTAGTTGGAGCAATAAGACAAAAAAAGGAGATCAACAATAGTGAATCAAAGAATAATGAGAGTTTGACTTCTTTTCCTTATACAAACAGGAGAAGAAGTCAAACTCTCACTACTTGCTGATGGTATGATAGTTTACATAAGTGACCCCAAAAATTCTACCAGGGAACTCCTACCACTAATAAACACCTTCAGTATTGTAGCAGGATACAAGATTAACTAAAAAAAAAAAAACATAGCCCTCATTTATAGACATGGCAAATAAGATGAGAGAGAAATCAGAGAAAGGTCTCACTTCACAATAGTCAAAAACATGAAATATCTTGGAGTAACTCAAACCAAACAGGTGAAAGACAGGTATGACAAAAAAAACTTTAAATTTTTGAAGAAAAAAATGAAAGAAGAAACAATGAAATGGAAAGATCTCCCATACTTTTGGGTAGGTAGAATAATCACAGTAAAAATGGCAATCTTACCAAAAGAAATCTACAGATTCAATGCAATGCCCATCAAAATCTCAACAAAATTCTTCATAGACTTTGAAAAAAACAATGCTCAACTCTCTATGGGAAAAGAAAAACATGATAGTCAAATCAATTCTGTACAATAAAGGAACTTCTGGAGGCATCATCATCTCTGACTTCAAAAGCTACTATAGAGCTACAGTAATGAAAACAGCATGGGATTGGAATAAAAATAGACAGGAAGACCAAGTAAATTGAATTGAAGATCTTGATATCAACCCATGCACTTATGAATACCTGATTTCTGACAACGAAGCTAAAAATGGAAAATTGAGAAAAGAAAGCATATTCAAACAATGGTCCTGGAATAACTGGATAGCACCATGTAGAAAAATACAAATAGACCCATATCTGTTGCCATGCACAAAACTCAAGTCCAAATGGATGAAAGATATCAACATAAAACCAACCACAATGAACCTCATAGAAAAGAAAGTGGGAAGTGCCCCTGAATACACTGGCACAAGAGACTTCTTTCTAAAATAATCCCAGTAGCAAAGACAATGAGCACAACAATAAATAAATGAGACCTCCTGAAACTTTACTTCTGTAAAGCAAAGGACTTGGTCAACAGGACAAACCAGCAGCCTAGAGAATGGGAAAAGGTTTTCACCAGCTCCACATTGGACAGAGTACTGAGCCCCAAAATATACAAAAAACTCAAGAAACTTGACATCAAAAGAATAATCCAATAAAAAATGGGATACAGACATAAACAGAGAACTAGCATCAAATGAATCTCAAATGGCTGAAAGGCACCTAAGAGAATGCTCGACATCTTTAGCTATCAGAGAAATGCAAATTAAAAGAACTCTGAGATTCCATCTTACACCTGTCAAAATGGCCAAGATCAAAAACACTGATGACAACTTCTGCTGGAGAGGTTGCGGGCAAAGGGAACACTTCTGCATTGCTGGATGGAGGGAGTGAAAATTTGTATAGTCACTTTGGAAATCAGAATAACAATTTATCAGAAACTTAGGAAACAACTACCTCAAGACCAGCAACACCACTTTTTAGGACATTCATGGTGTCTCTTCACAGCAACGGACCAGTTATTAAGACAGAATATATTATAAAAGAAAAAACAAAACAAAGGGCAATGCCTGGATTTCCATATGCATTTTACATGCTTAATATGAAAACAATCAGATGAAGAAGCAGTGTGTTTACGTACTGGAAAATACTATTCTGTGTGCTATAAGAGAAGACTGTGCGCTTGTCTCCTGGCTGCCAATACTCAAATAATCACACAGAAACTACATTAATTACAACACTATTTAGCATATTAGCTCAATCTTTTTATTAACTAACTCTTACATCTTAAATAAACACATTTCTACTAATCTTGTTTCTCCACGAGATTGTGGCTTTCCAGAAAGTTTCCAGGTCCTTCTTTGGCAGCTACATAGCATTTCCTTGACTATGCTCACCTTCTCTCTCTATCTCTGTTTAGATTTTCTACCTGGATTTTCTTTGCTAAGCTATTGGCCAAAACAACTTTATTCATCAACCAACAAAAGCAGCACATGTAGAGAAGGACATCCCACAATCAGTGTACTGTTTTGTTCTTCCATGGACCCATTCTGCTGATTGAGATTCAGCTCTTATTTGTTTTTATCTCTATGCTTAAGAGGTCAACATATTTATAGGAGTCAAATGAGGTTGTCATATTTATAGAGCTCAAAGACGACTTTAGAGATGAAACTCAGTGGTGCATCATGGGACTAGATACTGAGGGATATGATCTTAATTGAAAACATACCTCCAAATATAGAATCAGTAAACATTCAGAGAGCTGTGCTTCTCAATATCCATCATGTGCTGACAAGTAATGTTAGTTTGGGAGCTAATCAAACTTTTCTGAACCCCAAGTTAAATAATTTTCACCATATTTCTTATGATGCTTTTTAAAAGCATAGCCTTTTGTTTTCTTTTCCTCAAAGAAATATTTGGACAAATGACTGAGAATTATGAGTATTACAAATGAGTATAACACAAGTCTGGCCACATTGCCAGCATTAAGCATTAAAGGGCAGTTTTCCCCACCAGGAACTTTTCCTTTTATTTACCTTTCACAGAGGGCAGATTTGATTGCAGATGCCTATGACTGTAGCAGAGTACATTTGGCCCAATTTGGAGTATAAAATTTTATCAACTTTAGCACATATTTCAGTATTGTTATATGGAAACCTTTCTATTGGTTTAAGAATAACACTTTCCAATGTATCAGTGCTTTCTAATATTACTGACATAATATATAATGGAATCTAATGGATCATTACCATATTTTTATTATTAAGTTCTTATTCTTCAAATAACCAAAATGAATGCATAATAGCTTGAACTTTATTTGTCAAATGAAATTTAATCCAAAATGAACATCACATAATTTGTCAGTGTGACTTTTTATTTATTTTCTCATATTACAGATGATATTGTGAGGCTCAAACACACCAATTAAAATGAGGTCATATAAGGTTAGGAATCTTGCTGTCACAAACATGTTTCTGCACAGCTCTGGGATAGTCAGAATAACAAAAAAGGACAAAGAACATGAGTTCTTATGAATAACTCAACCATCATCTCTTTCAAAATGCTGCAACATTCTATTTTCAGGACTACAACAGAAACAAATGTTAGGCAAAACTGAAGTGACTAGTGGAAGTACAGATAATAGAATTGTTCCTGATAAGAAAAATGGATGACATCTTCTTTGGTGTCAGATAGAGGAAAGGAGAAAGGTTAGTAATTATATTTATTATTTTCTTCTTTCTTCTATTGAGACCATCTGGAAAACTGGTGGAATACTGACTGAGGGCAATTTAGGCTATTAGTATAGTGGCAAAATGTATCATTGAATATGATTATTAATTTTATTAATAAAATGGTATTAAAGTCTTACAGTCACAAGAGGAATATAACTTGCTTTTCTAGGGACACACAATCATGCTACTTCTGGAAATGTTATACACTTCATAAAAATAAAAGAAAAAAATATCAGAATGGAACTTGAAATATCTGTATAGGTTTCTACAAAGCAGTCTATTTTACATTTAAACAGCATTTTTGATTTATTTATTAATTTTGAGAATGTCATGCATGAGTACTGTCTTTAAAATATTTTCAGCCATACTTCCCAAGTTCAGATACTCCTGTGTCCTACCTATTACTCTTTCTTAACTTCATGACCTCTTATTTTGTAGTAATTATTTTTTGTACTTGTGTGTGTGCATGTATACATACATGTATATGGATATACAATGTCCTGAGTACATTTATTGTTGTTCCTAAATATATGTTTATAGTTGACCATTTGAATTGCATAAGCGATCAGGGTGCTTGTCCCTAGAGAAAACTGATTCTCCCTCTTGTAGCAGCCAATATTTTCAGGTCTATGGGCAGGACTTTTTGAAAATATTCCCAACCATATGATTGGCATGCCAATTAGTGTTGTCCTTGTACTTGTTTGGGAAACAATATCATGGATGTAACCCCCTGTCATATATAGAAGACATGACACCGTAATTGTTGTACCGGTCTTCTCACTGTCACACTGTTACTATCCCCTCCTTTGTGAAGGTCCCTGATTCTTGGTGCAGGAATTCTGTGGATGTTATCAACTGGGTTTGAGCACCATGAGGTCAGCCATTCTCTGCATTTTGAACAGTTGTAGGTTTCTAGATGATCCGTGCTGCAGACATAAACTTCTTTGATGAGTGGTGAAGGCTACATTTACCAGTAGATGTAAAAATGAATACTTATAACACATTTGGAAATTATACAAGTTCATAGATGCAGCAATAGAAGGCTCTCCTTTATGGGCTATAATCTCACTAAATGAAGGATAACATAAGAACAGGAAGTCATCCATATATACATCAATGTTGTAATATTTCAATATATACACTGATGGTGTGATGTTCTACACAGGTTTAAATATGTAGGAAGAATTTATCAATAAAGCAAATGACAGCTCATGCTGGTAAGTAAGAAGAACACTTATCCAATGCTGGTGAGACTGGAAATTTGTGTTACCATTATGGAAACCAGTGTAGAAGTTCCTCAGGAATCTGTGAATTAGTCTACTTCAAAGTTATACCAGTCATCAGAGAATGCTTCATCCTACTACAGAGACACTTGCTTAACCCTGTCCATTGCTGCTGTACTTACAATGACCAGAAATTGGAAAGAACCACTGATGTCCATCAAATGACAAAAGGATAAAGAACATGTGGTATACTTACAGTGTAATATTACTGAACATTAAAAATTGAAATTATGACATTTTCATGTAAATGAACTGAGCAAAAAAAAAAAAAACATCTGGAATGAGTTATCTCAGAACCAGAAAGACAAATTTGTTATGTATTCGCTTACTTGTGGACATTAGTTGTTAAGTCATTGATAGCATGCTGCAATTCGTATGATCACAGAAGTGAGGTATCAAGTAAAAGACTAGGTAGGCATGATGGATCTTCTTGGGTAGGGGAGATAAAATAGATATTTGTAGATGGGAGAAAGGGAAGACTGAAATAGGAGGGTCAGACTGGGAGAAGGAGGGAAGAGTGGAGTGAGAGAGGTAATACAGGGAGTAGTACCTACAACTAAAGGCCACCTGAGGGATCATAAGAAAACCCAATAAGTATATACATCAACAAAAGCAATCTAAATAAATAGCCAAATAACATGAGCGATAAAGCCCCAAATGGATATCTCTCATCCCCAAATAAAGCTTCCTGTAATGGAAAGGTATTAAATATAATTGAGTTTTCAGCCAAATTTGCTCCCATGGGTGACCTCAAAAAATAAAAACAGGCTATTACCAAGATTATTGATTGCTCTACATAAACTGATGGCAAGGCCCTATTTCTACACACAACACCTGCATAACTCATTGAACATGCAGAAGTTGAGTTGGTACCTACCTAGAGCCTTCACCTCTACTGATTGTTAAAGGTAATGATAGTATTTTGTGCCTGACCAAAGGATAAAGGTAAAGAACAGCCCAGCTACAAAAACCTTGATCTACAATGATGACCTGCCTGCCAAATGTACAAGTACAATAATGGAGCGAAGTTTGTGGGAATAACTAACCAATATCTGATTAGATTTAAGGCCCATTCCATGAGATGGACCCTATCTCTGAAATTGCATGGGTAGTTAAGAACCTGAGACTAGATAGTTATGGACCTAATGAAAAATACTACTGTTCTACTAAAGGGATGTAACAATAAAATGACACCTTATGACATTTTTCTATAGTCATAGATCAGTATTGATCTTCGGTCATCAGCAAAGACACTTCCTCCTACAGCAAATGAGAACAAATGAGATCCACAGCCAGAGATTCTGCATCTGACATTTTGTCCTAATGCAGCTCAGGCATTTCCATTTTGGTCAGTGTGGTCAATTTCATCTCTCTTGGCTTCTGTAAATCACAGTAGGAGAAAGCCAACCTATTATTTTCCTTCTTTGATGAAGTTCTCCCAAATTCTAGAGCTCTCTCTCTCATTCCTCCAATGGAATAGCATAAAACCCTAATCTCAAGCAGTCTGCACTGCGTCTGCCGGTCCATGCTAGCTAATTTTTGTTCCTCCTTTGTAATGTGAATTCTCAACTTTGGAAGAGTTGTAAACTCAGTTCTTTCCCATTTGCAATTCAGTTTTCATTTATTGCTACTTTTCCCTTATTTGTTCTAGACCTGTTATGATTATTGGTAAAAATGAAAAGCAAATATGAAGTAGAAGACTTCAATAGAAACATTTCATTTTTATTAGTAAGTGAAAATTTAAACAATTATCGAAGCATTTCAGGTTTTAATTAAGAGATTTTATATTTATATTAATTTATCAGGGTAATACCCCTAAATAAATATATACTATATATGTATTATATGTTATATCATATATATTATGTATATTATATGCACATATACTATATATTTTATATACGTATACACACATATTTTATATGCATATATTTTATATGTATTGCAATATATATTTTATATACACATATAATACCCCTAAATTTAGTATATTTAGTATATTTGGGGTATTATATATGTATATAATATATAGTGTTTTAAAATAAAGAGTCTGTTAAATGAAAATCTTAGTAAAATTAAAATAAAAGTTAAATATAATTTTTAGAAATATGGATGCTGTGTAGCTATGAGCAATAAAAACCAACTGGTGAGTGCTATCTGTTAGTAGTACTTCAACACAATAGAGAAATGTGTTTGTAAATGTGCATAATACAATAATCTATTTAGTTTCGGGTCTAAGAAAGATAATTGCAGGAGTTCAAAAATATACCCCAGGACATCCTGGCATGGATCTTTAAACATTTTCTTTGTATTGCTTAGAACATAACTTGAAAATACACCACTTGAATAACTTGGGAATTTGCTAGATGTCTATATAGATGTTGTGAGGATACAAAGGATCCCTGTACCTACAGAAACGTTAATGACTAGCTTTCTTTTTCAGCATATCTGTAATGGGTCTTCCCTTGGGCTACTAGTTGCTAAATAATAACATGAAGACTTTTTATTAGTTATGTAAGCTTTGCCATTGCTTATGTTTGTTCCCAACTAGTCTTTTTTTTTTTTTTTACTTATTTATTTATTTTTATTCTTTTTTAATTAAAATTTCCACCTGCTCCCCATTTCCCATTTCCCTCCCCTCCTCCCAAATATTGCCCTCCCCCCACTTCCCTCCCCCTATCCCCACTCCTCTTCTCCTCCCCCCACTCCATTCCCCCTCCCTCTCGTTACTGAAGAGCAGTCCAAATTCCCTGCCCTGCGGGAAGACCAAGGTCCTTCTATCTACGTCCAGAAAGGTGAGCGTCCAAACAGGCTAAGCTCCCACAAAGCCAGTTCATGTATTAGGATCGAAACCTAGTGCCATTGTCCTTGGCTTCTCATCAGTCTTCATTGACCGCCATGCTCAGAGAGTCCGGAATCAACCCATGCTTATTCAGTCCCAGACCAGCTGGCCTTGGTGGGCTCCCAATAAATCAGTTCCACTGTCACAGTGGGTGGGTGCATCCCTCGTGGTCCTGATTTTTTGCTCATGTTCTCCCTCCTTCTGCTCCTCATTTGGACCTTAAGAGCTCAGACCGTTGCTCCAAATTGAGACTCTGTCTCTACCTCGATCCATCGCCAGATGAAGGTTCTAAGGTGATATGCAAGATATTCATCAGTATAGGATAGGGTCATTTCAGGTTCCCTCTCCTTAGTTGCCCAAGGTACCAGCTGGGGACATATTCCTGGACACCTGCGAACCCCTCAAGAGTCAAGTCTCTTGCCAACCCTAAGATGGCTCCCTTAGATAGGATATATACTTCGCTGCTCCCGTATCCATCCTTCCTATATCCCAACCATCCCAATCCTCCGAGCTCCTCCCATCCTCCCCTTCTCATATTTCTCATCCCATTTCCCCTTTGCCCCATGCCACCTCACCCGCAAGTTCCCAGTTTTTGCCCTGGAATCTTGTCTACTTCCCCCTCTCCATGCGGATGACTATATGATTTTCTTTGGGTTCACTTTCTTATTTAGCTTCTATAGGATCACACATTATATGCTTAATGTCTTTTATTTTATGGCTAGAAACCGATTATGAGTGAGTACATCCCATGTTCCTCTTTTTGAGTCTGGGATACCTCACTCAGGATAGTGTTTTCTATTTCCATCCATTTGCACGCAAAATTCGAGAAGTCATTGTTTTTTACTGCTGAGTAGTACTCTAATATGTATATATTCCACACTTTCTTCATCCATTCCTCCATTGAAGGGCATCTAGGTTGTTTCCAGGTTTTGGCTATTACAAACAATGCTGCTATGAACATAGTTGAACAGATACTTTTGTCATTTGATGTGGCATCTCTTGGGTATATTCCCAATAGTGGTATTACTGGATCTTGGGGTAGGTTGATCCCAAATTTCCTGAGAAATCGCCACACTGATTTCCAAAGTGGTTGCACAAGTTTGCATTCCCACCAGCAATGAATGAGTGTGCCTCTTTCTCCACAACCTCTCCAGCAAAGGCTATCATTGGTGTTTTTGATTTTAGCCATTCTGACAGGTGTAAGATGGTATCTCAAAGTTGTTTTAATTTGCATTTCCCTGATTGCTAAGGAGGTTGAGCATGACCTTAAGTGTCTTTTGGCCATTTGAATTTCTTCTGTTGAGAATTCTCTGTTCAGTTCAGTGCCCCATTTTTTATTGGGTTAATTAGCATTTTAAAGTCTAGTTTCTTGAGTTCTTTATATATTTTGGAGATCAGACCTTTGTCTGTTGCAGGGTTGGTGAAGATCTTCTCCCAGTCAGTGGGTTGCCTTTTTGTCTTAGTGACAGTGTCCTTTGCTTTACAGAAGCTACTCAGTTTCAGGAGGTCCCATGGATGTACTCACTAAAATGAACCAATTTATACAATTCTACATTCTATCATAAGGTTTGTTACCCCTCCTCAGTACTATATTTTCAACTTCCTCCATGTCTGATTGGCAAATCCCTTACCTCATATTCTTTCCCAGAGTTCCTATCTCTTCTTGGAGGTCTCATCTATCTTTTTTCTGCCAAGATACTGGCCATTCAGTTTTTTATTAAACCAATCAGAAGATGCCTTAGGCCAGTGAGGAAGGACATACCATATCTTCACACAATGTACAAAAAGATTATGCTAACACATATCATATGGTTAAATATTTAACATGACTTGTTTATTTCTTTAAGGTAAAATCTTTTCAAATTTTCTTTCTGTGATGTATAAAAAAAAACATAAACCTGTGTCCCAGAATAAAAAAAGTTGACTTTTTCTGTATTTCTGACAGTATCCTTCTGTACAAAAGCATTCAGACCATAAGATAATTGAATAAGGGTTGGTAATGTAGGCATACACATATACACACACATACATGTACACACACAACTTGACATTTACCCTTAAATTATATAATCAATTAGTGATATAAATTCATACTTTCTTAGTGTGATAGGGTTTAATTACTGAAATGGAGATGCTTCTCTCTTTCATGAACTTTGTTCTGTAATTACATATGTGCTACTTATTTTATCACTAATTAAAAATAAGGTGTGTTAGTAAGTGCTGCCTTCATGTATAAGATGTTCAAGAGAGAACCAATATTGCCCACAGTATCACTGAATAATTTCTACCTACATGCATATAAAATAGTCAGAATAACTAATTGTACTTTCACAATATCATAAATTATAGTGGTCATTACATAAATTATAAAATAAAGGTGCTACATATTAACTTCAATTTTAACTTAGGTTTTATCTTTTTCTTCAGTTGAAATAAAAGCTTGTAGCAGAAAAATACAATCATTTTGTCTTACGAAATATCTTAGCAGTTTACTTTTGAGACTTAGAAAATTTAAGAAAAAATTTGGGTCCTGTAAAACATTGTTAATTACACTGATAGCGCAAAGGAATTGTCCCAGGAAAACACAGGCTTACAGTTACTCTTACCAAACATTGCAAGGAAGTTTATTATTATGTGTATATTCCTGAAATTAGAACCCCCATTGACTCCCTCTTGTCATTTTTGCTTCCCAATTCATGGTCTGACTTAGGTAATGTAACAGATTAGTGAGGAAAGTCAACTATGTGGTTAGTCTCACAGTTATTAGAACTGTTTCCCTTTTGATATCTTATATAAGCTTACACCACATTATTATTCTTATTTTTCTTATTATTTAATTTTATCAAAATAATTCATTGTAGTGAGAAAGTAAACAATTAGACTAATTAGATATTGATTAAATTTCTTAGTTGGGGGTGATAGCGGTGATAGAGGTTCAGCAATTAAAAGTACTGACTGCTCTTTCTATGTTCTGGATTCAATTCCCAGCACCCACATGGTGGTTCACAACTATCTGTAATCCTAGTTCCAGATGATCCCATGATCTTTTCTGGCATCTTTGAATATTTTTTATTTGCAAATGCTTTACAACAGACTTTTATTTAAAATAAATAAATTACTTAAAGTTTAAAAACTTGATAAATTATAGTAATTTAAAAATTCATGCAAATCCTGTCAATAACATGAGTAATCAAAAATTAGATTGTGATATTTGATAATATATTTTTTAGTTGATTTTGAATTTTGTTTTAGAAATCCTTCTTCTATTTTAATTAATTTATTTTGTAAAGCTTTTGATAATGAATTCGCATTTTTGCCTTTATTTCTGTTTGCTAAAATCATTACTTAGAGAAAATGTGTTAATTTTTCTTATATATAGATGCCTACAGATTTTCATTTTAGTAGCAGTTGCCTTAGGCCTACCACTGTCTCCAAAGATATTGGTTGCTAAAGGCCAGCTCGTTCACAGCTTGCAGATTTTAAATCTGTATGGAGGGGCTGGAGAGATGGCTCAGTGGTGACTCACAACCATCTGTAATGATGTCTGGTGCCCTCTTCTGGCATGTAGACATACACATAGACAGAATATTGTATACATAATAAATAAATATTAAAAAATTCCTTTAAAAAACAAAACAACAACAAAAACAACAACAAAGAAAACCCCAAACAATATATCTGTATGGATCATTAACTTGCACAATTTGAATTTATACCATTCTGGAACTGTGAGATTACCATGCACACCATGAGAGTGTAGCTAACCCTTTGAACATACCACCTTGTCTTCATTATACTTAAAGACAGGTAATTAAGAGTAGCTGGGAATATATGATATCTTCCACCTGGGAATCACAGGTTTGAACTTGAACCATAGGTTAGTTGACAAGATTTCTGACCCAAATGAAGTCCAGTGATGCCACTTTCCCAAAATAAAAATGCCAAAAGTCATGCTGCTGACATCCACAGCCCTTTTTGGGATGAGCCCTATCCTCACTTAGAGGGTAAACATGTTTCATTGAACAAATTCTGCACTATGTATTTTGGTAATATTCCCAATTCTGTAGCCTTTGAATTCTGTTATTGGAGACCTTTGATCATGGGTAAATTGTGTACATGTTTCTTTTGATAATTGAAACCAAATTTATTGATTTATAGTATAACCTTTAATACTATGTTTTAATCTTTTTAACTGTCTCGCTAGAAAGACAAGAAAAACTTAGCTGTATAACATTTTCAAAGTCATTCATTTTCCCCTGAGTTGAGATTCTTTTTGAATCTTTATTGAAACATTATTAGTTTTTAACCATGAACAAAGTACACACTATCTATGAATTTATCTTTCCAAAATTGCAATCATTCATAGCACTTTATAAATGGATGTATGCTCAAAGTATGGGTTTCAAAAACAATTGTTTCCTAGTATATTTTTATATCATTATACCAAAACATGTAAAGTTAAGTGCGTGTATAACTTTCACAATTTTTCAGTCATTTTTGTTTTCTCATGCTGATAGTTAATTTGTTTTGTTACCACAGCTTGCAAAAGCCCACGTGTCTAACAGCAACAAACAAACACAAAGAACACTACTATTTTAATTCAAATGATGTTACCATCAATTATGCCATGCTTAGAACTTTCAAATTTACAGATATAATATTTATAGACAAATATGCATTTATATATGTATATGTAGAAAAATATGAGAGCTAATATAGTTTCTTAAATTGTTAAGGAAATGGTTGGTCTGTTAAATACTTTCAGTACACACTGATTGTTACCAGTATATAGAGCTGAGACTTTGTATACACTACTGCAGCATTCTGTTAAATTGTTTTGTAGCAGATTGTAATTTCAATAATGTTTATATTCAAGTAAGCAATTAAGTTGAAATACATATACTTACAGGTAATACATTTTGAAATAATTCATATTCAGATCTGTTTCTCCATCCTTCACTTTTGAAAAATGGCTTCTGGAGGAAAAGTGACTTGAGGCAGCCAATGCCTTATGAACTAAACATGAGTTAAATTTGAACTGAACCTCTGATTTCCCGAATTCTGATTCTTTTTAATAGCCCAAGGAAATTCAATTAACCCAACCTTAAGAATCTAATTATGTTCATTGTTTCAAATTGACACTCACTTTTATCTTTTCACTCATTAAACATTTGCTAAGTTTCTATAATTGAATGTCTTTTCAAACCCCCAAAACACATTGCAGAAAAGGCTTTCTGGAAATGCTTCCATTTAACTTCCAAGTTCATACAGCTTATTATTTTTCCCATACGCATTCGTTGTCTTGTTGCAACTCTGTAGGTCATTACCATTCACTGAAGCAAATGTCACTCTAGATCACATCCCAAATTCTTTATAAAGAATTTTGTTAGAAGTAGCAGAAAGGTGACTTCATATAAAGAAGACATAGAGGACGTTAATTAAAATTATTAACAGTGGAGTATCACAGGACATGTGCTCTATGCATACTCTTACAATTTTTCTTATAGTTGATAGTGTCACAGCAATCATCATTATAGTTGGTGATCAGAAATGTATTATACATTTTATTTTGTTAAATATTCCAGGTCAATATATCTCATCAGAAAAATTCTTTCCTGTAAAACCAGGTGCTTGGGAGAGGAAAATATACAAAATTAGAATCAAAATGTCAGGAATTTAAAACACTTTTTTTTTTCAATTGGGCAAGATTCTGAACAAGACAATTAAACTGGAATGTGGTTCAACGATAGAACATTTTTTTGCCATATGTGATGCCCTGGGTTCAATACCAGTTCCTTCAAATAGATAAATGGGACCTTGACAAATACTTAATCACGGATCTGTGTGAGCATTGGAAGGAAAGTGTTCATTAAACCCTGCTTGTGTCATCAGTGGGCTCACAACTTTGCTGATTGATTCTTTTTGTTAACTTTATGCAAGCTACAATTATCTGGGAAGAGGAACCTTAATTTAGAGGTCTCCATTAGAGAGCCTGTAGGTAAGTCTGTAAGATATTTTCTTGCCAACTGGAGGTGGTGCTAACCCTGGGCAGGTGGTTCTGGGTTCTGTAAGAATGCAAACAGAGCAAGCCATGGAGAACAAACCAGTAAGCAGCATTTTTCTATGGTCTCTTCAGTTCTGGCCCTGACTTTCTTTCATGTAAGCTATAAGGTGAAATAAACACTTTCTTCCATAAATTGCTTTTGGCCATGGCAATGACAAGAATAGAAAGTAATTCATACAAATGAAGGTGGTAATTTCAATGCTTTTTGAATCTATCATTAAGAAATAACTTTCAGTGAAGAGTAGAATCTCTAGAGTTCCTTTTCTGTCTATGCCTGACATCTAATGTCCCATTCTTCTGCACAGCCTGTGCATGAATCTGCAGATACTGCGAGATTATGAATGCATTGGCTATGCTTTGCTTCCAAAATGACATTGTGCATGTAGCCTTTTTCATATCTTCTATCTCTTACTTTTTAAAAATCATTCCCTCTTCTGCAGTAGTTTCTGAAATGTAGAGATGGCCAAAAGATCTTGTTTAGGACTAAAAACTTATCTGTGACTGTTCTCAGTATCTCGTGCAGCCATACAATCCTTCATTCCCATGATTATTCTTAATACATCATGCAGTCATACATTTCTTCATGCCCATGACTATTTTCCTTCATTCCCATGACTATTTCCAGTACTTTGTACAACCATGTATTTCTTCATTCTCTTGTTCACTGGAAAGATAATTTTCTTGCATCAATGATGATCACGTTGGTTTATGTGTAATCATATTTCGAAGGCAGGTTGTCATTGCATCAATTTAGTTAAACAGCATTATTCATTTCCTTAAAAGCATAGATTCACTCCTGTGGCACATACTTAAAAAAAGTCAGAGACTATTTGGTTATCCCCAATACCTATTGCTCTTATTAAAGAGGTAGACACTTTGTATCTGGAATCTTTTTCTTATGAATACACATCTTGGCAAGATCATTAGTGTCTTCCAAAATTCTCACACTATCCTTTGAAAATATTAAAGATAGTCAAGAGCAAGGTTAACGTCAAACTACATTTAAACTTGTTTTGTCTATATTATAAAAATAAAAAGTAAAGTATCGTCAGCAATAATATATTATCATCTAATTTTAGTAGGATACCAAGAGGAATGAAAACAGGCTATATTTGGGGGAATCTGGGGACCTCTTGATCAATAGTTCATAAAGGTGTATCCCACTCTAAACATGGAGTCTTTTGTTTAATTACCTGCAACTTCTGGGAGCAGCTTTCCCAGCTATGAAGGGTATCTCCCATAAAATTTGCCTTTATTAAATATTAGATATATTTTTAAATGTGGTAGCAAGAGAGTAGGTTTGCATAGGGCTTTTAATATGGTTAACCCGCCCCATAGACTCATCTTCCTTACATCCTTATCTCTACCTCTTCCCTAGTAAACATTCTCAATCCCAGGATGATCATATTTTTATATTCTCTCTGTATTTTATGATCTCTCATCCCCTAAGACTTCTTCTATTTTCCTAGCTTCTATGGTGTGGGAAGTATATGTGTTGCTTTTAATTATTAACAAAGAAAAAGCTGTTTTCGGCCAATGGCTTAACAGAGAAGAGCCAGGTGGGAAATCCATACAAAGATGGAGGGAGAAAGTAGGTGGAGTCAGAGATAAGCCATGTAGATCCCCATCAGAGGCCGCTGAAACTTTGCCTGTAAACCACGACCTCATGGTGATGCGCAGATTAATGAAGATAGGTTAGTTTAAGAAATAAGAGTTAGCCAGAAATAGCTTAAGATATTGCCAAACAGTATTTCATTTAATATAGATTTCGGTGTGATCATTCACAGCCAGGAAATGAAAAACAGCCTCCCCCAACACTTCTAGAGGTTTTCCATCTTAAGCACACAAAGTCAGAGAGTCAAGAGGTGTCAATGTGTCATAAGTGTCAGAAGCTTTATGAACCAACAAGATGTGGGGTTGACTGAGTTCCACTGACCAAAGTGTCAACACAACTTCCGTGGCCGGGCACCGATGGAATCCCCATCACCTGTTACGGGTGCGGCTTCCCACTCAGATCCTGTCTCAATGCAGGGACCATGTTTTGAAGCAGAGTAGGACACATACCTTCTCCTTTTCAGATGCAGATTGCCCCAATCAGAGAGCGCCCCCCTGTGCCGGGGACTTCCTGTGCCCACCCCAAGAGCCATAAGCAGAACCATCTCCCTAGATGAGGCACTCTAGCAGCCCTTACATCAGCAGCAGTTCCACAGTGGCCACAGACCTAAGGCAAGGCGGTCTCCTGGATGACCTGGACCGTCTCATCCTGGAAGACCTGAAGGAAGAGTAGGAAGATGAAGAGGATGCTGGCCTCTGAGAGTGACCCTGACCAGACCCATACAGGAAGGACAGACACGGAGTATGAACACCTTGTGTCCACAAGGAGATAGAAATACCCTTGGGAGTACTGATGGGACAGTCACAACCACTCAAGCCGGATCAACATTACAACCCTCTTGAGAGTATGCCACTGCGCAACTCTGCACAATACATCCCATCTTGGTAGCGGCTCTGGTAGTGACTTCCATGATACCACCCGCCATTGAGGTTTAAGTGGCCACAGGCATGGTACTACCAGCCCCCATGATGGTGCAGAGACAGAGTTTGTGTTTCCACCAAAAAAATATCTCTACCAGCACTTCTTTGTACAAAGCTTTTGCAAGCATTCCTCAGCCTTCCCTAATTTATAGAATAGAAGCTCTGATCCTCCATCTCCTTATGAAAATAAAAGACTATGTCTTCTCACTTTCAAAAAGAAAAAAACAATGATCCACAAATAACAGGGAAGATATTTGTTTGGGTTACTTTACTGAATATAATTTATTCAAGCCAAGCCATTTGACAGCAAATTTTATATCTTTGCTTTTCTTTGCAGGGAAATAAGATTTCATGGTGATATTAATCAGCCTAAATGTCTATCAGCTTTTTTTTTTTTTTTTTTTTTTTTTTTTTTTTTTTTTTTTTTTTTTAGAGTTTTAAAAAAACTAGTTCAGTTTATTCTAATAAAAGGAGCTTAAGATGCACAAAATTAACAATAGTGATGATTTTGCATTTGTATACAGAAATAAAGTAGGGACGGTCCAGCCATTAGCACTTGGCTGTTTAGACAGTTTCAGTAGCCAGCTCTTCAGGGGTGGTTGACCTATCTGAAGTCCTTCCCTGACTCTCTTTATCCTGAATCAAACTGAGTTCTGTAGGCACCCGAGAGTATTGCATTTTTTATAGAAAAGACATCCTCCTTCCTGAGTTCCAGAAGCGTGGTGTTAGAACCATAACAGCTTACCCTACAGTCCACATGACAGGCCTTATTCCATTTAATATAGCTCTGCTGACGTACCGCAGGGGTCAAATCCAGTTCACCGCCAGGAGACAAGGGACAAAGGTTAAAGCCAAGAAAAACACACAGTCCTTGAGGCTCCTCTCTATTTCAAATGTGACTGGAAAGGGAGAGAGAGAGAGAGAGAGAGAGAGAGAGAGAGAGAGAGAGAGAGAGGCCTTCCTAGTATAGTGGTTGCCGCTATGGTCTGCATGCAGCATTGCCGACTGGAGGCCACTCGGACAGATAAGCTAGAGGCCTCCACCAAGATCCCAGGATTGACGTCAAAGCCTCCTAGGTGAAAGGTGGAACGGTTTAGTGCCCCCGGGGAGGGCGAGGGCTCCGGTTGGAGTCTGCTTTCGTTTCTAAAGGCTCATTTCTCTGTTTCAGCCCATTTTAAAGACTGGTCTCCCAGAGTGGCAGAATAAAGGGGATGGTCTATTTCCACACAGCCAGGAATCCAGAGCCTGAGAGATCCTGGCGCCCCCAGAAATTCTCATACCTGCTTCTTGGTTTGAGGATGGCTTCATTTTGGGCAGCGTTGAGTTTCCTACCTTGAGAGAGCTGGGATCCCAGATAGGAGACCTCTGTCTTGTAGAGCCCAGCCTTCTTCATGGAGACATGGAGATATTCTAAAGTGGGAGTAGCTGGAGCGAGTCCTCCGTGTCTTACCAGCAGGTGGCGGGGCCAGCTGCAGCCAAGAGGTCATCTACATGCTGGAGCAGAGTGGAGGCAGGCTGTGACATCCCAAATCCTGCTAAATATTTTTGAAGTGTCTCTCCAAAGAGTGTAGGAGAAGTTCTGAATGCTTGGGGCTGCCATTTCCAGGATAGTCTCGTTGGACATTGGATCAGTCTATTCAAAAGCAAACAGGAGCCGGCTCACTGGTGCTGGAGAAGGAAGCCTCTTTAAGGTCCAGGACTGGGTAGATAGATGTGTGGGGCTTCTGGGAAGAGACTGAGCGAAGCGTATGAATTTGGAATATGGAAGCTCAGATTCCAAGTTGATTGGCATGGGGTAAGGATGTTAGCTTCCAACAGCCTCTTGATATGGGGAGCAATTTTCGGTCTAGTCTTTTGGTTCAGGGGATACTGTCAGACCCTAATCTGCAAGGCTGTAGCTGAGAGACTTAGCACGGCTGGTGGGTGGTCAGTTGCCAAGCCTGGAGCCTTTGTCTTGGCCCATACCTTATGGAACTGTTGCAAATCCTGGAGCAGGGTCCCTGGGTCTGGATTTGTTTCCATTGTGAAGTCTGGGAGGGCTCATCCACCACGACTTTTGCAGAAAGCTGTCTATCAGCTTTTAATACCACTAAAAATATTGTACATATGGTGGTTTGCAAGAAATGGCCTGCAAGGAGGGTGACATTATTTGGAGGTGTGTCCTTGTTGGAGTAGGTGTGGTGTTGCTGGAAGGAGAGTGTTTGTGTGGAGGTGGACTTTAAGGTTTCATATATGCGTAAGACATGCCTAGTGAGATTTACAACTTTATGTTGCTGTCACAAGATGTAAACTCTGAGCTACCTCTCCAGCGTCATGTCTGCCTGGATGATGCCATGTTTTATCATGATGATAATGGACTGATCCTCTGAACTATAAGCTGCCCGATTAAATGCTTTCCTTTATGAGTTACCATAGTCATGATGTCTCTTCACAGCAATAGAAAGTCTATCAGAGACAGTAAATATACATAATTATTATTATTTTGATGATTAATTTATTTCTACAAAATAAAGAAAATATTAAATGTTTTTGATACTTATGACATATATATTGAAAAATTGAAATATTTTATGTTTTGTCCTATAGCATGACTACAAGTTTTCATTTATGCACATAATCTATTTCACAAAAATGATATGGACAGTGAAAGAGAACTGTTTGAGAGAATAAAGGTGGAAAAAAGTGCAGAAGAGACTATGAAAGAGGATATTTAAGATTGAAGTTTGATGTAAACCTGTGGGAGCACAGAATATGTCCTATTATACCATGTGAGTAACATGAAAGTGATAAGAAAGGTTACAGTACCTAAAACATTTGAGAAGCAAATACTAATTTATAAGTCACTAAGATTTATGAGACAATATTTGATTCCTATAAAGTCAATAAACGACTTTATATTCTGATTCCACAAAAGTATTGATATCAGTACTAAAGAACTTGTAATATTGATGGGAAAAACTATAAATTTGAAAACATAGTATTCTGAGGGTTGTTTTAAGGAGAACAATAGTCACATTAGTCAGGGGTAACTTTAGCCACCTTCTATTCTGGGATCAAGTTCAATGCTGGGCAAACACTTCTCCGAAAGATAATTGAATAAAGAAGCCAAGCTTAATGACATGAGAAATACTCAAAGACATCACAAAGGAAATGAGGTGTTTGAATAAAACATCACTTTCATTATGAACTTCTAGATATTCTTTGAAAAATTCTTTTGTCTTTATTTCAAAACAGGAAGAATCACTGAAATTACAGTTTTCTTACTTGGTCTACATGAAAGGAATGAGAATATTTTTGTTTCTATGTGTTTTTTTAAAAGATTTTTTGGATCTTGTTTTACTAACAAGAAATTTATAGGTCTGTTTTTTATATTTGTATATATGTAGTTTTTAATGATAATCTTTTAAAGATGTCCAGTTATGATAAACTTCACTTTTCCCTTTTAAAAACAATACATTCACACTAGTTATAAACCAGGGTAAGTATTTCTAAACTGTTTCTAAACAGTTGAAATATAAATATTAAAATCTGAAATATGGAAAAATGTTTTTGTATGACTTTAAGAAAGAACAAAATACAAGAAAGTGAAATATATTTCAAAGCAAAGCACATGAAAATTTAACTATCTTGCAATCAACTTTTAGAAATCTGCCTCAAATAGAATCACTCTAAGAACTTATTTCTTTTAACATTAATGACCTCTGGATACTTAAGGATCTTGTAGCTGACATTCAGAAGAGCAAATGAGAGGCTAGTATTTAATAGTTTAATATATATTTAAATGGACATGAAAGGAGGAGAGGATTTCAGGAAAGGGCACATTTAACAGTCCAAAAACTGTTGGTGGATTATTAGGAAATTTTCAGTTGTCATTATAAAAGACTAATGGGGTCATCTAGATGGGTCCTGGTTATATTTTTGTTCTTTAAATGACTTTCCTATGGACCTCAAGAGCTTGACAAGCACAACCATTTTAATGTTGTGAGTTTCCTGAACTGTTGAATAGATTTTTAAATAACTTTCAAACTATAGTGGGTGTTTTTTGTAATTTCCCCATAACTATTTATTGGCGGAGGATGCTAGTTTGTTTCCCGACTGCTTTGACTCAAAATAAATCACCCAGAAACTATATTATTTGTAATACTCTTCGGCAAATAGTGTAAGCATATTTTTAGCTGGTTCTTATATGCTAAACTTACCCATCTCTATCAATCTGTATATTGCCATGTGGCTGCGGCTTACAAGGTAAAGTTCCATCTGGTGGGGCTACATGACTTCTCTATGACTCTGCCTACTCTCTCTATATATTTCTGTCAGCCTGACATTACTGTTAAGCCATTGGCCAAAAACAGCTTCTTTATAACCAATGGCAATAAGAAATATTCATAGTATACATCACCTCCCACATCAACTATTGATATGCCATCTTTATCTTACCACATCTCCTTTATATTTTATCTCCAAATCTTTTTTTATTCTTTTTTAATTAAAATTTCCACCTGCTCCCCGTTTCCCATTTCCCTCCCCTCCTCCCAAATATTGCCCCCTCCCCCCAAACCCCTCCCCCTATCCCCACTCCTCTTCTCCTCCCCCAACACCATTCCCCCTCCCTCTCGATACTGAAGAGCAGTCCAAATTCCCTGCCCTGCGGGAAGATGAAGGTCTTCTATCTACGTCCAGGAAGGTGAGCGTCTAAACAGGCTAAGCTCCCACAAAGCCAGTTCATGCATTAGGATCGAAACCTAGTGCCATTGTCCTTGGCTTCTCATCAGCCTTCATTGTCCGCCATGCTCAGAGAGTCCAGTTTCAACCCATGCTTATTCAGTCCCAGACCAGCTGGCCTTGGTGGGCTCCCAATAAATCAGTTCCACTGTCACAGTGGGTGGGTGCATCCCTCGTGGTCAACCTAGATGCCCTTCAATGGAGGAATGGATGAAGAAAGTGTGGAATATATACATATTAGAGTACTACTCAGCGGTAAAAAACAATGACTTCTCGAATTTTGCGTGCAAATGGATGAAAATAGGAAACACTATCCTGAGTGAGGTATCCCAGACCCAAAAAGAGGAACACGGGATGTACTCACTCATAATCGGTTTCTAGCCATAAATAAAGGACATTGAGTATATAATTTGTGATCCTAGAGAAGCTAAATAAGAAAGTGAACCCAAAGAAAATCGTATAGTCATCCGCCTGGAGAGGGGAAGTAGACAAGATTGCCGGGCAAAAACTGGGAACTTACGGGTGAGGTGGCATGGGGCAAAGGGGAAACGGGATGAGAAACGTGAGAAGGGGAGGATGGGAGGAGCTTGGGGGATTGGGATGGTTGGGATATAGGAAGGGTGGATACAGGAGCACCGAAGTATATATCCTAACTAAGGGAGCCATCTTAGGGTTGGCAAGAGACTTGACTCTAGAGGGGTTCGCAGGTGTCCAGGGAGATGTCCCCAGCTGGTACCTTGGGCAACTGAGGAGAGGGAACCTGAAATGACCCTATCCTATACTGATGAATATCTTACATATCACCTTAGAACCTTCATCTGGCGATGGATCGAGGTAGAGACAGAGACTCAATTTGGAGCAACGGTCTGAGCTCTTTAGGTCCAAATGAGGAGCAGAAGGAGGGAGAACATGAGCAAGGAAATCAGGTCCAAATCTTTTTTTTTTATTCAAAATAAACCTTTCCTTTATTTAAATTTCTTGAATTTGGAGTGCTGCCATCGGAATGAAGAACAAAACAAATCAATACACATTCCAACACAGACTTGAACTCTCTGGGCTTCAGCTTCCCTGCTGTTGCATCACCCTCCATCATCAGCTTAGAGCAGTCAAAGAGTATGGCTGGTTCTAGTCACAGATGTTATCAATGCATCCACAATCTGCCTCAAAGGCACGAAAGAGCTAAATAGCCAATGGTTCTGTCTCACTTCCTCTGTTAGGTCCCATCTAAGACTGGGATTATGTTATCTTAACCAGAAAGAAATAGACTTCTCTTAATGGACCTTTAATGCTGCTGTGTTGTTTGTGCTTTTCTCGGAGTGTGTGGAGAAGCTTGAACAACCCATAGAAAAGCTTCTCAATCAAGTGCTCAGTTTATCTCCAAATCTCATAAGGGAATCTTGTCATTTTTATTTACTGTGTTTCTTGTGAACTCCATTAACATACACTAGAACAAATATTTCTAAAATGCATTCAAATGAAACATTATATTCTGTCTTTTAAGATCTCAATTGATCTTATAATAATAATATATGCTATGACATTAAATACATAACAACTTTAATCTTCTAATTCTAGTGATATTGTACTATAAAAGCTAAAACACATAGAAAATGAAATTTTGTGAATCTTATAAAATAAATCACTATAATTCAGAATTTATCTTAAAAATATTAAAAATATTTGCAAACACTAATAAAACTTTAACCACTGAAATATAGTCTAAATCATAACTTAGGAAAAATATGGAATGTTGCAGAAATCATAAAATGTATGGCCAAGACCATAGGAGAACTGAGCTAAAAATAAAGAGTGCAAATGTATTGTAACCAATACTGCATGCTTTTTCTTGAAAATACCCACAGAAATAGTTAAGAAATGATTGGGAAATGATTATTCATGGTAATGAATTAAAGTCTATTAATATTAGGTTGTTGGTTCTTCCTATCTTGACCTATGAATCAAATCCAATTCTATCATGGTTCATCAAAAATAACCAAATTTTCTAGTGTGCTACAAACAAGACAGTACATATATAGAAACAATATTATCTCATTTAAAAAGTTATTATTATGACACAGTAGGCAAGTGGATAATATTAGCAAAAGAACAAACACAATTTATCAAAAATACATGAGGGAAAGGCACATTAATACATGGATGGGGCAGAAGTCCAGAAGTAGACCCACACAGAGATAAACAGCTGATACTGTGCAAAAGAGTCTAGGCTTAGTATGGAAAAAAACAGCCTTTTATAGAAACTATAAAAGAAATCAAAACAGATATTGTTAAAACAGTGAAAAGCTGTATTGGTAGAAAATATTTGCAAAACAGCTTTCTGATAAAAGACATAGTTCCAAAACCAACAAAATCTTCTTGAATTTCAACATTACATAAGCAATTCAGAAAAACATGGGAAGCTTATTGTAGTTGATTACTACATGTGTATCACAAGTAAATGCAGGAAAACTGCTCAATGCACTTAGTATTAGTAATTATAAATATTGCACAACCAGAAATCATAACAATATTTTTAATTGTGGTAGAATAGGACATTTGAGAAGGGATTGTAGATAAGGAATTCCTAGGAATAATATCTCCTTTGGGAATGGAAAGAGTAGGCAGACTCAGTCTTCAGGAATATGTTGGAGATGTGGCAAAGGCTGACATTGGACCAATGTAGGTCAACAAAAGACAGACAAAGCAATTGATACTATTAGGAAATTTCTTGGGGGGGCCTCTGGCAGGCCCCCATAATGAACATTGTCCAATCATTCCCATTTTCTGTGGAGAACATTTCTCACCAGGAAAATTTTAAAAAATCCAGTGCCTACTTAGAAAATAAAATAAATTAAACCATTCTGGAACGGATGATGGAATAGATGTAGAGGATGAATTAAAAACTGCAGTAGGAATTAGGAAATGTATAATTAGACAGACTTCTATAACTGATCAAAGACCAAAACTAAGAGTATACAAATGACATTGTTATTGAAGGCTTGATAAACACAGGTGCAAATGTAACTATCATTCTGCAGAATATTGGCATCCCAATGGGCTTTTTCAAGGGGAATATATTCAGTTCCTAGGTATTTGAACTCTATTTCAAGGGAAACAAAGAATGAGATGGATTGAATGCATAGGGCTAGAAGGACAAAAAGGAAAACTGAAGCAATATGTAGCTAATATTTCAGTGAATTTACAGGCTCATGACTTATTGCAGCAATGGAATATCCAGATTAACATTCCCAAAGTCCCAGAAAATTATGTTTCTAGGGAATATATTAGAAAATATTATAGATAAAAGTCACCAGCCATACATGCTGTACAAGAACACAAAGCAATTGACAAACCTTCAGCGGTACTAACAGCCCTACCTTTAAAATGGTTAACTTTAAACCAATATGAGTTAAACAGTGGACTTTAACAGAAGAAAAGCTGTTCAGAACAGCTAGTACAAGAGCAGCTAGATGCTCACGATATTGAAGAATCTACCAGCCTTTGGTATTCTCCTGTATAGAGAATGGTGACAGATCTTAGAGGAATCAAGAAGATTGTTTAACCTATGGGCCCTCTATAATCTGGAATTTCTCTGCCTTCTCTGTTACCAAAAGGATGGCCTCTCATAGTTATTGATTTAAAGGATTGTTTCTTCATTATACCTCTACAAGAAAAAGATAGACAAAAAAATGCCTTTACAGTGCCTACTTATAATAATTAGCCTACAAGGAGATACCAACACCTTTCTCCCACAGGGTATGCTCAGTAGCCCCACCCTGTGCCAATATATTGTCAGCTATCAGAAATACTATGTAAGCAATTTTCTAAGTCTGTAATCTACCATTATATCAATGACATTTTGTTATCTGATTTAAATGCAGATGTTTATAAAAAATGTTTGAAGAAGTAAAGAAAGTTTGTCTAAATAAAAATTACAAATTGTTCTTAAATAGATTCAATGAGGATATTCTGTCAATTACCTAGGTTTAAAATAGGTTTGCAGAAAATTAGAACAGAAAAAGCACAGATTAGGAGAGACTGGTTGTCGACTCCTCATGACTTTCAAAGATTGTTAGGAGACATTTCCAGTCTATGACCAGCTGTTGGGATAACACCTGACCTAATAATTCATTTAAACAAAACCTTAGATGGTGATAAGGACTTGAAAAGTCCCAGAGAATTAAAAGTATATAGGGTTGGGGCAGGGTTCTGTTCTTGTCTTAGCAGAAAAATACTCATCTTCAAAAATTCAAGAGACCTGGATGTTTGAATGCTGACAGAAGGAAAAATAACTATCCACTAAGGATCATAGAGAAAAGGAATATGATTTATGAGTTCAAGTAACTGATACACACAAATTTAAACACACACATATCTATCTGTCTGTCTGTCTGAATATATAGAGGTGGTTTTGGAGTTGGACAATGGCTCTGTCCTTCTCTACATCCAAACATGTTGTTAAAAGAAAAATTCAGAGTTTCTGTCTCATGTCAAGATCTGTCTGGTATGGAACAGAAAGAAAAAAGAATTTAGAAAGAGTTTACTTTTCTTCAAACTATTTTTGTCTCTATTGTACCTTTCATTGTGTGTGTGTGTGTGTGCGTGTGTGTGTGTGTATATATTGTTTAATTTTTCAATAATAAACAATGAATTTTCCTTCAGTAATTTTTAAATTTCCAGGAAAAAGATGGGGCCCCACCACAAGAATTTCACCTGGTTGATATAATGCTGATAGCACAACTATAAGACATGTTTTGTGAGAAGGTGCAACATTTCAGCAGTTGGTACCCAAAAATCAGTATTATAGTAGTATTATCAGCATCATGATGTTATCTCAACCAGGTGGAGTTGTTGCTGTGGGGATCTATCTATCTATCTATCTATCTATCTATCTATCTATCTATCTATCTATCTATCATCTATCTATCTATCTATCTATCTATCTATCTATCTATCTATCTACCTATCTATCATCTATCTATCTATCTATCTATCTATCTATCTATCTATCTATCTATCTATCTAATGTATATAGATTGATTTTATCAGTCTAGTTCTTCTAGAGTACCTGGAAGCATCAACTACAGCTCTGGAGTATAGAATAAGAAGGTAAATATTCAAAGCTAGCATGGGTTACAAAGTGAAACTCATTCCCTCCAACTAACTAAATAAAAAAGCATAAGTTAAAGTTGTCAAAATCAAGCTACAGAATCAAATAACAATGAGCTATAACAATATGAACAACAAGGAAGGGTGGATATGGGAGCAGGGAAGTATATATCCTAATTAAGGGAGCCATCTTAGGGTTGGCAAGAGACTTGACTCTAGAGGGGCTTGCAGGTGTCCAGGGAGATGTTCCCAGCTAGTACCTTGGGCAACTGAGGAGAGGGCACCTGAAATGACCCTATCCTATTGCCATACTGATGAATATCTTGCATATCAACTTAGAACCTTCATTTGGCGATGGACAGAGATAGAGACAGAGACCCACATTGGAGCACTGGACTGAGCTCACAAGGCTCAATTGAGGAGCAGAAGGAGGGAGAACATGAGCAAGGAAGTCAGGACCACGAGGGGTGCACCCACCCACTGAGACAGTGGGGTTGATCTATTGGGAGCTCACCAAGGCCAGCTGGACTGGGACTGAATAAGCATGGGATAAAACCGGATTCTCTGAACATGGCGGACAATGAAGGCTGATGAGAAGCCAAGGACAATGGCACTAGATTTCGATCCTACTGCATGAACTGGCTTTGTGGGAGCCTAGCCTGTTTGGATGCTCACCTTCCTGGACCTGGATGGAGGGGGGAGGACATTGAACTTCTCGTAAGGGCAGGGAATCCGGACTGCTCATCAGACTCGAGAGGGATGGGGAGTAGAGTGGTGGGAAGGGGAGAGGAGTGGAAGGAGGGGGAGGGAAATGGGAGGCGGGGAGGAAGCGAAAATTTTTTCAACGAAAGAAATTAAAAATTAAAAAAAACCAATATGAACAACAAGAAGATTTTTAAACTTAAAATGGTTAAACATCTTCACATTTTAAGGATTTCAAATAGTCAAATATGAGAATCATTAGGATCACAGGATGAAAAACATCTAAAAAATGTTTAAAAATATATTATGAATTGTTGTCAAGAATTACACATTTATTTTCTAAAAGCTTGAACAATCCTCAAAAGATGATCCAATAAGAATTTTACAAAGATAGCTGTATAGACAGAAAATGAACAGGTGAAATATATGTTCAACTTAATTGCTAACAAGTTAAAATCACAAGATGTCAGTATGCATCTATTAAAATAACTAATTAGCTAAGTTTCAAACATCTGAAGAAACCAAGTGTTGACAAGGATGTTGCACTAATTGGAATTATCATACATTGTGATAGTCATGCAGTGAGTCATCTAATTTGTAAATAGTTTATCTGTGATATGTTTATTCAAAAATCCAATTCTCATATAACCATCTAACCCATATATGCTTTCTAAGGAAAAGGAAGGTCATATGGCTTTATAAGTTGTCTTCTAATAGAAGATTTTTTATATTAACTGAAAACTTGAAACAACACAAATATTTCTGAATTTAGAAATCATAGGTAAACTGTGGTATATCAATACAACATAATACAATCCAGAAATAAAGGGCAAAATGGCTGGTATGTCTGGATATAAATCATGATAACTAAAATGGTTCAAAAACACAACAATGCACACTATACAAACTATATGATTCTATTAATACATAATTCTATAGAATATGGGATAATGACAAAAACAAATTAGTGTTTGGAAAAGGTGGGACAAAATATTAAACAGTTGAGGGCAGTGCTTCATAGAGAAATGTGAATTTAATAAAAATTTTGTGTTGTCCTGCTGGATGCTGTTCCAATGCAATACATATGCAACACATCATTAACTTACATACTTTAAAATTCATCACTTGGAGGGGTGCTGATAACTCAGCGAGTAAAAGCACTTGCTGTTTAAACATGAGGACCCAAATTAAAAATCCCCAGCTCTCATGCATATCAGAAGGCAAGAAAGCACACCTGATGTACCCAGGACTGAGAATCAGAAACCTGTAGGTATATTCACTGGCCATTTTCTCTATATGAAATCAAGAGCTTCACGTTCAATGAGAGTTCCTGCCTAAGCATATACTGAGAGAGGAAGATAACTAATGTCATTCCCTTATAGTCATATAAAAATGGACAAACATACCTGTGCTTACATATGCATGGAATACAGACAAACACAAAAAGACACCCACATCAGCAAACAGACCTCCCCACACATGCATACAGATAAACTGATAATCAAATATCTTTGCCTTCAAAAACAGAATATTTAGAATTCTCAAATATTACTGTGCCAATTATATTAAGCAATAAAACTTACCCCAATAGCAATTTTGTGATGGTTATTGGATTAGGTTTGTACTAATTGATAGATTTGTCAAATAAGAAGAAATGAGCAAAAATGAATTTAGGCAACAGATTGCCTGCAACAATACTAACACATTAACAGCTTCCTGGAACAGCAGATTGTATAAGATATTAAACAGACAGCTGATATTGCCTCCTTATACAATGGGTGCAGCACAGGTGAGAGACTGGCTGCCTCTGGGAACTGATGGCAGCTTCAACTGTCATCACTTCTGGGGAAAAGATCAGCAAATATGTCTGAGGAAGCGAGGAATGCGTCTTCTATCATGATTAAGAATGGCGGAGAGAAAACCAAGTTTTCATGTTATCCTAGTATATAAATACATCTGAAAAACTGACTGCTAATGCTGGATATTAGGAAATGTGAGACTGGGCTATGCAGAGAAACTCTGACTCAAAAACAAAACAAAAGTGAGAGATTAGAGGAAAATTGCCTCCCACGTATTTATTTTGTCATTTATTTGTTTTCTATTTTTCTGCAATCATATTATAGATATTACATTTCATATTTGTATTCTCAGGGATGCACTTTGGATATCACATGTGATGTTAATGATTAGGTTTATTAGAATTGGAGATGACTGGGATATACTCAAGTTTACTCTGTCTTTAAGGAGGTCTCTTAAAGATGGTGGCCAGAAGTACCATCTTCCTTTGTAGAACTGTGGTTAAATAAAAACCTGCTTCATAATTTCACGAAGATAAGAACCATTTCCTTATCTTCCAAAATCCTATCTGATGTATTATTCCAAATCCTAGATGATTAAAAGGAACTTTATTCAGGAATATTTGCTGTTTATGTTAGTTTAAATTATTTGTAGAAAAAGACAATTTTAATTCAGTCAAAAACAAGCAAAACCATCTGAAATACAAATTATGTTCCTCTTGACTGTTTTTTAAGCTGCTCTTTTCCAACCCCACCTTGTGATTGTTACCACCCTCCTGGACACATGAGCTATGGAGCTTGAAACAGAATAGGTGATATACATATTTTTTCAGCTGTAATTTGATAAATATGTTCTCTGCTTCTTCATTTTTAATGAAAATGTTTGACAGTGATAAATTAACAGTCTAGTAACTGAACTAATTGTAACTGAGCAGGAGTCAAGGATTTTCTATGAGTTCATGCATTCTACTTTCATGATTGAACTTTCTTTTCTAGCTGCTTCGAAGATGATCCATACTTCTTTAAAACTGAAAATTTCCCGAACTTGCTGATTTCTCAGTCTCAAGGTGTTTAACTTTTTTTTATTTCCTTTTTATTCCATGGCACTTCATATGTTTGCACTTGTACTTATTAAATAGACAAAAAACAATGAAATGTGTATTGAGGTAATAATTTTCTAGGTTAAATGCCTCCTGAAAATTACACAGTAAGTAGGCTCAAATTAAGTATTTGAGGTATTTTATTAAAATCATTATTATAACAAGATCAGTTAATGTTTCACTTTTCTGATGTATTTATATTTTCACTCATAATAATAGTAATGAAGTTGATAACATTTAATGATGTTAGGAAAATTAACTAAACAATTTATTCTAATCTGACAAAGACTTTAACCTCATTATGAAAATTCCACAGGCAAAATATGGTAAAATATGAAGGGGGTTGGAGGATGGAAGTGCTGATTAATACACCTTCTAAGGTTGATTTAATTCTGACAGAGCATGATCGTAACGGACTCGAGGAGAAATCAACATTGTGTCTGAAAAATACATTGAGGTAATCGCATAAAGTTATCTTATGGTATAGCATGTGTAGTTCCAAGAGGATTTTTAGAAGCAGGGAACATTTCGAGCTTCTTACCTAATTCAGCAGTGGGTCTCATAGGCTCAGCATGTGGCTCAGATTCCCTACAAATAGATTAGACATGAAAGAACAACCTCTATTGCATCAGTTATCTAGAAGAGCTGTTTCTTATTCAAGAAAGATATGAAATTGAAAGATCATGCTGGCAGCATAACAACACAAAGTGTGATGAGAGAAAACAGAGCCATAACACTGGACATCTTTTAGCAAATTGTATTTATACTTTTGCTATCATCTGTTTATCAAAATATATAGCTTACTTATTTAACTATCAATGAACACAGATAATAAATATTTCATTAATACAGCATGCAGATCTATATGGTTATTTAGTTTATTAAATCCTCTCATTTACTATACATATACATTTTCTAAACACATCACTTTCAAAATAACTTACTTTCTTTTTATAACATTTAATTGAACTAGAATTACATCATTTCCATGTTTCAATTCCTCCGAGGTCTCCTTCCATGCTCCTCTACTCTCAAGCTGATAAACATTTTCTCTTTGACTATATTTGTTGCACACACGCGTGCGCACACATACACAATCTGTTGAGCCCATTTTTGTTGTTTGTGTGAACACGACTTTGTGTTTCTTTAATGTGGAACATCAATATGACAATTAAAAAGTCAGATGTTCTTGCTTGCTTTCAAATTCCATAAGACATGAATTCTAGTTCTATGTTTTTAATCTAAATGTCTGCCATTGATTCTATCATTTTTCTATGTTTTTCCTTTTAGCTTTTATTTCCTATTATTGTGATATGTGTTAAGCCAGAAAAATGGTCACAGTGGTGATAGATAGTAGACATCAGTGTTCATTTTGTTCCAGGACATCCTTTGTGCTTTCTTAGTTGATCTTCTTCATAACATACATCAGTAATTAGAGTTTGTGTTTGTTTTTTGAAAATATAGAAAGCAATGTTCATAAAAATCAATTAATTTAATAAGAAAACCTTTCAATTGATCCTTCAGGCTTGAAGTCAATAAAATATTTTTCACTGCAATATCTATATATTATGTGAGAAGAGGAAAAAGAAAAACATAGGACCTGTGTTTCCATTGGGTGTTTTTACTCTAAGACTTTTCTTGATTAAGAAACAGTGGCAAAGTATTATCCTTGTGTCTTCACTTTGTGTTTTTATTAACTAGTTGATTTCTTTTTTCTCTCTGTAATGTATTAGTATATTTATTAATGTATTTTAATATTTAATAACTAATGTATTGATGAATCAATGCCAAGTTCCAAAATCTTATAACTTGTTGTCTAGAAAAAGTATTTCAAAGTAATAAAATACTTTAAAATTAATTATTTCTTAATTTATGCCTGAAAAATAAAAAAACAGGTTTGCTAATAGAATGAGACAAAAGCACAAGGGTTGTTGATTTTCATGAACATTTTAAGGACGATGATGACTACACACAGCAACGAACTACCTAACTTGAAGAGAAAAGGAAAGGCTATTTCATTTTTCTACTATTAAAATTTCTACCAATAAACACATGGTTTTAGATTTCTAAAATTAATTCTTCTATCTTTTTTGAAACTATAACATAATTGCCTCATGTCTTTCCTCACTTTCCTTCCTCCAAACCCTCCCATAAAACCATTCTTGCTCTCTTTGACATCAAGGCATCCTTTTTATACTATGTTACACAATATATGTTTGTACGTGTATTCCTAAATACATAAATACAACTTGCTCATTTTGTATAATGCTTCTTGTAAGTGTGTTTTCAAGACAAAACCTATTTCCTTTTAAGCAGTGAGGGTTGCTTCAGGAATAATGGAAGCAGCGCTGCCTTGGGTGGTTTGGGGGAATAGATAAGTGACAGACAGGATAAATAAAGTGTACAATATACACTGTATGCAATGTTCAGGGATTTCCCAAACCTCCAGCTTTGAAAGACAGGAGATAGTTTTCTGCAGTGGAATGGAGGGATACCTATTAGTTATTTTTTAAATCTGAAAAAACAGAGAGGAAGAACAGAAGTATCTCACATCTATACAATATAGAATGCTGTAATATAATACAGTTTACCTTCATGTCTATTATATATCATGTACCCATACATTTTTGTGTATTTATATAAATGAAATTCATAAATTATCATTTGATGACGCATTGGCAGCAATCTATGCACATATTTATGGAAATGAAGATATTATGGAACAATATATAAGCTTGGATGGAAATGGGGAGTAATATCAGGCACTTATTTAAGTGTAGAATTAATTGATACATAAGATGTACATATACAATCCCAAATCATTGGTGTATACTTTAATCCACATGAATTCTTCACGGTGGAGACACCTTCTAAGAACCACTGCAAATGCTCACGATCCAGTCCAATAGACCAACTAACCAAACACAATTGAGGGTCTCACTATGTAAGTAGTTACATGGAATAAAGAATATCCTGTTCCCTGAAACTCTCTCTAGAGTGGTTCTTCTATGTGTCCTCTACAGTATCATAAATATTGCAGTCATGTCAAGGGACACCCCAGTAATGACGGCATATCAGTACTGATTAAGACATTTGCTCATAATTCTCCTAGAAATAGCAACCAAAATAACTCAGCCATTGAATTATTCATATTAAACGGATTAATTTTATGTTAAGTGTATTTCATTTCAAGAGCTGACAAAAGGACTAAGTGAGAAAATGCTTCATTTAGCAACTCTCTTTCGAACCCCAACAAATAAAACGCATATTGGAGAAAAGAGGATAAGAGGAACAAAGAGTAAGCAGATGTGCATAAGCAATAGAACAAAAGATTCAAGACTCGGATATCAACAAGAAAAATGAGTTGACGTCATCAAATGGATCTCTGAAAAGAAAGAAAGAAAAACAGCTTAATTGACAATATAAAGGAATCTCTCAACTAGTTTAATCTTTGGAAATTAGTAAATCAGTGTCAGAAAAAAAAAGGGCAAATTTAACTGTTAATGTTATTACTGTGAAATGCATGTTGCTATATAACAATGGATATAATTACAGGTCCTGGGAACAGTTTCAGTAGAGAGTGAGAGACACTATGATGGCTGTGTAAGTAAACCACAGCAAAATTGATTAGGATCTGGTAGATGCTTATTTATGAGAAGCAGCCTAGAGAAGCATCTTATGAACATATTCAAAGAGTTTACTAAATGGCATGCAAATTTTAAGGTAGAGATCAGAAGACTTCTTCTAAAATATCAATTTGAGAGAAGCATCAGAATTTGAGACACAAATAAATTTTAGACAAATAAATAGAAAAAAGATATTAATATAATCAAAGATTTATAAAAAGGAAACTCTACTTAAAGTGTATGAAGGTGGAAAGAATATGGGAGAATTTGGGGAGAGGGAAGCCTATAAACAAAAGGTAGTGGGTGTAAGAAATAAATGGAGAAGAAAAAAATGAAATCTACTTAAGGGGAATGGAGAGACGGCTAGGCTGTAGAATGCACTTAAGGCTCTTGTTTGTCTCGGATTCAGTCTCAGCACCTACATGGCCATTCACAACTGTTTGTAATCCAAGTCCAGGGCAATGGAAGCTCTCCTCTGGCCTCCCCTTGCAGCAGGCCAGTATGTGGTGTGTGTGTGTGAGTGTGTGTGTGTGTATGTCTGTGTGTCTGTGTGTGTGTGTGTACAAGCAAACATTCATACACATAAAATTAAAGTAAATAAATAATTTCTAAGATACTAACAGAAGATGGATAATATTCAGTTACAGTAAATAACTGTAGGATGTAAAGCTATAGCAAATAGAACATAAAAGTCTTTTGAAATTGTTAACCTTTAAGATACATAAAATTGTGAGACATTTAACATAAGTGTGAAGTTGAAGCAGAGATTTATTTAACATAGAAAATACTTCTTTTATATTTCTTTTCTATTTTTAAAGTGAACCACAATGGTATGAAAAGGAGTGTGGCTAATGGTGACAAGAAAGTTTCTTGACCACGGAGCACACAAAGAAGGTTTGTACTGAACTCTTTCTGCCTGACATCACGAGAGGCGGGTCGGGACTGCAGCTACGTTTTCCATATTTCCTGGGAGAAATAAGCACCAGCTGTCACGAGTGTTCCCATTGCTGATTTTACTGGGAAGGTCAATAGTGGGAGTTTAGAGAAAGCAATAATAACGAAAATGCTTACAGCAGTGAAAATTCATCTTACCTTCTATTGGGACTCAATCATCTCATTTTATTCAGTTGTGCCTTCAGCCACCACATCTTTTAGCATTTCTAGAGTTCTTTTAGGTCTTAAAAAGCATCTGTTTACTTAATTTTAGCTAACAATAGTTGTAGAACTTATAAGACAATTGTCACTTTGTCATTTGCCTTAAGCTCATCAACATTAGTTACATCCCTGTAGTCAGGAGTTGGCGTTGAAGGCTGAGATGGTATTCAAGTGCTCCTCTTCATACTTGAACTGCTAATAGTATGCAAATGCAATGCCCTCATTCATATTTAGGGCTTCATCAGCAGCAAAAATGGAATTTTCAAGATTGAAAGAACGATGGCTTAATGGAAAAAAAAGAGTTCACATAACCGATAAAATCTTATTTTAAATGGCATTCTTAGTACTCCCTGCCCATATTGAATTTTAACCTATTAAAACTAAAGTAATAAAAATTACTAATCATTTCAAGAAATTAATGTTAAAGCCAGCATGCCAATGTTATATGTAGTCTTACCTTTCAGAGGTTTCTAAAAAAAATATGTAACTGCCATACTAAAATTCATTTTTTTATCCCAGCAAAAAGATAAGAACTAAAAATGATAAGTGAGATACTTATGGCCAATTAAGAAGCATTCCTTCAGAATGAAATATTTGGTTCTGTCTGGAATATTAAGTTTCCTAAGCATTGCTAGATGACTCAAGAAGGCATATTTTTAGTGTGCAATGCTTTCAAATGATTTCATAGATTATAGATCTAATATGAGGAATCTCATGTTGAAGAGAAGTTTTCATTTTAACGTTCTATTATGAGGAAAAGAAAAACAAATGTCCAAAATTGAGGCTGCGTGCTTAACAACATTTGAAAGTTTAGAGTGGGAAAAATGGAGGAGCATGCCGTCTGTCTTCAGGGCATTTCTGCATTACAGAATCATGGTACCATGAGGAGAGGCATATCCATTGGAAGGAAGGCTGAGCACAGGAATGGAGCAATTTATTTTCTTCAATACAACAACTGTAAAATAAGTGATGACTATATTACTAGAATTTGGCTAATACAAAGCTCAAGGTTAAATCACATGCATTTCATTTTGAGCACTTTAGAGTTAAATTTATTTGTTGTCTATACCCAGGAGATAAAAATTTAAATTAATTCTATTCTACTTCTCTCTGCTGGTACATTTTATTAAGTGATAGACAGTAGTGTTGTCTGTTTAAAACTAGACTAAGTATATACAGAAAAACAAACTCATTATATATATATATAGTCAGTAATATATAATTATATTTTTAGATCTTATAAATTAAAGTCTCATGATTAGAATTTTTAGTACATATGTGTTTCAAAGCAATTATGCTAACATACTATTTTCATTTTGTCAAAATTACTAATAAGCAGCACTAGCTCGGTAAATAATTTGATTTTTATATATTACACACACATCACACTCTTCAATATATAGATATATGAAAATAAATTAGAGTTGACCTTCTAGAAATGTCAACAGTACAGATATAATTTTATTTTATTATTATTTGTTTGTTTGTTTGTTTGTTTGTTTGTTTGTTTTTTCAAGACAGAGTTTCTCTGTGGCTTTTGAGCCTGTCCTGGAACTAGCTCTTGTAGACCAGGCTGGTCTCGAACTCACAGAGATCCACCTGCCTCTGCCTCCCGAGTGCTGGCATTAAAGGCGTGCGCCACCACCGCCTGGCTCAGATGTAATTTTAAATAACCAATTTAAAAGATTCCACTGGAGTCCTTATGATAGTGTCATACAAAAGCAGATGAGGAATTTCAGAGGAGAGATTTTAAAAAGTCAGAAGTCATCATATACAAAGCTGATCTGTCTGTCTGTCTGTCTGTCTTCTAGAAATAGAGTGAACGCAGATAAAAATAGACTTACAGCAGTCTAATACTCATAACTGACATTTTAGAATTGAGAAAGGGGTTAACAAAGTTTGAGGAATCAATAGAAAAATCATTTAAAAACACAAAATATCCCAGTACTGAATTTAGATATACTCAAACTCAGATATATTCACAATCATGAATTTGGATATATATTTTGAGCAATGCAATTTTATACAGATTTCACATACTCTAAGAAAATGACAAAATCATTAAGACTGCCATAGAGGTGAGCAGGGGACAGCAGCAAGAACTCTAACCTACTTATGATTTCTACTTGAAACAGCTGACTGTTAAGAACTGGACCAAAGTATACCATTGAATGTATTTCAGGGAATAGATTGGCCAGTGAACAGAAATTTAGGTTTCTACAAAGAAATACAGAATGCTACAAGAGGAATAGAAGTAAATTCATAGACCTTTCTTTCCCTGATGTTTTATTACATGTGAAGAAAATTGAAGTTTGAAAGCAAAATATTTATTTAGCACTTAATTATAGTGCATATGTAATTAAAATGTATAGTAAATCTAGCAAGCAGTCAGGAGGGAGTTCTGAGTGCTTTGTATATTACAAAGGATAAAATAAGACAAGAAAAATGTATATCAAAATTAACAGTTAAAATTAAGTCAATGAAATGAGAATTATTGAGTAAGACAGATTTTAATATAGGCATATATATATATGGCTATATTACATTTTGCTATATGATCTAATATAAATTAAATTATATATGGCTATATTGCATTCTGTTTTATTATTAAATTTATATTAAATAACTCATCAAAGCTAGTGTTGGTTATTAATTGTTTTGAAAAGTACAAAATGTCTTTTAACAGCATTGCTTTTTAAACATTAGATAATAAAGCTTGTATACATTTTATTTCAGTTACTTTGGAATTAACTTTGCTCATTTCTAAGACCAGAAGATTAAAAACCATTTGCAGTTTAAAACAATAAAAATAAATACAATGTCAGACAATAAAAACCCAAGATGATTTTTGGTTGTGAGCCTAGGCTTTAATGGCTGAGCCAAAACATTATCCTGAGTGAGATAACCAAGACTCAAAAGTATGAAGATGGTATATACTCAATCATTACTAGATGCTAGCCTTAAACAAAGGATACTGAGCCTATAGTACATGATCCTAGAGAAGCTAAGTATTAAGATGACCCCACAATAAAAAAAAAAAACATATATAAATCCTTCTGAAAATTGGAAGCAGACAAGATCGACAGGCAAAAGTTGGGAGCATGGGGGTGGGGGTGGGGTAAAGAGAAGGGGAGAGAGAGGGGAGAAGGGGAGGGTTGGGGAGAGCTTGGGAGAGTGGGATGGTTGAGATAGACGAAGGACGGATATGGGAGTAGGGAAGGAGATATCTTAATTAGGAGAGCCATTTTGGGGTTGGCAAGAGGCTTGGCTCTGGAGGGTTTCCCAGGAGTCCAGGGGATGACCCCAGCTAGGACCCCGGGCAGTGGAGGAGAGGGTGCCTGAGCTGGCCTTCTTCCTTAGTCAGACTGATGACTATCTTGAATATCACCATAGAACCTTCGTCCTGCGATGAATGGAGATAGAGACAGAGACCCACATCAGAGCACTGGACTGAGATCCCAAGGTCCAGATGAAGAGCAGAGGGAGGGAGAATATGAACAAGCATGTCAGGACCACGAGGGGTTGGTCCACCAACTGAGACAGTGTGCCTGATCTAATGGGGGCTCACCAACTCCCACTGAACTGGGACTGAACGAGCATGGGATCAAACTGGACCCTCTGAATGTGGTTGACAGTTGGGGAAGACTGGGGGGGGTGATAATGGCACTGGGATTTGTCTCTACTGCATATACTGGCCTTTTGGGATCTTATTCTATTTGGAGGCTCACCTTCCTAAGCCTGGATGGAGGGGGGAGGGCCTTGGACTTCCCATAGGGCAGGGTGCCTTGCCCTCTCTTAGGACTGGAGGGTATTAGGGGAGGGTGTGTGGGGGAGCGGGAGGGAAGTGGGACGAGGGGAAGAAGTGAGAATTTTGATTGGTATTATTTTTAAAGTAATAAAAAAAGAGCAGAGAAGTGGGAGGAGGGGAGGAAGTGGGAATTTTTATTGGTATTTTTTATAAAGTAATAAAAAGGGAAAAAAGCAAAACAAATAAAAAAAACAAACAAACAAACCAAGATGAATGAGGATGATATATCAATGAAATAGACAACTGGAAAACCTTAGAAGAAAAAATATTTTAAAGATTATTATTAGTTTTAATATTTGTACATGTGCATTTGTCTGTGCATATGTACTCAGGAATACAGGTACATTTGCAGGCCAAAGACTTTACATTTCCTTTGAGCTACACTTACAGTTGGTTGTTTGTGGACACAGCCTATGAGTCATTCTAGAAGTCCTCTTTATCTGTTTCTGTACATAAAATTATTTTCCAATTTTTGTTCTTCTACAAAGCCCATGGATAGTACAACCACTAAGCCATATCTCTGTTCCACAAATATTTAATTTTTTATCCACACTATTGATAACTTAAAAAGCTAAAATGCAAATTGAGATTATCAACAAAGTAATAACAATACAGAATTCAATGATAAAGGTTATGGAGAAGACAGCTGAGTGTAACAAAGAGAGAAAGAAAAAGAGATGCAGGGATAAAAACTTAAAAGTTAAAAATTCTAATTAACATTTCTTATGCTCATAGATTTATATGGTTAGAGTTCTTGATAAATCTGCTATAGCCCGTGTTTAAAGAAATAAAAAAGCCAAATTGCTTATGTTTCAATGAAAATATATTTCTAGTGTCTATTTTATTTCACAAAGAAAAACTAGACTCAGATGGTTATCTAACACTTAACACAAATGGATTGGATGAAATATATTGATGGTAGGAGTGAAGAGAAGATGAAAAAAACAGTTGGGAGAAACTTAGCTATGCTGGCAGAGGAAGCAAACACAGAAGAAGGAAGTAGAAGAGAAAGTAAAACTTTGGAAGTTTTAAAAAGTCAAAGGGAATTGTATCATTTTATACATTCTCAAAATTGCTTATAATATATACTATATATATATGCATATAGTTTAATTTTGATTATATATTAAGGTAACAATATTCTCTCCCCCGCCCCCCCCCCAGAGTATCTAACAAGAAATCAGTGCCAGTCATGGGCAACCTAGTTTTAAGTTGGTCAGGAAAGTCAAGAGAACCCCCAAACAATATAGTCAGCTACCATTGTCTTTCATACCTTTTAGAGAAAGAATATGAGACCCTATTGTGGAAAGCACACAAACATTGGGTCAGTGTTTTGAGTAATTGATTTGTGTCTGACCTGGAGGCTTTCTCTCTAACGACTAACTCTCATAGCTTAGAAGGAGCCATGAAGGCTGCTAAACCAGCGAAGCAACAAGTAGTCCTATCCAACAGTAATGTCAGCAAACCGTAACAATGCCAGAATGACAAGACAATCCAAAGTGTGCAATACTGGCACTTATATCCTGGGAGTTACAAACAGCTTTCTAAGTCCTGCTCAAATGCAGGAATCCATGCTTAGCTGTCTATATCTAGACAACTAACTAACATGGCTAGTGAAACCGTAGAACCATGTGAAGAACCTACAACTGCTATTTCCCCAAAGCTAATATCACTTCTAAGTGCATTCTAAATACTTATCCTTGTATCCACAGAAAAGTAAAGCTTTCAAAGAAGATTCTTTTTGTAACAGAAGGAATTCCTTACAGAAAGCAATACTGCTCAAAAGCAGAGGTCAACTGATCATGGCTGTCCTCTTTTAGTACACTCACAACACAATTTCTGCTCAGGGAATTTTGAGAATGGCGAGAGGTGATTTAATGGTCAGAAGACCAGGACAACTGATGTAACATAGTATATTCTAAAAATAATAACACTGAAAAATTACATGAATTTGGAGATAGAGAATGGATGGTTCTGGGATGAGTTGAAGGTGGGGAATGGGGTGAGAATATGACACAGATACATTGTATGAAAATATATTATTTAAAACAATTTCTATATAATTACATTATAATATAAAATACAACATGTCTTATTTATGTAGGGTTCCTTTACTCATACCCAAAGTTACAACTTACCAGGAAAATATCTTATAGGCAACTATACCTTGAGGGATACTGATGTATAATTATTACAATATATGAGAATTAAATAAGTTATATTTGTATGATAAAATATCACTGCCACATAGGCTCAGGTCAGGTGTAAATTATAGCCCTGTTTGTACTGCACCTACATAACCATTATGAGGGCTAGATGGCAAAGGAAAAGAGTCCTTGTCTTAATGACCTAAGATAATAGAATCATGGCTGGGAAAATCTCACTGCTGTCATGGGAAAGCCTCAGTCAGGGAAGGGAAAATAGTGATCAATGAGAGAAAAGTGACAGGTTAAAAGAATATTAGTAGGTGTATCCATTTTGTGTTGAGAAACTATTGATCTGACAAAAGTATGTAGCAGGTGACAGAGCAGGATGAACATGTTCTGGGAGCACAGATCGGGAAAATCAGAAATGTAACAGGTCTAAGGATGTGGTCTGTAATGGGCCTCATTTAAGTGACTCAGTACCCAAAAGTCTTTGTATCTCATTATTGACCCTTTTAAGACACTGTCTCCTGTAGGAGGTACTAAAATACTCAGATGGTCAATTTCTATTTCCAGTCAAGTAAAATAAACACTTGTCAAAAATGAGTGGGCTTGATGACTTGAAAAATAAATATCATAGACATTCTACTTTCAAACACTTTCATTGAGCAAAACAGAGAAAACATGATGCTAACAATCAAAACTAAGATTGGGAATAAAATATATGTACTCCGTCTTCAAAGCTAATACAACTTCTGTCTCTATTGAGTGTTTCCTCTTCAAATGTTAAAGACAAAGTTGAGTCCTTACTATACTTTCATAGATAGAAGTCCTAAACCCATCTGATGTCAAGGATACTAGCCATCCTCTACCCACAAGGTGAAAAGCATTTACTGGAAGAGATACGGAGTACATACGAGAACATTTGTACTCCCTGTTCACACAGCTTAGGTGAAGAATCACTAGTGAATGATTTTGAGATTTATGAGCATGGAATTAAACACATCACATTTTATACAAAGAATTTTTGTGTTTTAGTATCAATAGTCTTATCACACTGCATCTTTCTTTCAAACATCAAGTCTCATAAATGACTTATTAGTGGTTCAGGTGAGATATGTATCTAAAACTGACAGTTTTGAGATCGTATCTTTTAAAGTGCTGAAACAGTAATCAGTGTAATTTACTGAATCCCGGACAGCTAGAAAATGGTCCTAGAAACTGAAAGGTGGAAATAATATCAGGTCTATTATCAGAAGTCCAGAGATTTTGTTTCTCTTGTCCTCACAAATTTAGGATATTTTGTTTAGAGATACTGTTTCCTACATTATAGTACATTAAACAAAGGTCCTGGATCATGGATCCTTTATTCCTGAATATATAAGTGCATTCTTCTTAGTCCATACATGTTTCCTGAATATATGTTTGTGAGTGTGTTTGTGTGTGTTATGTATTTTTACAATTTCAGAACTTACCACTTGGTATTGAGCTATTGTATTTTAATTTCAAAATGTAAAATAATAATAAAAATAAGTCAATGAACACTAGTTTAAATTTATCATGTCATCATGTCATCATGAAGGGTAATCTAATATCAGTAATAATCTAGACTTGATGCTGTAGGAGAAGCAGAGTAAATATGAAACTTGCAAGTTTCTTTCAAGTCATTCTGGCTAACTTCGCTTGCTTCTGCTGATTACAGTAAAAGGCCTGATAAAGGACAGGGGGAGAAAGCTCATAGAACTTCTTTGAAATGATATTTTCACATCTCACCAGGAAGATGAGGGTGAAGGATGGTGGTAAGAGAAGTTTTGAATGGGAGGCAGAAGGTATCAGCCACAATCTGAAAATCAATTTTGTAAGAAAGACTGTGGCTTGCTCCTTCTAATATGCCAGAGAGTAGAGGGGCTTAGAAATCAGTATTTGTTATTACTTTATGTCATCACTGGTAGATTGGATTTAATACAGAACATATATTCTCAACATGACAGAGTACACAGTTTAAGAAGCTCTTTGTGCCCCACACCACTCCCTCCATCCCATCCCACATATCAGCTACAAAACTGGTTGGCCATCAGATAGTCTCAGGGATGCTTCTGGTCTTCTATCTCAATGAATTCTCCATCTATAGATCAGAAGCATGCAAGCCATGGAACTAATTAATAACTAACTGAATAAATATAAACAAACGAATGTATAGAAATAGCTCAAAAGTTAGTTCTTACCATTTTTTATTTATTGAGGAAAATATTAATAAAAGGCTTTTATATTTAGAGGGAAAAGGGGGCACTCAGTGGAAATTCATCCCATAGAAGTTAGTCTTATTAAATTGCTCTAAAGGGTACATTCTGAATCTTAAGTGTTCCTTAAATTAAAACAAAGTTTTAATTTTCCATTAGAGTTCATTTGTCACAACTTTCTTTTACTATCTACATATCATTCATTTATGTTTGCATGATAAAAAATAATCTTTCATAGATTCTTAGTTAAAATGAATCTCTGACTTAGAAAGTCAAACATGGTATAGACTCACTTACAAGTGCCTATTACCTGTAAAGTATTGGAAAGCCATGCTAGGATCCACAGACCCAGAGACGCTAAGGAACAAGGAAGACTCAAGGGCCACTGCATGAATCTCCCTGGGAAGCAGAAGTAGAATAAATATTGCAGGTGAACTGACAGTGGTTTGATATGGGAAAAGGAGAGATCTGGTTGGGGGAGGATGAAGGGAGAGAGCACTGGGAGAGACAACTGGATTTAGGGGACTTTGGAGGGGAACAAGGCACAAATCTTGTGCAATGGCAACTCCCTGAAATCTATGAGTGTGATCCTCACTAAGATTCCTAGCTATGAAGGTTATGGAGTCAGAACCAGCCACCTCCTGTAACCAGGCAACACTTCCAGTGGAGGGATTGGGACCTCAACTCAGCCACAAAACCAACAACCTACAATGTGTCCTGGCTGCAAGATGTGCCAGAGTAAAGGTGGGGCAGAACCCGTGGAAGTGGCTTACCAATACTGGTCCAGCTTGAGACTGATGTCTTGAGAGGCAGCCCATCTCTGACACTGCTTGGAGTACCAGGAAGCACAAGCTAGATGATCTAGAGACCTACCTAGAACAGAACCAAACACAGCATGAAGAAAAACATTATTAGTGTAATGATGCCCAACAATATTCTACTATACTCACTCTGCTCATAGAATGGTGTGTAGTCCCATTGTCATAGAGAGGCTTCATTCAGCAACTGATGGGAGCAGATGCTGAAACCCATGGTCAAACAATAGACATAGCTTAGAGAAGTCTGAAGAAGTAGGAAGAAATATTGAAGCCAGTGGGATCAAGGAAATCAGAAGGAAACCCACAGAATCCACTAACCTGGGCTCTTATGGGTTCAACGGCCTGAACTGACAATCAGGGAGCCTGCATGAGTCTGACATCTGCATATATGTTATGATTGTGTAGTTTTGTCTTCTTGTGGGACTCTTAAAAGTGGGAGAGTCTTTATCTCTGATGATTTTCCTGCATTTGGACCTAAGTAGGAACTGGGTTGTCTCATCCAACCTTAATATGAGAGAAGTTGCACAGTCTTAATCATCTTGAAATGGCATGTTTGATTTATATTCCTCACAGGCCTCTTTTTTGAAAGGAAACAGAGAAAGAGTGGTTTGAAGTGGGGATGGCCTGGGAGAAGAGGAGGAAAGAGAAACTATGGTGGTGATGTAATATATAAGAGTAGAATAATTTAAAAATACGTTAATTCAAAAGCTTTTTGCTTTTAAATAAATTTAAATAAACCTTTGATAAATGAGCTGAAAAAAGTCTCTTGTACAAAAGACAGACTAACATTAAAAGAACAAACAAGTCTATTTACATGCAAATTTCATATTTTGTGGAAATCCAGAACAGAAATATCTCTCAAACAAGGTAGCTTTGAGTTTTGTTACACAGCACCTTTAATTATAAGTGAAAAAAAAAATAAGAAATTATCAAGATTAAAAGGGCATGAGCATCTGTGAGTGGTAACTTGCTGGTAAAAGGCTTATTGATGTAAATTTCTCTGATATGATCTCCAGGACATTTAGAGTTGAGAATGACCTTTGGTGATTAGGCATCTGCCCTTCACGGTAGGAGATAAAGTAAAATAACTTTAGTCTGTAAACTAAGCCATGCTTTTAGACTGAGAGGAATGGCAAAGTTGCTGTGTTATCTTCTTTTAAAGTTTGTTTTTACTTGTTTATTTATTTTGCACATGTGTGCATTATAATTTTCTCTACAGTTGTGCATATAGGTAAACATGCCTAGGTGTGCATGGGAATGTAGAAGAACAAGATTAACACCAGGTTTCTTTCTTCCTTCCTTCATTCCTTTCTTTATTTCACTGATCTGTTTTTCTTTTCCTTTCCTCTCCTCTCCTCTCCTCTCCTCTCCTCTCCTCTCCTCTCCTCTCCTTTCCTTTCTTGACAGCATCTCTTATCAAACCTGGAGTTCATTAATTTGGCAACCCTAACTGGGTCCTTCTGTCTCTGACTCTCCAAAACTACTATAGCACCACCATGCTTGGCTTTTTAGGTGGATTCTAGGAATCTGAATTCAGATCCTCATATTTTTGGTGGCTAGCAATTATCTACTGTGCTATAGTTCCCAGTTCCCTGTTTCAGCTCAATATATAGTGATATCTGTTTTATGCTGGTATATGCTTTCCCATTACCACTCTGTTTCTTTTGTTTCTTCCCTTTGTTTACAGGAGTTTTATATTTCCATTTCTGTCTATTGCAATGATATTTAACATATTATCCTCAGGTCACTGATTCTTAAGATCCAAAGCCTCATTATCAAAGCAAGGTCATTCCCATTAGGAAACAATAAAAAATGTTGAAGAAATTTCTGTTGCCTTTAGTAGAATCCATTCTGGTCTACCTTAGCCAATAGAATAGATCTTGTATTACCTTCTAGAGGCAAAGGGTAGAATTTACAGCTGATACTGAAATAGGTTTCAGTAGTCTGTAGTTATATTTTTCTTTGGGCCCCTCACTAGCTCACAAATAGTGACACAGGACTTCTTATTAATTATAAAAGCTTGATCATTAGTTTAGGCTCATCTGACTAGCTCTTATAACTTATGTTAACCCATACCTATTAATCTACATTCTTTTTACATGGTTTGATTACCTTTACTTTGTAACGTCATGATGCTTGGTCTGTTTCTCCCAGTGTCCTCAGGGCCTGGAAATTCTGCATAGATATTGGCTGTTCAGATTTTTATTAAACAATCAGAGATACATTGTCACAGTGAACAAAAAGATTATTCCACAACTGTAACCTGAGGGCCGGCTTGTTGGAGTTTCTGTCCTGCCTGGTACCCCACAGCAGGCAAACCCCAAAGACAATCACACAGAGATCTCCATAAGTTATAAAAATGATTGGCCCATTAGCTCAGTCTTCTTATTAGCTCTTGTAGCTTATATTAACCCTTTCTATGTTAGCCACATGGCTCGGTACCTTTCTCAGCCAGGTAGATTACATGTTGCTTTTTCCGTGATCTGGGCAGGACTGGAGAAATGGGCTTCCTCCTTTCTAACATTCTCTTGTTCTCATTGCCCCACCTCTACTTCCTGTCTGGTTGACCTGCCTATACTTCCTACCTGGCCAACCAGCATTTATTTAAAGCATGATTGACAGAATACAGACAATTGTCCCGCACCACACAACAGTCATCCATGGGCTTAATAATGCCATTAAATTTATCTTACAAATGCCATCCTCAAAAATTATTAAATAACAATATCTTTTATTGAGGACTGTATAGGTACAACACTAGGTAGTGTAACTAGTGCAATAAATAAAAGGGAAGTGCACAGCTTCTTTAACAGGATGGTGCTTTGACATTGACCTCTTAATAACACAGATTAAAACAAAATATTGTTGTATGAAATATACTGAACACTTGCTTTACTGTAAAATAATTAATATATGTTCTATAACATAAATTATTCTACAATGTCATTTAGTCATCTGAAGAGACTTTTGTTTCAAGTCTTTATCATATCCTGGTTTTAGCAAATAGGAAAAAACAAAAATAATTTTAAAAAGAAAATACACAGTATTTGTTAATATAGTATGTGGAAATACATTATATACTTTGAAGTAAACAGAGAGAACTTTGGAAAATTTGGTAGTCAGCAAAGAGTCTTAATTTGTTAGATATTTTTACAAGTAGAAATCTAATCAAATGACACTTTTAAATGCTCATATGATGGAGTCAATGAAATTTATATTGTAAATACAATTACATCATTTACAGAAATAGAAAGAATGAAATTCTAGAACTCATATAGAACCAGAACAGGCTCCAATAGATAAATCTATATTGAGTAAGAACAAAAAGTCTAGATACAGCACAATATGTACATCAAAATATATATGAAGTTGTGACTACCCAAGAATACCATATTATCATAAAGGAGATTCACAAGTCAATATACAACAAGAGGAGATAGAAAATAACTCATATATTGGCTGATAATTCATTTTAAATGGTAGGCCCCAGGCACATCTTACAGAAAAGATGGTCTCTTCAATTAATGATAATGGAATAGTCTGTATGTCTCACCGTCAGTATAACAATCAACTCAAATGAACAAATATAAAAAAAAACTACTAATAAAAATAAAGGGAAAATCTTTCATGATGTTGGACTCAATGATACATTTTTAGACTAAAGTCACAAAATTAAAAAAATGGAAAAAAGTTAAAAGGTTGAATTACATCAAACAAAAATATAGGCACAACAAAGGAAACAATCAGGGAAAGAAATGACCTATAGAAGAGGGCAGGAAGAATTCAATCTATATATTGGATTAGTAATTAATGTAAAACTTTATAACAAGATCACATAACTCTATGTCAAGGAAACAAGCATTTAATTTTAAAATTGATAAAAGAATAAAGATGGCATACAAATGCTAACATTTTATGAAGTATGATCAACATAAAAAATCAAAGAAGTACAAGTCAAATAAAGAGATCACTCTTTATCTCTCTCTCACACACAGTCTCTCTCTCACACACACACAAACACACACACACACCTTCTAGAATATTTTTTACACAAAAGAAAAAGTTTGAAAAGGATACTTAAAAAAGTAAACTGTCACAGACTGCTTAAATGAATTTAGATTCATATAATCTTTATAGAAATAATGGAAGTGCCTCAAAACATGAAAATCCACCAATTCCACAATTATGTATGTGTCTAAATGAAAATAAATCAGAAAAAAAGAAATTGAGTCAGCGTGTTTGAAGTACATATGTACTCTCTGTCGTTGCAGTGTGACTTACAATAGATAATAGTGTCAATACATGTATCCATCAACATATGAACAGAGAGAGAGAAAATAAAATATATACAGTGAAATACTAGGCATACTTAAAAAAGGAAGGAAATTCTCATCAATTAATAGATGATTGCAACTCTAGAGAAGAGGTAATTTTTACATGTTTGGAGTTTCCAAACATGTAGAGCTACCATGGAAGAGATAGGCTGTTACTGGAGGTTGGATGGAGGGTATAAATGATGAACTTTCAGATAAGGCATTGCTGTTAATTATAATTGCAGAGGTCTTATTGGTAATCTAAACATCTTGATGGTATCACTAAATGTGAACCAGTAGATTTTAAAATATGTAGGTAAACTGTGTGACATATAATCACGGCTCAGAAAACGTAATTTCAAAAAGAAGAAGGGCAGGTGCTATTAAACAAATATCATAAAACTTAGTGTGAAAAATGATTTATCCTAATGCATATTCGATTTTTATAAAAAAGATAGTCTGCTGAGGAAAATAATCCTAATAGCACTGTAATTGAAGCTAACAACCATATTTTTTGTGTGTGTGCATGTGAAACATTTCACAGATAAACGTGCTGGAAGCCCCATTTCTATTTTTATTTTTAAACCTTTTCTGCACTCTCAGGAATTATGCATGGAAAGAAGCATATTTTTAGCAGCTGATTTACCTTTAAAGAGCTGAGCCAAGATTTTTCACTTAAAGTTCATCTTTATTCTGGTAATGGAAATTTTATATATAATTTTCTTTCCGATTTTCGTGTGGAAAATGCCAAGTGTCTGTTGGCATAAACTAATAACGCTCTGTACTACCCACAGTCCAAAGAGATGGGGAAGCTGTAAACTGTATATTCATCTTAAATCTTTGGTGTTCACATATGAGAGTAAATACGTGGGTGGCCTTAAACATATCTAAAATATTGTAGTTTCTATTGGTCTTTTTTACATAGACCTCACACAGTTTGGCCTCGAACAGGAACTCACTCTTCATCTCAAGGCACATTTTAGCTCTTGGTCATTTTTCCTCTCCCACCAAAGTACTGGGATTACAGGCATGGTCCACCACACCCAGCTAAGGAATAGATTTTAATTCACTTACTTTTTGGCCTCATTTTTTTGTTGACATGTGAGACTTTTACTTTGAAGCATAATCACCTGAATTTCTTGGCAGATTTGTTTATTGCTATTTGGTTTTATCTTGCTATTTGACTAAATAAAACACTAACAACAAAATAAAAGAATATAATGAATATTAAATGACACTTGTAATTTATAAAATTTGATTTTCCCACATACAGATTTATTTCATCATATTAGACACAATTAAAATTCAGGTTCATAGTCTTATTAAGCTATAAAAAGCAATGAAAATTATGACAAAATGACATTAAGATTTAGAAATAATTCTTAGTGATGTTTTTATCTATCTTTTATTTATGAATTTGCATAGTTATTTTTTTGTTAGGTCAAGTACTTTATCTACAGTAGATTTGCCTGTATTTCTGCTTCCTGTATTTATATGTACACATACATTGAAATTCTCCTAGCTTTTGTAACATATTGTAGGAATGAAAACTAAGGAAAAATTTAGCAAATTTTCAGTGTAAACATTTCTTTTTCCTACACAATGAAACATTGTATATACAAATAATCTTTTTAACAACTGAATATTATGAATGGGAAAATCCTAATACGAAGAAACTTGTTCTGAAAGCAACTGTCTTACATATTTTTACATATCTTTTTGGTGATGTTTATTTATATCTATTATAGCAAGTGTGTGTATGTCTTCTTTCACTTGTAAACATAAATAGTAAGTTTCATGTTCTTACAGCATATAAGAGAATTCCATCAAAACTCTATATGGATATGTATACACAGACATATGTATATAATAGGGCATTGTTAGGTAGATAGTTAATAGGATGATGCTTTATAACAGTTTTCAGACATCCTAACTGTTGTTTTTCCTTCCTCTCTCCTTGCTCTGCATTTTTCTTCCTCCCCACTTTTGTCTCATTTTACTGATCTTAGAGAGGATCTCTCTGCTGATCCTTCACACCCTGATAGCCAAAGAAGTCCTGGAGAGATTATCAATCCAGATCTCAAGATATATTACAGAGCCGTCATAATAAAAACGGTATGTATGTTTCTGGTTGTGATCCTAGCTTTCAACGGATGAGCCTTTTACCACAGAGACAGCTGATCCAAGTTAGTGAGAACTCATGGACTCTGAACTGACCGCTGAGGAATCTGCATGAGATCAGACTGGGCCTTCTATCTAATGTCAGTAACAGTTATGTGGCTTGATCTGTTGAGGGGGGATTCCTGACAGTGGGACCATGTGTGCATGAAGTGACTTATTGGAGCTCACTGCCTATGGTGGGATACTTTGCACAGTATTTACACAGGAGGCAGGGCTTGGTCCTCCCCCAACTTGGTATGCCAGACATTATTGACTTCTCAAGTGAGGCCTTACCCACTCTGAGGAGAGGATGGGAATGGGACGAAGGGTAGGGGCAACAGAAGGGGAGGAAGGGAAACTGGGTTTAATATGTAAAATGAAAAAGATTTTTTAAAATAAGAATATAAAGAAAACATACACAGACACACAGTATACTTAGTATACTTTTGTTACTCTTTTCTTCCTACCATTGCTTTACTGCCTAATGCCAGTAAATTCTCTAACAGCATTAATTCCTTATTTTATGTTATGCTTGCATAAATAAAGGCCAGCATTAAAGTAGTACCCCAAATTCGTGCTAGCTGTATATATTGCAGAGCTGTATAACTGTTTAAAGGATTCTCAATAGTCTGTGGTCTGACCTATTTTGCCAGATTAAAAAACAAAAGAAGGCAAAAATATCCTCTCATAGAGAAGACGAGTCACACTACAGCATGAGCAATAAAATGCCCTTTGAGGGCAACACTTCCTGTGGTTTCTGTTTCTGGCAGACAGCAACTTTCAAAAATGGTAAGTATTATAATAAAGCAAATATAGAAAGTGCCTGAAAGTCAAGGAAGTTGTGTATGTGTGTTTGGGGGGGGGTGTGAGACTTTGGGTGTGGGAGAGGAAGAGAACAGTGTACTTATGTATGGAATCATGAAAATTTCAAATGTTAAATAGACCAAGATCTTTATCAACTCAATTGTCATTTTGTCAAAATTCTTAAGTTCAAGCTATTCTTACTTTTATTAATAATAGCTTCTATATAATAATATGTATACATGGCATAATTTCTTCTTAAAACATAAATCAAGACCTCGGAAGCTTGCTCAGGGGACAAATGATTTTTGTAACCCTGTTAAAAACTGAGCACAGTTGCAAATGTCTTTAACATAGTAGAGCCCAGAGAGGGAATCGCGATACCATGGGCTTACACAGGTACCTTTCTGTAGGGGTCAGCATAATACAGATTGAATGAATCACACTGTTTCAGAAATGGAAAACCAAGAGTGAGAGAGGGAGACAGCTGCCCCTGATTTCTTCATGCACTGACTTGAGTGTGTGCATCTGTGCACTCACATGCTTCTCGTTCTGCAAACACACAACAAAGAAGGACAAAAACTAATTGAAAATTAATTTGTTTTACCTTTTATCAGCTCAATTTTATAACCATAGTGTTTTAATATTACAGATGTGGCAAGCAAATCAATTAATTTAGGTTTTATATTCATCCCTTTAAATATTTTTTCTTTTGTTTTTGAGACAGGGTTCCTATTTCTGGCTTTGGAGCCTGTCCTGGAACTTGCTTTGTAGACCAGGCTAGCCTCAAACATGCAGAAATCCATCTGCCTCTAGAGTGCTGGGATTAAAAGCGTACATCCACCACAGCTCGGCCCTCCTTTAAAAGTTTTTAAACACACAAATTAACATGTAACACTTGTATACATTTATGGGACATATTATAAAATTTCTATCCATGTTGGAAAGAGCATATGCAGATCAAATCAAGGTAATCAGTGTGTCCATGACCACATCATGTCTTTATGTTGGTAGTCTTCTTGTTATTCATAGGCTATAATGTGGATAATCACAAATCATTTCCATCCCAATGTGCTCTTGAACCATGGTCATATTACTCCTAGGTGACTGTCCTCTGCCTCTTCTATAAATCTCCAGTCCTCTTTTACTCAGTCTAATACCGATATTCACTATGCAGATGAGTGTTCTCCAACATCAACATAGAAGGACCACATGGCATTTGTCAATATGTCTTATTTTGTTTGACATAATTTCCTCTGATACCATGTGTTTTCTACAAATTATGATAGAATGCCATTTTATGGATGAATAATAGTCCATATTATGCAGTCCAATCCCTATTGACAAGGATATACATTGATTCCACATGTTAGCTGCAGTGAAAGTGTAGCAGTATACACAGATGTACATATTTCTCTTGACATGTAAACATCATTTTCTTCAGTCACATGTCTTGCTGGATCACATGACAGACACACTCCTAGTATTTTGTTGAATATCCATTTATTTTCCTTATTACTGTAGATATTTCTATCCAGCCAACAGTAAGTAAATGCTCTTCTTTTATACATATCTTTCCCATTATTTATTATTTTTCTTCTAACCTAAAAGTCATTCCAACTGTGATGAGCTGACATTTTATTGTGACTTTCCTTAGCATTTGACTGGCATCTGGTGATACTGATCCCCTTTTAAATAAATTGACTTCTTATTTCAGATCTTTCCTTGGAAAATATTTACTCCCATTATTGTCAAATTTAATTGGGATAGTTATTTATTAGCTACTGAGCAGCTTTATTCCCATTTGTATTTTTACAATTCTGTAGGTCAATCTTCTTTCTGGTGAGAACAGAAGATGGATACTGTTCAAGTTAGTCTGGGACCCCAGACAGCCTGGAAACAATGTCCTGGTTGGCCAGGACAGAGTGCTGTTTCCTCTTCCTGTTCCTTGTCTCTGAGACTGACCTGGATCCTTGTTCTTGTTCTGGCCTGGAAACTACATGATGACGTGATGAAGCTGACAGGAGACAAATGTCTGCTTCAATGCTGTCTTTGCTTGGTTTACCATGATCACAGAGCACAGGAATTTCCTTTTTGGTGTGTTTCCTGTGCTTTGGGGAACCTTATAAAAGTTGTTTGCCCAATCTCTTCTCTTCCTGTAATTTCAAGGAGGGATATATCAGAGAGGGTAGAGGGAAAAGAAAATATGGCATAATTAGGCTATAATTTCAAATATAAGAGAAGCAATATAAATGCCATACTCTATGAATATATTGTTCTCATTCATCAATCTATATTAAATTTAAAAGGTAATAAGCAGAATTGAAAAATAAAGTTAGGGTTCCATCAGTAGAATAGATCAAATATCTCTAATAACATTGTAGGGAACTTTGAAAGAATCTTCCCCTTGCTATTTCAACTTCTGAAGTATTTATTAACAGAAACGTTATGAGAAATATTTAATTTCTTAAAAATGAACTAAGTAGTGTAGCACCCATTTTGTATACAAGCCCATGTGAAAGTATATATTCATGCTTCTTTAATGGAAATTTGTTCAGCTACTTTGGAAAGCAATTTGGCATTATCTCCACAGAATGGGAATTATGCAATGCTCAGAAATCCAACTTCTATGAATGTGACTTAGTCTCTCCCCAGGAATGTTTCATGATATATAGGAATGCTTATGCAACACTGTGCTATTTATGTGATTTCTGCTACTAACGTTCAAGGCCAATATAGTGAATGGATAGGGGAATTAAAACAACATATGTCATTCAACATTAAAATGTAGTAGTTATTGATTGGATTCAAAAAGCTAGAAACTTAAATTTTGGAGAGGTAAGTTAAAAGTTATTGTTAAGATACATATAAAATCTTAGCTTGCTCTGTGTTTTACCTTAATTTTCTGTAAGTCAGTTATGTTTACTGGTTTTTCTTACACTGAAACTCAGTACTATATTATTTTCCCCATACTGATGTGTGAAGGTCATTTGTCTGTCTGTTGCTTTCATTGGTGAATTAATAAGGAAACTGTTTGGCCTGATAGGTCAGAACATAGGTGGGTGGAGTAAACAGAACAGAATGCTGGGAAGAAGGGAAGTTAAGCAGATGCCATGTCTCTCCTCTCCAGGAGACAGATGCGATGGAACCAGCTGCCCGATCAGACTTGCTGAATCTTTCCCTAGTAAGACACCACCTCGTGTCCTACAGATTATTAGAAATAGGTTAAGCAAGATATGAGAGTTAGCCAAGAAGAGGCTAGAAACTAATGGGCCAGGCAGTGTTTAAATGAATACAATTTGTGTATTGTTATTTCGGGTGTAAAGCTAGCCGTGCAGGAGCCAGGGGAGAAAAAAGCAGGCCTGCCCCCTGCTCCTTCTACACCATACTGAACTGACTTAGGTTTCCTCTGACAGGGAAAAGTAACTAAATTTTAGACAAACTTTTCTTTTTTTATTTCAAATATAAATAGTGTGACTCAGTATCTCTAATATTTTAAGTTATTTATTATAATTAAAGATGAATTAATCATAACTTTAAACTAAAATTGTGTCTCTAAGTAACTATACCACACTTTGCCAGTAACAGTTCTTTTCAACCAAATGGTATTTAGATTTTTATTAATATTTAAAATCAAAAAAGTAAAAGTTATTATGATACTAATCTGTCTCTGTCACTCTCCCACACACACATACATACACACTCCAATGCATCTTTCTTAATGTCACAAATATTTTTAATGAGTGATATGGTTTATTTAAACAACCACAATAATGTGTAAAAATATTAAGTTATAATATTTTAAGAATACAAATAGAGCAAAGAGAAGACAGGGGCTACAATAGGAACTAAAATCTCTAACTTTCTCCACATGTCAGCTATGCTGTTTTCTTTTGATGAATTCTCTATACTCTTTTTATGTGTCATAGGGATGATGCTACCATTTTGAATTGTGAGAAGTCTTCAACTGAAACCCTCATTTACCTGAGCTTCCTCTCTACTTTGACTGACAGCATTTTATGTCTGTGGAACACCATTTACAAGCATCAAGGGAAAATATCTTTCTTGAATGGCAGGGCCTATAGGTATGGGTCAATCCTACCTTGACAAAAGGTCAGAGAGTTGGAGCATACTTCTGCTCCTTCAAGGTTATTGTCAACAGTTCAAATAACAGGTATAGCTAATATCCAGACCTGGCGTTTCGGGTATTAAGAAGCAGATCTGTTTCTACCTCGAACCAAAGTCTAAGGATCCAACTAGGTTCCTTCTCCCTTAGGGAGATATCTAAGAATTTAAACTAGGAAGTGGTTTGTTACAGAATGGTTTGGTTTAGGGTGTGAGCATTACTAGTTTTAACAACAGAATTTTTTCTAAGAATGTAGCCCGTAGTCCTTCACCTGGTCTGTTCACTCATTGTATCCTGTTAAATAAGTTTTTTTTTTTTTAATCTTACACCTACCTTTGGGGTTCAGGTATTTAAGCAAATGAAAATTAAATACAGGCAATTTTCAATATTTACTGGAACTCCCGCCCAATATTGTTATTATTCTATGCTTTTGTTTATTAGCTTCTCTTGCATCTTTGTTCTCTTATGTTTCTAATCCCGATGCCCCTAATTGGGATCCTTGTCAAAACTGATCTTCGAACCTTGAATATTATTTTAAGAATGAAATGCTATTTGATATAAAGTAAATTGACTTTTTAAAAATTGCACAATTCTTCAGAAGCTCCAGAAAATTAATATTAAAAAGAAAAAAAAACATACAAAAAACGATTTTCTGCCAACCCCTTTGAATGGAGTGTAAGGTGAAATTTTGTCACTAAAATGAATATATTTTATAAGAATATGGAATGATACACAATAACCTTACTAAAAATTCAAACTGGTAATGAATATTTATGAACTGGAGAACTGGTATTACAGAGGTTCATAGTTAAAGGCTTGACCCTCAGAATGGCCTTTCTAAGAGATTACAAAATGTTCAGGAAGCCTGGCTTATTTAGATGTTCTTAGTTCATTGGAAGAATGCCCGTGATGAAGACTGTGAAGCTCTGTCTTCCCCTTTGTTTTCTAGCGAGGAGAGCTTCGCACTCTGGAGCCCTCTCCGGAGGTGCTGCCTTCCTCAGGGACCTAAAGTGAAGAAGTGACTTGATCTCACACTCAAACCTCTAGGACTTTGAGACAAAACAAACCTTTTTCGTTTTCTTTTCAAACATAGATCAACTGCCTCCTTCGTTTTATTTTAGTGACAATAAACTGGTATTTTATTAAAGGAGTCACCAGCCAGTGAGAAAGGTACAGTGAGAGTCCTTGGAGAGCGTCCGAGTATGTAGTAGATAAGAGTTCAGTAAGAATGCAGTAAATTTCATACTTGATTTAAATAATGATAGATACTATAAGTAGAAGTAATATGATAAAAAATGAGTTTTGAAACTGTGAAAAATGTTACCGGTTCAGAGAAGCTATGTGAATAGTGTTCTTTGGGTGAGGCATGGGAGTGGAGTGTCTGCAAACACTAAACCCTGCAGAGTCATGATCTGTGTGAGACAGAAAAGAAACCTAAGTCAGCACTCAGTAAGAGGGTGGCAATGGGCAGCATATTTAATTACAGTACAATTTGTAAATAAATTTCATGGTGCAAAAAAGAATTCTCTGAGCACAGTGAGGCACAATTTCATTGTAACTCTTCTCAAAGTACATGTCATTTCTTCCATGAAGATGAGTTCCAAAGACAGCCTTCATGTATCATGAGGGTATTAACAGTCTCCTAATGCGGAAATTTGGGGGAGCCCTGGCCATACAGATAGGGCACAGTTTGCCTAGACTACCTCCTTTCCTGATTGTTTGAGTTTGGAGAAACTAGAGACAGTCTGCCCCTACATATAGCTCAAAGACCACACAATCTATTTAAAAAGTGTATTGCCAGGCTTTGGGGCAGAAAACAGCTTTTATATCTTTTAAATTTAAAGAGAAACCCAGTTTATTTAACGCTTCTTGTTTTCCTAGTGCCTATCTGCAAGTGCAAGAACCTTTGTGCTCTCAAGAGGTAGAGAAATAACCAGCAATAAGAAAAGGATGGATGGTTCCAGATGCCCCCAAGCCAGAGCTATTTACAGTTATCATACAATTTTCTGATTATTTCATGACTGGTCTTGAGCATAATATGTGGAAACTTGTACGAGTGTGTAGCGTATGAAAAGCATGTGATACAAGATAAGATGACGAAATTACCACAGAAAGGGTGAAGAGTTTCACATTTTTAAAAAATACTTTTATATTATTTCCCATTTTCAAACTCATTAGTCTAAAAACAAATATCAACTTTGAAGGTTGATAGTCACTATAATTTATTCAGAATAAATTACTCAAAAACAGTTACAAGCATAGTCAGTATTTTAGGAACCATTTCATTAAACACAACATTCTATTCATTTTTATAGTCTTCAAATTGTTTCCTAATGGAAATGTATAATGCCTTACAAAAACAGAAATGCAATGTTGCATGAAATGACTTTATTTGTGAGGTTGTCAAAAATACTTTTGAAATTCTTAATCCTGAAAACTTCCATATAAATGTAAAATAATTTTTAACTGGAGGCTTTTATATTTTACTCACACATGAAATATTTTAGAACAGAACATTGAAGATAATAAAAAGAAAATCCTTCAAACACAAGGATCTACCAGATGTTCAGTAAATATTCTATAAAATTCAAATAGGCAGTCATTGGATATAATTCTGTCTGCACCATTTCCTCTGAAATTAGATAAAATGTCCTTTTGATTTTTACTTCTGTTACTAACAAAAGTGGTAAAATATTTGTGATGAAATATTGAGCTAAAAAGGCATCTGTTTGTACTCCTTTGATTTGAGAATTTCGAATTTTCATAGGAATATTTGTCTTCCAGCAATCCACCTTTTAGCTTTACAACCTTGTCTTTACTTAACTTATGTAATAAAGTCTCCATAGTCAATTTTTTGATAAGCAGAAACTTGGGCCTTTTGGAGGCTTTCATGAGACATCCTAAATATTTTATTCCTGCATTCTCTCTCACTTTATACATATTTAGCTAGTTAACTGCCACCTGTGGTTTTGACTTTATTACCCATTTTTACACTGGATAAGCACTAAATAAACTTTAATTTTACTTACAAATGAGGCAGTAATTTAAAAACTCATTGCTTGTCATATGTTATTTTGAATACCTGCACTCACATAGTTAGGCAGGGATACATTGAGGCCAGCTGGAATCAGTAGAGCTTCCAAACTGAGTACTCCTCCTTTGTACCTATGTTCATGCCTTTGACATGTGATTTCATGACTTTGAGTATCATATTCCACAAACCTTTTACATTTGTATCCTCAGGTCACACTTCCACATAAATCATATTCTCAATTCGTTTTAGAAACTGCTGATTCAGTCCCCTCACTTTGAGGCCTAATGAGACTTTTCACATTCATTTTGTCCTAAAATGAGCTTTTTGTGTCTCTTCTTCAAACTGACTTAATCTTGATTCATCTATTCCATGTATAATATTGCTAACATCTTTTTTAAATTTTATTTGTCGAGACAGGGTTTGTCTGTAGCTTTGTAACCTGTCCTGGAACTAGGTCTTGTAAATCAGGCTAGCCTCGAACTCAGAGATCAGCCTGCCTCCGCCTCCCATGAGTGCTGGGAATAAAGGCCTGAGCCACCACTGCCCTTCCTATTGCTAACATCTTATGATGGCTTTGTGGATTCTGTTTGGAAGGAAACCTATAGTTATCTCCATAAATACAACCTCAGTTTAAAACAAACCTCTGTTTTTTTCTCAGTACATTAGTGAGAAACTATGCACTCAAATGAATTTTGCTTTACTGTATCTAATAGTATTATTAAGTTATATTAGAAAATATTTGCTGTGCAATGGTCTTTCTATATGCTGTAAATATGTATTGCCTTCATTGGTTATAAATAAAGTTGTTTTGGCATATGAAACGGCAGAATAGACCCAGGTAGGAAAACCAAGCAGAGATACAGGAGAAGAAGGGTGAAGTCTGAGAGACAACAGCCAGTCACTGAGGAAGCAAGACATGTTAAAAAAAAATTGAGGTAGCAAACCACATGGCACAGAATACATAAAATAAAATATAAATGCTAGCTAATAGTAAACATGTGTCATTGGCCAAGCATTAATAAGCAATATTAAGCCACTGAGTGGTCATTTGGAAAGTGGTAGGTGGAAGAGAAAGCTTTAATTACATAATGGTATCCAATGTCTGGCATGGATTCACATAAGACCTGAGAACAGGTCAAAAAGATTCTGAAAGCACAGAAACGGAGCTGCACTGGGCTTTCTAGTCTCACAGTCTCTGGTCAGGAGTAGTGTAGAGACTCATCTCCCAACAGCTGCCTGCGAGATGGAGCAGACCACCAGCCTCTGTGAGCTAAGCAGGGAACTGGCTTCCCCTATCACACAGGCCTAGATACAGAGGCTAATCAGCCATGCGCTGTGTAGCAGATTTAGCTTTGCTCATATAGTCAAAAAGCTAAAAGACACACAGTAAATAGAGTTTAGACAGAAAACCTGTAAACAATGTGTTTTACAATGTGTGTAGGCTTAAGAAAAAAATAAAAGAAGTATCAATAGTTATAGAAAGGAGTAAATAGTTTAAAATTCCTTAAAGAGAGAAAGAAAATAAAAAATATGCCACACAGATTTGGGAAATACACAAGGACTCTGCATTATATATATTATTGTGTTGATTTTGAAAGTTTTGATGGCTGAAGAGCAAGAGACTGCTGCTGGGAGATATGGCATTGAAAGGGAGACTGATAAAATATACCAACCTAAAGTTTTAAAAAATATATTAACTGTAAAACAGAAGTCAAAAATATATTTGCAAAATGGAGTTTAAAAGATGCATTCCTTTTAGAAGCAGTTTTGCTATTTCTACAGGAAACAATTGGCTAGAGATTCCTTCCAGGTTAAGATCAAGGGAGATCTCCTGAACCTTGCAGGTGATATCTATTAACAAAGGTTATAACTGGCTGTCCCAGGGCTTGGCCATTACCCCTTATTTTCTAAGGGTACCCATAACATCACTAGTTCCCATCAATCAGCAGGAATCATTCTAGAGACCTACACCCAAATTCCCAAAATATTATTTATATTTTTTTTATTTAAGAGAGAGTTGATTATAAATTGTTACTGGTCATAGTCAATCTCTTTCTAAAAGAAGAAAGGGGAATAAAATGTAGAAATTTCTATATGATGGGAGAAAATGGTAGATTTTATTCAAAAAGTCAGCTGTTAATCTCAAAATATTTTATAATGGTATCAATTTTAGTCTGTTGATATAAATTTAAGGTCAATTTTGTTGTAATTTATGTATATTTATATTGTGTTAGGTATTGTGTTTATGTAGCTCATTTAAAAGTGTAATATATAATTAAAATACAGATTAGTAGTTATCTATTATAATCAAACTTATAGTCATATTAGTTAGGTTTTTCAGGTATACAAAGAAATATTTTAATTAGATAGGTAATATTCAAACACTTGAAACATCTACAGAACATAACATCAAAATGTTTTAAGAACTAAGACTTTTCTCAACAGTGAGACAAATCTGCTCCTAGTAGTAACAATTGCTTCAAATAGGATGATGGATGTCAGACAAACTCCTTATGGAATTTGTTTTCAATGTGGCAAAGTTAGTCATTTAAACAAGAAACTGCTCTTGCCTGGACTGAAGAGGGTATGTTCTATAAACTGGACATGCAGGACCCACAGGGAGGTGCCTGCTAAACTTTGTCTAAATAAGGTAGGATGGTCCTTCAGGTTCTAGTTTAGCAGAAGAAACTGCGAGATATTTTGCAGGACTCAGGAGAAAATGACTGATGAACTTTGTCAATATAGACAAGATAGTCCTTCAAATTTCCTACTTTGCTTGAAAGTATGCCTGTAAACTGAAGTTCAATACCCCAATATCACAAAAGAATGTTGGGTCCAGGCAACCAGATGTCTCTGTCATTACTAGAGGTTTGGAAGTTGCTTACAATGCACTTTCTGTTTATTCAGGTAATATTCTATTCTTCTGGGGCCTCTGATGAAGTTGAAGACTAGATAGTTATAATTGTAGTTTTCTGTACTTATGATAAAAGATAAATTAGATATGAAACTTTAGAATCACGGAGGTAGGATAGATGATAGAACATTTTCTTTAATTTTGCCAAATACAAAAAGACTGACTATTGTAACTGATTTTTGTTTGAAAATTGTTTTGTTACCTGTAATTTTACTATGTTAAAATAAAAATGTTCCTTTTTATTAGGCAGAAAAGGGGAAATGCTATGGAATGGTTTTTCTGCATGATGTGACTATGTGTTGTTCTCATTGGTTGATAAATAAAGCTGCATTGGCCTATGAAATGGCAGAATAGAGCCAGGCAGGAAAACCAAGCAGAGATACAGAAGAAGAAAAGCAGAGTCTAGGACATTCCAGCCAGCTGCTCAGAAAACAAGACATGTAAAAAAAAAAAAAAAATGAGGTAACAAGCCATGAACCATGTGGCAAAGCATAGATTTAAAAATATGGCTTAATTTAAATGTAAAAGCTAGTTAATAATAAGTCTGAACAATTGACCTAGCATTTATGAGTAATATTAAGCCTCTGTATGGTTATTCAGAAACTTGCAGGTGGGAGACACGTTTTCAATTTCAAATATTTATTGCAAATAGAGGATACTTCCATATGCCCATGATTTTCTCTAGTCATGAACTTGGCTATTCTTTGGGTATTCCATCTGTTCACTTATAATTTGGTAAAATTGTCTACTGACTTGATAATCTGGGTAGAAACTTAAGTTACCAGCTCAGACACCATACCAGAATGTCTGACAGCTACTAAGGATCACCTGACTGCAATAATGCAATAGCAGCCACAAGAATAAAGAGATAAAGAAGAAAGATTAGAAAATGGATGTGGTGCACAAAGTGTACTTGTTACCAAACTAAAAACTTATTTATTTATCATCAACAAGCATTTGAGAAAAGATTTTATTACTTTAATTTTATTGTGAAGATACTGAAACATACAAAGACTAAATAATTCTCTATGATAAACCACAATGTGACAATCAAGGATGAAGACCTAGGTCTTTGAGATTCCTGACTTGAACTGATGTCCTTATATAGCTCAATGACTAATTGTGGTACTCACAGTGTATTGATTAATATTTCTAAAATTCTTCATATACAGGGTTTCTATTGTCTTTAAATAACTCTGAAATATCTCTAAGAAAGATTTACCAGTGGAAATTAGAAAATAAATCAGGAGAAACCCAAGTAACTAATCTCCTGTTCAGTAATTTTGTAATAATTTTAGCCTGTAAATATAGTGAAGAAAATATGTTTTTATTGGGACGAATAAATCTTTTTTTTTTTTTTTTTTTTTTTTTTTGATTTTTCGAGACAGGGTTTCTCCGTAGCTTTTTGGTTCCTGTCCTGGAACTAGCTCTTGTAGACCAGGCTGGCCTCGAACTCACAGAGATCTGCCTGCCTCTGCCTCCCAAGTGCTGGGATTAAAGGTGTGAGCCACCACCGCCCGGCTAGGAATAAATCTTTTTGCATAGAACAGAAGTTAGTGACAATACACATTATAAGGCAGAAAGGAATAGGCATGTCTTGTTAATGAAGCCTCCGTATCAATGGTTTTAATTGTTAAACTAACTGATTGACTTTAAATATAATGTCACAGTTTGTTTTTAGTTGGTGTGACTAAAAACCAACAAAATGCAATGCCGGGAGAAAGTGTTCGTTCAGCTTACACTAAACAGTCTCGAGAGAAAACCAAGATAGAAAATTGAAGGCAAAACTGAAAAAGAAAACTTGGAGGAACACTACTTATTGGCTTGCTCTTCTAGGTTTACTGAGAAACACCTAATATGACCTGCACAGGGATGATACCACCCACAATAACGTAGGCCCTCCCAGATCAGTTCACAATGAGGAAAATTCCCCCAAGACATGCTCACAAACACTCCGAGGAAGGCATATGAGGTTCCTTCTCACGGGTACCAAGTTGGAAAAAAATTAAGAAATCACTTTTGGTTCTAAGCACTCTTGTGCTGGCTGATTCAGATCCCAATACTGTTACTACATATCTCATATAATCCTCTTCATATTATTCTTTTTCTGAACGTGTTTCGATCAGCAGTTAAGATAGCTATAAATGGAGCTAAAACCACTCGGTAAGTTAAACACCAGTAATAATCATCATATGCAACTTCATTCAGAATCTAATGGTATATGTTAAATTATTTAGTCATTTTAGGTAGAACAAAATAATAGAAGGATGAAATAGGATTCATTCATATATAGTTATTTGAAAGAAATCCAACATTAATCTGATGAACAAAAAGGATAAGATTAAAATTACCTGCTCTCTTTTTCATTGGTTTTAATAAAATGTTTATGAGTAGTAGAATTTCATTATCTCATGTTTTCAAATACATTTTCAATGTTCAAGTGTAATCATACTAAATAAAATCAGGTTCATACAAAATCTTCCATTCACATTTTATTGTGCAGCAAATATGAACTTATCTTTTATTTTCAAGTACAGTGGGGACATGTAGGATGTCCTAAAGCAGGATTCAAATGCATGCATGTAACATTCAGCTTCTGATGTTTGAACTCTGACATCATGCATCAGAAGGGCAACATCTCATGATGTGCACATAGTATTCAACACTTCTTTTTTTTATTTATTTATTTTTATTTTTTTTATTAATTTATTTAATTATTAAAGATTTCTGCCTCTTCCCCGCCACCACCTCCCATTCCCTCCCCCTCCCCCAATCAAGTCTTCCTTCCTCCTCAGCCCAAAGAGCAAGCAGGTTTCTCTGCCCTGTGGGAGGTCCAAGGACCACCCACCTCCATCCAGGTCTATTAAGGTGAGCATCCAAACTACCTGGGCTCCCACAAAGCCATTATGTGCAATAGGATCAAGAACCCATTGCCATTGTTCTTCAGTTCTCAGTAGTCCTCATTGTCCATTATGTTCAGCGAGACCGGTTTTGTCAACACTTCTTTTTAAACTAAATTTTAGGTTTTTTTTCTGAGTCTTATTGTTGGGGGTCTAGCCTAGATGGAGTCATACATTCCAGAGTAGGAATGTTTGAACTAGAAATGTTAGGCAGGAAAAAAAAAAAAAAAAAAAACCAGAGACAAAAAGAAATAAACAGAGACACAGGATAGAGCCAAAAGGTTAATCCAGTGAATACTGAATCTACCCACATAGAGGCTTTACGTATTCCAATATAAGGAGGCAGGGGGAAGACAAAAGACATTTTTACCAAAATGCAAGGAACAAAGTGACCATCTCAAATACACAAAGCAGCAAGTAAGTACAACCTAGGTCAAAACATCCTGTTAGTATCCATATCCTGGGTCAAACCTTCTGTCTATAACCACGAAGGAGGAAGAATAGGTCTGAACTCTCTGACCTTTGCTCAAGGTGGAACAAATCCACATTTGTGGACTCTGACATTTTATATATTCCCTCTCATCTTTAAGTTGGTTTTTTTCCAATACAAGGAAAAAGAAAATTGGAGGTTAACTGAAGAAATGAAACAGACATAATTTAATTTGTAGAGTTTATTGTTTCCCTTTTGATAGTGGTTAAGTGTAATAAATCTTGTTATAACTAGTTCTACCTAGATGTGTATTATAGCTGGCACAAAATCTCATTTTACAAATCAGTCCCTGCACATGCTGTGTTTGCATTGTTTTAAAACAATAAAATATGTACTCCCAGGACCCACACTACTGTAGAGGATTATAAAGTATAAAAAGGGTCAATTCAGTGCTTACTACAGAGTGGAAAAATGCTAGTATTGCCACTGTACTTTGCTGGTGTCAAACTTTTCAGAGACATGCTTTTGCTGTCCTGAAATAATTTGTTCCACTTGGTAAACAGCCCACCTTACAGGAAGAGCAATGCCAGCGTTCACATAAAGGATGATATTCTTGGCATTATATTGTAAAAACTCAGACAGGGCTCAGAATCCAAGCTCTATGCTATGCATAATAGTGATACTTGAAATTTCCTCACAGTATAGAAAGCCTTTGGTTATTGTCTTTCTTAGAAATCGAGCACAAATATAAATAGCTCAATGGCATACTATACATAATTCTAAAAGAACCTTCTTGTTTCTCTCTTCAACCTAAACAACAACAACAACAACAAAAAACAACGAGAAATATCACAAAATAGCATAGAATACAGAATATTCTAGAGGCATGTTGGCATAAACAACAAATTATGATGCCTTTTGTTGCAAATGTATGTTGCATGAATAGAAATTTTCTTTCAAATTAAGAAGCTGAAACCTTTCCTGTAACGTTATATAGCATTGCCTTCTGTGTTAATTCTTATCTTCTTGGGAAATTGGTGTTCAGAGTTAGTTAATTTCTGGGAAAGGTTTAATATGGCCCTAAACGCTGCCACAGCTATAGCCAAAATTCAACTGTGTTGCTATCAGCCCTTGTGAGGTGAGTTTCTTACAGTAGACAACAGTCAGTGGCGAGACACATATGAGTCTGTCTTGTTCTCAATAAGAAGCCTCCAACTTACTGGGACATCTTAACACCCTTCTAGTGGAGGCTCAAGGAACCTTGCATAAAAGGAGGCAGAAAGAGCAAGGAGGAGGATGGAGTGGAGCGATGTGAAATGCTAACTTCTGAAAACAGCATGACCATTTCACTGGTGAACTCACAGCTAAAGTGGTTACTTACACAAGATGTGCACAGAGTCAAGCTCCCCAAAATGGTAGCACAGAAGGAGGATCCTTCTTGGGTCCCAAACCTATCTGAGGAGATAGTTTTAGGAAGTAGTTGTTGGGAGAAGTAGGATGTTATGTTCCTTTTGAGGTGTTTTCCTACTGGCAGTTTGCCCATGTTTTTGTACATGTTCCTACAAACATGCATGTATGGACAGTACAGGTTGGACCTAGCAGTTTTCATAAAGAAAAAATGATAAAAATTATATATTGCAAATATCCTCCTTCCAAATGAAGTTGGAAGGTGGATCTTTCTGTGAATACATGGAAAATTGGAGGAGGAAATTATGTGAAAAGTGAATGATCATATTTTATTGTATACAGTATGAAATTGAATAAGAAAAATAATGTATTTTGTATAGAAACAAAAATAATATACATTGATAGGTAAACACTGAGGAAAATGTTTGCAAAGATTTATTACACTCACTTATTTTGTGCATGCAGTGGGAAGTTTGTACAAGGGCATGCTGCCAGGCATGACAGTGTCTTCAACAGATATGCTCTCTTACAGGCCTAGAAAATTGTTTTACAACCATAAAATCATTGGTGATAACATTGTGGAACCTTGTAAAGTTAACAAAAATATACAGTTGAGTTTCCTTATGAATGCCCTTATACCTTAAAGTCATATTGAAGTTTAATTGAAGTTGAGAAATGCTAGCCTATAACAAAAGCATTAGTATTACTTAATATAATGATAATAGATTAACATTTTCATTTGAGGAATGAAACATGCCAGCCTCTCTAGATAATAGAAGGATTATTAAAGTTATTTTTTCTTAGTTCTTGACTTGTAACCGTGCAGTGTTTTTAGTGTTATTAAGCATCTCTATTATACAATGTCAGCCAGATTTTAAAACTTCCATTTTATTTTCTCATAAAGCAAATGAATGATAGTGGCTAAGTTATTGAAGACAAAGCTCATCATTTTTCACTCAAACTAGTTTGTGGGAATTGGAATATAATAGGTTTTATAAAGTAATTTGACTATTTGAGATATTTAGTTCAAAGTGAAAATAAAGTATCTGAGTTCTATTCAGTATCAGTAAATATTTTAATGAAGAATTCAGACCTTTATATAACACCCAAGTAATTAAAGTGAATTCTTCAGAGATAATAAAATCACTAGAAATATTAATATATTAGACTTTTTAGAGTACACACTTCTGCATAGGATTAAAATTTATTTGGTTCTCAAGTAATCTTTGTGTAAAATTGATAAAAAAGTTTGCTCCTAAACATTGATGAGAGTAACAGTAAACATAATCATTGTCATATTTTACCAAAATGAATGAAAGAAATTCAGTAGACATTCTTATTGTTTATTGTTCAAATACTTTTAGCATACAGGTTGCTAGAATGTAAATCAACATGTAAAGACAATGTCACTTTAAAGATATTAAATTGAATAGCATCTTTATCCATCCCCTAAGTGACACAGAGGTAACTGGGCTCCGTTCTGTGTTTCTTAGTTTCACTGACAAAATATAGGTGTAGAGTCTAATGGGCAGGAAAGCTGCCCAGAAGAGGGTAATGGAGGAGAGAAGGAAGAAGTCATGCTGTTTAAGCTGGCTGGGTGTTCAGACACATGGTCGAACAGCTACACAGCCGGGTGGGAAAGAGTAACGAACTTTAAAATCTAGGGAGACTAGAGGGTTAGAGAAAGTGTGCATTAAAAAAGGAATAATAGAATTCCCGATTTTCTGAATAATTAAGATAAGCAGCACACTTTAAATCATGTGTGGCTGTGGTCCATAAGATCTGTATTGGATGTAAGGATTCTGGAAAAGACACTATCTCATTAAGGAAGAAATCAGTCCACCTATCTCTAGTATAGCTTCAGATGGGCTCCTAAGGGTGTCCCGTTCACCAAAGGGACTTATCCAGACAGCCTGGAAGTAGAGTTCTCAGTCAGACATTCTGTTCTCTCTGCTTTAATTCAATATTCTTCAAGTAACGAATGACTGTGGAGGAAAAGGTGTTTCTTAGCAGCCCCCAGTCTCTTATTCTCTTCAGAGTGACCAGTTTTGGGTGTCTGCTAAGTATCATCAGCTGCTAGAAAACTGTCCTAAGATGAGGGTTGAATGATGTATTAATAATGCCCTAAAGCTCAAGGTTCATGGATCTTTGTGGTGAGATTACATGAGCCAGAGGTGGTGGATAACCACAAGGGAGCAATGTTAGTAGGTACAGCAGGGCAGATGCATAAATCTGCATAGATACTGGGAGAATGCACAAGGCCTACTCAAACTCAAGCCAGACAATTTCCCAGCATATGGATGGGAATGTGGATATCTGTACCTCAGCCCTAGTCAAGGAGCTATGAGCATTTGATAGCTGCTTGGAAAGCTATCAAAGGGAAGTCAGTTTTCCTTGTGACCTCTGATAGGTGGACCACTCTCTAGTACAGTTCCCAACTCCTAAGAGATTTTGTATAATGTGAACTGGACTTTATGAATTAAACAACAACAAAATAGACAATGGGAACTAGGATGGGTAAGAAAGTGGGACTGGATCTGGAAGGAGGTGGTGAATGAGGAGTAACATGATTGGAATATATTATGTGAAATTCTCAAAAGCATAAATATCTTATTTAAAATTAAAAAAATAGAAAGGGGAAAGGAAAAAACTTAAGAATGAGTAAATAGTAGTTAATATTAATCAAAAATAAATATGTATGAACACACATATATTTATGTAATTAGAGTGACACCTTAAGCATAATGGGGATATTTGTATCATCTCAAAACAGATCTCCGAAAATATTTATTAATGAGGATGGAGAAATGTTTACTTGACCATTGGAGAAAACAAATAATTAACAAATTATTTGCGAAGAGACAATGATGAATCTTGTATAAAACGCATTTGTGTATTCAATTAAGAACAAGCACTATTATTGGTGGGATGGTTTATTATACATATATTATAAATAGTATCTATATTCATAAAGTATGTAATTTTACAGAAATTAAAACTACATAAACAATTTAAGCATGAAGCCAGTTAGTAAAAGGAATACAGAGCTTTCAAGAAGCACAAATTGATTATTAACTTATTTTGTTGAATTACATAATGCCTCATAATATCAAGCTAATAAATATACAATGGTCTGTGTCAATTGTTAATGGCACATTCCTGTGGAGCAAGACAGCATTAGGGTTCACATACCTGCCATCCTCATCCTCCTGGACTCCTCACCTCGTTAAGGCACTTTGCAATGCTCCTGCATTTTGTGTGAACATGCTGTCTTAGCAGCCTAGGTTTTGTCCAGTGCAGTCGATTTGTCCTTTGGCAGTACTACACTTCACTAAGGCAGTCCTTTCTATTTAGCAGGAAATTGCTGATACATAAGCTATTTCCTCAGTTACCCTAATTAGAGGTAACAATTATTTAATGAAATATTTTTGTTATTCAATTTCATGCACATAGTAATTTTAATATTGAAAGTACTTTAAATCAAAATGTTAATTTGCTTATAGGATGATGTAGTTCATATATCCAAGTGGGTTTAATCACTTAATAGTGTTTTTTTTTTAAGTCAGACAAATCTTTTGAAAATACAGTTTGTGAGTTTGAAGACGGTTATATTATTTTTTATCTCCACTTCAGGCTTATCCAGGTACTGAAGCAAGTAGCATGCCCAATTCAGTTGTGCAGTTCTGTCTGCCTGCTGACTCTCTTTGTGAATGTTTCCCATTCCTCTTCATTTTTGTTTTGCTTCTTCCTCTTTTCCCTTTCCCCTGATGACAACAATTGAATAAGTATTTTTAATCACAGTCCAAATGGGCTCTTCTCTCCTGAAAAGGCATCATGAAAATTGTGAGTAAACACAATTCCCTTGACCCGTTATGTTTTAATAATAAGAAAAAATGTATAAATAAGCATATACCATACTAAAATTACTATTAATATATAAGGAACTGATAGCAAAATTAAAGATTATAATGTTTCATAAGGAACATTTTGTAACAAATCACGATAAAGTAATCCCACACTAGTTTAGAAAGGGGTACAATAATGGGTTCTTTATTTGGGGGTAGATTCAGAGATCAACAATCCTCTGTATGAATAGGAAACAGGATCTTAATCAAGCAGCCAAGAGAGAGCCTGTGCAAGCTGTACATCTGCATTTATAGTACAAAAGATCATGCCCAAGTAGGCTGGTATCATAAAGGTTATTGACTGAAGGAGTTCCCACAGCACCTCCCCCTTTTGTCTAAATAAGAGAGTTCCAAACCCATACAAAACTATATATAATAAGCACAATATCAAGTAAAAAAATTTAGAATTGCAACCAGCATAAACAATATCAAGCAAGAATGTTGCTAAACGTTTCAATGATTATCCTATCCTAAGGAATCCAAGTCTTGTATTAGAAATGGCTTGGCTAAGTCATGAGAAGAAAGTAATTGCAGCTATCCAGTCTCCAACCCTTTTGAAAACTTGAGAAGGGAAATAATATTAATTGAGTAAACAGGAAGTACAATCAAAAAACTTCCAAAATGTGCAATAAATGACAGAGATAACTGATTACCTCAGCAATCATCCAAAGTCTCATTTGCAATGTTGGAGCAACCAACTATTTTTTAAGGCCTAGAGGAACTAACAGCCCATTTTCAGAAGCACGAAAAAATTTAAAACCTTCTTACTCTGTCTTAGCAAGGTTTGGCACTCTTTTTACTTATAAACTGCTTGTCCAGTCTGGAATCATGTATTTTGTCAATGGTTGATTCATGGGCAGTTCTTTGTCCAAAGGCCAGTTTTGCCAAGAAGAAAACAAGCTCCAAGTGGAGTATCTTTGTTGCCCAACATTCTCTTGGAATAGATCAGTGCTGCCAGAAACAATTGTTTCTTGTCAACAGAACCATAAGTTATTAGAATATCATATTCTACAGATCTTTGAAGTGGTTGAAGATTACCTATCTATATGGAATACAGTCTTGATGTATCAAAAGAACCTAATTAGTCTAACTATAACTATGACAAAATGGAAGACTCTTGTCCTATAATTCTTAATACCTATATAGCTAAAAGACTAAGGCTTCATATTAGACAATCCTTAAACAACTTTGTAGTACAGTAGGACAATGACCTCAAAATGTGAACAATGTATAAGTATCTTGATTAGAGATAGAAATAGTGAAATATGATAAATATATCATAAAATTTTATCAATATACAAAATGCCTTTAAAAGAGTTAGAAATATTCATCCATACAATATGACAAAATAAATTTGCATAGGTGTACAACTAAGGTAAACCTAAAACAGTGAATCTTACAGGATAACTATTTTTCCTTAGGAATTTTCTCTTTCTTTTGTTTTCTATTCTCTTTATTTCCATTTTTTTGTTTCTTCTCACACTGTTGGTATTGACACTTAATTTCTCATCAGCAATAAAACATTTGCAATACCCCTGGCTCATTGGGGCTACCAGGAGTCCCTGTGTAGGTGCTGAGAAGCTCCATCTGGACGGGTGAGTGTGTGCTATCCTGGGGCGGACTGTCCCTGTAGAGAACACAAACGCCCCTCCCCCAGTTCCTGCTGCAGCTCTGCCTGCGCCCTACTTCCCTTGGTCCCTGGCTCATTGGGGCTACCAGGAGTCCCTGTGTAGGTGTTGAGAAGCTCCAGCTGGATGGGTGAGTGTGTGCTATCCTGGGGCGGACTGTCCCTGTAGAGAGCACAAACGCCCCTCCCCCAGCTCCTGCTGCAGGGCTTTCTTACCTACACACGCGCCCCCACCCCCACCCCCAAGCCTGCCTTGTCTGCAAGGTCCTTAGCTGTGGAACAGCTTCCTGCTCTTTCACTAAGGCTACCAACCCAGAGCAGTTAGTGCCTGACTAGAGGGCAGGCCTCAAGGTCCCCGCCAGGGAACCCGGGGCCCCTGCTGCTGGGACTGCAGTGTCTGCTGCGCTCTCCTGGACCCTTTCCTGGACCCGCTCTGCCTGTCCCCTACTTCCCTTGGTCCCTGGCTCATTGGGACTACCAGGAGTCCCTGTGTAGGTGCTCAGAAGTTCCATCTGGACGGGTGAGTGTGCGCTATCCTGGGGCGGACTGTCCCGGTAGAGAGCACAAACCCCCCTACACTAAGGCTACCCAACCAGAGCAGTGAGTGCCTGCCTAGCGGGCATGCCTCAGCAACCCCCGAAAGGGAGCACAGGCACCTCCAGCCTGTACTGCAGTGTCGCCTGTGTTCTCAACCCTGCCCTACCCCCTGCATTTGCCCTTCTTTCCGCGGGTCATTGGAATACCAGGCATCCCTGTTTTGGTGTTGAGGAGTTCATCTGGTAGGGAACGGTTCCTGTCCCTACACTGAGGAGATACACCCAGAGAGTTAGTCACAGCAAAGACTGGTCCAAGACACCAGGCCTCTCCTGGCTCCATTTGAAGGAAGAGATGGGCAGGCGCCAATGCAAGAATTCCCCCAACAACTTGAAAGGCAACGTGACATCACCAGAATCCAGGAATCCTGAAATAAGAAGGGTACACCCTAATCCAGAAGAATTAGAAGAATTCGACTCAAAAGTGAATTATATGAAAATAATAGAGGACCTTAAACAGGAGGTGAAAAACTGCCATAATCAATTAGAGATTACAAACAAAAAAGTAGAGGAAATGAATAAATCTCTCAAAGATACCCAAGAAAACCAAGAGAAACAAGAAAAAGTAATCAAACAGGTAAGGGAAACGGTTCAAGACTTGAAGAATGAAGTGGAAATAATAAAACACAAACTGAGGGAAAGATGGAGATGGAAAATTTGGATAAACTAACAGGAACTACAGAGACAAGTACCACCAACAGATTACAAGAGATAGAAGAAAGAATCTCAGACACTGAAGATACCATAGAGAAAATAAACACTCTGATCAAAGAAAAGAGCATAACCAACAAATTCTCAACACAAAACATTCAGGAAATCTGGGACTCAATAAAAAGACCAAACCTAAGAATAATAGGGATAGAAAAAGGAGAAGAAGTACAGCTCAATGGTCCAGAAAATATATTTAATAAAATTATAGAAGAAAACTTTCCCAACCTTAAGAAAGATATTTCTTTGAAGGTCCAAGAAGCATACAGAACACACAAAAAAACATCTCCTCGTCATATAATAATCAAAACACAAAACATACAGAATAAAGAAAGAATATTAAGAGTTGCGAAGGAAAAAGGTCAAGTTACCTACAAAGGTAAACCTATCAGACTTACACCTTATTTCTCTATGGAAACCATGAAAGCCAGAAGGTCCTGGATAGATGTACTGCAGAAATTAAGAGACCATGGATGCAAGCCCAGACTACTATACCCAGCCAAGCTTTCGTTCACTATAAATGGAGAAAACAAAATTTTCCAGGATAAAAACAAATTTAAACAATACGTAGCCACAAATCCAGCCTTAAAGAAAGTAATAGAAGGAAAATCACAAACCAAGGGGTCCAACAATGCCCACAATAACTCAGACATCTAATGACCCTTCACCAGCACAACTTGAAGAAGGGAAACACACAAACTCTACTACCAAAAGAAAGAAAGAAAGAAATGAAAAATGACCGGAGTTAACCACTGATCATTAATATCACTTAATATCAATGGACTCAACTCACCTATAAAGAGGCACAGGCTAAGAGATTGGATACGAAAACAGGATCCAACATACTGCTGCTTACAAGAAACACACCTCAACCACAAAGACAGACATCTACTCAGAGTAAAGGGCTGGGAAAAGGTTTATCAAGCAAACGGACCTAAGAAACAAGCAGGTGTGGCCATACTAATTTCTAAGAAAGTTGACTTCAAACTAAAATCAATCAAAAGAGATGAAGAGGGACATTTTCTACTCATAACAGGAACAATTCACCAGGATGAAGTCTCAATCCTGAATATATATGCCCCTAATATAAAAGCACTCACTTATGTAAAAGAAACATTACTAAAACTCAAGGCAGTCATCAAACCACACACAGTAATAGTAGGAGATTTCAACACTCCTCTCTCACCAATGGACAGGTCAATCAGACAGAAACCTAACAGAGAAATAAGAGGATTAAGGGAGGTAATGAATCAAATGGACTTAACAGACATCTATAGAACATTCCACTCAAATAAGAAAGAATATACCTTCTTCTCTGCAGCTCATGGAACCTTCTCGAAAATAGACCACATACTCAGTAACAAAGCAAACTTACACAGCTACAAAAAAATATCGGTAACCACCTGTGTCTTATCAGATCACCATGGATTAAAGTTAGAATTCAACAACAATGCTATCCCCAGAAAGCCTATGAACTCATGGAAACTGGACAGTCAACTACTGAACCACACCTGGATCAAGGAAGAAATAAAGAAAGAAATTAAAGTCTTTCTTGAATTCAATGAAAACGAAGACTCAACATACTCAAACCTATGGGACACTATGAAAGCAGTGCTAAGAGGAAAGTTCATAGCATTAAGTGCCCACTTAAAGAAAATGGAGAAAGCACACATTGGAGACTTAATAGCCCACCTGAAAGCTTTAGAAAAAAAGAAGCAGACTCACCTAGGAGAAGTAGAAGACTGGAAATAAACAAATTGAGGGCTGAAATCAACAAAATAGAAACACAGAAAACAATCCAAAGAATCAATGAAACAAAAAGCTGGTTCTTGGAGAAAATCAATAAGATTGACAAACCCCTATCCAAACTAATCAAACGGCGGAGAGAGAATACACAAATTAACAAAATCAGAAATGAAAAGGGAGACATAACCACAGACACAGAGGAAATTCAGAGAATCATTAGATCTTACTACAAAAACCTGTATGCCACAAAATTGGAAAATGTAAGAGAAATGGACACTTTTTTAGATAAGTACCATATACCAAAGTTAAATCAGGATGAGGTGAACAATCTAAATAGACCTGTTAGTTGCGAAGAATTAGAAGTTGTTACAAAAAGCCTCCCCACCAAAAAAAGCCCAGGTCCAGACGGCTTCAATGCAGAATTCTACCAGAACTTCCAAGAAGACCTAATACCTATACTCCTTAATGTATTTCACAATATAGAAACAGAGAAGTCATTGCCAAATTCCTTTTATGAAGCTACAGTTACTCTGATACCAAAACCACACAAAGACACAACCAAGAAAGAGAACTACAGGCCAATCTCACTCATGAACATCGACGCAAAAATACTCAATAAAATACTGGCAAACCGTATCCAAGAACACATTAGAAAAAGTATCCATTATGATCAGGTAGGCTTCATCCCAGAGATGCAGGGCTGGTTCAACATACGAAAATCTATCAATGTAATCCATCAAATGAATAAACTGAAAGAAAAAAACCATATGATCATTTCATTAGATGCTGAAAAAGCATTTGACAAAATTCAACATCCCTTTATGATAAAGGTCTTAGAGAGATTAGGAATACAAGGGTCGTACCTAAGTATAATAAAAGCTATTTATAGCAAGCTGTCAGCTAACATCAAATTAAATGAAGAGAAACTCAAAGCTATTCCACTAAAATCAGAAACACGACAAGGTTGTCCACTCTCTCCATACCTCTTTAATATAGTGCTTGAAATTCTAGCAATAGCAATAAGACAACATAAAGGGATCAAAGGGATTCAAATTGGAAAGGAAGAAGTTAAACTTTCATTATTTGCAGATGATATGATAGTGTACATAAGCGACCCCAAAAACTCCAGCAAAGAACTCCTTCAGCTGATAAACACCTTTAGTAGCGTTGCAGGATACAAGATCAATTCCAAAAAATCAGTTGCCCTCCTATACACAAAGGATAAGGAAGCAGAGATGGAAATCAGAGAAGCATCACCCTTCACGATAGCCACAAATAGCATAAAATATCTTGGGGTAACTCTAACCGAGGAAGTGAAGGATCTATTTGACAAGAACTTTAAGTCTATGAAGAAAGAAATTGAGGAGGATACCAGAAAATGGAAGGATCTCCCTTGCTCTTGGATTGGGAGGATCAACATAGTAAAAATGGCAATTCTACCAAGGGCAATTTATAGATTCAATGCAATCCCCATTAAAATCCCATCAAAATTCTTCACAGATCTTGAGAGGACAATAATCAACTTTATATGGAGAAACAAAAAACCCAGGATAGCCAAAACAATATTATATAATAAAGGATCATCTGGAGGCATTACCATCCCTGACCTCAAACTCTATTACAGAGCCTCAGTATTGAAAACAGCTTGGTATTGGCATAAAAACAGAGAAGTCGATCAATGGAACCGAGTAGAAGACCCTGATTTTAACCCACAAATATATGAACACCTAATTTTTGATAAAGGAGCTAAAAGTATTCAATGGAAAAAAGAGAGCATCTTCAACAAATGGTGCTGGCAGAACTGGTTGTCAACCTGTAGAAGAATGAAAATAGATCCATATCTATCACCATGCACAAAACTCAAGTCCAAATGGATTAAAGACCTCAATATTAGTCTGAACACACTGAACCTGATAGAAGAAAAAGTGGGAAGTACTCTACAACATATGGGTACAGGAGATCACTTCCTACGTTTATCCCCAGCAGCACAGACATTAAGGACAACATTCAATAAATGGGACCTCCTGAAACTGAGTAGCTTCTGTAAAGCAAAGGACACTGTCACTAAGACAAAAAGGCAACCCACTGACTGGGAGAAGATCTTCACCAACCCTACAACAGACAAAGGTCTGATCTCCAAAATATATAAAGAACTCAAGAAACTAAACTTTAAAATGCTAATTAACCCAATAAAAAAATGGGGACTGAACTGAACAGAGAATTCTCAACAGAAGAAATTCAAATGGCCAAAAGACACTTAAGGTCATGCTCAACCTCCTTAGCGATAAGGGAAATGCAAATTAAAACAACTTTGAGATACCATCTTACACCTGTCAGAATGGCTAAAATCAAAAACACCAATGATAGCCTTTGCTGGAGAGGTTGTGGAGAAAGGGGCACACTCATTCATTGCTGGTGGGAATGCAAACTTGTGCAACCACTTTGGAAATCCGTGTGGCGATTTCTCAGGAAATTCGGGATCAACCTACCCCAAGATCCAGTAATACCACTATTGGGAATATACCCAAGAGATGCCCCATCAAATGACAAAAGTATCTGTTCAACTATGTTCATAGCAGCATTGTTTGTAATAGCCAAAACCTGGAAACAACCTAGATGCCCTTCAATGGAGGAATGGATGAAGAAAGTGTGGAATATATACATATTAGAGTACTACTCAGCGGTAAAAAACAATGACTTCTCGAATTTTGCGTGCAAATGGATGAAAATAGGAAACACTATCCTGAGTGAGGTATCCCAGACCCAAAAAGAGGAACATGGGATGTACTCACTCATAATCGGTTTCTAGCCATAAATAAAGGACATTGAGTATATAATTTGTGATCCTAGAGAAGCTAAATAAGAAAGTGAACCCAAAGAAAATCGTATAGTCATCCGCCTGGAGAGGGGAAGTAGACAAGATTGCAGGGCAAAAACTGGGAACTTGCGGGTGAGGTGGCATGGGGCAAAGGGGAAATGGGATGAGAAACATGAGAAGGGGAGGATGGGAGGAGCTCGGGGGATTGGGATGGTTGGGATATAGGAAGGGTGGATACGGGAGCAGCGAAGTATATATCCTAACTAAGGGAGTCATCTTAGGGTTGGCAAGAGACTTGACTCTAGAGGGGCTCGCAGGTGTTCAGGGAGATTTCCCCAGCTGGTACCTTGGGCAACTGAGGAGAGGGAACCTGAAATGACCCTATCCTATACTGATGAATATCTTACATATCACCTTAGAACCTTCATCTGGCGATGGATCGAGGTAGAGACAGAGACTCAATTTGGAGCAACGGTCTGAACTCTTAAGGTCCAAATGAGGAGCAGAAGGAGGGAGAACATGAGCAAGGAAATCAGGACCACGAGCGATGCACCCACCCACTGTGACAGTGGAACTGATTTATTGGGAGCCCACCAAGGCCAGCTCGTCTGGGACTGAATAAGCATGGGTTGAAACCGGACTCTCTGAGCATGGCGGACAATGAAGGCTGATGAGAAGCCAAGGACAATGGCACTAGGTTTCGACCCTAATACATGAACTGGCTTTGTGGGAGCTTAGCCTGTTTAGATGCTCACCTTCCTGGACGTAGATAGAAGACCTTCATCTTCCCGCAGGGCAAAGAATTTGGACTGCTCTTCAGTATCGAGAGGGAGGGGGAATGGTGTGGGGGGTGGAGAAGAGGAGTGGGGATAGGGGGAGGGGAGTGGGGGGAGGGGGCAATATTTGGGAGGAGGGGAAGGAAATGGGAAACGGGGAGCAGGTGGAAAAAAAAGAAAAAAAATCATTTGCAATAAAAAATATTTATTGCTCAATTTTTTTAAAACTACTTTTTCTATCAAAAATGTCAGAAAGTGAAACGATATTCAGGAGAATGGGTTAAAAGACAGCTAGAAAGTGTCAGGCCTGATTATCAGCTTGCCCAAATGTCCCCAAGTCTTCAGACATATTCTCCAACTTCTTGCTATTACATAACCTGACCAATTGTAAAATACTCATGATTTACTAGTAAACCTGCAACAAATATACCTTACAGGTGAAATTATTGATGATTTTTACTACTGATTTTATAAAGAACACTGACTAATTAATTAGCCATTAAAGTATAAATTATTAGTCTATACATGACCATAGTAATTCGCCTATTGTCCTTATAACTATATATTTTCAAACAGTTTTGGTCAATTTGCATATACTTGCACACCTATTATTTCCTATTATTTTTTCTCCATTTTTCCTTCTGGTCCCATATGTGTGGATCTTTTAAAATTAAACTGTGTTTCCATAGTAGTGACAAGATCTGTTGAGGTCTGATGCTCCAAACTCTCATGGCAACTGTGTGGCACAATTTTATCATGTCTACTTCTCTCCTACATGTAGATCTCTGAAGTAGACTGATTTTTCAGCAATGACAGAGAGAAAGGCTGGTCTGGTAGCACAGCCAGCATGACAGAAGCTAAGCCTGCTGTCTGTAGTCAATAATGGATTACTTCCTGGCTATCCTAAATTATTTGCTGCCTTCCAATATATATGTATTTTGTTTTATTGAGAAAATTTATGGTTGTTACTTTGCCTTTTACTAGAGAAAATAAGAAAATATTCTAACTTAGAGGAGTCCAGAGAAAATATTCCTGACAGTTGGAAGGAATTAAGGAAAGAGATCTAATGCAAATATTAATGAATGGGATCCAATAATAGATAGCCAACTGTTCTCTGTTAAGGTCAGTGGACCTCACTATTCCATGCCAGCTCCTTTAGTAAAACATGGTGCCTCCAAAATTCATGCATCACAACTTTTATTATTGTCTTATAATGTTTCTGATTTTTCTCACATAAATGATTACAAAATTCAGGATAAACAACACTACTTTCACCATAAAATAGAATTATCAATATACAAAATGCCTTTAAAAGAGTTAGAAATATTCATCCATACAATGTGACAAAATAAATTTGCATAGGTGTACAACTAAGGTAAACCTAAAACAGAGAATCTTACAGGATAACTATTTTTCCTGTAAGAAAATACTTCTGTATTTGATAACAGCAAATACTTCTGTAAAAGCTTGCGTTTAATGGTTGAAGCAAAGACAGTCCATTAGGGCAGGGAGCCACAGATGTAGACTCTATTAGAAGATGTTATATTGAGAGTCTCTGCAAACAACAGTTTCTCTTTTGATGAGACAGGAAAGAAAAAAGAGTGTAAATTCAAAGTAAGAATCCATGTATTTGGTTTTGTGTTGATCAACATGGCCTGGACATGGGGACTTCTTTAGAGTGCGGTTGGTATATCTAGTGCCATTCCACCGGAAAAACTGATTTATCTTTTTCTTCATTTTTTTGTTGCACTCTTTGTTGTGTTTTTTTTTTTTGTATTTTTTAACTATTAATTTTGCTTATTTAATATTCATTTTTATTCTCTTTGTTTTGGCAAGAGAATTAACAGGTTGTTGTACAGCTGATCATGTCAGAGAAGCAGTAGGTAGCAACTTAAGCTCAGGTTTCAGCCCACCAGAAGGGAAATCCAATAGGCAAGGTCCCGAGATCACATACTCCAGAATATCGTTTGTTTCTGCTATGCCTTTGCATGTTTGCTGCTGCCATCTTTCTCTGGTATCTGGCAGAGTGTGAATTGGGGTGGACAGATCCCCATTACTTGTAATGTAGTGTGTTTCTCTCATGGAAACATCCCACTCTACGGGGCATTTTTACCTGTGGATTATTATGAAGATGATTTCTTTCTAAACTGTATTATCAATTGATAATAATAACATTAGTTTATACAGAGTTTTAATGAATGAAAATAAATACAAGGATGCATGACACAGCTAGGACCTTTAAGTTTCACCTAAGGAGCTGCAGAGATCACAACTCAGGTTAATGACTAAGGAAAACAATTGATTCCCTGGTAGCCAGATTGGCTTGAATTCTTTCAATCTCTTGTTAGGAGATGTATTCACACAGGTTTCAGGTTGCATCATAGCTGAAACAAAGCTTTGAAAATAACTTAAAGTTAGACTGTCAAATAGCACTGAGATGAGAAATCCCAGAAAACAATTTAGAGTCCACAAGGACACAGCTGAGGGCAGAAATACAAGCAGCCCAGTTGATACTAGCTGATGTACTTTTCTTCCTAGGGTCTGTTGATGACCAAAGGTGATGTTTCATTTCTTATACCTATTTTTGCTTTCGATCTGCTGATATAAGATACTATTGATGAGTCGGTATGCACCCTAAAGGTTTAAAGTAGAGCTGACTGATTCCTTTTCATATATAAAAGTTTAGGTTTGTTGTTCCTTTAAGATTCAATATAAAATTATCTTTCATGATAAGTATTAAAGTAATTGACTCCTTATAACTGCAAAATATAGCCTTTTAGTAAAAGCCCTGACTGAGGAGAGAATCTTGCTTGCCTTTACAAGTTGAATGTATGTGAGTTATTGGTATAATTTGTTTTTCACCTGTAATATGTAAAACGTTTAATCATATAAGGGATATGGAAAACATGCTTTTTTTTTGCTTGTATCCATTTTAATCACTCACTTGAAAAACAGAATGTAGCCACATTGTAATTTTTATGCTTTTTTAATTTTTAAAAAAATTTAATTTTTAGCCGGGCGATGGTGGCACACGCCTTTAATCCCAGCACTTGGGAGGTAGAGGCAGGTGGATCTCTGTGAGTTCGAGACCAGCCTGGTCTACAGAGATAGTTCCAGGACAGGCTCCAAAGCCACAGAGAAACCCTGTCTCGAAAAACCAAAAAAAAAAATTAATTTTTATAGAGTTTGAAATATTTTGCTGGGTTATATAAGCTGTAAAGGAAAAAATAAATATAGAATTAAAATTAGTTAGGAGAAAATTATCAAAAATGATAGAATTAGAAGGAGAAGGAAAGCATCAAGAATGAGACAATGAGGAAGAATAAAGATAGAGTTAGAAGGAAAACATCAAGAGAGACAAAAGGGTTATTTCTGAATAGAGATAAGAATAGAGAATGGAGAATACAAAAGAAGAATAAAAAGGGTCTGAAAAGAACCATCAAAAGAGTGTGTAAATGTCTTTTTTCCCACCCCCTGTGATAAAAGAAAGTCATCGTAAGCACCGACTCCCTATGAGCCTTGTGCTGCTGGAGGGTGGTTACCTAGTCAGCGATAAAGTTGTGTGACTATGGACAGATACAGTGGGTCCTGAGAGCAGTTGGACACTATAAAGGAATATGATTAAAATATATTATAGGAGAAAAAACTAAAAATGAATCCATGTATTTTTAGGGCTCGAAGGATGGCTCAGTTATCCAGAGAACTTGATGTTCTTGGAAAAGGCTTGGGTTATTCACAGCCCCTGAATGCCAGCTCATAACCTTCCCTAACTCCAGTTCATCCAATACTCTCTTCTGATCTCAGAGGACAACAGGCACATGCAAGAAAAACACTCATTTATACACATAAAATTAATAAATGTTTACAAAAGGATCTATGTATTTATAAGTGCTAAGTTTTTATATATTTTAATTAATTATCACTTTATTAAATTTAATAATTCAGCTACAGATTCCAAAATATATTATAGTACACAAAGGTCTGTGTTGGAGAATATTATTTTTAGGTGTGTGACTTTTGTTTACACTGCATTTGTTTAACTCCGTGAATCTGTGATTCCTTTGCCTGTCTAAACACCTGATGGTCTATTAAAGAGATGAACAGCCAATAGCAAGTCAGGAGCAAGGAGAGGTGAGGCTAGCAGCCAGAGAGTATAAATAGAAGTAGATATCTGGGAGAAGAGACGAAAGAAGAGCAACAACAGAACAGGGAGAGGAGGATGTCAGGGGTCAACCACTCACCTACAAAGCAGCCACAGAGAAAGAAGTTAAGTAAGGTATACAGTAATAGAGAAAGATAAATAGAGGCACAAGGTAATCAGGTTAATATAAGAAAGAAAAGCTGACAAGACACAAGTCAAGCTAAGGCTGCGCATTCATAGCTAAGAATAAACCAGCAACTGTGGTTTATTTGGGAGCTAGGTGGCCTGGCCCCCCAAAAGCTAAAAGAATGAAACAACACAAAACAGGTCTGGGTCCTCCAAGTCTCTTGATTTCACTCATATACCAATAGGATGAGAGCCAAGTTAGTCATCTTGACCAAGTAGTTAGATACTCTGTAAGTGAAGGAAAAAGAAAATATCATCTTTTCTGTTTTTAAATAGAGAAGAGATGGCAGTTCCTGACTTTTCTTTAGTAAACAAAAAACAAAATATACTTCTTAATTAGTCTTTGTTTTAGAAATAAATCCTTTTAAATCAGCGAGAGCCCCAAAACCTGATTAATTTAGGCTTTAAGAGACATATTTTTCCCTACATTGAGGCCTTATTCCTCACTGTAAGAAGATAGGAAATTTTGGCTTTCCTTACAGCCAAGACTTAACCAAGAAGTTTAGCTTCAGGCCTTAACCTCTTTTCCTAGAAAATAGTCAAGCCATTTATCTTTAAGATCAGAGTGATTGGTTTATCTAGATCTGGGATTAAAGGCATGCACCACTGGGATTAAAGGTGTATGTTACCACTGCCTGACTGTAAGGCTGAGCAGTGTGGCTGGTTTACTTTCCAAATCCTCAGTCAAGCTATATTTATTAAAATACAATTGCATCGCCACTACAGTTCCCCTTTGTGTCTAAAATAAAATGGAGGCTATAACTAATATAAGAAAAATTATGTACAATAAGAACAATAACTATATGCAATATATGCAAGTAATAAATATAAAGGGGTTAACAGTCACAGTAAATCTCTTTAAAAACACAGGGGGATATGATATAGAAAGGAGTACTTTATATTGGTATGGGATTTATTTTAATGGTACAAATTTAAGGTCAAATTTGTTATATTTACATTTATACTCTTGCTTAAGTTGTTATATTTATATATCTCATTTGAAAATATAATGTATAATTTAAAATTGTAGATTAATATGTAGTCATATAATCTATAGTTATATTAGTTAGGTTTTCTGATATGAGATACATTGCTGTTAGATAGTTAATCTTCAACACTTCAAAGACCTACAAAATATGGCATTTAAAACGTTCTAAGAAATTAGACATATCTTGAGAGTGATACAAGTCTGCTTATGGCAGCACAAATTACTTCAGAGAGGTTAATGGGCATTAAAGAAACTTGCTATGGAATTTGCCTTCAATGTAACAAGACTAGCTATTTGGGCAAGAATCTGCTCTTGCCTGAACTGTTTGATGGTATGGTGTATGAACTAGACATGCAGGATGTACAGAAAAATAACACTGAACTGCTACTTTGTTTCCTGGTCACTCAGACTTCCGAAATAATCACAAAGAAACTATATTATTTAAATCACTGCTTCGCCAATCACTTAAGTGTATTTCTGGGTTACTCTTATAACTTAAATTAACCATTTCTATTAGTTTATATTTTACCACAAGGTTTGTGGCCTACCAGCAAAATTCCAGCTAACAGCTCATGTCTTTCCCTCTGGCAGCTACATGGCATCTCACTGACTTTGCCTTCTTCCTCTCAGCATTCAGTTTAGTTTTCTCACCTAGTTCTGTTCTGCTAAGCCACTGGCTGAAACAGATTTTCCATTCATTAACCAATAAAAGCAACATATATACAGAATGACTTCCCATACATTCTCCCCTTTTCTGTTTAAATAAAAAGGAAGCTATTAACTTTAACGTTGTAAAATTACATACAATAAAACAGTGATCAAGCAAGAATTATAGTTACAATGTTGAGATCTATTTTATCTTTTACCATAACTAAGGAAAATTTTAACTATCTATTCTCCAACTCCATCAAAGACCTCAGAACAATAGAATATTACCTAAGTTGATGGAGGTGGGTCTTGTATATATCTGTTGCTTTTATTGGTTAATCAATAAAGAAAACTGCTTGGCCCCGATAGGACTGAAAATAAGATAGGTGGAGTAAACAGAACAGAATGCTGGGAGAAAGAAGCCGAGTCAGGTAGTCGCTATGATTCTCCCACTCCAGACAGACGCAGGTTAAGATCTTTCCTGGTAATCCAGCTCGTGGTGCTACACAGAAAATTAAAAATGGGTTAGATCAATATGTAAGAGCTAGCCAATAAGAGGCTGGAACTAATGGGCTAGGCAGTGTTCAAAAGAATACAGTTTCCGTGTAATTATTTGGGAGCATAAGCTAGCCATGTGGGCGGCCGGATGCCGGGGATGCAAACCTGCGGCTCTTATTACAACAGAGTGGCGCCCAACATGGGGCTTGAACCCATGACCCTGAATACAGTTTCCATGTAATTATTTGGGGGCATAAGCTAGCCATGTGGGCGGCCGGATGCCAGGGACGCAAACCTGCGGCTCTTATTATAACACTAAGTAAACAGGAAATGCATCATAAGCAACTTCCAAGACTTGAATTGACAGAAAAATCTTGCCTGGATAGTCACCCAAAGTTCTTCTGTACCATTGTAGCATCCAATCTTCAGTCCACAGACCCATAGTATCCAGCAGACTCTTTTGTGAAGCAGGAAATGTCAAAGATAGTTCTACCTATATTGGCAATTTGTCAGTCACTTTTTTTGTGTGTCATGCAGAATGTCTTATAGACATGTTTGTGAAGCAGGAACCCTGAAATACAGTCTCACCTTCTATAGGCAACTTCAACAGTTATTTTTTTGTGAACCCTGCATGTCCAGTTCATACAAGATAACATCAAGCAGTCCAGGCAAGAACAGTTTCTTCCTAAGTGATTAACCAACTCCATAAAGAATGTCTTCAATGCTCATCATCTTCTTGAAGTAGATTGGTGCTGCCAGGAGCATATGTGTCTCACTATCATGAAAAGTCCTAAATTCTTAAAACATTTAAATGCCATACTCTGTTAGTCTATGAAAAGTTTGAAGAAAAACTATCCATATGACTCTCTATTAATCTGTATTTCTTAATTATACATTTTATTTTTAAATGAGCTGTACAAACACAATATCTTAATCAAGAGCAGAAATATGCATATAACAAAATTGACCTTAAATTTGTATCATTAAACCAAGATCCATACCAATGCAAAGTTTTCATCTCTATAGCATACCCCCTTTAAATATCAAAAAATATTTATGAACAACCATTTAGGGAATTTGGATGTAGTTCTCTTCAAATTGCTTCCTGCATTTTTTTGGACAAATTAATTTTTGGGGGGTACTTATGGCAGCCTTTCATGAGGTCTTGTTCCATCAAACCACATTAGTCTGGAAAGATTCTACAGTTTCTCCTCCTCTGTGAAAACAAAAGAAGAGCCTCTTTTCAAAAGCAACAAATCCTTAGACCCAAATTTTAAAGTCAAGATACCTTTCAAACATATATGTTGGTTTTGCTTGCAGCTCATATAATGAAATGTCTCTCTGTACTTAGTGCCTTGAAAATCAAATAATTTAAAGAAAGCACAGTGAATACATAACCCAAATTCTCTGTGTGTATTCCATCTTTACATGGCTTATTTTTCTTTACTCCCTTTAATCTATGACTATCTGTACTTTGTCTCTTTAAAAACTTTGTTTTTTTTAATATTTACTTATTTTTATACCTATACTCTTTTTCTTCTCTCTCTCAAGCCTACATATATTTATCCAACAGTGTGATTCATTTAGAGGTCATTTTCATCTGTGTCTGTCTTTATTGTGTATCTGTAATTATTTTTTCACTAGAAGTGACTTTAAAAAAATGCTAAGCAGGAATGGCTAGGGCAAACACAGCTCTGCCTGTTTTCTCTGCCCAGTTCCAAAGGGTGGAGGCATGTTTGCTTCCTCTGTGTACCATTCACATTGCCCCATTTTGAGGCACACAGCAGGTCTATATTGCCATTAAGCAAGTTGTAGCACTCTGTCCACAAACCCCATTTAAATGTTTGGTGGCCAGACCTCCAGAAATAGTCAGAGCCATTTGTGCTGGCAAACAAGTATGCCACAATTTTGAAACTGTTTGCTACCACTAAATCAGGGAGACCTCTCTTAAAGGAGCTGCAGCATGACAACAGCAAGCAGAGCCCAGCCTCCCCCAAAGAAATGCAGATGCTGCTAAACTTTGGTTTTCAGTGTCTTTTTAGTGTCTATAATTCCTTTCCAAACCTTCTCACTGAACAAAGTAGTATCAATATACAAATCATCTTAAGCAGGAATAGAAAAATAATTGGAGAGTTGGACCTTGGTGTTGCAGACCTTTCATTCCTAGCACTCAGGAGGCAGAGGTAGGTGGGTCTCTGTGAGTTTGAGATCAGTCTGGCTGGTCTACAAAGCAAGTTCCCGGACAGCCAGGTATGTTGCACAAATAAATCCTTTTTCAATGCTCTCCAAAAAGACGAGAGAGAGAGAGAGAGAGAGAGAGAGAGAGAGAGAGAGACCCATAACCTTAGTTATTATCTAGTTATATATCAGAAGAAACCACACTCATGGCAAGTTACCCTCAAATTTCATTGGCTAAATGGATCGAGTTCCCACAACATACATTAATGCCATTCTTGCACATATAGACATGCTCATTCCACATTGTGTAGGCAGGGACTTCCTTGCCTCTGTCATGGTGCATTCTCCCAGCTACTTTATCTTATACTCTTGGAACTTTCGAATAATCCCCAAAGTAGCACTGAGATTAAACTGCGTACCATAGAATTTAGCTTATACATTCATTTATTTTTTTTAGTATAAACTAAATTTTAACAATGAAAATGTCAGTAGACAAGCTAGCATGGAGAGTGGAAGTCATAGGGGTCCCCCAAAAAAGAACTACAGAAATCTAATGCTTGCTGAAAAATAAATAATTATCTTCTCCCATTGATGAGTCCTCGAATGGCTGTCTAATACAAAGTGATTAGACCTGAAACTCTATATGTGTACCACTCATATAGATGTACGGTAAAGCTTTTAAGGCACTACTAGAGGTCAAACTCTGGTAATCAGGCTTTCATGACAAGCATCTTGATCTGCTGAGCCAAAAAATTAAATTATTGATCAATTAAATATAGACAGGCCAAAAAGTAAATTTCAGTAAATAGTATGACCTCAAATTCTCAATTTTTTTCCTGATTTTATTCACTCCAAATATGTTTTATTGAAGTCTCATGTGGCTGCTGATGAGCAGAACTGTGGATTCAGCAGTCACAGAACTATTAACACCATCAGGCAGATGTTAAAGTCTCTCGTCAGCCCTTTTCCCCTTTCTAGACCATGAGCTCTGATACCACTTCTCCTCAGGCCACCACCACCTCTGCCATCGTGTTCTGCACTTACAATCACACTGAACATTTGCCAAGGGCAGAAAAAACAGTTCAGAAGAGTTTTTACTTCTCCTCCTCTCATCTCCTAGTAAGTATCAGAAGTTGAGCCTTATACTGTTTCTTTTTTTTTTATATACTGTTTCTTTTTATACTAAGCATGGCAGCATCTTACTTTTGGCCCAAATTACTCCGTAATTAAGGAGACTCCGTTTATTTTATCTTAATTAAAAACTTTATTCCAGAATAATTATTCTAGTTTACTTAAAATTTCTGTTTTGATTTTAAAGTCATTTCTACCTATTTGAGCCAGCTTTCCTTCTGTCTTGAAGAATAATTACAATCAAACCACTTCATCTCTAGGAACTATTTAGTTCATTTTCTTTCCTGGAAAATACTCAAATTTTACATACATAAATACATACATACCTACATACATACACCTACATACCTACATACTCTTAAATACACACACTTACACGGAAAGACACACATACACCCACATACACACCAACACACACACATATATACACACTCATAGAATCTCCATTTCTTTCATGAACCTACTTGTATTGATTTTTTGGTCATGTGAAAATATCAAATTTTACTGCTATGAAAGATTTTCAAATGCTAAATCTAGAGCTAAACTTCCTTACATTCGATGATCTATTATGTCATTTGAAAACTAGCAACATTTTATTGACAAAGAAATACTTCCTTCACTTATTTATAGCTTAAAACCACACAGATTATTCTTTGTTTTGTGAGCCTCTGTTTAAGGTGGGATCTACCTGCTTACTGTGTGTACCAGTTTTTATTACCCACTGGACAGTGAGAGATTGTCTTGGCTGATGATTATGCCTCTGTGGTAGTACACTTTCTATGCAACAAGAACAGGTCTTTAGAAGAAACAGTGTCTGAATAAATGAGCAGCATTTCTCCATGGTTTCTATTTCAGTTCCTGATTGAACATCTCTCATTGATGGTTATGACCCGGAGGTTTAAACCAAACACTTTCTTCCTCTAAATTGCTTTTGATTAAAGTGTTTTATCACAGCACCATAAACAAATAAATAAATAAACATATAAATAAATAAATAGTATGGTGAGTTTAGGTGACTCTAATATGTAACATATATTTCAGAGATTGTTTATTTAAAGTCAATTAGAACTTCATGGTTTTTTAAAATAAACCTCATTTAAGTCTATTTACAAAATTAGGAGGTTAGATTACAGAAGTTTAGAAAAATGAACTGGAATATTGTTTTTCTCAACTTTAGAGTACATTTTTTTCTGTGATGTAAAACTCTACTAATATTTGACTTTTTCCCCACTGTTCAGTTCTGCAAGTTTACCTGAGAATCACTATAGCAGTGGTCTCAATGGGAACAGAGGCAGATTTGCCCTTGAAGGGACATTGGGTAATATCTAGAGACATTTTGATTGCCATCTCTGCTGTGGATACTATCATTCAATATATTGAGGTCAGGGTTGTTGCTGAACATCTTGTAATGCATTAGACGACCTCCCACAGCAAAATTTCTGCCCCAAAATATGAGTGATGACAAGGTTGAAAAGTCCTTCATAAGATAAGCATCTAAAAGTGGAAAAGTTCAAAAATAATCTTTTAACCACCAACTTATAAATATATGCCATTTGACAATTTAAGAAGAAATCACTGGAGTACAAATGATCTATTTTTTATTTGCAATGCTATAGTATCTTAATTAAAATAGTTCAGAAAAAAAATAACACAAAGAAGTTCAGTAAATCCCCGCTGTTTTTAGGAAGAATCCTACTTGGTATCATCTTTTTTCTTTTAATGTTGATGATTTCATGCATGAATATCAAGTCTACCTCCAGATCCTTCATTTCTATTTCTTCCTTAAACCCCTCTTTTCCCTCCTAATTCATGCATTCTCTTTCTTCCTTACTCTTTCTTTCTTTCCTTCCTTTCTTCTTTTTATGATATCCATTGTACATACTTAGTATTACTTGTGGTACATGTGTAGCCTTTCAGGAGGTGCTTACTACAAGAAAGTCTACCCTCCCTTCCTGAGCAGCCATCTCAGACAATATCTCCTAGATGAGGGGTGGAGCTTCAGGAGCCTCTCCATGATCGAGGCAAGAATTTGACTGACTTGCTTTTGTGCAGTTTTCATATATCCAGTCATTCAGTGAGAGCCTGTCATGTTCTGCAAATACTGTTTGCCTGAAAATATGTAGGATGCTACAATATTTTCATCCTCTCTTCCATGATAATCTTTGAGTATTGAAGAGGAGGCTGTAGTATGGATGTGACACTTAAGAGAGTTCTTTTTTAGTGCTTTCTAATGTTCATTTTCAATATGGAATAAAAATAATGTACAGAGTCTATAAAAAAAAAGAGAGATTAGAACTCCACAGTCTTCTGCTTTTTGCTTCTTGGCTAATTGTGGGTCTGTGTATTAATCACCATCTACTTCAAAAAAAGTTTCTCTGATGAGGGTTGAGAGGTATAGGGAGTCAAGTCAAAGCAAGAATTCCATTTATTACTGTGAGTGTCAGCTTATAAAGGTTAAGTGACATGGTGTGATATGGGGGTACCTCCAGTCAATGAGAGACAGCCAAGCCCTCCTTCAGGCTGGAGGAGTGTCTGCCTAGCTTTTACTGTCTCATCCTCTCTTGGCTTCCTTGAACTTGAGCCAGGCTTTTCTCTGTCCTACAGGCCTTGAGGGACAGGCCCTGAAATAATTTTGACCCAACAAAAGCTCACAGAAAACATATGTACAAAACCTCAAATAACTGTGCTAAAGATATCCTTACATACCAATAAACGTATAGTTTTGTCTTCTGCTCCTCCAGTAATGTGTGTGTTCCTCTATGAAAACCCTCACCTATATCAATAAATACAGTTTCAGATGAGATTCATTAATAGCCATCTTAGTTCTGAATATGTACAATTACTAGCATTGTTTTATCTCTCTCGTAAATGTTATAGCTTGGCATTAATTAGCATTAAATCTTCTCACTCTAAAGCTTTAACTCATCTATGCTCTACTCAAGAGTCAAAATATAGCTCCTATCATTACACCTTTGAGTTTAAAATTCTTTGAAATATCAAAACATCAAGATTTTATATCAGCTTCACTTCTGACAGAACTAACAAATAACATTTATTCCATAACTATTTAGAACATGCAAATGTTCTCAAAAATTGTATATCATCTTATGAAGCCAAACTTTATACTCTGAAATCTATATCAATATTCAGCTATCACACATCTGTTCACTTATAGTTTTCATGTATATTGACATTAAAAAATATACTTTTTAATTCCCCACTTTTACAGTGATTTTCAAGTGAGCAATAGTAATTGTGAGTGACGCAGAGGATTCACTAATGAGAAGACATTTCATAAAGAAATATAATAGAAATTATTTTTTTCATAAAAAATATAATAAAAAAGTGACTATCCATTTGTAGTGCATAACTCTACTGGGTAAACCATCAGATTTAATTTAATAACGAATCTTGAGTATAATGAAAGATGATCTCTGTGAAATACTGAATTGATTAGGCATCAAGTTCATGCATTAGAAAGTTTAAATGTGAGAAGTGATCATACAAACAAAAAAATTTATACACATAGCATATAGGAAAAATGGCTGATTTATGAGAGTGAAGAAAAACTTCTCTTCAGCTTCTTCTTTGTAGCCTCACCATTTAACTTGTACACTTAAAAAGATCCCATGCCAATTAGGGCAGAGTGCTTGGAATTCCCTTATTCTCTGAACCTTCCTGAGCTGTAGTCTCTGTCTTAACGGCCCTCTTCTGTAAGAAGTCTCTTGAAGGAGATTTGAGCAATGCATGTCATTTAATCTTCATAACATTTCCACAATAAGCAATTTTATTTTCTGCACTTGGACTCATGTAACTGAGCATTAATAATTTTAAAAGATAAGTCATGAATTATAATTTTCAGGGTTGAATCCTTTATATCAACTTTTAAAAAAATAAATTAATTGAATAAGCAAATTTTATTAAAAATAACTCCAACAAAGCTAGAGTTTTTCCAGCATATTTAATCCCTGCTTAATATCCTGCTGTTATTAAGTCACCAAGATTTAAGTGGCATGTTAAATTGCATCAAATTAAATATTTGAACTGTTTCCCATACTAGGGAAATACCGATATTTGCCAGTAATTTTTGCATTTATTATCAAAGTAAGAAAACTATCTTGACCCCTGTACTCAAAATTAGAATACTAAACAGCATGTTTCTTCAAATAGCATGGATTTATTTGGCAAGACAATATTTTCGTGACAAATGCCAAGAACAGTCAATTTCATACAAGTTTATTGATGTATAAAATCCAGATTTGTTAACATTTGTGAATTGTTCCTTTTCTGTTACTAAAGTATTAAATACAAACACACTGAGACGCCTTTAAAATACTTTATAATCATCTCTAATAGATGCTTTTATTTATAGTAAGTTTTTTCTTTTCTCAACATCAATCTAATATGTATTATAAATCTTGAATATGAAAATTGGAAATTATAATTTTATTCAAAACAGATTTAAGATGATTACAATAAATTCTGATCCTCAATGAAATGTTTGTTGTTTAAACAACTTCTAGAGATATTTTATATTACACATACATTATGAATTAATATATATGTTAACATTGGGAAAATAAACAATAGATCCATTTATTGACAGCTATGGTTGATGTGGTTAAGTAGAAACATATAGTGAAATATGTAGATTAAACACATTAGGGAAAAAGTTAAAGCCCATCAATTAAGCAGTAGAGACAATATTGGACCTTCATATGGAAGAGGATTGATAGTATTCATGGTGAAACTGTACCAGGCTCCTTTCAAATTGTAATAAATCCAAGAATCCTGTCTCCTTGTCAAAACAGAAGCCATATTTGAGAAATGAAGACAAAAGAAAGAATTTAAAAAATGCCAGGACAGATACTTTGGAACTAGACAACAAACTGGTGAGCTCTTCCTTGGGGAGGACCAGCTCTCTAATTCCCAGCTTTACCTAGCTGCTCCTAATTACTCATGTGGAGTTGAGGCCTCATGGGCTTTTCTTCATCAAGTTTTGAATCTTCACTGGTATCACCTTTGTTTGGCTTATGTTTGAACACTCATGTTGGTATTGGTGGGAATTTAAGGGCATAGACACTTATGTTACTCGGAGACACACTCTCCCTACACACTCTCTCATCCTCTGTCTTTTCCAAACTAACAACCCTCTATTCTGCAATGTCCCCTGAGTCTTAGGTGCAAGAGTGTTTTGTGGATGTATCCATGGCAACTGGGATCCATAGCTCTGCATTTTGTTTGGTTGTGGTTTCTGTAGTAAACTCTCTCTGTTACAAAGAGAAGTTTTGTTTATGAGGGTTGAAGACTCCAAATATATGTGGGTATAATGAAAATTTTTTTTATAGATCATTGTCAGATATTGTGCTGGTTTCGTATATTAGAGGCTGTAGATTTTCCTTTAGTAACCATGGTTTCATCAGCACAGATTCTTAGTTAAGTTTTCAATAACAGGAATGGTATTCCTCCTGTTAAGCAGTAAACCCTTTAAACATATATGTGAATAACATATTTACTCAACAGATTATACTTAGCAATATTTGTATATAAAGATTTTTATTCATTCAATAACAATTAATGCAAAAAGAGGCCATGAATATGAAGGGACATTGTTAGGGGTATATGGGAGGGTTTGTATGAATGAAAGGAAAAGGAGAAATGCTGCATTTAAATTACAGTTTCAATGAGTTCTGAATATTTAATTTTATAATTCTTCTATATTTTAATCTGCTTTCTCTCTGTTTCTGTCTCTCTCTCTTGTCTGTCTCTCCCTCTCTCTTTCTGAGTGTGTGTGTGTGTGTATGTGTATGTTTGTTTGTGTGGTGTATTTGAGATGTTGTGTGTCCTGATGTATATGTCTCTATCTTATACCTCAAGACAAGGTCTCTTATTGAACAAGGATCTAGACTGGCAGTCAGCAACCCAAGAGAGTCTCCAGTCTCTCTCCATAGTTGATGCTACAGATGTAGGTATCACTATGCATGACTGGAGAATTGCACTGGCATTCTCATGTTTCCACAGTAAGCCCAGGAATCCCCTGGGCCATGCCCTTAGCTCCAATTTACATATTGGCGAATAATAGTTTTCCTGTCATAAATTATTTTATTTCTTCATATGCAGATAAAAAGAAACCAGAGTTTTGTTTTAGGAAAGCTTCCATTCTTGTTCTCATGGTTCATATCCTAGAAGCAAAATCCTTCATGTTCAGAATATCAAAAATTAAGCAAGTTTAGTACCCAATAAACTAGAAAAGTCTGATGTGGTAACAGATTATGGCAAAACTAAGAATGAATTAATTGTTAATGACCTTATTTATTGAAAAGTTACTAGGTCTAGAGAGTTATAAATATTCACGCAACCTGTTCCATTAGGGTTTCTTAAGGTTTTATGTTGAAACATTTCACTATGGGAACCTCTTAAGAAGACAAATTCTCAGAGGGAACAAACTTCAACTAGTTTTGCATTTAACAATACATATTTAAATAAGCTTGATAGAAGAGCGTAAAATTCTTTTGAAAACTGCTACACTAAAATATCGAAATGTGGTTTCAGGAGCTTCAACTTCTCTGAACTCAGGCAGATAATTATTGTTGATAATTTTATATGCTTCCTAGCACACACCAGATTTATTTTTACTGCACTGAAATGTCTCTAAGATATAAGCTACTTTATGCACTAAATAAGCTTCTCTTTAAATAATGAATTATATATTTTAAGACTGTCATTTTAGAGAACTTTTTCCATTATTTTTGAAAGTGGAGAAATAAGGACATTCAAACAAATATAAATACATATATGTAAAAGATGTAAATCCAAAATTGCAAGCAAAATGTTAAATTTGTAAGTACATTTAAAGAGAGAATGCTGTTGAATAAAAAATACAAAGCTTTCTTATAAAATGCAAAATTCTAGAATATGATAAAATCTTTAACAGTGTAGCTGTGAATCAGAAACACTAACAAGACCCATGTTATGATAGGGACATTCTAGTTAAGTCTACCTGTGATCTTTTTGGGAAATTGACAAAGAAAGCAATGAATAAATAAATAAAAGTTAAATACTGAGTTAAGCTAACCAGGCCAGCAGAAGAGTGAGAAGCTAAAGCATCCTTAAGACGGTAGCAAAGTGATATATATAAAACACAGTCAGTGGTTAGGGCCATTCTTGTATGGAATGCCACATGTCCCAATGTTACAGGGTCCTCATACATCATCACCAACAGATCAATTTAGAGTACGTGCCTACCATTTCTTTGATCATCCATTCTATTTGTCTTTATTGTGTCAACCCTTGAAGGATTATTCCTCCATAATCAGCAATACTATGCACAAACAAGGTGAATTCACAATCCTTTGTTAATGCTTTCCTATGTCATAACTGTCGTGCATATGCACCTATACTCTTAAATTTTAAGTGTTAGAAGTCATTCAATTTGCATCACATTTTTTAACATAAAAACTAGAGTCTGCTTGTGATTTAGCTAGTTAAACATCTTCTAAAAAATCATGACTCATTCTCCATTTAACTGAGTTTTTCTTCTTTTTCAGAAATTGCTTCATCATGGGAAGCTGACAGGCATGGTGTGTGTTGCTATTTCCCAGAAAAGAGAAAAAAGAGAATTTCAGGTATTAAATACATATTTTTGAAATTAATCTCTGTCTATGTCATGCTGCTTCTGGTGACAGTGACTATCGTGGTATGATTTCTAAGAGGACACTCTGCAGGACAGTCCCTTTCCTACCTTCTCTTCCAGTATTTCTTTTGGTTTAAGGTCTTTCTGAAAATTCTGACTCATAATAATATTATAGATTCATCTATAATAATGGTGTTGTCTATTTATTTGAAATATCCTGGCATAAACATCTAATCTGATAATGCCCAGTACTCAGTGTATTTCCTTCTATTACAGTCATGAATGCCTGGAGAAGAAGGGATATTAATTCTCTGAGGGAATGCCTCCGAAGTGGAAACTTGACAACACACATACATGTCTATCTAATGTTGCACTTTCATGTACCAGTCTTTGACACACACTTCTGTATAGCAGAGATCATAGCAAAGAAGTTGGGCCTTTTGCTGAAGAAGTTAAAGTAACCATATAGTAGTTAATTATTTCGAAGAGATTGAAGAGTATTTACACACACTGTCCTATGAACTTTATCCACAAAGAAATGCTTTTTAGTTGCATGTGTTCTCTACAACTGACCACTTTATATCATCTTGGTTAGAACCATAGTGCTGGAACAGTACTTTCTCATTAGAATTTTCTTTCAATATTTTCATTACTTTTTTATTTTTATTTATTTATTTTTTAGAGAGGAAACATTTATTTTGGTTTACATCTTGAGAATGCAGCTCTGGTCATGGGGAAGTAGGGGTAACAGAAACTTGAAGTAGGTGGTTACACTTCATCCACAGATGAGAAATAGAGAGCAGTAGATGTTCATGCTCAGATTGCTTCCTCCAGTTTATCCCATCAGAGACCCCAGCCCATGATGGCGCCTCAATTAACTTACTCTAGAATATCCAGTGCAGGTATGCCTGGAGGCTGATCTAATATAAATAATCCCTCACAGGTGTGCCCAGTGTCTTGCCTCTCTGGTGATTATAGGTTTTGTTTAGCAGGAGATAGAAACTATCACAATTCTTTTTTTTATTATTTTTTTTATTTATTTATTTTTGTTGAAAAAATTTTCGCCTCCTCCCCGCCTCCCATTTCCTTCCCCTCCTCCCACTCCTCTCCCCCTCCCCCCACTCCTCTCCCCTCCCCCTCTCCTCTCCCCCTCCCCCCACTCCTCTCCCCTCCCCCTCTCCTCCCCCCCCTCCGGCTCCATTCCCCCTCCCATTTCCTTCCCCTCCTCCCACTCCTCTCCCCCTCCCCCCACTCCTCTCCCCTCCTCCCACTCCTCTCCCCCTTCCCCCACTCCTCTCCCCTCCCCCTCTCCTCCCCCCCCCCCCCCCCCCCGGCTCCATTCCCCCTCCCTCTCCAGTCTGAAGAGCAGTCCGGATTCCCTGCCCTGTGGGAAGTCCAAGGTCCTTCCCCCTCCATCCAGGTCCAGGAAGGTGAGCATCCAAACAGGCTAGGCTCCCACAAAGCCAGTTCACGCACTAGGATCGAAACCTAGTGCCATTGTCCTTGACTTCTCATCAGCCCTCATTGTCTGCCATGTTCAGAGAGTCCGGTTTGATCCCATGCTTATTCAGTCCCAGTCCAGCTGTCACAGTGGGTGGGTGCACCCCTCGCGGTCCTGACTTCCTTACTCATGTTCTCCCTCCTTCTGCTCCTCATTTGGACCTTGGGAGCTCAGTCCAGTGCTCCAATGTGGGTCTCTGTCTCTATCTCCATCCGTCGCCAGATGAAGGTTCTAAGGTGATATGCAAGATATTCATCAGTATGGCTATAGGATAGGGTCATTTCAGGTTCCCTCTCCTCAGTTGCCCAAGGTGGGGACATCGCCCTGGACACCTGCGAGCCCCTCTAGAGTCAAGTCTCTTGCCAACCCTAAGATGGCTCCCTTAATTGGGATATATATTTCTCTATTCCCGTATCCACCCTTCCTATATCCCAACCATCCTATTCCCTCAAGCTCCCCCCATCCTCCCCTTTTCACTTTTCTCACCCCATTTCCTCTTACCCCCATCCCACCCCAACCCCAAGTTCCCAGTTTTTGCCTGGCAATCTTGTCTACTTCCCATATCCAGGCAGATGACTATATGTTTTTCTTTGGGTTCACTTTCTTATTTAGCTTCTCTAGGATCACAAATTATAGGCTCAATGTCCTTTATTTATGGCTAGAAACCAATTATGAGTGAGTACATCCCATGTTCATCTTTTTGGGACTGGGTTACCTTACTCACCATAGTGTTTCTATATCCATCCATTTGCATGCAAAATTCAAGATGTCATTGTTTTTTACTGCAGAGTAGTACTCTAATATGTATATATTCCACACTGTCTTCATCCATTCTTTCACTGAAGGGCATCTAGGTTTTTTCCAGGTCCATATCTATCACCATGCACAAAACTCAAGTCCAAATGGTTCAAAGACCTCAATATCAATTTGAATACACTGAACCTGATAGAAGAGAAAGTGGGAAGTACTCTACAACTTATGGGCACAGGAGATCACTTTCTATGTATAACCCCAGCAGCACAGACACTAAGGGAAACATTGAACAAATGGGACCTCCTGAAACTGAGAAGCGTCTGTAAAGCAAAGGACACTGTCACTAAGACAAAAAGGCAACCCACTGACTGGGAGAAGATCTTCACCAACCCTACAACAGACAAAGGTCTGATCTCCAAAATATATAAAAGAGCTCAAGTAACTAGACTTTAAAATGCTAATTAACCCAATTAAAAAGTGGGGCACTGAATTGAACGGAGAATTCTCAACAGAAGAAATTCAAATGGCCAAAAGACACTTAAGGTCATGCTCAACCTCCTTAGCAATCAGGGAAATGCAAATTAAAACAACTTTGAGATACCATCTTACACCTGTCAGAATGGCTAAAATCAAAAACACCAATGATAGCCTTTGCTGGAGTGGTTGTGGAGTAAGCGGTACACTCATCCATTGCTGGTGGGAATATAAACTTGTGCAACCACTTTGGAAATCAGTGTGGCAATTTCTTAGGAAATTCGGGATCAACCTACCCCAAGACCCAGTAATACCACTCTTGGGAATATACCCAAGAGATGCCCTATCATATGACAAAAGTATTTGTTCAACTATGTTCATAGCAGCATTGTTTGTAACCATCCCAATTCTATGTCTATTTGACACCAAACGTTTCAGTCTTAAACCATAACCTGACTCCTTTTGTCCCTTGAGTCTCATGGTTATCTCAGAATGCAAAACACACTCAGTTCCAGTTTCAAAATTCCCACAGTCTTGAACAGTTCCCACACTGTTGAATAATCCAAAGTACAAATCTTCAATTCAAGACAATCTCTTAACTGTATGTGAATTAATTTAAAATAAAATTACATATCTACTTTCGATATACAATTGCCTATAAAATAATTACATAATTTCTCCATTTCCTGCTTCCTTCAAACCTTTCAATAATCCGGCTCCTCACACTATTTCAAATTTATGGCCCATTTCATTCATCATTGTTACATGATGAATGAAATCATCATGTATTTATACATATAAAATATGTATAGAAATATATTTCCAAATATATTCTTCTCAGTTTGTTTAATATTACCCATGCTTGCTTTACAGTAAACTCTCCAGTAACAGAAGAAATGATCATGTTAAGTACATGAAGCCATACTGAGACTCCTTCAGTTGAATCTCCACTTCATTCATCTCAAAGGTAAATATAGTCTATAAAACTATTGCTATATTTCAAATCATTTGGGTTTAGTTTACCATGATCTTATTGTTTTTTAGTATCTTACTGTGTTTATCAGGGATACTATCTGAGAATACAGTCATAATTCTCTCTACCTGTCATCTATCTATCTACTATATACATAGTCTCACTATACAAGTCTATATACTTGTTTATATGTATATATATATATATACACACACATAAAAGCATACATATATTATATACATTCTTGCATGGCCTTTTCTATATAGAATAAAATGCTACACTTTATTACTTCAATGTTAAATGGAAAATGTAAAGGCTATCCTTTACATTTATAAACAGTGTCTGGGAAGTTATTTTTGCAAATACTGATGGTTTGTTTCTATAGAATTTTTATACAACACATCTTTTATGGCATTATTAGCCTTAAAAACCTGGTCTAGACAAATTAAGCTAAAACAGGTCTGGCAAGTTAGCTTTCACAGTTCTGGAAGGTGCTGTGCAGGCAACTGCAGAAGTGAAAACATCTGGAGTCTTACCAACCTGTCAAAGCTATCAACTGTAAAATCAACCTACAGCACAAGACATCTGCACTGCGGCAATGATGGCAAAGCCCTTATGAGGCAGCCAACTGCACTCTGGATTTGGAGTCCTGTTGGAGCAGGTTGCTTATTCATCCCAGCTGTCCAAAACCAAAACAACCACACAGAAAATGTATTGATTAAATTACTGTTTGGCTCATTAGCTCTAGCTTTTTATTGGCTAACTCTTACATATTAATTTAATCCATTTTTGTTAATTTGTATATTGCCATGAGGTTGTGACTTACTGGATAAAGTTCTGGCACCTGTCCAGCGGTACTACACGGCTTCTCTCTAATGCCACCTCCTTTCTCCCAGCATTCAGCCTAGTTTTCCCTGCCTAGCTGTGTTCCCCTATAGCTCTGCCCAAAGCAGTTCTTTTATTTATCAGTGGTAATCACAGCACACAGAAGGAAATCCCACATCACCTCACCTTTTCTGTTTAAATGAAAAGGAACATTTGAACTTTAACATAGTAAAATTGCATATTACAAAACAGGTATCAAGCAAGAATTACAGTTATAATATTTATATCTACTTTATCTTTTATCATAACTAAGGAAAACTATATTATTACTATCTACTTTTTAATTCCATCAAAGACTCCAGAAGGATATAATATTACCTAAGTAAACAGAAAGTGCATTATAAGCAACTCTTAAAAGTCTAGAATTGACAGAGAAATCTCGCTGCCTGGACAGTTACCCAAAGATCTTCTGTACCATTGGGATATCCATCTTCAGCCTACAGGCCCATAGTATCCAGCAGACTTTTCCATGAATCAGAAAATTTTAAAGAGAGTTCTGCCTATATTGGCAGTTAGTCACTATTTTCTGTGTCCTGCAGAAGAATGTCTGGCAGACTTTTATATGAAGCAGGAACCCTGAAGGATGGTCTTACCTTTAGGCAAGTTCATCATTCATTTCTCTGTGTGTCCTGCATATGCAGTTCATTAAGCAGTTCAGGAAAAAGCAGTTTTTTGAAGGAGCCTCTTCGATGCATCTTCCTCTTGAAGTTACTGATGCTGCCAGAAGCAGATGTGTCTCATTGTCATGGAAAGTCCTAAGATCTTAAAATTTTTAGATGCCATAGTCTGTAGTCTTCGAAAGTTTGAAGAATGCCTATCCATCTGAAATACATCTCTGTACATCTGAAAAAAATCTAACAAACATGACTACAAGCTTAACTATTATAGATGCTTATCTATTAACCTATATTTTTAAATTATACATTACATTTCTAAATGAGCTGTACAAACACAATACCTTAATCAAGATCAGAAATACATGTATAATTTTGTTATACATAAATTTGTATCAATAAAGCAAGATCCGTACCAACCCAAATTTCTATAATTTTTAAACATAAACAAACATTTATAAACAATATTTGGGAATTTGGGCATAATTCTTTAAACTGCTTCATTCTGACTGGGGGCACTGTTAATTAGATCTTTTATGGTATATCCTGTATGATAGATTTATCTCAGTCATCAGTTAGGTGAAGTAATTTTTGGGAGGTGTTTACAGCAACTTCTTAGTGGGTTTTGATCCATCAAACCATATTAGTTTGGAATTAATCCATAGGTTTTTAACTTTTGTGAAAAGAAAAGCAGAATCTCTTTTCCAAAGCAACATATCCTTATATCCATACTTTGAAATCAAAATACCTTTAAAGTACATATGTTGGTTTATTTTAGCAATCCTCAGAATTAAATGTCTCTCTGCAGTAAAAAAATTAAAGAAAACACAATAATATACATAATCCAGACTCTGTGAATTTTTCATTTTTATGTGGCTTATTCTTTTTTACTTCCTTTAATCTATTAGTGTATTCTGTCTCCTTAAAGTCTTTATATTTTTTAAAACCATTTACTGTTTTATATAACTGTCTAGATTTTTTTCTCTTCCAACCCTATGTACCTTTATCCAACATTATAACTATTTAGAGGTCTTTTATGTCTGAATCTGTCCTATTGTCTATTAATTCAATCACTGTTTGGCTCATTAGCTCTAGCTTCTTATTGGCTATCTCTTACATATTAATTTAATCCATTTTTATTAATCTGTGTATTGCCATGAGGCTGTAGCTTACTGGACAAAGTTCTGGCATCTGTGTTCAGCGGGGCTACATGGCTTTGCTCTAACTCCACCTCCTTTCTCCCAACATTCAGCTTAGTTTTCCTCATCTAGCTCTGTTGCCCTGTGACTCTGTTATAGGCCCAAAGCAGTTCCTTTATTTATCAATTATAATCACAGCATACAGAGGGAAATCCCACATAAGAGTCCACTTTAAAGAACGGGCCCATCTCTGGTACTGTAAAATCAATAAAAATGCTACCTTGGGAAGGGGCCAAAGGTATTTATTATTGTTCAGCTAAGTCGACAGGTTGTCAAACTGCCTGCTTAATCTTTATTGTTTTAATCAGTAGTTTAATACTACACTTAGCCTTAGTCAGAGAAGTGTTTTTTCCAATGATTATTGGAATACACAGACTCTGACATATTGAAGGTGCTAAAAATGTGGTTGAATGAGTGCTTAACTCTGTCAACAGTGCCTTTACACTTGTGATGGAAGTTTAGGAAGCACTGAAGAAAAGAGTAGAAAAAAATGTAAGAGTCATAATGTACACTATGAAATGCTGCTTTTTGATCATGACCCAGCCATTGCATTCATGAGCTGCAGAAACTTCAATTGCCTGCACTGGGTTTTCAGAAGATTAAGCTTGCAAACAATCAATCATTGATGCAGAAGGAGCTCATTGGGCTTCACCTTTTCCTGCTGAATGAACTATTGATGATTCAGGGGCATAGACGGGAATAATTATCTTCAGTTATGTACCCACTGGTGAGCCCACCAGGCTCTAATGGATGTCTCCAAAACCATTGTCCCACAGATGGCCCTGCTTAAATGCAGAGGGTCACAAAAGCCTACAAAATTAAACAAAATGACATGAACATTGGCAAATGGCATGTGGTGAGATGAGTCATTGAGAGTGGTGGGAAAAGGATAAAGACGATAGGAAGTGAACATTATCAGAATGTGTCCAATATATATGTGAAATTGTCAAAAAGAAATTTAATAGTAAAAACACAGGTTCTGGTTGTCAACATTGTCTATATACTTCACAATAACCTTATTTTCTCATCTTTACAATTTTGAGATAATATTTTGAATGTATCTAAATATTTTGTTTATTGTTAACAATATTATTGCTTATGCATCTAGAAAAGATTCATTATTATTTGAGAAGAATACTGTCTGTTTTTTTTTTATTTTATTATTGCCTTTTAACCACTGTCTAGAACTTAAGTTTGAACTAGCCTAGCATTTTGTAAGTATCTGGCCAAATATTTAACAAGCTTATCAAAAATTAAATAAGCACATACCATACAAACTAGAAACTGTATTCTAAAGAATTTAATTAAATAAAATGTCTTATTTTTATTTTTCCATTATATTTGATTTACTAATATTAATCTAATATTTAATACTTTTAGGAGTGAATATGAATGAGATCTTTGTATTCTCCAAATGATACCATTTTAGTTCTTCCTATCCTATCCAAATAACTTCTTTTTTATTATTATTTTGTTATTTCTCAATACATCAGCTGATCAGAAATCACAAAGCAAGATCATTCCATTCTTAGCATTTCCCTAGCTCTAAGGAGAAATCATTATCCTTTGTTAGTTGAGAAATTTTCATATATATTAGTTGTTTTATTAGAAAGTCTCTGTTCTGGTATGTGGGGTGTTCTTATTAATAGAAACTTTTTTTGTCAAATTTTCTTTGGAAACTATGTGCATAATAATACAGATTTGTTGTTTATTAATTGATGAAGCACTATAGTGATCTTCATACACTTAATCAACCTTGAATTTCTGGAGTAAATCTACATGACTATTTTTTCTATTTCTTTTTTAATATTTTATAGTATATGTATTTTCTTTTTTATTGGTGAGAAGTTGTATACTTTAAAGATACTTATTTGAAAACTCATTTTTCTCTTGTGATGTCTCTGAATTTTGGTACTAAAATACTAGCTGATCATGGAATTCAGGGCAATTGTTTCTTTATCTCTAATTTTTGGTGAAAATGGTTGTATTAATTGTTTGGAAACCTTTCAGCGATTACTACTGAAGTTGTGTGCCTGCTGAAAGGAATTTACCTGCTAATACAGTTCATTTTGGGGCTCTGCTGCTGAGAGAATCTACTTTGGTCCTTTCTAAAATCAGTTTTGGAGTTGGTGTACTACAAGGAATGTCTGAGTTCATCTAAATTAATCTGTACTACAGTTTCCATGGAATTTCTTCTTTTATTAGTATTCCTTTTGGAATCTGTAATGGTATTGATGGGATCTTTTCTTTCTGATATTTATAATCAAGGACTTTGGCTCCTGATTTTTATGCTGTTAAGGCTCACTAGGATTCTTGAGTTCATTCATCTCTTCAAATCTACCAATATTTGCTTAGTTGAGTTTCTTATTGTTGTGGAGAAGAACATGTTCTCTATGTTTTAAAATCATATAGATGCAGATAAAGACATATAAATATAAACAAATATCTTTCCTTCCAAAGTACAGATGTTATCATGAATGGATGTAATTACTGAGCATCAAGACAGGTTTTCATCTATATGTTTAACATTTAATGATTTTGCTAAATTGATCAATTTCTTGGCTTCTGTAAGTCATAGTTTCCATATCAAAAAACACAATTTATGTCCTATAGTTGTTATTTTAGGAGCAATCAGAATCATAAAGACAAAAGCTATATACACATATATACATATGAGTAGAGAGATCACCATTAAAGGAAAATATATGAAAGAGAATTGTTACCATTCATTATAACCCAGTAATACAAAGATATATTCATATTTCTAAGGAGACATTAAGCAATCATATTAAACATAACTCAAATGCTATTTATTCTAAAACACTGCATGTGCTGTTATTTTCTTGACAGAATGAATGATGAGAGTTATATTATATTGTTTTGTAGAAAGCAATGCATGAGATGATTTTTTAAAAGAACAAAATATTAGATCTTTGAATTCACATTTCAAAAATGAATTTTTGCTATTGATTTATTTGTTCTCTTTGATAAATATGATTCATCTTTGATAAATGAACTATAAAAGTCTAGTGTGTTCTTTCTTTATTTTTAATGTGTCAGAATATCAAACACAGTAACAAAAATCTGGAAATTCAAACAAAGGTTAAGTTGATGAGTGTTCATATTGTGTGGGTTGTGCCCAGTATTTCAAAACAAATCCAGAACAAATTTGCGGGTGGTAGAATTGATGAGTTCTTCGCCAGTTAGTAGAGAAAAAAATGATCTCTGACTCAAAGGGCAATCTGATAAAGATAACTTTTTTTTTTTAAATTCAGCTGCTTATAAAGCTTTAATAAAAATGAACAAAAACATATTTTTAAATAAATCTTCAGTTTGATAATACTGTTTCCTAAGCAGTGCAGTGATTGACAAACTAGGCACAAACTATAATCAATTAAGATTTTTTTATCTTGAGATCTATTTTGTCTTTTTCAGCTATATATTTAAGATTTTGTTTTTGGTCCTGAGAGCTATTGTGTCTTTGGAATTTGAGAATGTAAATCAACATTATGTGGGTTGCTGTTGAAAACCTACCTTAAAAGATAACAGTGCAGCTATAAGATCCCTAAGAAATTTTTTGTGGGAAGGAAGCAAAGTGGGAGTGACCTGCCCACATCACTGACAGGGGCTCCAACCTGAGCAGGTCTGCATAGATGATTTTGTGAGCAAAAATTCTGGTAACAATGAAGTGTTTCGAGAATGTAGTGCTTCTTCATAAACCGGGAACCTTTACGAAAGGAAGAAAACAAAAGTAAAGCAGAGTTAATTGAAGTACTTAAAGAAGAAATGGAATAAATTTAACAATAAAGAATGACGTCTTTCAAAGATTAAAAAATGGCCTGTGGGAAACATAGCTTGTTCCAATACAGAGGGGAATTAAGGGATGAGAAACAGTCACATGGCAGGACACTCCACCTCCACAGTGTGACAAAACCCTGGGCCCCTCCTCCAACTCACTCAACTTTTCTAGTCAGTTGGCAGGGGAGTCCCCTGCAGGTAGGCTTCTGTAGAAGGAGCTGCGAGCAGACCTGCTTTTCGTCCTGCCTGGCTCCCGCACGGCTAGCTTTACATCCGAAATAATAACATGGAAACTGTATTCTTTTAAACACTACCTGGCCCATTAGTTCTAGCCTTCTTGGCTAATTCTCATATCTTGATTAACCCATTTCTAAAAATCTCTGTAGCACCACAAGGTGGTGGCTTACCGGGAAAGATTCAGCATGTGTGACGTGGCAGCTGGCTCCATCGTGTCTGACCAACTATGCTTTCTTTCTCCCAGCATTCTGTTCTGTCTACTCCACCTATCTAAATCCTGCCCTATCAAAAAGCCAAGGTAGTTTCTTTATTAACCAATGAAAGTAACAAATAGACAGATGACCGTCCTCCATCAGGCTTCCCCATTACCAAACCCTGCAAGCTAATAGCCCAATTCCACCCTGAAACTCGCCTATCCTCCTGTAACTTTGGTGGAACTCTGAAACACAGCTTGCTACAATGCTGACTGGACAAAGAGCTAGCTACAATACTGAGGGGACCAAAGAGAAGAAAAAACACAAAGACACTGCTGGCCTCATTTGAAGGAAGAGATGGGTAGGTGCCTATGCAAAAATTCATGCAGAAACCAGTAGTAGAGAATTGAGCAAAAGTCACAGTAATTATACAGTGGTCCTTTAGAAGCAAAGGTTATCCTGAATTTAATCTACTGTAGAACAAAAATATTTGGGAATAGACTAGGGTTGTATCAGTGATAGGATACTGGTTTCTCATGCATAAGGACCTAAATTTTACCCACAGAACTGCAAACACTTCCATCTATACTAATCAAGCATACAAGTTTTATCTTTATTCAATTTCATTATTCCCTATGTAAATAATTATACCAAACATTTTTTCACCTCATTTACTTTATGTTTTGCCTTTTAAACAATCTATTTTAAAATGCTCACAGAACTATAAAGTACGTGATTTGCCTAGAATTCACAAGAATGGGTTTGATGTAAAAAGCTGTAATACATATATTATCTGCACAAATATGTGGAAATGATATGCAGGTTAAATATAAATATCATGCTTTTTTCTTTAAGGAACAATAGACTAGTGTATTTTGGTGGTGGGGTGGGTGTGTTGGAGTAGTCCTAGAGATAAGTCACTGTGGATACTAAGGCATGATTATTTTTCAGTGTCTACTACATTTAGTTATCAAGAACATCATAGCAAATTAATGAGTAATAGTTTCTTTCCCTTCATTGCTCTCTTCCTCTTTCTTTTCTATGTTTTAAGGCATTTCTTTATTCTTCCTCAATATTTCATATTCTGGCTTTTTCCTTTAAAAAGAAAACTTATGAGTACCAATTCAGTAAAGTTAGATTCTTTACATCCATAACTACCATGGAATAATAATCCTAGAAAATAAATTAGATTTACAAATCTCTTCAAAAAATACTCTGTTTGAAATAGTTCACAATGTTATTTGGCCTATATTCTAATCTGAGTAAATAATATCAGAAAAGAATTTTTAAAGGGACAAGAATAAAGAAATAACACTCTATTTTATGAGATGAGGGACAAAACATGGAGACAAATGATAAAAGCTCACAAATGGGGTTGAGCTTTTAAGATGGTCCTTAGTGCTAAAAGTTGCTGTGGTTGAAGGACAAGCTAACAGTCTTATATATGAATTGCGCTCTCTCTTCTCCTTGAATTTGTAATAAATAATTTCCAGTAGAATCAACTCTAATGTGGCAGAAAACCTCAACCCCTGCCAAAGTGGGCTAGATCCAGACTCTTATCGATAGCAACCTATTACAACAGTTTCATGAGCATTGAGCCTTCCAGTTCTAGGTGAGCAGCTGACTCACAAAGCTTCCAATAGAGAAGCAGAAAAATTTCAGGAATCACTAAGAAATGGTTCTGTAAGTAAGACACCTGGAATCTTGGGAAATAGGATGTCTGAGCACTGATAAATCCGGTGAGCAGCTCCGGGAAATGTAGGCTAAATCACAGGCTAGCTTTAGAAACAGGAATAGAGATTTTAGTATCCTAATGGCTACATAGAGAGGCTGTGAATATAGGTGGGTAACCTTTTCAACTTAATGCAGTAAGAAAGAGGAGATTTATTTGAAGAATTGCCTCTATCTGATTGTCCTGTCTGCATGTGTATAGGACAGTTTCTTGATTGAAAAATGATTGATAAAGCCTAGCATACTGTAATCAATGACACTGTTAAGCAGGTAGTCCTGGTTAACAAACTAAGTTGTGGTGGTTTGAAAGAAAATGGTCCTCAAAAGAAGTGGCACTAAGAAAGTGTGGCCCTTGTTGGAGTAGGTGTTGTCTTGTTGGAGGAAGTGTGTCACTGCAGAGGGAGGCTTTGAGGTCTCATATATGCTCAAGCTATACTCAGTGAGACAGAGCACTTCCTGATGCTTGTTAGTCAAGATGTAAGAATTCTCAGCATCTTCTCCAGCACCATGTCTGCCTGCACACTGCCATACTTCTAGCCACCATGCTCCCTGCCATGTTGATAATGGACTGGATCTCTGAAGCTGTCAACTTCTACCACAATTGGGTGTTTTCCTTATAAGAGTCACCATAGTTATGGTGTCTTGGCACAGCAATAGAATCTCCAACTAAGACAGAAGATAACTGAATAAGCCAGAGGAAGCAAGTCATGATGAAGTATTCATGATCTTTGATTCAGTTCCTGTCCATGTTCCTGCCTTGAGTTCCTGCCTGATGGAGGAGTTACTTACATTTAATAAAGAAACTGCCTTGGCCCATTTATAGGCCAGCCCTTAGGTGGATGGAGTAAACAGACAGAATGCTGGGAGAAAGAAGCTGAGTAGGGAGTCGCCATGATTCTCCCACTCCAGACTGACGCAGGTTAAGATCTTTCCTGGTAAGCCAGCTCATGGTACTACACAGAATATTAGAAATGGGTTAGATCAATATGTAAGAGCTAGCCAATAAAAGGCTGGAACTAATGGGCCAGGCAGTGATTAAAAGAATACAGTTTCCGTGTAATTATTTCAGGGCATAAGCTAGCCGGGTGGGTGGCCGGGTGCCGGGGACGCAGCCCTGCCGCTCATATTACAACACCTGCCAAGACTTCTTTTGATGGTGTACCATAAAGTGTAAGATGAAAGAAACCATTTCTTCCTCAGGTTGTTTTTAGTTATGTTTATTGGAGCAACAGAAAATAAAATGTATATAGAAAACATTTCCAATACTATTTTTAGCAATATTAAGAATGGGTATTTAAAGTTGACTATATCAACAATTAGGTGAATAATACATCATTTATGAATTAATTATGTAAACAGTTTAGAATTTAAATGAATGAAATGTGTAAATCATTTTTCAGTTATACCAGAGCTCATTAAGAGAGTGAAACTCCCTGAAATCTTTGTGTTTATTCTTTTAAAAGAAATTAAAACCTTGGCAAAACTAATAGATGAGTGAACAGATGTTGTTATTAGTATTTCACATTCACAAAGTGGTACAAAAATATAAAGTAACAAATAATGGAAATGCATTTAAATTGTGGGACACAACATTGAAAATTGGTAAACTAAAATTTTGTTATGACAGATTATGAAATGTATTATTTTATATGAAAAGATCATCAGGTTGTTTCACCTTTCTTTCAGATGAGTCTTATCCAACTAAGAACCGGTGACATTTGCTCAATTTGTAAAATCACCATTTGATATTTAGAAAGAACTATGATAAATATGGGTAGCTTCCTATTATAATTTCTGTAATAGCCCCCCCAGGCTCATGTGCTTGAAGACTACTTTCTCAGCTGTTGGCACTGCATAGGGAGTTTATAGAACCATGAAGAGGTAGCATGGAACTGGAAAAAGTGGCTCAACTAAGGAGAGGAAAGTAGATCTTTACAGTTTGACCTCAGTTCCAACCCAGCACTCTTCTTCCTGTTCAGTGCTAGATTGCCATCTCTGTCTAGGACACAGAGAGAGTACAATAGGATTCTGTCCTAGGACGGACAGCCTATCCTCAGAAGTAAGTCAAATATCCTGCTTTACCTACAATGTATACATCAGGAATTCGGTCATGGCATTAAGAAAAGGAATTAGTACAAAAACATGATACTGAGAAACAGCTTTGTGGGGATAAACTTAAAAAAATGATGTGTAGGCCAACGGAATGAGTTTAAGGAACACCAAAGGCTTTGTGTCTTTGAGCCAGGTGGTGGTGGCGGCAGACACCTTTAATCCCAGCACTCTAGAGGCAGATGCAGGCAGATCTCTGTGAGTCTGAAGTCAGCCTGGTCTGCAAAGTGAATGCCAGGACAGGCTCCAAATATACACACATAAAACCTGTCTCAAAAACCCCAAACAAATAAACAAACAAAAAACCGAGTTTGTGTCTGTGGAAAAAGGAGCTGGATGATCCATGCCACTGGGAGTGCAGAAGAACAGACAGATCTTAAGAGTACAAATGGAAGAGGTTGTGACTGTGGGGTTTCTAAGAAAATCATGTGGAATTGGAAGAGAGACCTCTGACTTACATTTTAGCAAAGCATCTGGCCATCTTCAGCCCCACTTCCTGAAGGCTTAAGAAAGACTGAAATCGAACACAAAGGCCTGTTATTTGTGGAGGAAGGTCATTGGTTAAGAAATAAAGAAACTGCTTGGCTCTCATAGGTTAGAACATAGGTGGGTGGAGTAAACAGAACAGAATGCTGGGAGGAAGAGGAAGTGAGCTCAGACTCCATAGTTCTCCTCTCTGGGGCAGATGCGATGAAGCTCCGACCCAGGATGGACGTAGGCTAGAATCTTCCTGGTAAGCGCACGTTGGGGTGCTACACACATTATTAGAAATGGGCTAGTCCAGGTGCGAGAGTTAGTGGAGAAGAGGCTAGATATAATGGGCCAAGCAGTGTTTAAAAGAATACAGTTTGTGTGTTGTTATTTCGGGGCATAATCTAGCCAGGCGACCAGGAGATGGGGCGGCAGGAACACAGCCTGCAGCCCCTACTACAATGTTATGTTTGGTGAAGGCAATTACAAGGCAACATATACATCATAGCATGGTAACTGCTTACTGATTTTAGCCTGATTCACTATTAGATATTCTATAAAATGGAGCAAAAAGCTAGAAAAAATGTGCAGCTTGATGAAAGAAGGATTGAAACCAATAAAAATTATTCTCAAGTGTTGCAGGAAACCATTTGAGTCTGTCAAAAAGGTTTCAAAAATTTATTAAAGTAAACACTGATATTGAACAGATTAGATACCTGCCCATCCAGCTGCTAAACCACTTGCTCCTCCCTCTGGCCCTGACCACCCCAGTGATGGTGAGAATGAGAGAGTGAGGGAGCTAGAGAGCAAAAGAGTCCTCCCCTCTGCCTTTAAGTGGTCACTTATGTAGACAAGACCATGTTCTAGGGCTCATAACCCCCTAAGCCATTTCTAAAAAGATTGAAATCCCTCAACATTCCTGGTGATTAAGACAAAGCAGCAGCTGTACATTTTAAAGTGATTAAGGTAATTAAATGAAAACCTTTTGCACTTAGCACTTGCTAGTGGAAATGGTGTCTTGATGTCAAGATACCAGCCATCAGGGTTACAGAGTATGAAATTTAAAAAAATGAACAAATAATAAAAAATTTATTCACTTGAAAGGTGTATGTCCATATAAAGAGTGCTCCAACACAGTGTCTCTGCTACCTTTGAAAATGCTTCCCTGGCTTAGTTGTGAATGCATCAGACATCAAAGGCACAGTGCGTGGCGTCAGGTTGTGTCTCTAACTTGCAGCAGAACATGTTGCCCTCCATACAGTACTAGTTTTGCAGGCATGTAAAAATTGGGAGGTGTGGGATCATGGAAGCTTGAACCAAGTTCCAGAAAGCGCCTTAGACCAAGTAATATGTATGAAGTATTGATTGTCTGAGTGAAACTAGTGAGAGGTCTGAACAAGAAGCTACAGGTGTGAAGTTTATGTTGTGGTGGAGACCCTAGGATGTTGCTGATGTTAACAATGAGATGAGACACTGCATGATAAAACATATGTCGTTGTGTGAAGCCAGCACAGAAGCCCATGACTGCTACAGGTGACAGGACTGTGGATCAGGTGTATATAAACCCTCTAGTGTTCAGAGACTGTCAATATGATTGACACATGATGACATAAAACTACAAGGCAGGGCAATTATAAGTAATAACAAGACACCATGTGGTTTGTTTGCGATCTTGGTGGTGGATCTCCGCAAGAGTAAATATCCCAAAGAGTAAATACAAACAGCCACAACAGACAGGCCTGACATCCTCTATCTGCATTCTGAGGACTGAGTCATCGGTTGCTACGGCACATGTGGCTGAAAGTTCTTGAAAGATCTGCTTCTTTTATTTTCTGAAAGATCTACTTATATTTCCTGAAATAGGGTACAATTTATATTTAGATGTTTACTTATGAACATATTAAAGAAAAATGGTCCCTCACCAAGTCCATACAATTAAATCAAGACAGGGCAATGAGGACTCAGTATCACTGTGTGTGATGTGATGCATGTGGATTGTGCTTCAGGAAAAAAAAGAGAGATTTTTATAAAATTGTAATGATTTAAATAGCCTAGGTTCTAGAACAAACCCTCCAATCCTTAGTTATTCTAAACCAATTTCATATTCCCAGATTTATTCCATATGGAAAAACCTTTACAAGGTATCTTTACGTTTCTAGACATGACCATGGGGTAATTATTGCTAAATATGAATAATTTAAAGTCAATTTTTCTCTATATGTTTTATAAGAATATACTTTTATGACACACAAAAATAGTCCATATTCAATTCTAGTTTAATTTAATTTTGTTGTATCTTGGAAAATACGTACTTTGCAGCTTACCTGTAAAGAGAAATAAATTAGGAAATGTCCTTGTGATTTTCTTTTCTTATTTCTAAAGTCAATTAATATTACTATATTGTTACATTATGGGTTATAAATAATAGTATAAGTATCAAAAACAGTCACATAAAAATTATCAGAGTTTTAATTGCTACAGTATTAATAACTAAACTTAAACTTTATTTATATTTTACTAAATTATGCTTTATCTCAAAGAAAACTAGTACAAGAACTGTCATTACATTTATAATAATATCTCTTTAGGTATATCAATAATAAAAATATATAAACAAAAATTATATCATAACCATATTTTCATTATGGATATTTCCCATTTTAATTTTTAAAATTTAAAGAAAATAACAATTTTCAAATATGGTTAAAATACTTTTGTATTTTTGTTTAACTATCTAAATCAAATTTAGAAATAAAAGTTTATCTTTTTCCATACAAAACACAAGTCCATGTATTTGTTTAAATAATTGGAGTGTGTATGCCACCAATGTTTTTAAATATGTTGCTGTAGTTAAGCAACATATTTAACTCCTTTATTTCACTTATTTCCAAACTTTTTTTACTAATAATATCATTAAAATCTCCAAAAACCATGCAATAACACTGCACCTTTTGTTAAATTAAAATTTCAACAGATGTGAAATAAATTGGTTAATTTTCACCTAAAAACCGATCATCCTCCAAGAAATTTTCAGAAATTACAGTGTTTTCTTTTCTCTTTCACTTAGGTGCTATTCATCATTGAGTAACAGTTGCTTATTCTGTATGGTAACATAGAAAGTTTGTGGCCTAGCAGGCAGCAGTAGGCTATGCAGGCTAGGCATACAGAAAGCTAGAATGTTTATATTATCAGAGAATCTCCGGGTATTTGCATAATGATAAAATAATCCACTGAAACAATTTCTCAAAAATGTATCTTGCTACTTATGTGCCATTTGACTTTGTAACTATTTAAGGATGTACAAATAGTTTAAATGCAAATGCTGTGTCAGCAGCGCTTCCAAATCAATCGTCTCAGGATCCCTAAGAATTTTCCTTTACCCTCTTTGCGTGTGTGTGTTCTTACATCTATATATTGTCAGTTGTGCCTTTGATCCACAAGAAGAAACACTTTGATGACATTTTTTTTTCTTTTAAAGATCGATTTTTGTGGCTCCATACAGTTTACTATTATTGAGTACCCGTGCTCTGAAGGACTGATCTGTAGAGAAAACCTCTTTCTTAGTGTATGTTCACTCCCAGAATGTTTGAGAGTTGTTCAAACTAATTTTCTAGATATTTTTAACTGTGAATGTATTATATCAAATAATGCACTTTAAACAGACTGAATGTAATTTCCAGACAACTAGGTCTTATGTTTCTTGAAATGGTGCTATCTTGCTTGAACATAGCTTTAACAACACTTATTGTGTGGATTATAGGACAGTAGTAGATATATGTGAGACAATAATAATATCTTATGGTTAATTTATGAATAAATTTATTCTCATTTCTAAACAACTGTGTGAATTCAATAATTGATTTTAAAAAGTTGTGTGACTGGTTCTGTATGTGTACATATGTATGCTTGTGTGAATATGAACTTGCGCAGGTGCAAGCTTGTCATAGAATGGATATGGAAGTCATATGTCAACTTTCAAGAATAATTCCTTTCTGCAACCTTGCAGTTTCCAGAAAATTCCTTGCAGGTCATCACTATTGCATGCAAACTCCTTTAACTTCTGAATCATCTTATGATATTGTATTAATCCTTATTTCTATTTATATCTTATATATTATTTTATAAGTGGATTACCAAGAGTAGGTAAATACACATAATCAGTGAACTAAATTCTGCTTTGGTTGTTTCGATAAAAAGAAGAAAAGATTATATATTATCAAAAGAGTTTGCTCATGTTTCCATGCTAGCTTATTTACATGTCTTACACTCATTTCAAGAAGAATGCCTTCTAAGTATTAATTTTATAGCAATACTTTGTCCAGCTTTTAGGTACAATGTCGGAATGTAGGCTGGTGTATAATCTCAGTACTCAGGAGGCTGAGGCAGAGGAACAGAAATTGAAGTCCAGTCTTGGTTACCTAGAAAGACTCTGCTTCAACATCAGAAAACATTGGGATAATTATTAGTGTTTTCAGTGGCTGATGCCTATGAGTCATTTTGTGAACAACCTTCAACATCTGCCTTTAAAGTGCATAATAATGTGCTTGCTCTGACCATATAAAGCAAACTATAGATTTTCTCTAAATTCTGCTACAGAATTATTTTTGATTTTTTTGTGTGTGTGTGTATGTGTGTGTGGTATAATGGGTGAGTTTCTCTCCCCTTGTTTAATGGTGTTTATTTTATTCTCACTCAGTGATGTGAGATTCCCCTCTGTATGCTGTGAATACCACTGGTTAATAAAGAAACTGCTTTGAGCCTATAGCAGGGCAGAACTTAGCTAGGTAGGGAAAACTAAACTGAATGCTGGGGGAAAGGAGACAGAGTCAGAGAGAAGCCATGTAGCCCCTGCTGGAGACAGAGGCCTGATGGAACTTTACCCGGTAAACCATAGTCATATGGCGATACACAGATTAGTGGAGATGAGTTAGTTTAGTATATGAGTTAGCCAGAAATACACTAGAGTCATTGGCCAAGCAGTGTTTTATATAATAAAGTCTCTGTGTGATTATTTCGGGGCTGAGTAGTCAGGAACAAACAAACAGTGCAGAGTCATTACTTCAAGAAATTGTTCACATCAGTTAAGATAAATGGTCAACTATCCAGTCATATTTTTCATTATGTGTATTACAGACATGCTGTGAATCTAGACATCATCTAAATTCAGAAGTGGTTAAAGTATTCATGATAAAGCTTTGCCATGATTCCTCATTTTAAAATATTATAAGAGATAAAAAAGTAGATAGCAAATGAAATATGAAGGTATAAGTAGAACTTATTACCAAAATGAAAAATAATTTATAAAAAAGGGAACCTCATTTGAAATTTTGTAGTTTTATTCTATTTTAGTAGTTATTCTTGGTATTCTTTGTAGGAATATTTAGAAGTTAATGGTCAGTGTCTGAGGTCAAATTGCCAGCAGAGAATCCATTATAACCACGAGGAACAGATTTACCAATATTAAAAGGATATGGCAGTAATGCTATTCTACATGTCTTTTATTATTCAATCATTCAAATATAATTCACTAAAGTGCAAACATAACCCATGGGCTTATGCATGATTATGACATAAATCCTTTTATTTTGTAATAGTGCAATGAAACTAGCAGAAATAATTATTACAAAAACACTGAAATTATATTTTCTTAGTTTATACCCTGAAAAATATTAAACTCAGATTTCCGCATTTCCTTTTCCTCCAGTTTTTTACCTAAACTAATTACACCACATCAGTTAGTCGGAGATATTCAAAAGCGCAATGCTTAATAGGTATCTATAAATAAAGCTGTACAACTAGGCTTCCAATATTATAATAATTGAAGCAGTTTAAAATTTGACACACTATGAAAAGTTTTTATTGTCAGCATCCTTAAAAATCTTTTAACAAGACATTAAAATAGAAAATATTTTGAGTCTGTTGTTTTATTTTGATTTTATTTTGCAGTAATTATTTTTAGTTTTTTGAGTTTTGAAATCATTCTGGTTCATCAAAACACATTAATCATTACTAAAGTTTGATCTTGAGGTAAAATGAAATTACTTCATTAATATACAGAATGCTTTACTTTCTTTGTTGTTTTGTTTTGTTTTGATTTTTTTCAAGACAGGGTTTCTCTGTAGCTTTGATGACTGTCCTGGAACTAGCCCTTGTAGACTAGGCTGGCCTTGAACTTACAGAGATCCACCTGCCTCTGCCTCCGGAGTGCTGGGATTAAAGGTGTGCACCACAACCATCCAGCTAGAATGCTTTACTTTCATATGTTTATACTTTCTTAAATAAATCATAGACTTATAAAATTAAGTCTATGATTAAATTTATTAATTTATATTCCAACAACTTATAGGTGACAAGTGATCACATTGCATTACACAATTGAATCTGAAGGAGAGTAAGGAAGGTTGCATGGAAGGATTTGGATGCATGAAAGGGAAGAAGATATGCTCTGATCTTAAAATAATGAAAAAGGAAAACAAAAAATACAAAGTAAAGTGTTGCTGACTGATGGAAAGGTATTCCTGACAGAAGCCAATCTGACCTACACATACATTTTTCATTTTCAGCATAACATATTTTCTTCCTTTTCAGCCCTAAAACATCTTGTTTTCAAATCACTTTCTGATGTTGTTAGCATTTATGAGCATCATTTTTTTTTCTCAAAAAGAACTAAATATTTCAAACTGGAGTTTCCCCCCCTTGAAAATAAATTCATCTCTCACACAACACTTTCCAACCACAGTTTTCCCTTTCTCTACTCTTCCTAGTTCTGCCACACACACACACACACAGACACAGACACACACACACACACACAAACTCCCTTCTTCCCCAGATCTGTTTTCCATTTTGTTTCCTCTTCAGAAAAGAACAGGCAGCGAAGAGATCATAGCCCACTGACTCGGCTAGCTCACCCAATGCACCCTACATTAAGGAGTAGGGCCATTCTTCTGCTCTCAGGTCCTCACATCTGGGTCACCCACACTTACAGGGTCAGCTCTACTCGTTTTGCCTCAGGCAAAATTCAGGGCCCTCTCCTGCTTCCTGTAGGGTAAATATGAGGGGGTGAGGTGGGGTCAGCACTCTTGTTCTCATGCCCTCAGAGCTAGCTCACCTCTATCCCTGACAACAGGTTCATTGCTAGATCTAATATGCTGCCCAGGTGAGGTGAAGAGCTCAATCTGCGTGCTGCAGCCAGTGAGGGGCAGGGTTAGTTCTTTCACTCTTATGACCCGAGAGCCATTTCTGTCACCCGCTGCAGGTGGTAATGGGTGAAGGTAGGGAGGGCATCTTCTTCTCACTCATATAAGCACATGGCAGGTGGTGGTTGGTGTCAGCTCTCCTGCTCTTAGGATCAGCTTACCTGCAAATAGGACCACAGTGTCAGCCCTAGTGTGCTGCCCCAGTGTGGTACACACCTGTGCTAAAGAATGGAGCCATCTTTCCTGAGTGCTGCGGTGAGACTAGCTCTCCAGTTGCAGTATCCAAAGAGGTACAGGGCCAGCTAATCCAGCACCAGGGAAAGGTGGGGCTGACTCAGCACAATGTGATTCCAATGATGTGATGCAATTGTTTAGATGACAGTATCTAATGCAGTCAGGGAAGATGAGACCTGCATAAGCTATAGGTAGCCTCCAGCTCTCATCATAAGAATTAGGATTGAATACTTCAGTTGTATTATAAGCAACATGTGCTAACATTGGCCATGGACATGATTACAAAGCTCTGCTGCAGTAGGAACACAGACCTAGACAGTGCTGGGAGAGCTCCCCAGGATAGTGGTGATGGGTGAGGGAAAGATGGAGGACTTTCAAGGACCAGCCTTGACAAAAATATCTCTTGTCAGGGTAGAGGTATGAGAATTTAGAAATTAGTAAAGAATATGAAGATGCATGAAAAATAATAAGACAGAAACAATAGAATAGGACCTGAGGACATTCCAGTGAATACTGAAAATTCCCTATGTTCATTTTTCCATGACTTTTATACCCAATGTAAAGGGGGAGAGAATGTAACAAACAGACTTTATTAACATGATACAAAGGACAACTCGTCAGTTAAAGTGTTAATACTCTGAGACATCAAATCATTCTGTTGTTTGGGCAGGGGAGCTGCCCAGAATCACATATCCCAAAGGTAACCACTCACTCTCAAGATGACCTCATATTTAACAAACGAAGTAGCAGAAGTCCATTTGCATACCCTGACCACCTGTCAGGACGGCATGGACTTCTTTGTATGAGCTATTTTAATTATATCTTGAGTTGGGACATGCAATTATGCTTATCAGTCACTTAGAACAACCTCCAATTCTCTGACCATCACACAAGGGAAAAATAGGCTCCCATTTTTGGGCCTCCACATAGAACTGACCTTCCAGCTACCACCCAAATCTAGAACAAGGGCTATGAGATGACTCACCCCAACATCCATGCCATCAATGAACTGTTAGCGCGAGTGGAAGAAATGAACCTATGGATCCAAAACAACAGGATCTCTAAGACACAGGGCAACAATAGGGTATCTACGAGGGGCCCGGTGAGAGCCTATTATTTGTGGCTTAACAGAAACTAGAGGCTTTGAGTCAGACCAATGACTCAATGACTTGTGGTAACGAAAACTTGCAAGTAAAAATGAATGGACTAAATGACAAACTGTGTGACTCACTATACTGTAGCTTCCACAAGACCCCCCCCCCTTGTTTGGTTTGGGCTTTGATTTCTCTTTTAAATTGGATTTTTTTTTTTGTGGGGCAGGATGGTTGTAAGGCAGGGAGTGGATATGAAGGGAGATAAGTGGATCAAAATGCCTGATATGAAATCCACAAAGAATCAATGTAAGTAAAGAAGAAGAAGAAGAAGAAGAAGAAGAAGAAGAAGAAGAAGAAGAAGAAGAAGAAGAAGAAGAAGAAGAAGAAGAAGAAGATGATGATGATCATGGTGTCATTGTGTTTCTTCACAGAAAGGATAAACCTGCCTAGGATATAGATTTACTAAAACCTTTAATAAGCCTAGAATTTTGTTTCTGCCTCTTTCTGCTTCTAAGAAATAAGTTCTCTGCATTAATATTTGGGGTATTTGTTGCTTTTCAGAACATGACAATTTTTTCAAAGTGCCTCTTATTTATAAAAAGAGGTTTGCAAGCAAAATTATAAGTACAGAAGTTAAGGCTACACAGTGTATAATAAAGCAGTTGGGATGCTTCCAAAAATAACTTCTTTCTGTCACATGATCATCTCTGATCTAACAAAATCCCAAATCCACATTCTGATACTGGATTTTCTGTGGCTGGAACTTTGTTGATAAGAGAATAAGTTCCCCTTGACTCTGGCAACCTAAGATAGCTTTCTGATTGACTAGTTTGCTGATTATTTTTCAAATGAAGGTATCACAAGTAGTGAAGAGATATTATTTCGTCAGTGCAAAAATCTCTTCTGATTATAAAATAGTACATAACTATAATCGATGATTTTTAAAAGTTATATGAATAAGCTATTTTTGGAGCATTTGCACAAGCACCAAATTTTGTGAAGTCTTCTGCCTCAAAAGAAAGGTAGAAATTTAAAAATAAGAAAGAAAGTTCAAAGTTTCTAAGGGGCAATAGGTCCAGATGGGAGGGGAGGATAGAGAGAACTGGAAGGAGCAAAGTGAAGGAAATGTAATCAGGATATGTTGCATGAGAAAAGAATTTATTTTCAACAAAACGGGGATAAGAAAAAATGGTGTGGGAGGCCCTTCTCTCTATGTGTTGCTTTTACTGGTTAATTAATAAAGAACTGCATTGAATCCATGGCAAAGGCAGAACAGAACTAGGTGGGAAAGCTAAGTTGTATGCTGGGAGAAGGAATACAGTCAGAGAGAAGTGATGGAGTCACTGAGAGATGCTGGGAACTTTAGCCCGTAAGCCACTGTCACGTGGCCATACACAGATTAATAGAAAAGGGTTAAATTCAAACGTAAGAGTTAGCTAATAAGAAGCTAGAGCTAATGGGCCAAGCAGTGATTTAATTAGTACAGCTTTTGTGTGATTATTTCAGGGCTGAGCAGCCAAGAATGACCAAGTGGCCTCTGTCCATGCTACAGAAAAGGAGTTGAAGGAACTCTAGTCATCCCAAGCAAGGCAAACATGGCTCTGGTGGCCTTGACCATCTATCCCATTCCCTCTGCCTTGGTAAAGGAGATACATCCCTAAAACTAGCCCCCAAGGTCTACTCCCTTATTTTGCCACTTCCTCCTCTTGATGCTGACCATCAAAGTACAGCTACCAAAGTACTGAAGTGCAGCAATCAAAAGTTCCCTTGATTCATATAATTAAAGTGACCAATCAAAATTAAGCAAGTCATGCTAACACATGGTTTCTCCTTTCTCCATTATAAACTGCCATTTACCTATTAGTCACATCCATCTTTCTCCTCTCTATCTAGAGGCAGCCCTTTGCTTCCCAGGACAAATATCTCCATTCCCTTGTTCCCTTCTCCTTCTTCCTCATCCCTTATCGCCTGTCATTGTCTCCTATACCCTGCCGTTTGTGCTGAAAACTTGGAGTTTGGGTGTCTACAACAATTATTACTTCCTCCAGGAAGAAAAAAAAATAATTAAGTTCTAGTATAAAGGGAAGAGAAGTAAATTCCTGAAAGGGAACATATTGTGTCTGTTATGTTGAAGTTTATGTTGAATTTTATTTTACAAAAATTTCATTTTCAAATTTATAGTTGAATTAACATTATTTTTGCTTGTTTACTGAATTTCACATAATTTATTGTTTTTCTTATTCAATATTTCTTTTAGGTGTTTATATTTCCCTTGTATTCATTTAGGAGTTTGTGACCTGTTTGATTTTATTAAATATATTATTAATAATTCACTAGATTATTTGTGACTTTACCTCATTCACTCTGATTGGAACGCATTATTATAGAATTGGTGAGTTTGTTGCCTTTATTTCTCCTATTCTTATGTCTTTGTATTGAGACTCGTGCTTCTGGAACTAAGTCCTTGATCAGATTGCATCATAATGAATATACGCAGCACATCAGCTCAAAGAAGCATTCCTCAACTCCAGCATCGCTCTGAGAGTACAGTACTAACAGCAGAAGCAACCAAGACTGATGGATAACCCCATGATGAAAATATGTACGAGACACTCAAAAACAATTACTGTTCAACTCGAGTAATTTGGGGAATGTAGAGGAAAAATAAGAACATAATGTACATGGTGTATGCTGAGATAATAGCTTCTAAGTGTAGAAATGTAAAGAAAACATATGAAGTATGATGTGCAAAATAAGTAGATAAGCCAGCTTCAACTGACATAGAATTTCAGATGTGTGTGTGTGTGTGTGTGTGTGTGAGAGAGAGAGAGAGAGAGAGAGAGAGAGAGAGAGAGAGAGAGTAGAACAAAGGCGATTGTGTGTAAAGGGAAGAGAATGGCGGAAAAGATGCAATTATATTGTAATTAAGAAAATAGCTTAAAAAGCGCTAAAAGTAAAAAGAAGTAAAAAAGCAGTCAAAAATCTCAACAATGTAAAAACAAAGTCAATACCAAGACAGAAATGCATTCGTGTTACTGAAATCAATGAGGTAACTCAGAAGTCTGAGGCAGAGAAACTGGCAGCTTCAGATCAGCATGTGCTCCATGAGAAAGTCTAATCAAAGCAAATAAGAACAAAACCAAATACAAAACTACCAACAAATCAAAAACAGGAAAAGGAGAGCATCACACTTTAGATTATCTGTACTGAAATAGTGAATAGCATAAAGGTAAGCATAGTCAGTGGTACATCAGTCCTGTGGCCCCTCACATGGACACAAGCAAGGTCTACCTCTGTGGTTTCCAGCATGAGACTGGAGGATGAGCCTACTCCTATGCAGTTCCTGGGGTAGGGATATCCTCAGAATGAACTCTGTATAGTTCCCTGGAGTCTAAATCTCAGATGGGATTTTTATCCTGGAGAAAGCTCTCCATGTTCTGACACATTATCCCCTTTACATGATAATATTCTGTAGGACAATTCTCAGTATCTAGTCCCTTAGTTCTTGTCCTGGGTTCTAAGATAGAATGTGCAGAAAAGGAAGGTTGCCTCAAGTGATTTCGAGACCCTAATACAGAATGGGTCTTTTAAAAAATGACCTCATGTCACTGATCAAGTCTGCTCTGTGAAGAGAATTTACTGGCACCTATGTAGCATACAGATCCCAGGACCCTGTCTGGTTGGATTCTAGATTTGCTCAGTGACATGTCAAAGGTCCTTGGAGTTTAGGTTGATGCTAATGCATTAAATGGAGATAATCATTTGAGTTGTGTTTGGACCATTTTACAGATTTATGTCTATTAAAAAAATTATTTAGGTTTAGATCAAAGGTCATCCTCCCACACTCAGGGAACACTTTTCTTATAAAAGAGATTTTATTCTTGCTCTTTCTGTGCATTCATTTTCTATTGATGTATAACAAATTGCCACAAACTCAGCAGCTCTAGTAGCAATTTATTCTGCTTCTGTGAACTTGATATTAGCCTGCTGCGTGCTGCTCTTTGTTCTATCTTAAGAAGACTAGGAAGGTGTCAGTAGTGTCTGTAAGTTGGTCTGAGGCTAGAGTCAATTCTATGTTGTTAATGCGAGAGAAATCCTCAACTCCAAACTCCATCTCTCATTTCTTGCCAGCGAGCATCGTTCATTGGCAGTTTGTGCCATTGTAGCATGATCTTCCAAGGCTAACCAATGAGTTTTTCACTCCAGTACACAACTGCGCATATTGAAGCATGAATAAATATTAAATGCCATGGGAAAGATTAGAAGGCTCTAATAGGGTGTCAGCGTTGCATGATTTGAATCACATTTAATCTCTAAACACAATCTTTAGAAGGTTCTTTTAAAAGTTTTAGTAATGCCTGTTACTGTTCAAGATAAGGGGCAGTTGAGAGCTCAGCACTAAACAGGACATTGATACTACCTTCTACTCAAATGGAACACTGTAGAGATGGGGTCAGAAAGTATGTAAGAATCACATGAAAGAAAATGACTTTAAGATGCTCTCACCTGGGCACGAAATAATCATTAAAATATTGAATTCAAGGAAGTCTTAACTTCCTGCACTAGGTCTGCTAAAGACTGTGCCTCTCAACCATCAGTCACATACACAAACAAGGTGCATGGGGACTATCCATCCATTCTGAAATGCTGGCTACTGATGTATTCCTGGTGACTCAGGGGCTTTTTCTTTTCAGAAAGTTACCTGCGAACCAGTCATCAGTCTCCAATGATGCTCTTCAAAATCAAGGTCACTGGGTTGACAAAATAGGATAAAAAGATAAGAAATGGGTTTTCCAGGAGGGTGGTGTTGAAAGGGGTAGGGAGAAACTTAGAGAAGTTAGTATGGTAAGAGTAATCAGAATGATGTAGGCATATATTATTTATACATATGAAACCCTGTATATGTGGAAGTGCCAAAGAAAAATTTAATATAGTACTAAGGAGAAGATAAAAATATGGCAAATTTTTCAGTTTTAAACCATTCTGAGGAGTCCATATTTCATAAGATAATTGCTACAACTAATGTATTTCATATATATCAGGATGCCAAAGAAACCTTATCTCTTTCCTCATTTAATTCCAACTCTCTAACCATAATATTCACTTAATAGTTTCAGTTTTGCTATATTTATAAAATTTCATAGCAAAAGCACAAATCTGAAAGACATGCATTATTTAAAAGATAATAAAACTTTCACATTTCCCTCTGACAGCCTGTGTCAAGTATTTTTGATACTCAGCTTGCTAATTTAAATTCCTGCCCACACGTTCCTTTATTAGCTAGTCCTTTGTCTAGTGTGACTTTCAGCTTTGCTGAGCAGATTGTTTCTAAGGTATGGCATTTTAGGTCTCCTAATGTTCAGTGTTGCAAACCAGGAAAAACACCTGTCTGAGGTCAGCTGAGGACGGAGATAGAGCAGACCTGCCATTTTCAATTACAGGACGTATTTCAGACCATCACAAAACGCACATTGATTCATCTCTGTCCGTCCTCTGCTTTCTAATTGGTGTACCTCTTTTCTAGTTTCCCTAATCTTATAACCACCATGCTTTTTTTAAAATAGGAACAGTATAGAAGTTTCAACTCATGAGCAGTGGTCTAGAAACATGTGGATGTCGAAAATGTCAATCTTGAGATTTGAAAATTACCGTACAAACTGTCTTTGACTCTCACAACCTGCCCCTTTCACCACCGACTCCAGAAGTGAAATACAAAGAGCCATGGATATGTTCCTGCATGCGCTTGATGTCTCTCTAAGCACAAAGGAAAGCGGCTCATTTTGTATTCAGTGAACAGCTTGTTTTCTGCTGAAGTAAAAAATCGTCGAAATCGGCCTCTTTCTAAAGTGTCTCAAAGATCTCTGACGCTAATTATTGCTTCATCACTGTCAGCCTTTTATTTCAGGTGAGTCACATCTCAGTATTGCTCCTCAGAACTGCATTTAACTGGTCCAGCCCTCTGCTCACCTTATATCTACTGGCTCTACAAGAAAAATGTTAACTTGAAAACTCAAAGTGAAAAACTGTGCTTAATAAAAAATTATCAAGCTATATATTATTTATGAAATCATTTTTTCAGTATTCTCATGGTAATTGTCCCCAAAATCAATAAATATAAAAATTGAAAGCAATTACCCATTATAGACATTGAACTAAAACTTTAAAATAAAAGCATGCTAAGCACTAATATTTACAGCAAATTAAGTGGCATTCAATAATAGTTTGTGAATTTTTACATAAAATTAATGGGATTATACTCCTTTAAAAAAGATATCCATGACTAGTCAAATGAATACCTCATGTTTATTAATTATAATCAAAATGCAAATACATGTGTTTCATTTTGATATTTAAATAACTTTGACCTTAAGATTTCAGACATACACATCTACAAACACACACATAACTATAGGGAGGACGCTATTCCAGTTCATAGATTTTATTTTTGAAACTTCTGCATTAGCCGGCAAGAAGAAAGCTCATTGAAGATACAGCAGAGCATTAAGAGAGATCTTGAAAAGGATCACATACTGATTTAGGTCACATTTGGGAGAGAAATATGTTTTCAAATTTCAACAGACTGCTCTCCATAACCCGAGAAAAGCATGTGAACATAATAAGAATGTGATTACTAATTCTCGTTTGTTTAAAAGTGACTCTTTGGCTTTGTTCTTTATTTGGTAGGTTTCTAAAATGTTTTGTTTGCACGCCAATGTTGTATTCCTTCACAGCTATGAAAGCAGAAGGAATCCTAGGCTGTTCCTTTGGCATCCAGAACTACTCGCTAGGGAATGTACTTTTGAAATTTTTGCTACGTATCTGTCCTTTTAAGATATTTTTAAATTTTTTAAATTTCTTTGATTAAGTACTAAAAGTTGGTCTTGACAGATGGCACATTGTATAAAAACATTTGCTGTGAAAGAAAGAGAACATGAGTTCAAATCCCTATAATCGACTAGCACAAGGCACAGATCAGTGTAACCATGTCTTCATTACTGGGGAGTAGAAACAAGCTAATCCAGGAGCTAGCTAGCCATTTACCCCAGATGAAACAGCAAGCCTCGGTCTTAGAAAAAGACACAGTATTCAAATATAAAGTGGAAAGTGATAGAGGAAGACATCAGGTGTCCTCTTTCTGACTTCTGAATGTGAACTGTAGACATAATGTATGTAACGTAACAAATCTCACACACACACACACACACACAGAGCTGTACCACTGCATGTTATAAGTAATCAATATGTTTTCTTGTTTTATAGGGAGTCACAGTTCCTACATTATCTTGAGTCTCAGAAGAAAATTTTAGTGCCTGGAGAGATGGTTCAGTGGTTAAAATCATTTGTTACTCTTCTAGACTACCCAGTTTCAATTCTGAGATTGCACATAGATGCTAACAACAATCTATAACTACAATTCCAAAGGATTCATCATCCTCGTCCGGATTCTACAAACAATACATATATGGCTTTCATATGTACAAACAGGCAAGGCATCAATACAAATACAATAAAATATATATTTAAAGGGCATTAGAAATTTTGAACAGTGTTGTGACTATTGATGATTATGTGGATCTTTGAAATTAGACTAAAGACAATCTACATCATTATAATCACACAAGCTTATTGAGAACAATGAAGAAAACTGACATTTGAATGAAAAATGTCCTGCATAGGCTTACGTAGCTTCCCAGTTGGTTAAACTTTTAAATTGTGTTCCATCAGGAATAGTAAACCACAATAAATGTCATCTTGCCTAAGTTGTTTTCTGGTAGAATATTTTATCGTAGCAGCAAAAAAGTTACTAACACAATATCACATTTTAAATTTTAGACTTTGGATCAACAAGCATTTACCATTTCTGCAAAGGACATCTAGACCTTGAGAATCATTTCTCCTCCCATGCTAATATGTCCGTTATTATTGTCATTGTTTAATTGGTTTGTGCAGTCATTTCTAGGAGATTTCAAAGCAGACTTCCAGACACTCTTGCTCTTATAACCATTTTGTCCCCCTTTCTGCAGTGTGCCCTCAGCCGTAGATGCAGGAGCAACGATATGGATGTGTCCATAGAGACTGAGATTACTATGCATTGCTGATCTCTTTGTTGTGTCCAGTTGTGTTTAATTTGCTGTAAAGAGAGGCTACTTCGATGGTAGTTGCTACACTTCTCTGTGGGCATAAGGTTAGGATTCAGAATGTAGTGATAAATTATGCTAATCTAGCACCATGGCAATAGTAGATTTGAAGATCCATGATTTCACCATCCCCAGGAAGCTGACTAGGTTTCCAGTAGCAGGCAAGATTTCCTTCCTGTTGAGGGGGTTTAGGTGCAATTAGAGAGTTGTTGATTGCTGTTGAAAAATAAGTGCTAGTTCTTTCATCTTTCTTCATATTTTGCCACAATAGTCATTGTCATGGTTCATAAATGTTGCATCTAGATTGACTCTCTTGGTAGCTTCCTGTATTTTCTGGTACCATGAAATAGAGGAAAGAGACTTTTAGGTCAAATCCAGCTCATATCATGCTAGTCTTACATCCTAACTATCTTCAAAAATACCAGCCCATCCCCAGGTCCTGAGATGCAGCAGGAGACTACGTAGACAATACACATTGCTCTAGGGGTCATTTGGACTACTTCCCCCAAATAGTCTAAAGGAGATATTTTATTCATGGTACTGGGGGTTTGGTTAGTTTATAGTTGTTTTAGGAAACATTGTTAGCCCATGTGGTTTAACTTCTTTTAAGATTGTGTGTGTGTGTGTTATTTTCCCTTAATCATCCTTCTCCACCTGTATTGACTTCCATTCTTCTACCTAGTTATAACTTCCTTCACATTATTTTATTTACTATTTCATATCACCTGTATTTTGATATTCTCTCTTAGGGTCATCACTCACCAGCCCATTTTTGTAACTTTTCACCAGCTTATGAACCCTTCTAAATTTTTATATATTATTTTCATATTTTTTTCTATCCAAAAACTTTTTTCATAATAATAATGTCCTAATTTACAAAGATTTATATTCATTTTTAGTTTAAAAATTCTTTATTTATTTAGTGTGTGGGGAATAGTTGGATAAGTACAGGAGTGTATGTGATTACACACATTCACAGCCTGCATGTTAATGTCAGAGATTAACTTGTGATAGTTGGTTCTCATCTTCCACCTTGTAGGTTCTAGAGATCAAACTCAAGTCATCTAGTTTACAGGCAAGAGTCCTTATCCACACAGCAGCTGTAATTTCCTTTTTATACTTTTAACTAAAAGGGTGCTTGCTTAAAATACGTTGATTAATTTTAAAGTAATAACACATGAAATGACCAGATTACCTGCACAGCTGTCCAGAAGCAATGTCCCACTTTAATTGTTTGGGAATATTATCTTTAGGTCCATATGATTGTTTCTTGCTCATTCTTTCCATACTGCATACTTCCAAGAGTTCCTGAGTTTTAATTAAAGCAAATATAATTCTGTATTGGATTCTTTGTTGCAAATAATCTTCCAACTTTAAACATTTTTATTAAATCATTTATTTATTGTTTTAATTTGTGTGCATTTGTGTATGCATGCTATGGTGTGAATGGACAGAGGTCAGAGGACAGTTTGCGTATATTCTTTTCCTTCACCTTGTGAGTCTCAGAGATTATTCTCAGAACATGATATTTGGTTTTAAGAGTCTTTATCTGTTAATCCATTTTACAGTCCCCTTTCAGGGTTCTATTGACAGTTTCTGCTGGAGGCCTTGCTCCGAATGAATTTATTTGGCTGAGACATATCTCTGGAGTTAGCAACGTGAAGAAATTGTGACCACCTGTTGGCATCCAGCCAAGTATCCCTGGATAACATGAACTGTCTTTTTTTTTTTTTTACAATTTCAATGGTTTGCATGAATAATTTTACAACCAGCTTTTATTTTCTAAGTTTCTAATAATGCTTATAATAATTACCAGTTTGTTTCTTTCCCCTGATATCTCCCCAATATCCCACCAGTAGCTATTGCCTTTTTGATCTATATCTCTATTGTTAGAAACATAAGCAGTTTTACAAGCTTCAAAGAAACTTTTCAAGTAGGCACAGCTACAGGCGGATCGCTGTGCCCAACAGTCAGCACAGACATGTAAACGCCATGCAAAAGGAGAGACCATTTTGTCTCTTGTGGTTAATATTTATATCTGGTAGAATCTGGACTATCACAATCAACTCACCAGTCAAAGTTAGATCATCCATCCTTCATTTTACAGTACTCTTCTCTTGGGGGATACCTGTTTTTTTTTTTTTTTTTTTTTTTTTTTTTTATTTATCCTATAGGCAGCACAATTTGCAAACTTACTCTTAATAGTTGGCACTGCTTGTCCCTTATCCTTATGTCCATCTTTCTTAACTTCTTGGGGTATTGGCACCATCATTGGAAATCAGGGAACTGTGTTTCTATGATTCTGCTTCATTCCCTGTTCCTTGAATGTTCCCATTAACTCCTGATACCATCTATTTAATAGCATTTAAAAAAAAAAAAAAAAAACTCTTTTGGTTTAAACCATTCTTTCCAGAACAGTTATGCAAACATGGAACATTAAACTTCATGATCTTTTGTGACTCTTTCAGGCCAGCAGTATGGCTAGAATCATGAAAACAAGAAGAACATATAGCACACACCCTCCTGCGGTCATGCCCAGAATCATGCTATGATTTGTCCACAGATCATTGCCAAGTAGGTTAGAGTCTCTAGAATCTTGTCACAGGTGAACCATTCAGGCTATTCTGAAGCTTCGTTCACCAAAGAACTCACATAGTTCCTGCCAACTTTCTATATTCTTAATCATATTTTCACACTTAACTCAGATATAGCAAACTTATAAAGCATCTTTTGTATACTAATATACAAGATATAATTTATCATTTCTATTTACATAACCCTACCAATCATAGTGCATACTAAAAAACAAAACCTGTATTTTATGAATGTTTTTATAAGTATCTTCTTAGTTCAACACTCTAATCAAGAAGAGAACTAATATTGTATTCTCAATAACTAACATCAGTTTTATGTCCAAAATCAGGTTCAATAACTGCTTTGGGTAGTAGTTTTTAAGAATGTATATGAAAATAATTAATTTTTCTCCTTTATTAAAAGTTATCAAATAAACTTTTTAGTAAATATTTTATTCTGTAAAGCCCTATGTATACTTCTTAAATCAAAAATAGTTTTACAGTTTGACATGAAACTTGTAATCAATTCTATAGCTATAAATAAGATTCTATTGACAAATAATTTCTCAAGTACCTATTATAAGTTTTATTGTGTGCTATATGATAGAATCACAGAAATAATCTTTATAGCATAAGTCCAAAAAATTTAATTAAAAAACACATGTTTCCTACTGCATCCACTATTCTGAACTTGAGATAAAATCTAGGGCAAGTCCTACAATTTATGCAGGCATGCTTAGATGACAGAAATCCCTGCTGTCACTTCTGATCACTGGCGTAATCTCTTTTCAAGAGGGAAATATAAAGACCTTTTTTGAAGGCAATAATTTCCTACAATTCTACTTTGTCAGCACCAGGAAACGAAGGTCACAGTTTACTACTTTGTTATTTCTTCAGAGAACACTTTTCTTTCTTACTAACCAGTTATCTTTTGAATTTTACCTAAATAATAGAGAAAGGTTAAAAGGCATGAAAATTTCTATTAGAGTAGTACAGATTCAAACTCACATTGATTGCCTTCAGCTACAGGAGATGCTGTAGAAAATACTTCCCCTTCAGAGTGCCTGTGGGATAATTTGAGGCTTCCCACAATGGTAGTCATTATCTTCTTAGTGCAGTCTATAGTAGGTAAAACACTCTATGTACTACACATACTCTGACTCATTACTGAGTACTTGTACTGTATAAAAGACTCTGACTCATTTCCCCAAGTCCTTCTAATCGTGGCACGTGCTAACACCCAGAGCATCTTTATGCTAATCTGTAGTGTAAAAAGTTTTTCAATTCAAAGTCACTCAGGTCACTTGCAAGTATTCATTTTTTTTTTTTCCTTAATGGCCCTATATGCCACTGGGAAACTCAGCTTGGAATCACAATCAGTAGAAACATTTTTACTAATATAATCACAGTTCTCTATCTGTGACATCAATTTTAGTCAAATTGTCTTTCACATTTCTGTACATTTAATAGATCGTGAATAAAAATACAAAGCATAAGAAGTTTGAAATATGAACATTTCTCAGCAATAAAGAAAAGAAAAGGGAAATTCTGAAATTGGCAGTTCAGTTGATGGACGTAGAAAAGAATTTTACCAAAAAAAAAAAAAAAGAAAAAAATTTTACCAAGTATAAATCACTCAGTTGAAAAAGACAAACATCTTATGTGCTTTCTAATATAGGGGTTCTGTCTGAAATAGCCATTTGGTATGTTTAACTTCGAGTCGATGCAAAAGCCAATAAACTGCATATGGGCCATGGGGATTGTATTAAGAAAGTAAGGATAACAGAAAAATGAAAGTAGACAAGGGAATACTGAGTATAGAATGGCTTAGCAGGTAGTGGAGTGATAAGGATAGGGAAGAGAGGGAGTGGAGAAGTATCGGGCTAAAATGAAGCACATGAAAGACTTTAATTATTATTTAAATTAATTTTTATCTTATTAATTCATTTAATTAAAGGCACACCTTTAATCCTAGCACTCAGGAGGCAGAGGCAGGCAGATCTCAGTGAGTTTGAGGCCAGCCTGGTCAATAGAGCAAGTTACATTACAGGATCCAAAGCTACACAATGGCTGCATGTTATCCTAGCAATTCAAGAGAAATATGATAGAAGATCTGAAAGAATGGAGTACAACCCTGAGAGCTAACTGTTTAAGCTGAGATAGAGCAGGATTTAGGGCATTGGTACTTTGCAAGACTGAGTAATATATATCTTCCAGAAGACATAAATTATTAAAAGAAAATCTCAGTGCCAGGAACAGGATGCCTCTGTAAAAGTTATTAGTCTGGGAAGCCTAGGGGCAATCAAGACAATGCAGGATATTTAATTAGATGGTAAGGCTTTATAGATAAAGATACCACCTACTTTGGCTATAGGACATAGATAAATCAATCTAAATAACAAGGCATTGTCCTCCGTAATGGTGTTTTTCATAGTGGGGAAGGTGCTATGCAGGCTGCTGAGTAAATAAAGATAGCAGTGGTCTTACAAAGTCCAGGACCCTGCATACTACCATATTGGCCTGCCAAGTAAGATTTTTCAATGCTAAAATCGTCTGGGAGAAATGAACCAGTCCTGATTGAACTGAAGAATGTACCACAAATGGGACTTCGTGACTAGTATTGTAAATTTGTTCAAAAACATGACTATGGAGGTCATTGGCCCTATGGGGGAATCTATTGTTTTCTAATGCTCATGTTTTCAAACTGACTTCTAAATATTTGTGTTTATATCCATAGCTGTTTGCTGCTCCCGACTTTAGTTAGAGAAACTTTGTATTGCAGTGGGTAGTGGTTAGCGCAGAGATGCCTTATTTTTCAAAGCACTGAGACCAAAATGTAGTGAATGCTCAGCCATAGATAGAACATCTATATCAACCATCACATCAAGGATCAGGGATCATCATGGAAAAGTAAGAGAAAGACTGTAGGAGTCAGAAGATGAGGAGCAGTGCTGCACAATGCTGTTCTCCTGACATGACGTGACTACTGCACACGTGAACTCACATCTGATGTGGTTCCTACATATGATGAAGCCCTCTAAAATTTCCATCATTGTTGGTACAGGGCATACAGGGACTGCATATCTAGCTAAGCAGCTACTGGCACTTGATGGCTACTAGGGAGAAATTCCCTTTTCTTTGGCCATTTACTTCTTTTTGTTCTAGAGCTTCCAGGTATGTTGTTACATTGCTAGTATGAGATCTTGAGAATTTCTTTATGAAGGCACTTAATGCTGTGAACTTTCCTCTTAGCGTGATTTTCATTGTGTCACAAAAATTTGGGTAGGTTGTGCATTCATTTTCATTGAATTCTAGGAAGACTTTATTTTCTTTCTTTATTTCACTCTTTTCCAAGCAGCCCTTCAGTGAGATTTGTTCAGTTTCCATGAGTTTGTACAAGTTCTATTTTTTTTTGTTGAAATCCAGTTTTAATCAGAGATGGTCTGATAGGATGCAGGGTTTTATTTCAATTTTATCTATTTGGACTTCTGTTGTGAAAGAGTAAATGGTTAATTTTGGAAAATACTTCATGAGATGCTGATAAAATAGTGTATTTTGTGTGGGGGTAAAATATTCTGCATCAGTTATGTTCATTTGGTTCATAATCTCTGTCAGTTCTAGTATTTCTCTCTTTAGTTTTTTTCTAAAAGACCTACCCATTGATGAGAGTGGAGTATTGAAATCTCCTATTCTTAATGTATGAGGGCCAATGAGTGATTTAAGCTTTAGTAGACTCCCACATCACTTTACATAAGTAGATGTTCTTGTGTTTGGGGCATAGATGTTTAGAATTGAAAGATCATCTTGGTGGATCTTTTCTTTGATGAGTATAAGGATCATTTCCTGTTTCTTTTTATTAATTTGGGCTTGAAGTCTATTTCGTTGGATATTAGAATGACTACTCTGGCCTATTTCTTAGTTTCATTTGCTTTGAAAATCTTTTCCAACGCTTTGTTGTGATGTAATGTCTATTTTTGATGGTCTCTTGTAAGCAGCAGAAAGATGTTTCTCATCCATCTATTAGTCTGTATCTTTTTTTTAAATTGGGAATTGAATCCACTGACATTCAGTGAACAATGAGAGACATCAATGACCAATGCTTGCTGAGTCCTGTTATCTTGGTGGTGGTGGTAGTGGCAGTGTGTATGTGTATGTTCTTTTAGTTTTACTGGTGGAAGATTACTTATTTTCTATGTTTTCACAGGTGTACTTAACCCCTTCAGGTTAGGGTTCTTCTTCTATTACATTCTCTAGGGATGGATTTTTGGATAGATACTGTTTAAATTTGGTTTTGGTTTTATCGTGAAATATTTCGTTTTCCCCATCTATAAGGAGTGAAAGTTTTTCTGAGTATAGTATTTTGGGATGACTTTTGTGGGCTCTGAGAGTTTGCAGGACATCTCTCCAGGCCCTTCTGAGTTTTAGAGTAGGCCCTTCTGAGTTTTAGAGTCTCTATGGACAAATCAGGTGTAATTTTAACAGGTCTGCTTTCATATATTAATTACTTGGCCATACGCCTTTGCAATTTGTTTTAGTAGGATAGTTGAGCTCTGTTGGAGACATACTGTCCCAAATGTTGTTGATTGTGATCTTTCACTAGAGCCTAGGCATCTGGGTTTGGGATAATTATAAGGGCCAAACTCTGAGTTTATCTTAGCAGGATGAGTATTTTTTACCTTTGTTTGTTTTCTGTTTCCTTCTGGTCTTCAGGCCAGAGTAGGTTGGGGTTCTGGGTGCCAGCATGACCAGTGGAGCAAGGAAATTCTTTTGGAATTGTGGGCCAGGATATGGTTATGAAGAGAGGGTTGGCTTTTGGCAGTACGCTAGGTGGGTACTGAGAGAGTGTTGGTCTGTGATTGGCAGGCTTCTTTGGGATTCTGAATGCTTACATGTCCTGTGTTAAAGCAAGGTGCTTCCAATGGAGTTACGTCTGGAGAACAATCTTATTTATGAAAGTAACCAATGGGTTAATAAGTTATATTACTAGAGAAAATTTATTTTGTAATCTCTCAAAGGACAAAATTGAGAAATGATGGAAGTGGTGAGATGTTGGCAAAGATCATTTATTTGTTTACCAACTTCCCAGACCCCCCCCCCAAAAAAAAAAAAACACAAAGAAATTGTATTAATTAAAATACTGCTTGACTATTAATGTATGCATATTCCTGGTTAACTCTTATATATTAAATTAGCCAATTTCTATTAATTTTTGGATTACCATGCAGTTGTGGCCTGCTGGTAAGGATCCATCTGGCGTCTAGCATTTCTCTCCTGTGGTGGCTCCATGGCATCTCTCTAACTTCACCTACTCTCTCTATATATCTTTTCCAGCCTGGCTATATTCTGTTATACCATTGTCCAAAAGAAATTTTGTTATTAACAGTTGACAATAAATATATTTACAGCATACACAGGGGAATCACACAACACCTCCCTTTTTCTGTCTAAATAAAATGGAAGGTTTTAACTTTAACATAGTAAAATTACATTTAACAATCAGGTATCAAGTAATAATTACAGTTACAATATTTATATCTACATTATATTTTATCATAACTAAGGAAAACTATGATTATAATTATAAATTCTTCGTTTCCATCAAAAACTCCAAAAATATAATATTACCTAAGTTAACAGGAAGTTCATTGTAAGCAAATTCCAAAACTCTAGAATTGACAGAGATATCTCATTGCCTGGACAGTCAGTCACCCAAGTTCTTCCATATCCTTGGTGCAACCATCTTCAGCCTACAAGCTCATAGATAGTATTCAGCAGACTTTTCCATGAAGCAAGAAATTTCAAAGACAGTTCTGCCTACATTGGCAGTTTGTCAGTCACTTTCTTCTGTGCCATGCAGAATGTCTTGCAGACTCTTTCATGAAGCAGGAGCCCTGAAGAACATTCTTACCTGTAAGCATGACAGCAGTCATTTCTCTGTGGGTCCTGCATGTTCAGCTAGTTAAGCAGTCCAGGCAAGGGCAGTTTCTTGCCCAAATGGCTAATCAACTCCATAAGAAGCCTCTTCGATGTTCATCTTCCTCTTGAAGAAATTAGTGCTGCCAGGAGCAGATGTGTCTCACTATCATGAAAATTCCTAAGTTCTTAAACATTTTAAATACCATATTCTGAAGGTCTCTGAAAGATTTGAAGAATACCTATCTAATTGAAATATATCTCTATATATCTAGAAAACCTATCTAACATGACTACAAGCTTGACTATTATAGATTATCTATTAACCTATACTTCTTAAATATACATTCCATTTTTAAATGAGTTGCATAAACACAATACCTTGATCAAGAGTAGAAATACACATATAACAAAATTGACCTTAAATTTTGTATCAATAAACCAAGATCTATACCAATGCAAATATCTATAGCATATCCCCCTTTAAGTGTAAAGAAATGTTTACAAACAATATTTGAGAATTAATCTCTCTCTCTGTCTCTGTCTCTCTGTCTCTGTCTCTCTGTCTCTGTCTCTCTCTGTCTCTGTCTCTCTCTCTCTCCAAACCGCTTCTTGCTGTTTATTGGGCAAAGTAATTTCTGAGGGTTGTTCAAGTCAACCTTTCAGGGGATCTTGGTCCATCAAACCACATTAACCTGGAATGAATTCATAGGTTCTCATCTCTGTGGAAACAGAAGAAGAGCCTTTTCCCAAAAGCAACAAATCCCTAGACCCAAGTTCTGAAGTCAAAATAGCTTTATAATATACATGCTGGTTTATCTTAGCAGCCCATACAATGAAATGTTTCTCTGTACTTAAAAATTCAATGAAAACAAAATAATATACATAATCTAGATTCTCTTTGCATATTCCATTTTTATGTGGCTCATTTGTTTTTACTCTATTTTTAATATTTATTTAATTATCTTTACTCTGTCTCTTTAAAGACTTTAAAAAATGATTGACTTTTTTTCCAACTCTCTATACCCTTTTTCTTCTCTCTCAAAAGCCTATGTCCATTTATTCAACACTGTGACCCATTTAGAGGTCTTTCATGTCTGAATCTGTCCTATTGTGTATCAGTAATTCTCTACTGTCCAGAAGAGCTAAGCACTTCAAAAAAAAAAAAAAATGTAAGCTGGAACATAGCTAGGTCAAGTACAATCCTGCCTTCTTCCTCCATGCAGTCCAATATGGCAGAGCTGTTACTTGCTTCTGAGAGCCATGATCACAATCCTAGTTTTAGTCACACAGCCAGTCTATGTTGTCATTAAGCAAATTGTAGCATGTTGCTCACAAACCCCTTTAAATGCTCAGTCTCCTGAAAAAGCCAGAAGTCAAGCTGTCAGCATGGCACAGAAAGCAAGCATTTCAAAGTTGCTGCAATTTTTTTAACTACTACTGAACCAGGAAAATCTCTCTTAAAGGAGTCATGCTTTTGCTTGCTTCTAGCAAACCGAGCCCACCCAAGAGAATACTACTACCAAACCATGCTTAACTTTATTCTTTTGTGTCTAGGATTACTTTTTAAGCTTTCTCGGGTTTTATTTGTATTTATTTAACCACATTGGGTGCCAATTTGTTGGAGGAAGGCTGTTTGTTGGTTCCCAGCTGCTCAGCCCTGAAATAATCACACAGATTTATTTAAATCACTGCTTGGCCCATTAGCTCTAGCTTCTTATTGCCTAACTCTTACGTATTAATTTAACCCATTTCTAGTTATTTGTGTACAACTACATGGCTGTGGCTTACCAGGTAAAGTTCCCTCTGGCTCTGGTAGGGCTATATGGCTTCTCTCTGACTCTGCCTCCTTTCTCCCAGCATTCAGTTTAGTTTGCCCCACATACTTAAGTTCTGCCATATCAGCAGGCCAAGGTAGTTTCTTTATTCACCAATGGCATTCACAGCATATAGAGGGGAATCCCACATCAAACAATTAAAGATCTATGAATTATGAACGATTATCACTGGGAAGATGACTCTGCCAACAAAATTTCAGAACTAATTTGAAATTGCAAAGCAGATATATTTGTTGAATTGACTGAGAGAAGTGGATTTCTGGGTCTCTGACTTGTTAGCTTAGCCTACTCTGTAAACTGTAGGTCAATAAGAGACATTATTTCAAACAAAAAAAGTTTATTCCTGAAGAATGACATTGAGCCTTGGGAAACTTCTTCTTGAATAATAGCAATATAAAATATTTTAACCTACTGTTCATATTTGCAGAATATAAATCCTGCCTAGGTGAAGGGCATGTCTATAATTGGTATCATCCACACTGCATATTTCTTTCTGATAGTATCTAGTTTCTGAGACTGGGATTTCCAAGATTTTGGAAATACCAATTCTTTTGCACTCTGAAAAAATAAATCTTCCTTCTTTCAGCTAAAAGCATACTGTGCTTTCTATTTCCAGTAGCTTTGCTGACTGCACATCTGAGAAAAAATGAAATAGATTATATAGAAAGGCTTGTTACCAATGCACAGGTGACCTCGCCAACCATTGAGGGAAATCCTCAGAAATAGAAACTGGAAAAGAAGCTGAAAATAACCTAAGTGTGTCCTGTCATTTTGGTGCCCTGAGGACATTTCCTGAGTTCAGTTACCCAAACAGTGAGTTTTGGTGTCTGTAGAAAGAAGAAGTGAGGAGTCTTTAGGCATATAAATGTAGGAAAGGAATACCAAAAATTTGTCATTTAACCACAAAAAAGATTATAAAGTTTCATAGTGAAGAATGTGAATTTAAATAAAATTTCTTCCGCAGTCATTGCCAGACATCAATAATGCATATAAATTTCAGACACGAGTCACAGTAGACATTCAAAAGTAGATTAAAAATATAAAGTATTTACTGATTTTAAGATTATTGTGATCTTCACATATACAATATATTTCGAGTTTTGAATTCCTGAATAGTTTATTAGGCCAAAGACCAATTTACACCAAATAAATATTTTAAAGCACTTTAATATACATAGAAGAGATAAATGGTCTCTGGGAAAAGATGTATTTGTGTTCTTTCAAATTTATTAAATGTTATGAGCATAAATAGAGAATTGGAAGTTAAAAAGGATTGTTGTACAATGAGAGATAGAAATTAAAGAAACTTCAAAGTTCATATGCATTTAGAACATTTTACAAATCAACAAAATATCCAAGAATATTTATGTATATCATTATAATGGAAAGTAAATATGCTCCCATGATTCTTTGTTCAAAAAAGTGACAGCAATTTATAAATACAAAAGAACTCATAAATATGGCATCAAAGACTCTGCAATACCCTTGGAAAGATACTTATTTGTATTTTATTACTAGTTTGATAAATTAAAAAAGAAACAAAGAAAAGGTTCAAATTTGCCAAATTTTTGTTGTTTGATATAACAGTAAGATAGACAAAATGTAAAAGCGCAAAAGGTAGAATTAAAGTCAATTCTAAAGAATTGTATTCTAAGTAGAGAAACGCAATAAAGGTCAAATTACTACAAATATTTTTAAACTGTTTAGGCAATCATACATTGTGTATAAGACCATACTATCTATAGTAAATTTTGTATCAAATAAGCAGTAAGTTAAAGTAAAGTCAAATAGATCAATTTCTATGTAATTGGTAAAATTGGTAAAAATTTATACTTTATATCATGCACTACACAAACAATTATTAAAAATTATTTAAAAATGTGGTCTACAAAGTAACAATTAGTTCATTTAATAAGTAACAGAGAGAGCCTCAAAGATATTATAAGATGGATTAATATTTTATGTTAATAAGAACTTAGTAGTCCAGACTGAACCCCTTCCTCTTGGCTCCCCTCCAGGTCCCACAGTCATGGAAGCTTTAGTGTAAGACAATGTGGTCTTAGGGACCCCAGGTAGGATACCTACCCACTAACATTCCCTACAACCTGCCAAACGACCCCAGACTATAACCCTCCCTGGTCTGCAAACTAAGGCTCACTGACCCAATAGCTTTATTGAAAGCCAGACCTGTCCTAGAGATCTGAGGTAAGACACCATTCCCAGGTCCCACTCACTCAATCCCTTTCAGCCTGAATAACAGTCATAGACTGTACCTTCCTCCCAGGTACATATCTTGGTCTACAACTTCAAAAAGGACTTTGACCTTACTGGAGCCTATGCCAGATCTATGGACTCAAGGACCCCTATACCCTAGAGAAACCACCCTCTTGGACCTAAAGACTCTATAGTCTCCTGAATCCTTAGCAACTTAGGTAAAAAGAACAAAGAGCAAAGAGAAACTAAGGTGGGTAAACACACATCCAACAAAGACAAATGCAGCAATCAATACCTAAACCTATAATCATCCCAAATTCAGATGCCTAAACACCAGGGTAAGAATACAATCAATTACAGAAAGCACAATATGGTAACACCAAGACAAGCTACCCAACAACATCAATAAATGAGCAATCAAATGAAAGCAAAGCACCAGAAAACAACATAAAATAAGTTTATGAAAATGACATATATTCTTCAAGAAGAAATGAAAAAAAAATCCTTAAAAAATTGAGGAAAGACAACAAAATGGGGTGAAAGAAATAAATCCCTAAAAGAATGACAAAAAAGGAAAACAAAACAAAAACCCCAAGAAATGGGTGAAGGAGATAGTTTCGGTCATGAAAATAGAAATAAAAGCAATAAGAAAAACACAAACATAGGGAATACCGGAGATGGAAAATCAGGATAAGTGAGCAAGAACTACATGTGGATGCATTACCAATAGAATACAAAAGATGGAAGAAAAAATCATAGGTGTTGAAGACATGATAGAGGAATAGATTCATCAGTCATAGAAAATGCTAAGTCTAAAATATATCTAACCTAAATCATCCAGGAATTATGGGGCACTATGAAAAGTTTAAACTTAAGGATAATAGGAATAGCAGAAGGAGAAGAATCTATGCTCAAAGAACCAGAAGATATATTTAACAAAATCTTTTAAGAAAATTTTCTCAACCTGAAGATGACATGCCTACAAAGCTTACAGAACACAAAATAGATTGTATTGTGAAAGCAAATTTCCAAGACACATAATAATCAAAACACTACTAAACATACAGACAAAAAGAAAGAATGTTAAAAATTGCAAGGAAAAGCCGGGCGATGGTGGTGCACTCCTTTAATCCCAGCACTCAGGAGGCAGAGGCAGGCGGATCTCTGTGAGTTCGAGACCAGCCTGGTCTACAGAACTAGTTCCAGGACAGGCTCCACAGAGAAACCCTGTCTCAAGAAACCAATAAATAAATAAATAAATAAATAAATAAATAAATAAATAAATAAAATAAAAAAATGGAAGGAAAATATAAGAGGAGACTGTTCGTTCATTTTCTAGCTGCCCAGACCCTAGTAATCACATAAAATCTATATTAATTACAACCCTGTTTGGTCAATAACTTAGGTGTATTTCTAGCTAGCTCTTATATCTTAAATTAACCCATTTCTACTAATCTGTGTATCACCATGAGACTGTGGCCTACTGGTATCTGGTATCTTTCTCCTTAGACAGCTAGATGGCATCTTCCTGATTCTGCCTTCTTTCCTTCTCTATTTCTGCTTGGGTTTTCTGCCTTGCTGTATTCTCTCCTCTCATAGGCTAAAAGAGCTTCTTTATTAACCAATGGTAATAAAACAGATTCACAACATACAGAGGGGAATCCCACATCAGTAAAATGGCCACTTAACATTAACATTTAATAAGCAGCCCTATTAGAATAATAGCTGACTTCTCAATGTAGACCCCAAAATCCAGAAGGCCCTGGATTGCAGACTCTTAAGAGATAACAGGGGCTAGCCCAGACTGCTATATACATGAAGACTTTCAATCACCATAGACAGAGAAAGCAAGACATTTCATTACAAATTCTAATTTAAACAGTAACTACACATAAATCCAGCCCTATCCTTTAGGAAGGAAATTGCAATACCAGAAAGTTAACTGTACTCATGTAAACAAAGACAATAGATAATCATACACCAGCAAAACCCAAAGAAAGGAAAACACACACACACACACACAACACACACACTATCAACACCACTACCAACAAAACAGCAAGAATTAACAATCATTGGTCATTAATATACTTCAATATCAATGGATTCAATTAGCCAATAGAGAGACACAGGATAATAGAATGAGTAAAAAAAACAGGATCCATCTTTCGCTGCATACTAGAAATATACCTCAACTTCAAAGAGATATTTCTTCAGAGTAAATGGTTGGAAAAACATTTTCCAATCAAACAGACCTAAGAAGATAGTGCAGCTATCCAAAATCTGACAAAATAGACATCAGCCCAAACTTAATCCAAAGAAATGGAAGGGCTTATCATACTCATCACAAGAAAAATCCATGATGATGATATCTCAATTCTAAACATCTATTCCACAATGCACAGGCACCAACATTTGTAAATATTAGTAAAAAGAAATATTAGTAAAATTTAAATCACACATCAAACCCCACACAATAGTAGTGGGAGAATCCAACACCCCACATCCAACAATGTTGAGGTCATCCAGACAGAAAATAAGCAAAGAATAATGGAAATAACAGATGTCATGACAATTCTAACAGGTATCTACAAAATATTTTACCCAAATACAAAAGAATATACCTTTTTCTTAGGACTTCATCAAACCTTCTTCAAAACTGATCACATATTTGGTCACAAAGCAAGTCTCAATAGAAACAAAATAAAATTAAAATAACCCCTGTAACTTATCAGACCACCATACAAAGGAAGAAGTCAAAATATTACTAATTGTATATGATTTGATAACATACAGAATCTATCACAAAAATTCCACAGAGAAATTGTATATCTGATAAACACTTTCAGTGAAGTGACTGGATACAAAATTAAAATGAAAAACCAGTAGTATTCCTATATATAAATGATAAATATCCTTAGAAAGAAATAAGGCAAACAACATACTTCCTAATAGTTATGAATAATATAAAATATCTTGGTGTGATTCTAACAAAGCAAGTGAAAGACCTGTATGAGAAGAACTTCAAGTCTTTGAAAATAGACATTGAAGAAGATTACAAAAGATGGAAAGATCTCCCATTCTCATGGGCCAATAGGACATAGCGAAAATGGTCATGTTACCAAAAGCAATCTACATATTCAATGCAGTCTCCATTAAAATCCCACCATACTACTTTACCGACCCTGAAAAATCAATGTTCACCTTCAAAAGGAAAATCAAAAGAAAAATAAGAGAGATTGAAAATAAATCCTGAGATAGTTAAAACAATCAAATAAAAAATCTAGCGTCATCACTATCCCTGATATCAAGCTCTACTACAGAGATATAGTAATAAAAACTGCATGGTATTGGCATAAAAACAGACAAGTGGATCAACTGAATGGAATCAAAGTACCAGACACAAGTTCACACACCTATGGATACCTGATTTTTAACAAAGAATGCAAAAGTATACAATGAGGAAAAAAGAAAACATCTTCAAAAATGATGCTGGTATAACTGAATGCTTACATGTAGATAATAAAAATAGATCCATATCTATTACCCTGCACAAAACTCAAACCTAAGTGGATCAAAGATCTCAATAGAAACCCTGTTTTACAGAACTTGATACAAGACAAAGCAGGAAATAATCTCAAACACATTGGCAGGGGAGACAACTACCTAAACAGAACACCAATGGCACAGATACAGAATAAGCACTTAATAAATGGGACCTCAGGAAACTGAGGTTTCTGTAAGGCAAACACCATCAATAGGAGAAAATGGCAGCCTAAAGAATGAGAAAATATCTTCACTAACCCCATATCTGTCAAAGTACTGATCTCCAAAATATATAAAAAACTCAAGAAGCTAAACATCAACAAACGCATTAAAAATAGGGTACAGATCTAAACAGAGAATTCTGTACATAAGAATCTCAAATGACAAAGAAATGTTTTAAAATGCTCAACATCCTTATCCATTAGGGAAATACAAATCAAAATGACTCTGAAGTTTCATTTTACAACTGTCAGATGGGTAAGATAAAAATCACAAGTGACATCTTACACTGGAGAGTAAGTATGTGGAGCAAGGAAAACATTTCTCCATTGTTGGTGGGAGAGTAAACTTATATAGTCACTTTGAAAAATCAATATGATAGTTACTCAGAAAATTGGGAATCAATCTGCCTCAAGACTCAGTTATATCACTTCTGGGCATATATTCAAAGAATGCTCAATCCTACCATAAAGAAACTTGCTGAACTATGTTCATAGCAGCTTTATTCATAAGAGTATGAACCTGAAAACAACCAAATTGTCACCTGAAGAATGGATGAATAAAATGTGATGAATACTCCTATTGCTCAACTGTAATGACATAATGAAATTTGCTAGAAACCAAATATAAGTATTATAGATCATCCTTAGCGATATAAACCAGGTCTAAAAACCCAAAAATGGCATGAACTCACTTAAAAGTGGAATATTATCTCTAAAATAGAGAATAACCATTCTAAAATCTACATAGCCAGAGTGGCTAAGAGGTTTCAGTGTGGATGCCCAACTCTCCCTGGGAATGGGGAAGTAAAAGAGATTTTGTGAGTGGACTGTGGCAGATGGGAATTAAGGTAGGGCATATAGGGGAGAATACAGAAAGAGACTAGTGGAAAAAGGAGGGAGTTTTTGAGCTCAGGTAAAAACCTGGCACAAGGGAATCTCCCAGGAATCTGCAAGGATGACCCCAGTTAAGACTCCTAGAAAAAGCAGATACATATCCTGAACTGGCCATTTCCTGTGATGAAGCGAGACTTCAAGAGGAGGGAGTTTTAAACTATCCCAGCCACACAGTCTGCCATGCAGTGGGGAAGTGCTGGGGTAAGGGTATAATTCTATACCAATAAATCACAAAGAAGAGTAAAACACCTGAACACTGAGTTTCTACACTGTGTCAGAATGAGGTCAGTATTCCTCAGAAGAGCATAAGGTCTGATCTACTAATCTATTTTTACTCAACAACTAAGATCTAAAAAAAGAAAGTAACTTAAAATAGGTCTATAAAAGAGCAGGGGAACTGCAGTGGAACACACAGGATATTTTAATGCTATTTTCACACAACGAAACACTCACCATGGACACACACATACACACACACACACACTAACGCATGCACACACACACACACACGATAAACTGAAGAGGAAAACAGAACTATAAGAGGGATAGGTAAAAAAGGAAGCACTGTACAAAGCAATGGCCTGAAGTTTAGCCATAACAGAACACAGAGAGAATTGTCTAAATTTTACATGCAAGAGATTAAATACAAAACACAAAGGATTAAATAAATATTGTCACCTTGGTATGGCTAAAAGTTATCTATATATACCAAATTAGGAACTTTGAAAATGAAAGAAAAATGGTAAATGACCATAAATTTATATAGCAACTTGGAAATTCAGAAAGCATTGTTAAATAAATACAATATCTTGCAGATTAGGAGATTGTATTTGTAAATAGCAAATTATGAAGGAGTCTTAGGTGACCACAATGGTCCTCCATCATTTCTACAAGACTGTTGAAACAGATGTGAGGAAGAGATCCTCCCTACTAGCTTGATGTACTAAAGAACCATGATGATGCCCACTTCAGAGAAGTAAGGGCACCTTTTAGAACACTTCTAACAACAGCATGCAGCTTCCAGGAGCAGAGCATCCCTTCAATTCTTGGCCAGCCTCCTGCCCACAATCAACAAGTGCCACAGTAAGACATTCAGTCATCTGTGAAGAAAATGAAATCCTCCAACAAGTTGAATAAATTTGAATGTAAATTCATTTCTAAGAGATCAATACATACACATGGGTGGATTCTTAACACTGAAAAATCATATCATAGTAGAGCCAGTGAAAATGGAGAAATGTAAAATGCATCTTTTTGTTGCCTAGTTTACAGCATGTCGCCACAGTAACTAAAAGTGAGCAATTCCTTCATTTGATGATACAGAGCTGCAAAAGTCCACCCTAAACTGCTCTAAACATAATGAAAATCTCTAGAATTTGAATCGAGAGAACACTCACAAACCAACACTGAATTTAAACTGCTGCAGTCCTGTTTGCCCCTTTTCTTCCACAGAAGCCTGAGCGAGGTTTGGGTTCCCAGTGAATAAAGCAGTGGGCAAAAGGTAAAGGCTAAAAACACAACGACTAATTTTAGAATTTAACAGACCAGTGTAGTTAGTATCTCTGAATATCAGTTCAAAAATCTCTATAGCTATAGTAATCAATCCATTAAAGGATGAAGAAAGTGATAACTACCAATCTGATGCTCAATAAAATGAAAAGTGATGTTTATTTATCATTTATAATGAACTTAAAATATACTATAATTTTCTGTATTTTGCCCTTGAGGAGACTTGATTAGAGGATATACGTTGTTATACAGGAAGAGGAAACATGGTGATTGTCTGCAGCGTATCAGTGCTTTAAGACTAAGCTAATTTAATCTTTGTGAATCTTGATGCACTTAGTGAATTTGTGATTATCGGGCTCCTTCAGAGAAACTACAGGCTTAAAGATGTGAAGCAACTGGTTAAAAAACTTTGAGTGACAGCCTTTAGTGATAATAAAGACAAGATTGTATGGGATCTCAATTTCTAAAGCCCTAAATTCTAAACCTTCAGTCATACTTTAAATGAAAGATATGAATTGACAGATATATAGCTTCAAATTTGCACTTTCTTTTGAAATCTTTTAGTATCTAAGTATCTAGAGAAACATGTTTGGTGGAAGAGTGGTAGGAAGATTGACCATGAATAAGGTTTTTATTTCTTGTGTTCATTATGTAAAACTAAGAAGTTTGGTTGTAGACTTTGATGGAATAATGGTTGGTGTGACCTTGCAGCCCTAGAGATGAGATATAATAATATTGAAATACAAAGAGAAAACACTTCTCTCCCATGCCATTGGTTTATTTGAAACATACTTTTCATTCTTCCTTGCCTGCCAACAAGGATAATTCAGGAGGGCCAAAACAATTTTGTGGATACTTTGACTCTTCATAAGCTTTGATGATCCCAACTGACTACTTCCTTGCTCCAGATTGCCTGTGCTTTGAAAGCTTGATTTCTGTAAGATCAGTCTCATAATGTAAGATATGATGCTCTACATTGCTGCTCCTTTCCACCTTTGTTCAGAAAATAGCTCATAACATTGTAATTGTTTCAAGCAATTATTAATTGTAATAACCACACAATGTAAATTTGTAATATAAGAACGACTTTTTCTTTTTTAGATAAACAAATTTTCTCTGACAATTTAACCTTCCCTGAAACTTTCCACAATTTTATCCAAGCAGAATTCCTAACGTAAATATGAAAGATGGATGATGTTTCCATATTTGGGGACTATTTTTTTAAACTTTTAATAAATGAATAAGCAAATAAAATACACATTTGAAGAAAATGCATTAAAGAGTAAAAGACTACAACATTTAGAAATGCTGTCTACTTCTGAAACCTTAATGGCAATGAAAAGGAGAGAATTAGATTGCAGTAACAACTTTTTCATGATTTGATTGAGACCAATTTTCTGTCTATCTTTTATTACAAAAGGCAGACATACATTTTCCAGGATGTACGTGGATGGAGAACTGAATGGAGCTCCGTCTACCTGTTGTTACCTTTTCTTCTGAAGTATCTCAGTATCCCTATTGCATTTTGCATAAGAGTGTAAAAGTCAGTAAAACAATTTATTATAAACCCCAGACTCACTGAAAAAGAACAAACAACAACAACAACAAATAAACCTTATCGAAATTTGGATGTATCTTCAAGGGACAGGCAGTGTTTGGAAAATATAATAAAATAAAGTGTTTTCATGAGTTCAAAGGAAGGAGTAGGAATTTGCACTGATGTGATCCCATTGGAACTAGTGGGTGATGAACATATCAACAATAACAGGTTCAATTATTGAAAACCAAATAGCAAAATAACATTGTTTGCCTAGACTTTCCTATATGTTCCCTAGTTTTTGAATCTTCTTACTTCCCCAGAGCGTATTAAGTTAAAACTAACTCTAAGTATTTGGGCGATACTACCCAAAAGTCACAGGAAGGGTCATCTTCAGAAACAGAAAAGGCAGTTGTACCGCTATTGACCCTGGAAAGAATCATGTCTAAGCAGGAACACAGAAATCTGTAAACAGCAGGCAACTCTCTATTCTCTCTTCTAATGTGTCCCATTTCAATCCCAGTATCATAATAAAGCAACATACCATCTAGATAGAGTATATTTCTTTTATCTAAGTATCATGGTCTCTGTGAGAATTAGAGGGATAGTTTAATATTCTTTTTGACATGAATTCTCCTTATTGAAAACAAATATTTTTTTAAAAAAATATTGTCTCCATTGTATTGCTTTATGAAGAACCACTACAACACAAAATAACAGCTGCTATAAATTAGCATCTTTGGTAATTAATAGTATACACTGATCTCTAACTGTCAGAGATATTGTGTTTTTCTTTTTCAATAAGTAGTTTCCATTCTTTTTTTTTTTTTTTTTTTTTTGGTTTTTCGAGATAGGGTTTCTCTGTGGTTTTGGAGCCTGTCCTGGAACTAGCTCTTGTAGACCAGGCTGGTCTCGAACTCACAGAGATCCGCCTGCCTCTGCCTCCCAAATGCTGGGATTAAAGGCGTGCGCCACCACCGCCCGGCTAGCTGCTAGTTTCCATTCTTTAAGAACAAAAACATATCATTTTCCTGGCTTCTTCTTAATTCTATTCAGCATAATAACAATTAATAACAATTCTATACAAATAAGTTTCTGAAATAAGATGTAATTAATATCACTATGAATCAAGAAGCTATCTATAAAAAATTTAACTCAAAGATCCACCTGCCTTTATTTTCCAAGTGCTGAGATTAAAGGCTTGTTTCACCACCACTGGGCTAAATTCAAATATGCTTAAAGCAAAATTAGACTTGCTCAATGAAGTGAATAATAAGTTATATATTCTACTATTGTAATTCAAACCAATAACTGTTGTATTAATGCATAAAATATTTCATCCCCTTTGTGTTTCTATAACACATTTCTATGTTACTCTTAAAATAATTTCCTGAAATTTACATAAAATAAGATATTTTACTTGAAGCAGTGCACAACACTATAGCTGCACCATGGGCATGTAGGATTGTTTACTATAAGAACTGTAGCAAGGAGGCCACTTGTTCATTTCCCGGCTGCTCAGACTCCTGAAATATCCATTCAGAAACTGTATTATGTACATCACTGCTTGGCCTATTAGTTCTAGCTTCTTATTGGATAGCTCTTACATCTTAACTTAACCCATCTCCATTAATCTGTGCATCATCACGAGGTCGTGGCTTACCAGCAAAGTTTCAGCCCATCTGTCTCTGGCAGCAACTCCATGGCTTCTGACTGTACCTCCTTTCTCCCAGCATTCAGTTTATTTTTCCCAGCCTAGCTCTGTTCTATCCTATCAGGCCAAGCCAGTTTCTTTATTAACCAATGGTATGCATAGCATACAGAGAAGAATCCCACATCACCAGATCTTTTTTTATGTTTGTTTAAGCAAAGAGCTTCATTACAGTCAGAGAAGAAAAATAAACATGACCACACAAAGGCAAAGGCATTGTAAACTTTGTACATGACATACCTGCTTCTACTTCCTCCTTCATTAAAGACAGGCAGTTACTGAATTAGTATATCAATGATGTTATTCTTTTGTGCTTCATTGATTCTTAGCTTTCTAGTGTTGGTCACATCTTGCATACAGATAAAAACACACTTTGACAGTCACTGTGATATACCTAGGGACGTGCCCTGGCATTTTGCCTACTTCCTCCCTCTCCCTGGTTTGTGGTTTATTGTTCTCATGAGCATTTAAAAGACAATATAACTGGAATTTTTATTTGAGATTATAATACAATATAGTTATTTTCCCTATTCATTATCTACCTCAAAACTGCTAATATATTCCTCCTTATTCCCTTTCAAATTTATGGCTTATTTTCTTTATTAATTTCATATATATATATATATATATATATATATATATATATATATATATATTCCTAAATACATAAATACAATTTGACCATTCTGTGTAATATTACTTGTATGTATGTTTTTAGGGCTGATGCTTTGTATTGGATCACCAATTGGTGTCTCTTCCCCTGGGGAAGACTGTTTCTCCATTCTCAGCATTTCTTAGTTGCTTATAGGGATTCTTTTGTTTTTGTTTTTTGTTTTTTTGCTGGGATGAAGCCTCATGGATTTTTCCCTCTACTTTTACATGTCTATTGTGAGATTTTTCTCCTAGTCTCCAAGTAATATCAGCAGCTAATTGCTAGTTTTAAATGTGCTTAATTTCAATTAAATACACATCTTCTAGTAAAGGCAGTTTGGAGTTTATTACCCACTTGGAGTCTTAAAATGTGAATTACATTAAGAAATGTTTCAAAATAAATCCATTTTACCCATCGTTGATGTAGAAGTTTACTATGCCATCAACAGTGGATAAAATCACTTGCTGTTAAACTCTAAAGGATGCCCACATCACTGACAATTTAAATCTCCTTAAATACTATTAGTGATTTGTCTGGTCTGCAGCCATGTCCAGTTACCAGGAATTAATCTCATAAGCTACTAGTTGTATTTTTTATAGTTCTTTTCTATATTAAGTCGAAATGTAGTTCCATTACCTTTGCATTCATAAGTGTTCTCAACACATCTGGTCCATGTAGAACAAGGTATTTTCTTTGGCTAATGCCATTTTCCCTCTTTACGGCTTTAGTTTTAACTTATGCAATGTTTTCAAATTTTATGAGAGATGCTGGGAAGTGTCCCAGGAATTTTAATGAGAATGTAGAGAGTGAGAAAGAGAGAACACAAAGATATGGGAGTGTAAGGAATATTGCCCATTCTTCATCCCCTACTTTATCCACAGGGTTGTGCAGTTTGTTCTTTTGACATTAAAATTGTATATACAATTTGGCTGATGCATTAATGGTATATATTTTGTATGAAACTCTTAAATATTTTTAAGTTACACAAATTGAATCTTGTGGTTTATGACGGTGATTTCTCTCAAAATATAAAATGTAGTCACTTGAAAACAGTAAGATTAAAGTGTACTTCAGACCTCAGGTGTGGAATAAAAAAAACATTCTTGAACGCAATGTTCTTTCTTCACATCTTTGAAATGCTGTTAACTTACCTTGGAAGTCCCCCATTCATTCATTAAGAAATAATTATCTTTGGGGACAGGGAAATGGCTTTACAGGTGGAAACAGTTGCATGAAAACAGATAAACTGACTTCCATCCACGGATCATACAATGTGTCAGAAGAGAATATGGACACACACACACAAACTCACTCACATACACACAAGTCTTTTCTTCCCAATAAACAGAAATAAATACATTTTAATAGTAGTGGTTATGCTCGACAAGTAAAGTGTTTATAACTGTTTCTGCAGCAGTTATAGCCTATGTGATAAGCAATTATGGCCTTTTCCATGCCCAAAACATGAAGACTCCTTTATATTAATAAAAATGCCACCAATCCTCTCATCTGTAAGTAAGTTAGTGATGTTATGTCTTTTCATGGCTGAGCCACAGTGGTCAGCATCAAGCCAAGATATTAATTTCTCAGGTAAAACCAGTAATGTCCATGTATAGCATATTTATTACCTTGATCTCCTGACCATGAATAATGATATTATCTGTCATTGTTTTTGTCTAGACAACAACCAAAATGATATTCTCATAATTTAATAATCCTACAAGCAATAATGCTTCCACTTTTATGAGAGTGAAACCATGGTGGGTGTCATCAATATTTTTGAAACATGTTTGATTTCAAAATCTATCATTGCTCATTTCCATTATGTTAGCGACGTCTCACTGTTTTAGACTATCTGGTATGTTGGTTATTTTTATATTGCTGTAATAAAGCACTATGATCAATAGCAGTTTTTAGGAAAACAAGGCTTCCTCTAATTTATTGTTGCAGGGGATACAGTTCAGCATGAAAGAAGACATAAGAGTAGCACAGTGAGACCAACCTGGTATAAAGAAGCAAAATTACCATATTTCACCCCCACACAAGAAACAAAGAAAAAGAACATGAAATTCACTGGGGTTACAAAATCTGAAGTCCTTCTCACAGACATTCATACTCTCTCAAGGGTCAACATTTTAAGGATTGTATAATCTTCCCAAATTGTGCCACCAACTGGGCACCAAGTATTCAAAACCATGAGTCCATTGGTGATATTTCTTATTCAAGTCATCACAAATGGTGTGTGTAAAATACTTTTCTACATTTTAGGACAGTAGTTTGACATGTTTTTACCCCTATTAAAAGAGGATCATATTCCCAACTTTCTTAAATCTAAGATCAGATGGTTAATATAGATTTATGGTAAACCTACATCATCTTGTTCTGTATACTAGAGAGAAATAGAGCAGAAATCATGAAAAAAATGTGATAGGGAGTCATCCTGGGAGGAGATCGGCAATGGCCAGGGTCCTGGTAGCACTGCTATAGTAGTGAGTGTCATTCTTAAACCAAGCAAAATATGAAGCAGATTGCTCTGGAAAGTAGACATGTTGTCAAGTTTGAACATTTTTCTAGGCTTTATATGTCTGGCATGGTCCTTAGATACAGAGAAAACATTAAAGAACTGTGTATTTTAATAACTTTCCCTTTAAGCCAGGATAGATACAGTGAGTTTTATGCTCTATAACTATTTCTTGATGTTTGCATCCATAGGACTGAACACTTGAATGAAGTAATCAAAAACCCATGCACTAAATAAAAAGAAAATCTAGAAATAGTTCACAGATTAAAATAAAATGTCAAGCTACAAGCAGCATAGTCCCTGAAATGTCAAGCATACTTTAAAGTCATTTTAAAATATAATAAAATGGGAGGACTTGAGGGGAGGGCATGTGGGGATGGGAACATGAGAGGTCAGGACTGAGGGTTGGGGGAGGGACTGAGAAGGAAAATAATGAAAGAGAGATCTTGATATTGGGAGTCATTATGTTGTTAGGGACAAAACAGGGAAACTCCAAGAAATTCACAAGGATGAGCTCATCTAAGACTCCTAACAATAGTGAAGAGGGTGCCTGAACTGGCCCTCTCCTGTAATCATATTTATGACTTCCCTAATTGTCATCATAGAGCCTACATAAGGTATCTAATGGAAGCAGATGCAGAGATCCACAGACAAGCACTGGGCTAAGCTGCAGGATTCCAGTTGAAGAAAGGGAGAGGGATCAGATGAGCAAGAGGGATCAAGAACATGGCAACTAGGAACTCATAGGAGCTCACAGACTCTGGACTGACAGCTAGCAAGACTGCATGGGACTGTCCTAGGCCCTCTGCATGTGGGTGACTGTTGTGTAGCTTGGTCTGTTTGTGGGGCCCTATCAGTTGGACTGGGAGCTGTCACTGGCACATGAACTGGTTTTTTAGAACCAATTCCCTATGGTGAATACACCCAGTCTTGATGCAGAGGGGGTAGCTTGGTTCTGCCTCAGCTTAATAGACTATGCTTTGGTGACTCCCACCCCATTTGAGGCCTCGCCCTTTCTGAATGGAGACTGAGGAACAGTAGATGGGGTGGAATATAAGGGAGGTAGGGGATGTGTAGTGATGAGGCGAGTAGGCCTGCTTTTTGTCCTGCCCGGCTTCCTCACGGCTAGCTTAGCCCCGGAAATAATAACACTCAAATTGTATTCTTTTAAACACTGTTTGGCCCATTATTTTCAGCCTCTTACTGGCTAATTCTCACATCTTGCTTTAACCCATATTTAGTAATCTGTGTAACACCACGAGGTGGTGGCTTACCAGGAAAGATTCAGTGTGTCTGACCTGGCGGCTGGCTCCATGGCATCTGATCTCACTTTCCTTCTTCCCAGCATACTGTTTTGTCTACTCCACCCACCTAATTTTCTGCCCTATCAAAAGGCCAAGGCAGTCTCTTTATTAACCAATGAAATTAACACATAGACAGATGACCCACCTACATCAGGGGGGAAGGAACAGGAGAGAAGGGAGGGGAAACTGTGACTTGTATGTAAAATAAATAAAAAAGCAATAAAGTAAAAATTACAAAAAATATTAATACAAGAGATTATCTCACCCTTTATGACAACTCTTATTTTTTGTTACCAATTCAATATTAAATATAATTTCTGTTTTGGCATATAGAAGCAGGTTTGTAATAAACATTTTGTACCTATTTCTTTATCCATTCCTTTATGCTGTATATAATACTCTATCAATGGGAATAAACTAATGGACTGTTTTAGAGGTATGATCATATATTACTTATCACCAGTTAAGTGCCAGGAATCATCATTTTTTAATATCCAATTCGCAAAGAAAGTTGCTACAAATGAAAGAATGGATTCTGAGGTAAATTAAATTACTTTTATGAATTCTGAAATGAAAATTATATTTTGGTATTTATTGAAATGTTTCTTCATACAGACTTTACATGCATCATTTTATCAATCAATAAGAAGCAAATAAATAAGATGAATTGAATGTATTAAAAACAAAACTAAACAAAACATTTTTAAATGAGAATGACTGGAAAAGGTAACTGTGATACTCATGTATAAAAATCTAAGATAATTAATTAATGTAAAAATATTTATTAATATGCTATTTTTTTTACAAATTTATAATCTTCTTGTTCAAGAGTTGGACTCATATCCTGAGTAACTAGTGTCCTACTGAGAAGGTTCTTGCTATGCCTTTCCTCTTGCTTGTTTTCATCTAAAAATTTTACTATCCGTTCTTACAGAAAGGTTTCTGATCAGTTTGGAGTTGATGTGTGTGTGTGTAGAACAAGATATAAGAACCTAGTTTTATTTGTTTACATGTGGATATTCAGTTTTTAAAGCAGTGCTGTAAAGAGAATAACTTCGCTCCAGTGTCTATATCTGACATTTGCCTTAAGAACCTAGACATCTACAGCTCTGCAGGCTGCATTGCTTCCTTATGCTGTTCTACTGATGTAATTGTCCTTCTGAGCTGCTGTGACAGTGTTGTGTCTGTGTTTCTCCAGTACAATGGCAAATGAAACACGGCCATTCCTCCTGTGTCATTCTTTTGCTCATGATTCTGTTGTCTTTCCACACAAATTTTATCTTTTTCCCTTCTTTTGGAAGTTTTGGGATTGTTTCTGTTTTCTTTCTTGGTGTATTCCTCATTGGTATGTAGGAATAATTTTAAGTTTTTAGGCCAATTGAAATGCTTCCAGTTCTATTTATATATTGAATACAAAGATCTCTTATACTTAAAATTAATTCAGTCCTAATATATAAATTTATGTTTATAAACCAGTATGAGATTTTAAAATTTGGATGTCTAATTAATATTAGTAATATATATTATTGAATTCCACAAATATTTAATTTTGCTTTTATATCTATACTTATTATTAGTTAAATTTTCTCTTTTGAGTTGGAATCTTGCTGTCTTGCTTACATTGGCTGCATAAACTTCTGGGATCAAGATACATCATGCTTCATCTTGACTAGCCCTGTGAATACAAGCAAATGTCTATTCTGGGCCTAATATCAAATTTTAAAAGCACTAATAAAAATGTGGATAATACACTTGTAGAAAAAGTAGTAAGACAAAATCATAAGAATAATTTTTAACACTCATAGAAAAGAATAGAAAAATTTGTATAGAAGCAGGTGAATACATTCATCATAAAATAATGTGAGTGAAGAAAACATGTTGAAATGGCTTAAGAATAAATTATATATATTGGTCTGTAAGTACTATTGATGAGTGTAAAAACTTCATAAGTTTAATTACAGATGTTTATACACACACACATATATAAAATTATTACAGGACCTTGCAATCAATATTTTATATCACATTAATAAGTGAGAAGGCAATTCAAATAGTTTCTACCAACAAAATATGCGCTCATTACAGTATAAATTAATTCTGGAGTAAATATTTCATTTAAATTAGAATTTTATTACAATTATTGGGTTTAACATACACTTTTTTTAACACAAAAATGTTACAGGATAAAAAATACTGACATTCACAAAGTGCCAGAATCTTTGTCATTGTGTTCATTGTGTCTCAGTCTCAGTGTCATTGTGTTGTTCATTGTGTGTCAGTGTCAGTGTGTTGTCCATTGTGTGTCAGTGTCAATGCCATTGTGTTCATTATGTCTCAGTCTCAGTGTCATTGTGTTGTTCATTGTGTGTCAGTGTCAGTGTGTTGTCCATTGTGTGTCAGTGTCAATGTCATTGTGTTCATTGTGTCTCAGTCTCAGTGTCATTGTGTTGTTCATTGTGTGTCAGTGTCAGTGTGTTGTCCATTGTGTGTCAGTGTCAATGTCATTGTGTTCATTGTGTCTCAGTGTCATTGTGTTGTCCATTGTGTGTCAGTGTCAATGTCATTGTGTTCATTTTATCAGTCTCAGTGTCAGTGTGTTGTCCATTGTGTGTCAGTGTCATTGTGTTCACTGTGTATCAGTCTCTGTGTCATTGTGTTGTTCATTGTGTCAGTGTCATTGTGTTGTCCACTGTGTGTCAGTGTCATTGTGTTCACTGTGTATCAGTCTCAGTGTCATGGTGTTGTCTACTGTGTGTTATTGTCAGTGTCATTGTGTTCACTGTGTGTCAGTGTCAGTGTCGTTGTGTTCATTGTGTGTCAGTGTCAGTTTGTGGTCCCGTTCAGAATTGCATAATATGTACATTAGGCTTCACTTTTGGACATGGGGAGTTCAATTCCTCTTTAATTTATGACGTCAACACAACTGATCTTAAACTTTAGAAATAAAATGTTCTTGCATGAGAACGCCAAATTATTCACTCGAACTTTAATGAAAGTGGTTGCCACTGAAGTCCCCATGAGCAATGGCTAACTTTGTGACAGTTTGCAACAGACTGAAGAGTTCATAGCACTTCAAACCTAAATTACTTTATGTAAAAATTGTGGGGAATAGTACCAAAGAGAAAGACAAAGTTTTGTTTAGTGTTAGCAATTATATCTTTAGCCACCATATGCTACCTGAGAGAAATTATTCTTGAGATACATACTTTCTACTCAGTCTTCTTCTTTATTTCCAATTCCAATCATACCTTCCTTAGTACTTGTGATGTTAATACAAAGTAATTTTATTGAGTTAAGTCACAAAGCCTCTAAGCATATACATGTTTTATAATATTCTTATAGGTATATCATAAACTCCAAGGAGTTTTTCTATGTTATCTACTTGGCTTTCAAATAAAATGATCACACACAGAATGAGTAACTAAGAACCACACACCCAGAAATTTTAGAACCTGGAATCAAATATAAGCACAATGCTATTTTTATCCCAATATCTTAATATTGTTACTATTTCTTTGTCCTCTGAATTTGATGCAACAAATATTTTTAGAAGAAGAGCTGCTAAGATTACTTTTAAAATATGTTCATATTTCATTATAGCTTTAAATATAGAACATGAACATTATCATGTATACATAAGTACATAAAACTGTGTGATGCTCTGTATGCAAATGATTCCAGTAGTGTTTGTGATTCCCTACAGAAATTGATTCTAAAATACATAAATAATTTAAAAGATTTAAACATATTTACAAGAGGAAGAATTAGAGTAATCTAATAAAAACAGTTGTACATAAAACAAGATTAAAGTATAACATGACAGTGGAGGTATAGATTACTCCCATTTATGCTGCTGTGATTCATGTACAACATGCTACATTGGTTGTTAGGTAATAATGCTCCTTTTACAAATGTCTCAAATAAAAAGAAAAATTATTAATAGCAATTAAATTGGATTAAGCAAGCCATGATCTTAAAAGGGACTTAAGCTGACATGAAACTTTGAGTTGTGAAAAATATCAGAAAGTATTTCTTGAATGGCAGTGTTTCTTGTCTAAAGGGGTGAATGAATATTACAGCGTAACTTCTGGCAAAGCATATCCACTGACTTTCCTTTCTCTCCTTTCATATGAGACTACTGCTTCAGCTAGCAATTTTCACTCTGCTGCTGCAGCAGCATCTTGAGATAAAATGATAGATCACCTGTCAGCAACTGGAATGGCTACATGGATGAAGAGATATTGTACGAGGTGGACTTGCTGATAGTCATTTTCCCACAATTTTTGAAATTGCAAGTAATTCAAACATCCTAGCATGACAGCTTTCAACCAAGAGCATCAGAACATGTCTATCAGTCACTTGAATAACTCAGTATAATGTGTAAATGCTTGGTGCTCTTATCATCTAATAAATATACTAATAAAGACACTACAGACTGCATAAAATTCAGTACTTAGTATCTTGATATATAGAAATGATGGAGATGACCTGTGATGGACAAACTTAAACAGAGATGAGGCAGATACAAATTGAACTTAGAGTAAGCCAGTTTTATGGCTACTGAAATGAAGAATGGTAGAGAAAGGGAAAATATTTATTATAAACTGAAAACATCAACTCAATTTCCTCTCAATAGTGCCATGAATTTATCAGCATTTAATAAAGGTTTTCATCATGGTAATACTGTTTACAAAGTATTTATTATTTTGGTAATAATGTTTGACATATGTTTAGGGCTTTCTTTGTATCATGACAAACTATTTGCTGCTGTGAGGCAAAAGAGTATAAGGGAGAGTTTAGTAATCTAGGATTCTACTTGGTTTGAGTTATGCGCTTGGGAGCCTAGCACATTAACCTGTAAGTAGTATATAAAATGAACAGTGGGATAAATTTCTCTTTTCTTCAATGCCATCAAACATGGACAGTTTCCATTCAAACATATCACCAAAATATCCATGCATGAAGATAGGAGGGGTGACCTACTATGAACCAGAATCTGTATCTAAGTGCATGCATGGCAAGCTAGATCTTTAAATGAACCTTAGAGATAATCCCACTTTACCCTCCTATACCTGTATATGATTGGGCATGCATATAAGATACATTATGGGAAAAGAAGTGCATATTATAAAAATGTTATATGATATGAACCATCTTCACTCTTCCCTTAGTAAGCAAATTCTTCCTTCTATTTTAAAAGAAATCATAGGCAATTGCTGTGGGACAGTAGTCTTTTATCATGTTACTTGTATTATGTTTAATAAAATGCTGATTGGCCAGTAGACAGGCAAGAAGTATAGGTGAAGTGACCAGGCAGGAAGTAGAGGTGAGGCAATGAGAATTCTGGGAAGAGGGAAGTTTCACTCTGCAGTCGTGACCCAGTCACAGAGGAAGCAAGATGTGACTGCCTTGCTGAAAAAGGTACCAAGCCACGTGGCTAACACAGACAAGAATTATGGGCTTATTCACCCACTATTATCTTTAAAATTAGCTATTTATTCATCAATTGTGTTCATGGAAATTCCTACAATTCTATGCAGCAGCTAGCTAGAGTAACTCTAATAATTGTAGTAAGAATTTTTATTTTTTTTTCTGATTTGAAATCTGTTCTCTTTATCTTTTTCCTTTCTTTTATTTATTTTTTTATTAATTTTTTTAATTAAAAATTTCCACGTCCTCCCTGCCTCCTTTTCCCTCTCCCTCCCTACTCCCCACACCCCACTTCTCCCCTCCCTCTCCAGTCCAAAGAGCAGTCAGGGTTCCCTGCCCTGTGGGAAGTCCAAGGTCCTCCCCCCTCCATCCAGGTATAGGAAGGTGAGCATCCAAACCGGCTAGGCTCCCACAAAGCCAATACATGCAGTAGGGTCAAAACTCAGTGCCGTTGTCCTTGGCTTTTCAGCAGCCCTCATTGTTCACTGTATTCAGTGAGTCTGGTTTTATCCCATGCATTTTCAGTCCCAGTCTAGCTGGCCTTGGTGATCTCCTAATAGATCAGCCCCACTGTCTCAGTGGATGGGTACCCACCTCGTGGTCTTGACTTCCTTGCTCATGTTCTTCCTCCTTCTGTTACTCATTTGGACCTTGGGAGCTCAGTCCATTGCTCCAATGTGGGTCTCTATCTCTATTGCCATCCATCGCCAGATGAAGGGTCTATGGTGATATGCAAGATATTCATCAGTATGGCTATAGGATCGGGCCATTTCAGGCTCTCCTCAGCTGCCGAAGGACCTAGTTGGGTACATCTCTCTGAACCCCTAAGAACCCCTCTAGAGTCAAGGCTCTTGCCAACCCTAAAATGGCTCCCTTAATTAAGATAAATAATCCCTGCTCCCATATCCATCCTTCCATTATCCCAACCATCCCATTCCCCCAAGTTCTCCTTTCTTTTTTAACGGTCTCAAGTTTAATTTCACCTGATTTAGTTGATTATGATTATTTTTATCTTTATTTCCAATGTCTATTGGAAGCACCTGTAAGTCTCCCCTTTCATATTCTGAATACATTTTCTTTATTGGAAATTTTGTGTAATCTAAAACTTAATAATGATATTAATATATGATTTTAGTTTATAACCCACATTAGTCTAAGATGTTTGTAAATCACTGAGATTTTTTTAACTGAGTTTTAGGAAAAAACCATCATTGATATCAATTTTGAGGAAAATTTATTGTAAATTTATCACCATTACTTATTTTAAAAAACCAATCAACAAAACATCAAAGTTTAGTTATAAATATATCTATGGCACCACAAACAATCTTTCTATAGAGAACACCTATCGTCTTTCCTGAGGAGGCATCATGTTGCTTTATGTATAAAATGATGTTTTGAGGGTGTAAGGGCATCTTCACAGTAACTAGGGTAACTGGCAGCTATGCTCTGTAATAATTATGTTTGTTCTATATCTCTTTCTCTGAAAAAAGAAATACAATTTTCATGGAAACCATAGCATGTTTTGAATTAACATTCTTAATGTTAATATTTGAGATAAATTTTAAAAACCATCTCTCTCTAAATATTCATATAACTAATATTACATGGACTGAGCAGGTTGCTTATATATATCATATATATACATATTAATTACTTATATATGTATATTGCAGGAATGAGTGTGGAGGGCAAATGATACAATTGTATTATAATCCAAAAATATATATAAAAAAATAACTTCTACTCATTGAAAGAAGCTAAACCACCACAATAATAGAGCACAACTAGATTTTCTCCATTGAAACATTTTTCAACTAGATTAGATAAAGTCACTTTACTTCCCGAAATATTATCTTTTTCTGGACTAAATAGCTATCTTTGAAATAATGCTCTTTAATTTGTTCTGATTTGATTTTTTTAATATCAAGATTTAAAAGAGGCCCAGCACTTCTTTTTGCAAGTTATATTGCTTCATAACTGATTTCTTCTTAAATAAATAAATACATTTTCTGCTAAAATTGGATATTTCATTTTGTCAAATTCAGAAAATGTGCTTCATAAAACTAGTTTTGGTTTGTCAAACTGGAGAGTTCTGTATTTGATATTGGCATAAGTGAGGAGTAAGATTGTACAATTACTAATGAATTACCACTGGATATTTCTAAAGTGGCGCTATTGGGAGTCACATAAGAAAACCAAGACAAACCGACAGGGCGGTGGTGTCACAGGCCTTTAATCCCAGCACTTGGGAACAAAGGAAGGTGGGTCTCTGTGGGTTTGAGGCCAGCATGGTCTACAAGAATACTTCTGCATCAAACACTAAAGGTTAGAACAGGTAAGAGGTAGCCCAAGGGGAGCAATGTAATCCTATAAAAACAGGCATTCAGGGGCATAGGCAAGAGAATTGCAAAACTCAATATTAATTAGTTGACATAATATCCTAGGGAACTAATGCAATCTCAACTTCTTTGCTACAAGAAGCTAGTTTCGGGATAGGTTTCAAAGCTACAGAGAAACCCTGTCTCGAGAAATTCCCCTAGTCGTTTTTGGTTCTATCCCGGGTTTCTGCACTATCCAATCTCTGATTCCTGGCGATCCAGGCAGTGTCAGTAGTGGGCTCCCTCTCGCTGTTGCTTATTAATGTAAATTCTTGGTTTTAACTAGTTTGTAGATATTTTGCACTAAATGCATGCATGAACTCTCTACTAACTGCTAAGAAAACAAATGTAGACCAAAGGGATGCAGACCTACCTAATATTCCCACTTGTCTGATGATCACTCAATTGAACCAGTTGAAGATTGTGACTAATGGGAGCCAGGAATTCTCAGAGGGAAGACCACAAAAGTAGCAGTATGTGTTTTAATGAGGACAAGGAATTGCAGCTACCAAAAGGCTTAATGCAGAGTACATATAAGAAAAAAAATCTATTCCAATTTAGTAGAGAAAATGCAAAAGATTCCAATTTTTTGCCCATCAGTCATGTCTATTTCCCATAGCTGGGAGGATATCTATATGTTTTTCCTTGGGTTTACCCTCTTGTTTAGCTTCTTTAGGATCACAAATTGGAATCTTGGGGGTGGGGTGGGATGGGGATGAGGGGTGATGGGGAGAGAAAAGTGTGAAGGAGAGGATGAGGGGAACTGGGAGAATCGGGGTGATTGGGGATAAAGGAAGGTTGGATAGGGGAGCAGGGAAACTCATACCTTAGGTAAGGGAGCCACCTAAGGGGTGGCAAGAGACTTGAACTTGGAATGGCTACCAGATGCCCAGCGCAATGTCCCCAGTTAGTTCATTGGGGCACCTGAGGATAGGGAACCCGAAATGAACCTATCCTATAATCATACTGATGAATATCTTGCATATCGCCATAGAACCTTCATCTAGCGATGGATGGAGATAGAGCCAGAGACCCACACTGGAGCACCGGACTGAGCTCCCAAGGTTATAATGAGGAGCAGAAGGAGAGAGAACATGAACAAAGAAGTCAGGACCATGAGGGGTGCACCCAACCACTGAGACAGTGGGGCTGATCTATTGGGAGCTCACCAAGGTCAGCTGGACTGCTACTGAAAAAACATGGGATAAAACCGGACTCTCGGAATGTGGCGGACAATGAGAGCTGACGAGAGGCCAAGGAGAATGGCACAGGAACTTTCAACTGGCGATAGATCGAGAGAGAGACAGAGACCCAAATTGGAGCAACGGTCTGAGCTCTTAAGGTCCAAATGAGGAGCAGAAGGAGGGAGAACATGAGCAAGGAAATCAGGACCACGAGGCGTGCACCCACCCACTGTGACAGTGGAACTGATCTATTGGGAGCTCTTCAAGGCCAGCTGGACTGGGACTGAATAAGCATGGGTTGAAACTGGACTCTCTGAACATGGCGGACAATGAAGGCTGATGAGAAGCCAAGGACAATGCCACTAGGTTTCGATCCTAATACATGAACTGGCTTTGTGGGAGCTTAGCCTGTTTGGATGCTCACCTTCCTGGGCCTGGATGGAAGTGGGAGGACCTTGGTCTTCCTGTAGGGCAGGGAATTTGGACTGCTCTTCAGTATCGAGAGGGAGGGGGAATGGACTGGGGGGAGGAGAAGAGGAGTGGGGATGGGGGAGGGGAGTGGGGGGAGGAGGCAATGTGTGGGAGGAGGGGAGGGAAATGGGAAAGGGGAGCAGTTGGAAATTTTAATTAAAAAAGAATAAAAAAAAATGAAAAAAAAAAGAAAATGCAAAAGAAAGCATATGGTTTATACTTGTTTAATAAGAAAGCAACAAATTTGTGCCCAAGATTGTATGGTTAAATATAATTAGAGTAAATAGCTATCAATTTCAACTGAAGTAGACATAATTGTATTGGGTTAAATATAATGATTTCATTTCAATATAAAAATTTCTTAGAAGATACTGATACAACTCCCAAGGAAATGTGAGATTTGTGGCCTTGTGTTTCTGGTTTGAAATAATTTTATTTAAATCCTTCCTAGTTTAAAAGCCATACCAGCTGTTGTATGGAAGTCAGGGATGGAAGGCATAGAGAATTCTCAAGATCTGAGCTTGGTATTAATACATTCATCAATTTTAAGAACATTTTTTTTTCCATCAAGTGATTTTGGTAGCTCCAGCTATTTCCGTGCCTGTTTGTTATGCACAGATCTTTGCAGATTCTAGAGCTCTGGGAGGTAAACTTGCCTTCAGCTCTGCAGGCTACAGCTGCTCCTAAATACCAAGGAATGTGTCTGATGTTAATTCCTGCTGTTGTGGGAGGGCTTATGTAATGTTCAGTGGAAAGAGAACACTCGCTAATTCGAGGAGAGAATTAATCTCTTTTATTTTTCACTTATGCAGTGACAATATACTTGGAAATGGTTTGTACTGTGAGCCTCCTTTTAGATGACGTTTTGAAATATAGGTCTTTGTTGTCTTTTTCATCTTACAATTACATGTGTCAAGCATGCACATAATTCATGGCCCTAACAACACTTTATTTCACAGACTTCTCTGTGTTACAAGTTTTTATTATTTTCAGTTTTAAACAGAAAAAGATCTGAATGGTTTATATTTATTAATTATATTAAATTATATTAAATAATATAATTATTTATATTAGTATCTCTTTTATCAAGTATTACATCAGATAATACAGAGAACTCACATATTAGAAAAATCAGCATTTTGAATAACCAGTAGTAGCTAAATCTGAATCTAATCATGACTTTTTTTTTATATAAGTTTATCATTTGTGGAAAGATCACTGAAAAGTTTCTGCACCCCTCTTGTCAGAGGTTTCTGTCCTGCCTAACCCTGCAGTTGTTAAGTCCAAATGAAATTACACAGAAGTCTACATTAGGTGTAAACTGATTGGCCCATTAGCTCAGGCTTCTTATTAACTCTCATAACTTATATTAACCCATTATTCTTATCTGTGCTAGTCATGTGGCTTGGTACCTTTCTTGGCGAGGCAGTCACATCTTGTTTGCTCTGTGCCTAGGTCAGGGCTGCAGACTAGGACTTACTTCCTCCCAGAATTCTCCTGTTCTCCTTGACCTGCCTCTACTTCCTGTCTGGTTGGCCCACCTATACTTCCTGACTGGCTACTGGTCATTCAGTGTTTATTTAAAATAAAATTGACAGAATACAGACCATTGTCTCATACCACACCCCAATAAACCTCTCTACCTACACAATAATCCAAATAAGATAAATTAAAAAAAAGAATCCCAGGTTTAATGGATACCAACACTCCCTGGCAGCTTTCCAGTCCCTCCAGAGAGAACCTGGAAATGCAAGACTTGAAAAGCAAGTGTTTGTTCTCTGGGGCAGTTTAAATAACCCGTGGGAGTGGTTGTGAGCATCACTGAGGAGGGGCCATTGTTTGTTTTGCTTTCTCGGTGGTGGAGTCTGAACTGAGGCAACTCCCTGGAGAGGGTACCTGGGATGGAATTTCCAGTGGAATATTCTGGACTTTCTGGATACATGGATGCCAGGGGTTGTGGTATGTCTTTAAACCAAACAACTACTAATCAAATTTCACACAAAAATATGCTGTACTATCGTAGAAACATGTAAGGATAGCTTCGGGTATCTAGATCATGGCACACTAGCTGCTAGAGAGGTCTGGAAAGAGTGTAAAGGGTGTTTTATATTTTACAAGTATCTATGACCTGATCTAAAACATGTTTTTTTTTCTTTCACGAAAGCAAAAAGCAGAAGTAAAACCAGAATCTAATATTCTAATTCAGAATACAGAATTGCAGTTAAGTGTATACAATTGAGAAATAGACTGAGAAACCGATGCCTATCAAGCTGAGAAAAATCTGCTGAACCATATGCCTATGAGCTATTTTACATGGATTAGTGATTTTATCACCTCCTCCAGAATAGAAAAATCACCCTATCACTACAAGTAGTCTTAAACTAAAAAAGAATACCTGAATCCAGGTCCTCATATTAATTGCCACATCATTGATTTTGCTTGTATTTTCATTCAAGTTCATAACTTAGGGGGTGCAGGAAGGAGTTAATACTCAAAAATCTTATGTTGCTAATCTTTTATAAGGCTAATTAAGGATAGTTTTCCACTCACATTGACTTAGAACCAAGGAAGTTTTTTAAATTGACTTTTAAAAATAATTTTATTTTGTGCATGAATGTTTTACATGACTATAGATGTTCATCACATGCTTACCTGGTGTCCAAGGTCAGAAGAAGATGTCAGAACCAGTGGAACTGGAACTACTGACAGGTTTGCGGTGTACTTGGAATCAAATCCTGGTTCTCTTGAAGAGTAGTAGGTGATGTTATCCATGGCCATCTCTTCAACCTGTCAGCATTAATTTGTAAGAGTGTTTTGCTATGTTAGAAGAACTATTCGCATAAATAGTACCATTTTACTCAACAACTGGTTTCTTTCTGGGATTCTGGAACCTGGGTATTTGTGAAGTGTGACCGGGTACATAACCAGACTCTGCTCCAAACCCTGGGCACTGACACTCTAGAGAACTTTCCTGTGTAATAATTCACGTGCACTGTCTCCAGACTTTCTAGGGAACATACCATGAGTCCTTGGTGAGTCTTTGGAAGGAATTTTTGGAAGATGGCTTCCGGTCTTCATTCTTCAAATTTTCTCTTTTGCGGTTTGTGTGTGTTCTTTCCCTTTCATTAGTCTGCGTTCTGAGAGTGACTACAGGCCTTTTACAAAATCACAAAACCAAAGGCAATAAAAAAATCCTCCAAAACAAGAAATAAAATTAAAGCTATTATTTAATTGAAATAATGTTTTTGGAAGCTTTTTGAATTTTTGCCAAATAGAAATTTGTGATGCAGTAGTAGAAGAAACTATTTTTTCAGAGATTGCAAAGATTGCAAAGAAGCAATTCAATGATATACTTGCTTCTGATAGCAGAAAATTTTTTCTTATTAAAATCAAATTCTTTAATTAGGCAGATTAAATGCATATTATTATGCAATTATGCATTTGAAATTTTTCATCTGTTTGTGTGTTCTATCTTTGAGATAATAAGTAGTAAACAAAAAAGTAACATTCATATTTCTTCAGACAGATAAGCCTGTGTTTCTTTAAGAACAATAGTTACCACCACCTCTTCTTTATTGTTGGCAAACTCTCACAAGGATTACAACTTGACTAATGTCTGTCACTCATTGTATTTTAGTTCTTGGAGCTAAAGAAACAAATCTAAGATGTTTCCAGCATAATTTTTTTTTTTCTGGAGTTCTAGTTCCTTTCAAAAAAAAAAAAAAACCTATGATCTTTATTATGGCTACTGCTTGATCACAAAGGCTGATATGACTGACATTGTTGGCATGTCACTGATCTTGAACTCCTCAAAAGATTTGTGTGTTCTTCCTGGGTGTCTTATTTTGCAGTCTAAGATCATCCTAGATATGAGATTCCATTTTAGTGGAAATTAGTCAAAGAAAATATGAAACTACAGGAAATAAAAGAATAGCCGGGCGGTGGTGGCACATGTCTTTAATCCCAGCAATCGGGAGGCAGAGGCAGGGGGATCTCTGGGAGTTTGAGGCCAGCCTTGTCTACAAGAGCTAGTTCCAGGACAGTAACCAAAAAGAAAAAAAAAAAAAAAAAACTACGGAGAAACCCTGTCTTGAAAAATCAAAAAATAAATAAAAGAACAATTGTGATGAGAAAATGGTTAGGCCATGTGTGCATGCACACGTATGTGTGTGCTTGTGTGTGTATGCGAGTGTATGTGTGTATGTGTGCATGCATAAATGTGTGAGTGGGTGTTTGTGTGCACGTGTGTGTGTGCATGTGTGTGTATGTATGTGTGTATGTGTGTGTGCATGTGGGGGGTTGGGGGTGTGTATGTGTAGGTGTGCGTGTGTATGCTTGTATGTGTGTATGTGTATGACAAGAGCCCAGGAGAAACTGTGAGGAAAAGTCTGAAAATAATGGAAGACTGTAGGAAAAGCCATGAAGTACTTCATTCAGAACAGCTAAGGAATAGAAAGAGGAACACGACCATTACATAGCAGTTCATGCAGGTGTCTGTAAACAAGGGCCTCTGCTAGTATAACTGACTGAGAAAGTCTTCTTGTGCATTACCTGTTTTACATGACACATCCATCTTCTCTCATTGGCAAGCTCTGATGATATGCCACAAAAGAAAGGGATTTATAGGATAATTAAACCCGTGACTTAGAAGGACTGTCTAGCTAAAATATGACAAATTAATACATAGGATATAGAGGGTTTTTAGAAATCTTACAAATATGCACACTACAAGGCTCTGGAATCTATGTATGTACTGCTATAATATCATTATAAGGATATAAATGAATCAATTTCCACTGACTTTTTTTAATCTTCAAAGTAAAAGAGGATGCAATTTGTTTTTAAAGAGTTATTTAAACACTTAAAAATATAGATTAAAACACCACCCAATTCTAATCACACAGTGCAAGCATAATGACATATATTATCTCAAAATTAAATCAGAAGTCTAACAAAACTATTGACATAGTTCAAACTAAGTTGTTGTTAAAGAAAATCAGCATCTGCATAGAAAACCATAAACTGATTGTCTGGCCACATTATGTGGCTTGCTGTTTAGATGTTCTTGCACAGTAAAAATCTTATTTGACAAAAAAATTTCATTCAAATTTTTATATTCACCAGTTTTGAAATGTATGAGTGAGTTATCAATGTTTTATAAAACTGCAGTAACAACATTTGAAGAAATCATCTTTTTAAATGGCAATAAAGATTTGCCTTTTCACATGATTGCTCTAGGTTTAGCAATTGTAAATCTTGATACTTTCAAACATATTTACCTATAGAAATTTGGAAGAAAGGATTATTAGTCATGTTTACATTTTAAACAAGCTTCCTATTTTCTCTAAGTATAGGACACAGATGTTTTGGATTGAAGAAAATCAATTTAGCCAACAAAAACATAAAGTCAACAATTGATAATCTGTTTCAACAACTTATCAAGGAATGGCATGAAAGTCTGTATTTATAAGATAATACAGCTAAATATGGCATTACTTGGTTGTGATTATTGAAGTCAAAGGTTTAAATACTATGAAAACAGTGACTAGGTCCCTGGTGCTTGAGCAGGCTTTTGGGAACCTATTCTCCATGTTGACTTGCTTAGCCCAGCCTTGATGCAGCAGGAGTTTGGTCCTGCCTCAACTTGATGTGCCATGCTTAGTTGAGGCCCATGAGAGGCCTGCCCCTTCTTGAAGGGGGACAGTTTGAGGAGTAGTGAGTGAGGTTGGGGGAGATGAGATGTGAGTGGTGGCGGGTAAATAGAAAGAGAAGAGGGAGGGTAACTGCCATTGGGATGTAAAATAAATGAAAATTTTAATTAATAAAAATACTCATACCAAAAATAGGTAGCATACAAAAACAACAAGAAAAACCACACATTATAGCTTAAAATAATATACTTATGAAATCTCAGAACTACAATAAATATCAAAAACAGTTTCAAAGTAATTAAAAGGCTCAAATTTAGAAAATACTAAAATGTATTTGAAAATCATAAATTTTAAGGCAGCATGGTGTGATGTGAAATGCATACTATCTAACATTATGGGAATCCAACAACAGGTCTGGGTTCACGAAGAGCACTTCTTCAAGTGCTAAGGAGAAAGAACCAAGGACTGTTTTTTCAGAGGAAGAAATTGCCCAGGATCCTGTAGTAAGCCTCTACTGCTCATTGGTTTGCCTTGCCAAGTAAAAACAACTGCATCCAAATATCCTACATAAGATAACAGGGTTAGTCCAAATATTAATATTGACTACTTTTCATAATTCAAAGAATAAGTTGCAGAATTTTTAAACAATCAGTTTTCATTCTACTAGTCTTATTGTTGATGTGGACTTTGAGACAATATATTCACTTTTCAGTAGTAGATTTACAGATAGAACATTGTAAGTGGGTGAAATGAATTAATAAAATAGATCAAATGTTGAAGCTCTTGTTGGATTAGTAAATGTAATTTTTTAGAAACAAGCTATAAGAAAACCTCTCTTTTATTCTTAAACCTTCAACAAGTTATGGAAAATTAATTTACCTTAAAACAACACATTCATAATAAACTGATAAGCTTGCTACCAATGGGTTGAGGGAACAATTACAGGTTGAATCTATGCATTATTTGTATTAACTATGCATCTGAATTTCAAATTTGCTTTACACTTAAAGTGTTGCATTAACATCCAAACAACATAAGTAGACTACCTATATTTTCCCATCTATCCATGGATCTCATATTTGGATTCATTGAACATCAACATCTCTGATATTTATTGCACATTCTCAGGTAACTCACAACCACACTGACATGTGCAGTTGAGTGTGCACCCTTCTTCCTCTATATCACCCTCTCCCTCTACTTTCTTCCCCTTGTCAACACAAACATCACATCATCTTAGTACTTCCCATTCTTATGCTCAACCTCACATATTTTAAATATACCACAATGTGGGAAATGTAGCATCAAATGATAAATAATTAGGCAATATAAGCAGCAACTTCCTTTAGTTATTATATTATTTGGGCAGAAGAAAGTTGCTTACTTCTAAAAACTTCAGAAATCTTATGAATTCTACATAGCTTTTTATCAAAATATATTAGAAATCCTCCTTATCTCATTTTATGGCCTAGTTTTAACCCCCTGGGCATTCTTTTAATACAATAGATAGGCCATAAAATATTTCCTTAACATGCAGCAAATAAACCCGCTCTTTCCACACAGCTTTAATCTAGTATGTGATTCTTAAAATCCACAATTCTTTGTAGACTTAAAAAACTTTGTTTTTGAGATTTTACTCTCTATAATTAAAATTCATTGCTTATTTCAAGGTTAATATAGAAACGAGAAGGTCCTTTCTAAAATAATTGAGACTGTCCAATGATAAACTATATTTTATGAAATGCTGTGTTTCAGAAATTAATTACTCAAAATTCTTTTTATAGATTATATTAAACTTATATAATTTTATTATAAATTATTAATATTAGAATACTATACTGTTGTATTCTGTCTATTAATACTGTACTGAGAAATGCAATTGCTATGAAAAGTTTTTGTTTTTAACTTTAGAGGGCTTTTTATACTTCACAGATAGGAGATATGAAATAAGCAGATGTTTAAATATTTGTAAAAGTCCATTTAATTCATACAATCGCACAGCTGCTTAAATATGGACACAAGAATTCATTCCTTGGTGAGGAATATTAACCAGGTTCAATCTTAAACAGGTATCTCTGCTCAAGAGATTCAGCACTCAGTACTGACCTTTGGGTAGCAATTAGCTCCAATGTGAAGGACAATTCATAATAATTTTCCACTTAGTTTAGTTTTTTGTGGCCTGTCAAGAAACATATTCAGGTATTCCAAACCCTAACCTATATTTCCCATTACAGTGTCTCATAAACTCTATATCATTTTGTTGGAAGGTTGTATAGAATGTTTTATTTAAGCCAAAGACACAGTTGGAAAAAATATGAAAAGAACATGATCTCTAAAATGTAATTGCTTATTATTAATAAAGCCAGCCAAAATTAAGACATTCTCAGGAATGATAAAATAAAACCTACTGGTGTTTCAACCAGTTCTTATCATTAATGCTCCTCGGAATGGTGGTTACATGGTAACTCTAACACATTTGCAGTGTTCTTCAGCATACTGTTTGGAATCCTGGTTCATGAAGCCACCTGCTCTTCCTTTTCAATCTGTTCAGGTTTCTTAGACACCTGCCTCTAGAAAACTGTTCCTGCTCTCTGTCTTCTCCTGGGGATTTATATATTCAAACTATTTCTTACTTTTAAAAATGCTTCTTATTGCAGAGCAGAGAGCTCAATTTGACACTGTTTCAGAATATAATTGTGGTTGGTACTAACATAACCCTCCTCAGTCTCCTCTCATTGTCCACATTGTGGCATAAAATTACTTGCTAATTGCATAGATTTTAGGAACTTCTTCCTGGGTCATTTTTAAGAATATCAATAACTCCAATATTCTCTTATATACTCATAACTATAAATTCTATCCTCATAGAGACTTGGGGATTGGGATAGGGAGTGTGAATACTTTTTCTGCTTTTGAAATTTAAGAAACAAAAATAAATAATACTGAGGCGTGCCTTGAAAAGAGAAAATTAAAGTTATGGAATTTTAGCCAATGCTAACAAAAGACAAGTGTAAAGATTTGTGACCTTACTACCTAGAAATAATCAATGAACTTCTCCAACTCTGCTGATTAGAATTGCCAATGAGTTTAAGCCCTCTAGTTATGATGGCATGCATTACCTTTTTGTAGTGGTAATAAAATATCATGACAAAAGTGACATTTGAAAAAGTTTCTGTTCACATTTAAATGGTTTAGTCTATTCTGCATTGAAAACTTGGTGGCAAGAATGTAAGGTAAATGGTAACTTTGTTACTGCATAGTTAATTCCTCACAGCCATACTGCAGGTTTGTTTCCTAGGTGATCCAAAGTCTCATCAAATTAGCATTCAACATTAACGCTTATAATTTTGTCATTTTGTTATTTTGTCATTTCCTTAAAAGTGAGAGCTTAGGGCACAGCATAAAATTTTTGTTCAGTTTCAATTTCTAACATTTCTTCATTACAAATTGTTACTTATAGAATTATAGTTTTAAAGTATAGTGGTATATTGTATGGAACAGATAATTTTCTGAGTGAATGCTCATTATTTATATGATCTTGGCTATGTGAAGGACTCCAATGGCTTGTACTCAGAAATGGCAAAGACTTCCTGTTGTCAGGTTCAGAGGTATGTCAAGACCTTCTCATGGTCACAGTATAGATGTTAAGGATGGTTGACCCTTGGCTTAAGCCTGTGTGTGCAGAACTAGCAAACTGTCAGCCACAATTGTCCTCCCTAGAGACAACACCTGTGAAACTGCCCTGCTACAGAGACCACCTGCTGAGATTAGCTACCCCACTTCCTGCTCATGCTGCTCTATAAAATAAACCTGTCTTCTTGGCTCAGGTTCATAAAATAAATGTGCTGAGCTTCCAGGCTGCCCCTAGTACTTTTCCATCAGTGTTCACGCACAACCCAGCTTGTGTGTGTGTGTGTGTGCGTGTGTGTGTGTGTTTTCTTCATCACTTTATTGCCAAAGTCAAGTCAACTCTGAAGCCATACAGATCTACATGTAGAAATTCTTTTGACTTTTCTCACTTTTGGGATCATTTACATAGGGCTTGATGAGTAGGCTTTCACAATTATTCCAGTGTTTGGAACTTTTTATCTTTGCTAACAAAAGTTTTTTGTTTTTCTTCTGAAATTTTGTATCATGACACATTACTTCCACTCATGTAAAACTGCTTGTGGCAATCATGGCTCTATTGCAAGAAAAGTAATCACATTTTTGAGTACTTAATTAACCCCAGCCAAGAGGTTACTATCACCAAACTTAGCATATTCTGTATCAATAATACTTTTCTATTCTTATATCATTTTGCACTCATTCAATAGAAGGATCCATAAAAGTTTCTGATTTCGGAAGCAGCATATATAATTCACATGTAAGACCTTATTTATAAACCAAACACCTTACAGCACAATACCTTGTCTTGCCTCCAATTTTTAAAAACCCATGCTTTCATATCATATTTGGTTTACAAATTGTTAAAAATGTTAACACTTTGCCTCACTTTCCCCCAAAGAATGTTAAAGGCTTCTAGACAATTGTAGTAAATAAACAATTAAGAAAATGTAACAACCAATTAAATAAAAATATGCCATACTCGTTGATTGGAAAAATCTGTGTTATGAGCATTGTTATTTCCACAAGTAGTCATTTATATTAAATGTCATCATCCTAAAATCCCATTAGATTATACTTCAGAAAGTATAAAACTTAGGTAAAATTAATTTACAAATTCTAAATACTTAAAATAGAATGTGGTAAAACTACATGGACTCAAGCCTTATTATAGTTACAAAAATTAAAATAAGGATATGAGCTATGGCTCAATTGGTTTTTTTTTTTGTTTGTTTGTTTTGTTTTTTGTTTTTATTGATTTTCGAGACAGGATTTCTCCGTAGCTTTTTCGTTCCTATCCTGGAACTAGCTCTTGTACACCAGGCTGGCCTCGAACTCACAGAGATCCACCTGCCTATGCCTCCCGAGTGCTGGGATTAAAGGCGTGTGCCACCACCGCCTGGCTCTATGGCTCAATTGGTAAGAGAACTTATTTCTTCTTCATAGGATGCCAGTTGTGTTCCTTGGTTCCATACCATGACAAAACTACCTGTAACTCTGGGGTCAGGAACTAAAAATTTTGTCTAGCCTACATAGACGGTAGTACATTCAAAAAATATATTTATAATACACATGAACACACACACACAAAACTCACAAACACCCATATATTCGCACACATTCATGCACAAGCAAAGATAAATACAAATGCAAATCTTGAGAAGAAGAAACTAAAAGAAAAAATTAATAGTAAATATTGGTTTAACTTAGCAGCCCCCAGAAAGAAATGTCTTTCTGCAGTCAAAAACTTCAAAGAAAACACAATAACATGCATAATGAAGACTCTGTGCATTTTCCATCTTCATATGACTTATTTTTCTTTTCTCCTTTTGTCTATGACTGTCTGTACTCTTTTATATTACTTTTACTATCTCTTTTTATATTACTTTTACTATCTCTTTAAAGACTAGTTTTGTTTTGTTTTTATAACTGTCTATACTCTTTTTCCTTTCCTTTCCAAGCCTATGTACATTTCTAAACACACTGTGTCTTGTTTAGAGGTCTTTTATGTCCATCTGTCTGATGATGTATCTGAAAACTCTTCTGACATGGAGCATTTTAAACGGGTAAGTGGTAGGGCTGCTGCAGCCCTGGATGCTGGCTCCACCTCTCTTGTCCTTTCAATAAGGCAGAAGTATGTTTATCTCCAGCTCTGGGACTTTTGGGTGGGAGCTGTGCTTACCACCTCAGCTCTGGGAAGCACCACTCAGCCTATAACCCTTCTTGTATGAGTAGAAGCTAAATCTGCCATGCAGCATGCTGTGAGGCCTGGAAATGCCTCCGTGTACAGTGGTAGGAATCCACCATGCTCTCCTGACTGTGCACACCTAGAAGACCCGATCCAGCTGCTTACCCAGGAGGTGGGATTCCACCATGTTCTCCGGCATGTGCACACCTAGAAGACCCGATCCAGCTGCTTACCCAGGAGGTAGGAGTGCTGAGAGGGAGGAGTGCTCTCAGCTACTTTCCTGCTAACTCAGAGCGGGCATACCATCATCCAGATTCGAAGTGTGTGACTGGCAACGTTGTTTAGCCCCAAGAGTCTGGGCACCATTTTTTTTTTAGGGGGAGACTGCTTTTTTGCTTCCTGGCAACTCAGACCCAAATAATCACATAGAAACTATAATTAGTTACAACACTGCTTGACATAATAGCCTAAGCTTCTTATTAACTAACTCTTAAATCTTATATTAACCCATTTCTACTAATTTATGTACTGGCAGAAGCTGTGGCTTACTGGTGGGAATCGGAGTCTGTCACCTTCAGCAGCTACATGGCTTCTCCCCGACTCCACCCGCGCTCTCACTCTATTTCCTGCCTGGCGTTACTCTTCTAAGCCATTGGCCAAAACAGCTTAATTCACTAACCAATAAAAGCAACACATATACAGAAGGACATACCTCATCAAAGATCACTTATGGTCCAAATAATAATAAAGAAAATAGCTATTCAAAATTTCAGTTTCAAAGGTTTAAGTATGAGCTAACTTTAAGTGGGTTTAAATCTAATCATGTGTCCTTTGAAAGTTAGTAATAATCACAGTAATATTGAAAAGAAATACTGGAAAGAGAGCTTGCTTAATACTAATTGTCCTCAACACCATAATTTCTTTTCTTCATCTGTAGTTCTGCTTCTAGTCCAAATTTCTGTTGAAAAATCTTTGTAACTAGACTCAGTGAGCTATGCAAAAAGAGAGAAAAGGAAGTAAAGAAATAGATACATTGGTTTATGGAGCCTGAGTGAGGGTGGACATGACCCAAAATACTTTGTGTGTATGTATGTATATATATATATATATATATTGAAGAAAATTTCAGAGAATAAGAAAATGTTAAAGTTTTACTTTGTCTGATAGGAATTCAAGTCCCAGTATCCACACCAGTATATCAGTATTTTTACATATAATTAAGGGCAGGTATGACCAAAAACCTTAGTTAAACAAATTCAAAGTTCTTAATTGATGAAATATTTTCATATTGTATTTCACTAATTTTTTCATTGAACATATTTCTAAAAGCATAGAACACTAATGAGCATAAAATAAAAGGCTTGAAAACATAAACAATTTAAGATTCTTAATAGAATATTAATGTTAAGAAATGTCATAAAATTCCACTAAATATCAGTCGTTTAGTTCTGTTAACGCTTCACACACTTGGAGTATTTATATTTTCTACTTTTCCTGGAGATTTTTCAATTTAAGACTTTGGGTATTTTTGGCAGATTACCAATTAAATTCACCCTGTGAGTCTATTCCCCATGTGAAAGGAATAGATGTGTGTGTATTGGCTCTGCTTCATTACCTGAAATTTAGGCTCAGGAGAACAATACCTTCAGTAATGTGCTTAGAATTTAGTTCATTCCCATTGAGAATTGAGACTAGCAACTCCAAAAAAAAAAAATCCTAAACAGGCAAAGCACAACTGATGCTTTTGTTAGAAAGAAAAAAAATGTGTCTGTGAGTACACCCTTAGTGTGAAAGCTAGAAACAGTTCAGCGTCTAAGTGGAAGGAACTCTGCCCACTTAAAATGCATGTACTGTGCATTTATGATATCTAGTTTGGCTTTCATAAAACACCAGATTGTCTTCTTAAACAGAAGCTTCAGGTGCTGTTTTTTAATTTGACTGACTTAAAACTCCAGGGATTGGTCTTTCCTTGTTACTATTAGAAAATCAAGTAGTTAAAAACCTTTATAAATAACAGAAAATAAATTTCTTTTTCATGTTTCTTAAAATAATTCAATACAAAAAATGCAGTCTATGTAATTTGAAGACAACTGAAGGGGTAAAAGAAAATTAATTTTGTTTTTAATTGGACTTTTTATCTTTTCATAGTCCACTCAGAATTTCAATAACTCTGATAAAACATATGGATTTAAAATTTACAACAATCAAAAAATCTCAAAGACAAATTAAAACAAAACCAGAGTCTGTGCTGTACATTTTGGATGGTGATGGTGCAAACCTTTATTCCCAGCACTCAGGAGGCAGAAGTAGGCATTCAAGGACAGCCTGGTCTGCAAAGTTACAAGTGAGTTCCAGAATAGCCAGAGCTGTTACACAGAGAAACCCTGTCTTAAAAGACCAAAAATTTAAATTAAAAATTAAAAAAATAACTGAAAAATTTAGAAGAACACATTAATCTATTATGTATATATGAATATTATATGACTACTAGAGACAGGGGTCTGTATTTAAGCTCATGTTACCAGAGGATATATATTCTTAGCATTTTGCCTCTTCACTGACTATTGTAACACCCTTCATCTTTGTCAGTCATTACCTACCAGAACTAAGAAAACAATACAGATTCTGTAATTTTCCACCATACTCATAAAATAGTCAAAGTAAATTAGAATTAAAATTATTAGTGGAAAGCATAATATTAATTTAAAGCTAGCTGTTTAGAGCTATCTGACCAGGATGATCAATTCTGTGGCTTATAATATATATAGCCTTAGAACTACCGCTTGTCATTTTCCCCTTGACAACTTGCATAGCACCTTCTGATCCTACAAGATGCAGGACTCAGGAGGAGAGTTTTAGGTTAGTTCCCATTCAGTTCCTTCAATCCTGTGCTCAAAACTTTGTGGTATCTTCAGAAGTAGCATCCTACCTTCAGGTTCCGGAAGGCAGTCAAGGGCAATGGCACTAGCCCATAATATATACAAAATTCTGCTATTCCCCTGGCCAGCATTTTGAGGGAAAATTTTTCTATTCCTGTGCCTGGTACTGAGGGTTTGAGCATTGCTTATGGGATGTGCACTATCACCCCAACTGACATAACTCCAATTGAGAATGAAAGAAGTATGTATTTATACACATGCTGTGGGATATTTGATCACACTGTGAACCTTGAGTTTGTGTTTGTATTAAATAAAAACAAACACTTTTGGGTCAGAAGGCCAAGTTAGCAACTAGTTGACAGAAAGCAATCATGGAGAGTTAGGGTATTTGTAAGATAATAGAAACATGTACAGAAAGTAGTAGGGAGGGACTTGGTGTAGCATGGGTTCTTTTGTGTTGACTGAGCGGAAGAATGTTCTCTTTCAGAGATACTTGCATAAAGAGCAGGTCAGCTAGTTGTTACTCAGCCTCTCTGGGCAAGCAGGTTTTCACTCCAGCCTCTGATCCTGAGTTTTATTGATAAACAGAATGATAGAGATTTAGCTACAAGTTTTATTTGGCAGCAAAGACATAGCCACTGCCTGTTGGAACAGAATTCCTTCCAGGTCATGGACTAAGCTGCCTGATCAGTGCCAGAGAAGCAGGTCAGTACTGCAGAGCCATATTTGCTGGCTAAAATGGCAGCAGATGAGAGGGCATCCTCTGTGCTGATAGAAGAGCAACAGATAGACATGAATGAATATATGTATATTGTGTTACATATGCGTTGTCTATGGATTTTTAAAGTAACACAATGTGTTTCACTGTATGTTTTTAAAACTTCCCTAGTGTTGTTTATCTCTTTTTCCCCATCTCCTTCTATTCCTCTTTCCTCTCTAAATAAAGCCTTCCATATTTTACCCACTGTTCACTTTATAGTTCGTTTCCTACTATTCCCTGCTTTGAGGAGCCTTCTCCCTTCCCTAACCATGATTTCTGTCTACCTTTTTTCTTCTATGGCTATTTCAAATTATAATCAAATATTAAGATTTAAAGCTAGAATTCTCAACCAAACAGGAACAAGTATATTTATATTTCTAGGTCTGGCTTATTACACTCTGTGTAGTGCTTTCCAGATCCATTAATTTACCTACCAATTTCATAATTTCATTTTCTTTGCCATGCAATAGTGACACTCTATATTGGAAGTAACAGCTGTCAATTGGATTTAAGACATGTTTGATGGGAGGGAGTTCACGTCTGATTGTGTAAAATTAATCAAAAACCCATGGTTAGAGAGGTAATAGACACTAGAGGAAAACCTACTCAGCCACTTTCCAGGATTAATATAGCTTCTAAATTCAAGATACTCTTCATTATATTCACAGTTTTATGGGGAATTTACCTCTGTGAATATGTTTGATTACCATTGGTTAATAAAAAGGCTACTTTGGTCTATAGAAGGACAAAATATTGGTAGGTGGGAAAACTACAGGAAATTCATGGAGAAAGAAGATGGCATCAGGCGGGCACCATGTAGCAGCTGAAGGCACCATGTAGCAGCCATGTAACCACCAAGAATCAAGAGATAGCAAACCATGAACCTTGTGGTAAAATATAAAATAATAGAAATGGATTAATTTAAGATGTAAGAGTTTGCTAGAAATATGCCTGAGTCACTGGTCAAACAGTGCTGTAATTAATGTAGATTCTGTGTTATTATTTCCAGTCTGGGCGGCTGGAAAATGAAAGAACAGTCTGCTTACAAAAGATAAGTGTAGTTCTCATTCCTCATCAAAGAAACTTCTTTTTGCAATACATGGAGCCTATTTCAGAGATCTATATCTGGTAAATGTAAATGTAGTACAGTACAGTGTTCAACCTTTTTTTTTTTTAATTTCCGCCTCCTCCCTGCCTCCCATTTCCCTCCCCCTCCTCCCACTCCTCTCCCCTCCCCCTACTCCTCTCCCCTCCCTCCACTCTTCTCCCCCAACTCCTCTCCCCCTCCCCCCACTCCATTCCCCCTCCCTCTCCAGTCTGAAGAGCAGTCCGGATTCCCTGCCCTGTGGGAAGTCCAAGGTCCTCCCCCCTCCATCCAGGTCCAGGAAGGTGAGCATCCAAACAGGCTAGGCTCCCACAAAGCCACTTCATGCAGTAGAATTGAAACCTAGTGCCGTTGTCCTTGGCTTCTCATCAGCCTTCACTGTCTGCCATGTTCAGACAGTCCGGTTTTATCCCATGCTTATTCAGTCCCAGTTCAGCTGGCCTTGATGAGCTCCCAATAGATCAGCCCCACAGTCTCAGTGGATGGGTGCCCCCCTCGCTGTCCTGACTTCCTTGCTCATGTTCTCCCTCCTTCTGCTCCTTATTTGGACTTTGGGAGCTCAATCCGGTGCTCCAATGTGGGTTTCTGTCTCTATCTCCATCCATCGACAGATGAAGGTTCTAAGGTGATATACAAGATATTCATCAGTATGTCTATAGGATAGGGTCAACCTTAACTGATACATCTTCATGCAATCTCTACTCGTAAGATGTAGTAGGGAATGCCACTAGTTAGGTCCTGGCCATTTAGCCCTGAAATAATCACACAGATATTATACGAATTAAATCATTGCTTGGCTCATTAGCTCTAGTTTCTTATTAGCTAACTCTTACATATGAATTTAACCCATTTCTATTAATCTGTGTATTGCCACGTGGCTGTGGCTTATCGGCTAAAGTTCTAGCCTTTGTCTCTGGTAGGACTACATCGCGTCTCTCTGACTCTGCCCTTCTTTCTCTCAGCATTCAGTTTAGTTTTCCCCACCTAGCTAAATTCTGCCCTGCAATAGGTCCAAAAAATTTCTTTATTCATTAATGGAAATCACAGCATACAGAGGGAAATCTCACATCATAAAACTCAGGAGATAATGTAGAAATGAAAGGAGAAAAATTTGAAAATCAGAAGACCAGAGTACTTATTGGAACATAGTGTCACCAAGATGTAATAGGGAAAATGTACCTGTGAAATTTCAACAATATGGTTGCCTGAATAAAACAGGTATAATACAATACCAGATCACATATTATGTTAACCAGGAAAATGCCTCAAATTACTATCCTTCGAGGAAGATTTACAGGTGACCAATGACTGTTGAGAGGAAATCAATTTCCTCTAGGAATGATAGCCTAGTTTTCTTCCTTTGGCTGTGATTAAGATTATGACCAAGAGCAACTTGGATTGATAGAGGACTATTTATTCTACTTATCCTAAATCCCAATCTATTGAGGGGAGTTAAGATAAGAACTCATGGTAGGAACCTGAATACAGGAACTGGAGTGGAAGCTATGGATTTAGAACACTTACTGGCTTGCTTTTGTGGGATTCTCGGGTTGCTTTCCTATACAACCCGGGATCACTTGCTCAGGGTTGGAAATGTCTACAATGAGACATTAATTAAATTTCCCACTAACTTGCCTACAGGCCAATGTGATAAATTTATTACATTAGTTGCAGTTTCCTCTCTCAAGATAACACAGGCTTTTGTCAAATTGCCAAAAAAAAATCTAATAAGCACAGTTAAGCTCCCAAATATTCAACCATGGATACAGATTCATAAAGGTAATGCTAAATGGATCCAGTAGATTTTATATATGTTATGCATATCAACACATAGCTCAATAAATACAGCTATCAAACATCTGGATTTCCAACATAACTTCCATCAGAGAAATTATGCAAAGAGGATTAGCACTCTATATACTGTCATATACTCATAAAACATATACTGAAAATCTTTAATGGGATCATAAACATAAAAAGAAATTTGATATTGAATATGTAGTCTCTCTCTCTCTCTTTCTCAATCTCTCTTTGTGTGTGTGTGTTTGTGTGTGTATGTTTGTTTGAAGAGATTAGTTTGCAAAGTGCAATTACTGAATTAAGTGCCAACATCAAGTACTATAGAATAACTGCTTTGAGAACATAAAATATCTTTTAATCTAGAATCAAAGAAACTAAAAATACGAAATTATGGAGTTTTAACTTAGAAGCATTATTTTCAGCTATGGGATTTCAATGATAGAACTTTCTCTCTGACTTACTGTGCCATTATAAATATTACAAATTAGGCATTTTGTGAACTTGAGAAATGTATTTCTCAAAAGTTGTGGAGGCTAAGGCATTAAAAACCAGAGCACATAGAGATCCAGTTACTGGTGAGTTCCCTTTACCTGGTTGATAGATGACCACTTTTTTGTAAACAGAGAGATCTCATCTATTTCACCCTTTTATGAATTCCATGCAGAATTTTTATACTGTATGACAAACAAGAATAACTACCTCTGGAAATATTTTACTTTCCAGCTTTTACAGGTTATCATCCAGGGAAGTCAGTGCAGGAGCTCAAGTAGGAGAGGAAGCAGAAAAAAGCAGGGATACTGCTTACTGGCTCAAAACTCAGCTAGGGATGAGCTCATGCTCATTCCTAGGGATGGTGCTGCCAAGAGTGGGCTTGACCTTCTCACATTAATCTTCAATTACAGCAGTGTTTTATAGATATGGGCACAGGCCACTGTGATCTTGGCAATTCTGCAATTAAGATTTTATCTGCTCAGGTAGCTCTAAGATGTGTCAACCTGGCAATAAAGAATATCGAACACAGAGTCCATCAGCTAATGGATGGACCATTTTAGACCTTTATTCTCCAAAGCAATTTAGGTGTTCTTGTTGCTGCATATCCAAAGTTGGAGAAACTAATACCATGTCCCTAACTGAACATCAGTCTTTATGAAAGTCAGTCAGTCACTTAAAGATTTTTCTCACTGAATCATATACTCTGGAAAGGTAGCAATTATTATTGGTTGGCATAAATGTGACATATTTCAGGCACAGATTAGTCTTGCCTTCTACAATATTATGGTAGATTTATTATATAATGTCTTATGAAATGTTGATTCAGCAAGACATCACATCACATGATATCACTCCTGGCCAGAGGAGCTCTGTTTTACCAGAAGTGAAATGATGACCAGAATGACGCCACTGTATCTAGCAATCATATAACATTCCACAGAGGCCACAAGCTTCTAGATTGGTGTTCAAATCTACACAAGAATCTTCCCACCTCAGGACTATCGGTATTTTGAGACAAGAAATTTTTTTTCACATGTAAACCCTAGAGGAGATTGCTGTGTTGGCTCAATTGTTTTATTTCAACTCAAAACTGTACTTTATTTTCTCCCATAATATAAATACTTCAATTAAGTCTGGACAGTTGGCTCACCAGTTACAAGCACTGGCTGTTCTTCCAGAGCATCCATGTTCAATTCTGACCACCCACTTGCAGCTCATAACTGTCTGGAACTCAAGTTCCATAGCATATGACACCTTCCCACCAATGGACATAAGATAAAAAAAATAAATGAATAAATAAATAAATGAATAAAATACTTCAACCAAATACCAGTAAAAAAAAAAGTAACCAAACTTTAAGGTAACACTACTGCTGATGTATTAGGTTTGTTCTTTGTGTCTAAATTCAGAAAAGTAAGAACATAAATTACCATAGAAAGGAAAAACCCACTTTCACCATTTGGAGGAAATAACACTGCCTTAACAAGGTAATAAATAGAAAGAATGAGAATTAAATTTAGCTGATCTATTTGAGTACTTCTTGATATTTTTGGCCATATCTTAAGGTAAAAATATAAAGGAAAAAGAGTGTTGTGTCTAGAGTCTCTGGTCAAGTCAACAATGAGGTACTAGATCATTTCATACGTTAGCCTAGCTGCTTTAGCAACTGAAAAAAGGGGTGAGAAATCTTGTAAGTTATAGAGAAATTAGCAAAGCGTGTTTACTATGCCCCCCAAACAACTTGAGACTGTCATAAAATTAGTCCCACTAATTTTCTTCCCCATTAATTCAGAAACGGTATTAAACATAAATTTGAATGAATTGTTCCTCAGATCCTATGGATTTGCATAGAAACAAGTAGATCCGAGAAGCACACTGGGTGGATGTTAGACTCCCCATACACAGCCCCGATCATGCCTTCAGATGCGAACTCTGGGATTTGTCTCACAGGAGAGATCCTCATGGAAAGTTGCTCCTAGCAAGAGAGGTGCTGCATACTGAGTATCACAGGCAGCAGGAGCAGAGCACATTCCATTAATGTTCAATGTAAGGATCTAATTGCTGGAGCCCTCACCTGAGCATTAGATGACACTTTTTAGTTCTTACTAAAACTAAGTGTTGCCTTTCTTTCAAATACAGTGGAGTTAACTGCTAACTCCATTTTTCTTATTTCATTACTTGTATATGTTCAGTCAAAGCATTCTGCAATAGTGTTCCCTCAAAATCTCCACTCAAGATCACCCAAAGAAGATATGAGAGTCAACATAGACCCATATCAATACTCTCCCATATTACACTGAAGTTTGTGTGGTGATGTAGGATTCCCTTTTGTATGCTGCGAATATGTTTTATTACAATTGGTTAATAAAAAAGCTGCTTTGGTCTATGGCAGAACAGAATGTAACTAGGCAGGAAAACTAAACTGAACACAGGGAAAAAGAAGTCAAAGTCAGGCAGACACCAGGTAGTTGCTGAAAGAGAAATAGTACACAACCGTATCGGTAAGCTATAGCCTCATGGCAATATATAAACTAATAGAAATGGATTTATTTAAGATATAAGAGCTAGCTAGAAATATGCCAGAACCATCAGTCAAACAGTCTTGTAATTAATATAGTGTTTGTGTGATTATTTGGGTCTGGGTGGTCAGGAAATGAAAAAGCAGTCTCCATTTACAGTGTGAACAAAATAAAGATAAATTTTATAACATATGTCCAAACTTGGTGCTTAAAAAAGATATTTTATAAACATTGCTAAGAGATTTTCTAGAAAAAATATAACTCATTTGATATAAAATTGTGTAAAAATAATCCAAGTTGTAGTGTTAATTAAAATGACTTTTTTACTAGAATATAAGTGAAACAAGTTGGCTGCCATAAATTGGATATCTGTATAAAGATTTTATTCTTTACTTTTTGCCTAAACCATATTCAATAAATATGCTTTGGGTTGGGCTCCTGAAACAGAGACTGACTGGATTGTAATGGAAGCTGAATATATAAAGGTTGACACTCATGATTCCATCTTTTAATGTTATCTACTTGTCATTTTATTGATTTAAAATAGCTTTGTTTGGGGGATATTTGAAATAACTTAAAACTCACCATAGATAATTCTTACTTTTAAAAGAGAAAATTAGTATAGTTTTTAAAATAAAATGTACTAGTTTTAGCATACTGACTAGGCTGAATTTTAAATTGCATTTTTCTCATTGAAATATAATAGTTGGATGATTTCATATTTGTAAAATGAAGTTTAAAGTCTTCGGATGACTAAATCTAACAGAACTGTGTAATCTTACTACAGATAACTGGACTTTGGAGTATATAGTAAAAGAGTTTGCAGATATTTGTAGTATGGTCTTGGACTATTTAAATAGACTTATAGTTTCCTTAGCAGAGAATAAATCTGAGTGGCTATTTAAGGTCTTTGTAACATTTATAGATGGAGAAAACATAATACTTCTATTCATAACTTGTATGTGGGATGCAGTTCAATGTCAAGAAGTTTCCCAAATTAGTCTCAGCAATCCTTAATAGTATTTCTTATGTCTTTCCAGGTTCTGAAGAACTTTTCTGGGGGAAAAAAACTAGTAGTAGAAAAATACAGGGGAGTTAAATAGGATTGAACATGCACACATTCAAAGAAGTAACTGAGCATAGCAGATCTCAGCCCATTATCTGAAGTTGGCAAGGATATTTCATTTCATACATCATTTAGAGGTTAATTCTCCACAGTGGTTCTATAAATGTAGTTGCTCTTAAAATGTTAATGGAATGAAGGGCGAAAAAGATTTGTTTTCAATAAATGTCTGTGCCAAGGTGCACAGAGCCAGTGAACTTTCTAGGCCTCCCAGGGACAAACTCACATCTGACTGAGCTAATATCTCCGAATCTCTAGCTATTTTTTAGTTTTAAAAAAGTAGAAAAAATAATGCTGCTATGAACATAGTTGCACAAATGCTTTTGTCATATGATAGGGCATCTCTTGGGTATATTCCCAAGAATGGTATTACTGGGTCTTGGGGTAGCTTGATCCTGAGAAATCGCCAGCTGGACTGGGACTGAATAAACATGGGATAAAACCAGAAAAAAAAAAGAAAACAAACACGAATCTAAGTAATAAAATATAGTAAGACAAAGAAATTTTAAAAAAAAGAGAAAAGATACATTGTTTTTTTTTTTTTTTTTTACTTATTTATTTATTTTTATTCTTTTTTAATTAAAATTTCCACCTGCTCCCCATTTCCATTTCCCTCCCCTCCTCCCAAATATTGCCCTCCCCCCACTTCCCTCCCCCTATCCCCACTCCTCTTCTCCTCCCCCCACTCCATTCCCCCTCCCTCTCGATACTGAAGAGCAGTCCAAATTCCCTGCCCTGCGGGAAGACCAAGGTCCTTCTATCTACGTCCAGAAAGGTGAGCGTCCAAACAGGCTAAGCTCCCACAAAGCCAGTTCATGTATTAGGATCGAAACCTAGTGCCATTGTCCTTGGCTTCTCATCAGTCTTCATTGACCGCCATGCTCAGAGAGTCCGGAATCAACCCATGCTTATTCAGTCCCAGACCAGCTGGCCTTGGTGGGCTCCCAATAAATCAGTTCCACTGTCACAGTGGGTGGGTGCATCCCTCGTGGTCCTGATTTTTTGCTCATGTTCTCCCTCCTTCTGCTCCTCATTTGGACCTTAAGAGCTCAGACCGTTGCTCCAAATTGAGACTCTGTCTCTACCTCGATCCATCGCCAGATGAAGGTTCTAAGGTGATATGCAAGATATTCATCAGTATAGGATAGGGTCATTTCAGGTTCCCTCTCCTTAGTTGCCCAGGGTACCAGCTGGGGACATATTCCTGGACACCTGCGAACCCCTCAAGAGTCAAGTCTCTTGCCAACCCTAAGATGGCTCCCTTAGATAGGATATATACTTCGCTGCTCCCGTATCCATCCTTCCTATATCCCAACCATCCCAATCCTCCGAGCTCCTCCCATCCTCCCCTTCTCATATTTCTCATCCCATTTCCCCTTTGCCCCATGCCACCTCACCCGCAAGTTCCCAGTTTTTGCCCTGGAATCTTGTCTACTTCCCCCTCTCCATGCGGATGACTATATGATTTTCTTTGGGTTCACTTTCTTATTTAGCTTCTATAGGATCACACATTATATGCTTACTGTCTTTTATTTTATGGCTAGAAACCGATTATGAGTGAGTACATCCCATGTTCCTCTTTTTGAGTCTGGGATACCTCACTCAGGATAGTGTTTTCTATTTCCATCCATTTGCACGCAAAATTCGAGAAGTCATTGTTTTTTACTGCTGAGTAGTACTCTAATATGTATATATTCCACACTTTCTTCATCCATTCCTCCATTGAAGGGCATCTAGGTTGTTTCCAGGTTTTGGCTATTACAAACAATGCTGCTATGAACATAGTTGAACAGATACTTTTGTCATTTGATGTGGCATCTCTTGGGTATATTCCCAATAGTGGTATTACTGGATCTTGGGGTAGGTTGATCCCAAATTTCCTGAGAAATCGCCACACTGATTTCCAAAGTGGTTGCACAAGTTTGCATTCCCACCAGCAATGAATGAGTGTGCCTCTTTCTCCACAACCTCTCCAGCAAAGGCTATCATTGGTGTTCTTGATTTTAGCCATTCTGACAGGTGTAAGATGGTATCTCAAAGTTGTTTTAATTTGCATTTCCCTTATCGCTAAAGAGGTTGAGCATGACCTTAGGTGTCTTTTGGCCATTTGAATTTCTTCTGTTGAGAATTCTCTGTTCAGATCAGTGCCCCATTTTTTTATTGGGTTCATTAGCATTTTAAAGTTTAGTTTCTTGAGTTCTTTATATATTTTGGTGATCAGACCTTTGTCTGTTGCAGGGTTGGTGAAGATCTTCTCCCAGTCAGTGGGTTGCCTTTTTGTCTTAGTGACAGTGTCCTTTGCTTTACAGAAGCTACTCAGTTTCAGGAGGTCCCATTTATTCAATGTTGCCCTTAATGTCTGTGCTGCTGGGGATAAACGTAGGAAGTGATCTCCTGTACCCATATGTTGTAGAGTACTTCCAACTTTTTCTTCTATCAGGTTCAGTGTGTTCAGACTAATATTGAGGTCTTTAATCCATTTGGACTTGAGTTTTGTGCATGGTGATAGATATGGATCTATTTTCATTCTTCTACACGTTGACAACCAGTTCTGCCAGCACCATTTGTTGAAGATGCTCTCTTTTTTCCATTGAATACTTTTAGCTCCTTTATCAAAAATTAGGTGTTCATAAGTTTGTGGGTTAAAATCAGGGTCTTCTACTCGGTTCCATTGGTCGACTTCTCTGTTTTTATGCCAATACCAAACTGTTTTCAATACTGAGGCTCTGTAATAGAGTTTGAGGTCAGGGATGGTAATGCCTCCAGACGATCCTTTATTATATAAGATTGTTTTGGCTATCCTGGGTTTTTTGTTTCTCCATATAAAGTTGATTATTGTCCTCTCAAGATCTGTGAAGAATTTTGATGGGATTTTGATGGGGATTGCATTGAATCTATAAATTGCCCTTGGTAGAATTGCCATTTTTACTATGTTGATCCTACCTATCCAAGAGCAAGGGAGATCCTTCCATTTTCTGGTATCCTCCTCAATTTCTTTCTTCATTGACTTAAAGTTCTTGTCAAATAGATCCTTTACTTCCTTGGTTAGAGTTACCCCAAGATATTTTATGCTATTTGTGGCTATCGTGAAGGGTGATGCTTCTCTGATTTCCATCTCTGCTTCCTTATCCTTTGTGTATAGCAGGGCAACTGATTTTTTGGAATTGATCTTGTAACCTGCAACGCTACTAAAGGTGTTTATCAGCTGAAGGAGTTCTTTGCTGGAGTTTTTGGGGTCGCTTATGTACACTATCATATCGTCTGCAAATAATGAAAGTTTAACTTCTTCCTTTCCGATTTGAATCCCTTTGATCCCCTTATGTTGTCTTATTGCTATTGCTAGAATTTCAAGCACTATATTAAAGAGGTATGGAGAGAGTGGACAACCTTGTCGTGTTCCTGATTTTAGTGGAATAGCTTTGAGTTTCTCTCCATTTAATTTGATGTTAGCTGACGGCTTGCTATAAATAGCTTTTATTATAGTTAGGAACGACCCTTGTATTCCTAATCTCTCTAAGACCTTTATCATAAAGGGATGTTGAATTTTGTCAAATGCTTTTTCAGCATCTAATGAAATGATCATATGGTTTTTTTCTTTCAGTTTATTTATATGATGGATTACATTGATAGATTTTCGTATGTTGAACCAGCCCTGCATCTCTGGGATGAAGCCTACTTGATCATAATGGATAATTTTTCTGATGTGTTCTTGGATTCGGTTTGCCAGTATTTTATTGAGTATTTTTGCGTCGATGTTCATGAGTGAGATTGGCCTGTAGTTCTCTTTCTTGGTTGTGTCTTTGTGTGGTTTTGGTATCAGAGTAACTTCAGCTTCATAAAAGGAATTTGGCAATGACTTCTCTGTTTCAATATTGTGAAATACATTAAGGAGTATAGGTATTAGGTCTTCTTGGAAGTTCTGGTAGAATTCTGCATTGAAGCTATCTGGACCTGGGCTTTTTTTGGTGGGGAGGTTTTTTATAACAACTTCTAATTCTTCGCGACTAACAGGTCTATTTAGATTGTTCACCTGGTACTGGTTTAACTTTGGTATATGGTACTTATCTAAAAAAGTGTCCATTTCTATAACATTTTCCAATTTTGTGGCATACAGATTTTTGTAGTAAGATCTAATGATTCTCTGAATTTCCTCTGAGTCTGTGGTTATGTCTCCCTTTTCGTTTCTGATTTTGTTAATTTGCGTATTCTCTCTCCACCGTTTGATTAGTTTGGATAGGGGTTTATCAATCTTATTGATTTTCTCCATGAACCAGCTTTTTGTTTCATTGATTCTTTGGATTGTTTTCTGTGTTTCTATTTTGTTGATTTCAGCCCTCAATTTGATTATTTCCAGTCTTCTACTTCTCCTAGGTGAGTCTGCTTCTTTTTTTTCTAAAGCTTTCAGGTGGGCTATTAAGTCTCCAATGTGTGCTTTCTCCGTTTTCTTTAAGTGGGCACTTAATGCTATGAATTTTCCTCTTAGCACTGCTTTCATAGTGTCCCATAGGTTTGAGTATGTTGAGTCTTCGTTTTCATTGAATTCAAGAAAGACTTTAATTTCTTTCTTTATTTCTTCCTTGATCCAGGTGAGGTTCAGTAGTTGACTGTCCAGTTTCCATGAGTTCATAGGCTTTCTGGGGATAGCATTGTTGTTGAATTCTAACTTTAATCCATGGTGATCTGATAAGACACAGGTGGTTACCGATATTTTTTTGTAACTGTGTAAGTTTGCTTTGTTACCGAGTATGTGGTCTATTTTCGAGAAGGTTCCATGAGCTGCAGAGAAGAAGGTATATTCTTTCCTATTTGGGTGGAATGTTCTATAGATGTCTGTTAAGTCCATTTGATTCATTACCTCCCTTAATCCTCTTATTTCTCTGTTAGGTTTCTGTTTGATTGACCTGTCCATTGGTGAGAGAGGAGTGTTGAAATCTCCTACTATTAGTGTGTGTGGTTTGATGACTGCCTTGAGTTTTAGTAACGTTTCTTTTACATAAGTGGGTGCTTTTATATTAGGGGCATATATATTCAGGATTGAGATTTCATCCTGGTGAATTGTTCCTGTTATGAGTAAAAAATGTCCATCTCCATCTCTTTTGATTGATTTTAGTTTGAAGTCAACTTTCTTAGAAATTAGTATGGCCACACCTGCTTGTTTCTTAGGTCCGTTTGCTTGATAAACCTTTTCCCAGCCCTTTACTCTGAGTAGATGTCTGTCTTTGTGGTTGAGGTGTGTTTCTTGTAAGCAGCAGAATGTTGGATCCTGTTTTCGTATCCAATCTCTTAGCCTGTGCCTCTTTATAGGTGAGTTGAGTCCATTGATATTAAGTGATATTAATGACCAGTGGTTGTTAACTCCGGTCATTTTTCCTTTCTTTCTTTCTTTTCTTTGGTAGTAGAGTTTGTGTGTTTCCCTTCTTCAAGTTGTGCTGGTGAAGGGTCTTTAGATGTCTGAGTTATTGTGGGCATTGTTGGACTCCTTGGTTTGTGATTTTCCTTCAATTACTTTCTGAAGGGCTGGATTTGTGGCTACGTATTGTTTAAATTTGTTTTTATCCTGGAAAACTTTGTTTTCTCCATTTATAGTGAACGAAAGCTTGGCTGGGTATAGTAGTCTGGGCTTGCATCCATGGTCTCGTAGTTTCTGCAGTATATCTATCCAGGACCTTCTGGCTTTCATGGTTTCCATAGAGAAATCAGGTGTAAGTCTGATAGGTTTACCTTTATAGGTAACTTGACCTTTTTCCTTTGCAGCTCTTAATATTCTTTCTTTATTCTGTATGTTTTGTGTTTTGATTATTATATGACGAGGACATGTTTTTTTTTGATCCAGTCGATTTGGTGTTCTGTATGCTTCTTGGACCTTCAAAGGAATATCTTTCTTAAGGTTGGGAAAGTTTTCTTCTATAATTTTATTAAATATATTTTCTGGACCATTGAGCTGTACTTCTTCTCCTTCTTCTATCCCTATTATTCTTAGGTTTGGTCTTTTTATTGTGTCCCAGATTTCCTGAATGTTTTGTGATGAGAATTTGTTGGTTATGCTGTTTTCTTTGATGAGAGTGTTTATTTTCTCTATGGTATCTTCAGTGTCTGAGATTCTTTCTTCTATCTCTTGTAATCTGTTGGTGGTACTTGTCTCTGTAGTTCCTGTTCGTTTATTCAAATTTTCCATCTCCATCCTTCCCTCGGTTTGTGTTTTCTTTATCACTTCCACTTCGTTCTTCAAGTCTTGAACCGTTTCCCTTACCTGTTTGATTACTTTTTCTTGTTTCTCTTGGTTTTCTTGGGTATCTTTGAGATATTTATTCATTTCCTCTACCTTTTTGTTTGTAATCTCTAATTGGTTGTGGCAGTTTTTCACTTCCTGTTTAAGGTCCTCTATTATTTTCATAAAATTCACTTTTGAGTCGAATTCTTCTAATTCTTCTGTATTAGGATTTAGACTTCTCATTTCGGGATTCCTGGATCCTGGTGATGTCACGTTGCCTTTCAAGTTGTTGGGGGAATTCTTGCATTGGCGCCTGCCCATCTTTTCCTTCAAATGGAGCCAGGAGAGGCCTGATGTCTTGGACCAGTCTTTGCTGTGACTAACTCTCTAGGTGTATCTCCTCAGTGTAGGGGCAGGAACCGTTCCCTTCCAGGTGAACTCCTCAACACCAAAACATGGATGCGTGGTATTCCAATGACCCGCGTAAAGAAGGCCGAATGCAAGGGGTCGGGCGGGGTCCAGTAGAACACAGGCGACACTGCAGTACAAGCTGGAGGTGCCTGCGCTCCCTTTCGGGGGGTTGCTGAGGCCTGCCCACTGCTCTGGTTGGGTAGCCTTAGTGTAGGGGCGTTTGTGCTCTCTACCGGGACCGTCCGCCCCAGGATAGTACACACTCACCCGTCCCGATGAAACTTCTTGGCACCTACACAGGAACTCCTGGATGCCCCAATGAGCCAGGGATTAAGGGAAGTAGGGCGCAGGCAGAGCAGGTCCAGCAGATCACAGCAGAGACTGCAGCCCCAGCAGCAGGGGCCCGCTTTCCCTGGCGGGGACCTTGAGGCCTGCCCTCTGGTCAGGGACTCACTGCTCTGGGTTGGTAGCCTTAGTGAAATGGCAGGAAACTGTCAGATACATTGTTTTTAAAACAATAAGCTTTCATTTCACTTGAGGGTTCTGTATTATATGTAGCAGAACATAAATTACATATTAAGAATGCAACAAATCAGTTCATTGCATTGCCGCTCAGGTCAAATTTGTACATTTTGAATTTGCATACATACATAGATACATGCAGAAAATTAAAAAAATTCAAGGTGTGTTGCATTTGTTTGTGCTGCGGAATATTACTTTAACTGTATAAAGTGGTATTGCATGCAGCTTCTGTGGCATTTGTTTAATTATGCAAAGATGTGCTTCATTTCTTTCACCTTTCACATTGCCTTACTAAGGCACCTAAGCCTAAGCTGAGTATTTGTAATTAATAAGAAGTCTCTGTGTCATGACTTGGAAGTTGTTTGATGGCACAAAAAAGTCTGGTACAATAACATTACTTTTCCTGGCCTTTCCTTCATCCACACCCTGCTATATAACCTAGATTTCACAAACGTGTGTGTGTGTGTGTGTGTGTGGTGTGTCTGTCTGTGTGTATGCATGTCACCTGTGTATGTATTCTCACGAAGGTCTTTGGGGAAGGTGTTGGATCCCCTGAACTGGAGTTCCAGGCAGCTGTGCATCAGTCAGTCACCTCTTTGTGGTTGCTAGAAATTGAACTCCCATTCTCTGGAAGAGCTACAAACAGGCAGATTTTAAGATGACAATGGGTCCAAATTATAGGAAGAAAAATCAAAGTCAAATCCTGTTTAGAAATCAAATTTTCAAAAGATACAGGAAATGTGACATAGAAATCAAGAGGTGCATTCGTTGCTTCTCTCATTGTTAGAGAAAACTTTGAGTATCTCTGTTTCATCACTGAAATATAGAACCTTTCGATTAACCTGTACATTAAGACCCTGGTGTCATATAATAGAAATGAACATAGAATTCCTTGTTTTAAAATCTCTGTATTGTTGAAATAAGGAGCTTAATGTAAGCATCCAAGTCTCAAAAAACACAGAAAAAGAAATGTAGAGCTATTAACTGGACATTGGGAAAGACTATATTGTTGGCAGATGCTGCTCATACATTTCCTGGTCACCCAGACCCAACATAATCACACAGAAACTGTATTACAACACTTTTTGGCCTATTAGCTCACACTTTTTATTGGATAGCTCATATTTCTAAAATTAACCCATTTCTATTATTTTATATTTTAACATGAGGCTAGTGGTTTACCAGTAAAGTTCTGGTTGACAGCTCATGTCTTTCTCCTCCTGCAGCACATGGCATCTCCCTGACTCCACTTACTCTCTTTTCATCTATCTCCTTGGAATTCCCACTTTGCCCTATTCTATGCTGCAATAGGCCCAAAGTAACTTCATTATTAACCTGTGTTATTCACAGCATACAGAGGGGAATCCTACATCACCTCCCCTTTTCTGTCTAAATAAAAAGGAAAGTTTTAAGGTTAACATAATAAAATTATATCTAACAAAACAGTTATCAAGCAAGAATTATATTACAGCTGGGCGATGGTGGCGCACGCCTTTAATCCCAGCACTCGGGAGGCAGAGGCAGGCGGATCTCTGTGAGTTTGAGACCAGCCTGGTCTATAGAGCTAGTTCCAGGACAGGCTCCAAAGCCACAGAGAAACCCTCTCTCGAAAAACCAAAAAAAAAAAAAAAAAGAAAAGAATTATATTACAGTATTTAATCCATTTACATTTGGCAAATTAAGGAAATTTCTCTATTATCTTTCCCGTCTTTGTGAGGCTAAAGTACTAATTTACCTGTTATAATTATAGCCATCTTTCTTCAACTCCATCAAAGACTTCAGAAGAAGTATATAATATTACCTAAGTTAACAGGAAGTGCATTGTAAGCAACTCTCAAAACTCTAGAGATGGCAGAGACGTCTCGATGCCTGGATAGTCACCCAAAGTTCTTCTGTACCATTGTGGCATCTATCTGCAGCCTACAGGCCCATAGTATCTGGCAGACATTCCCGTGAAGCAGGAAATTTGAAGATCTCCTTTGCCTTGTAATGGTTCATCAGATCACTTCTTTCATATCCTTCAAAATGTCTGTCAATCCTTTTATTGAGTATGAACCCTGAAGGACCCTCTCCCCTTTAGGCAACTTCAGAAGTCATTTTTCTGTGGGTCTTCCATGTCCAGTTTATACAGCATAACACCAAGCAGTCCAGGCAAGAGCAATTTCTTGCCTACATGGCTGACCACCTCTGTAAAGAGCCTCTTTGATGCCCATCTTCCTCTTGAAATAATTGGTGCTGTTAGGAACAGATGAGTCTCATTGTCATGAAAAGTCCTAAGTTCTTAAACATTTTAAATGCCATATTCTGTTAGTCTTTGAAAGGTTTTAAGAATAAATATCTAGGGCTGGAGGGATGGCTCAGTGGTTAAGAGCATTGCCTGCTCTTCCAAAGGTCCTGAGTTCGATTCCCAGCAACCACATGGTGGCTCACAACCATCTGGAATGAGGCCTGCAGGAAGAATACTGTATACATAATAAATAAATAAATATTTAAAAAAAAAGAATAAATATCTATCTGAAATATATCTCTGTACATCTAGAAAACCTAACTAACATGACTACAAGCTGGACTACTACAGATGACTATATATTAATCTGTATTTTTAGTTATGGATTACATTTTTAAATGAGCAGCACAAACACAGTACCTTCATCAAGAGTCGAAATATTATTTCTACTATATATATAACAAAATCAACCTTAAATTTGTAACAAATTAACCAAGATCCATACCATTGTAATGTATTCATCTCTATATTATATCCCCCTTTAAATGTAAACAAACATTTATAAACAATATTTGGGAATTTTGTCATAGTTCTATCCCAATTGCTTCTAGCATACATGCACTCACGCATACACATACACACATGTGTGTATGTACTTATGTATATATATATGTGTGTGTGTGTGTATAGTATGTAGGTAGGTAGGCAGATAAATAGGTAAATAGATCAACAGACAGACAGACAGATAGATAGACAGATAGATAATGCATGGGTGGATGGGTAGATGAATAAAAGTTTCAGACACCTTACTAATTTAAAATTGTAGTTTACAGAGCAATGATAAATCTTATATTATTAATACTATTAAATGAATGAAAAAGTCAATATTACAGTTCATACTTAAATGCCTTTAAACCTAGGTCTTTGAAGTTAGAGGAACTTGAATCGCTGAGTTCAAGGCCAGTCTGGTCCACAGAAGAAATTTCAGACAGCCAGAGCTACACAGAGGAACATTGTCTCAAAATGGAAAGAAGGAAGGAAGGAAGGAAGGAAGGAAGGAAGGAAGGAAGGAAGGAAGGAAGGATGGAAGGAAGGAACGAAGAAACGAAGGAACGAAGGAATAGAAAAGAAGTTGTGATTAAGGAATGCATAGCATGTCAGTCTGGATGGAAAACAAGGTCAGCTTTCTTCCACTGTATAGGAACCTTACATGCAAAAGTAAAATGTTATAATCACTCTGAGAATCCGCAAACATAGGTCTCAAATATTTCTCTGGGTACCACTATACATTACAATTCTAAGTAGGTCATGGTGACAGCATTGTAGTCTGCTTTATGTCTTGGTATCCAGGTAACCGTGTTATAATTGGTATGCCGAATAGTTTTATGTCAACTTGACATAACCTAGAGTTATCTGAAATGATGAAACCTCAGTTGAGAAAATGCCACTCTCAGATCAAGTTGTAAGGCATTCTCTTAATTAGTGGTTGCTGGAGGAGAGCCTAGACCTTTGTGGGTGGTGCCGTCCCTGAGCTGGTGGTTCTGGGTTCTATAATAAAGCAGGCTGAACAAGCCATGAGGAGCAAGCCAGTAAGCAGCACTTTTCCATGGACTCTGCATCAGCTCCTACCAGAATATTCCTGCCCTGTTTTTGTTTTCCGGTCCTGACTTCCTTCAACAATGAAAGGTAACTTGGAAGCTTAAGCTAAATAAACCTTTCTTCTTTTCAAATTGCTTTGGTCATGGTGTTTCATCACAGCAATTGTAAGTGCAACTATGTCTGGTGGAATACCATCCTCATTATAGTAATATTTACAGAATTATTTCGGGTAATATAATACTGTATATAATAATAATAATAATAATAATAATAATAAATACCACAAATACACTATAAATACAAAAACATACATAAACTTTTGTATATATAATAACACCATAAATATAAAATCACTTTCAGTAAAGAAAAAGTTAAGTCAATTCTGTTAGTATTTAATCCTATTTTATCTTTTATAGCCCAAACATCTTCAAGCCAAGGGCTTAAAAAATATCAGCTGATGTAATTTCTGGAAGTAAAAAATAGTTAATCACGAAATTTTTCACTGGTAAAATTCACACCATCATTATTCATCCTCTTTTCATGATCTCGCGAGGATGCCAACAGCTGTTTTTGTATTAATTATTTAGTTAGAGACAATTTTAATTTATGTGTAGCTTAAACTCTAAAGGGAAATTGTGTAAAGATCTTGCATGATGGTAGTATGTCACAACCAAAAACTTAAATTTTAGATAAGCCCTCAGTTTTATTCAAAGTTTACTAATTTTACATACACTAATTCATCTATGCATATATAAAATTTTAATTCGTCCACGGGTTTTTGGACCACTTTTACAATTACAAGATAGTTCTGTCATAATTGTGTGATTATACTAACATAATTCCATAATCATGTATAATCATGTATACCTTCTAAAATTATGAGTACAGCTACTTCCTTCCAAATCCCTTCTAGTTCTCTTCAGCAATCACTTACCTGTTTCTTATCTCTCCCATTTTACTCTATTCAGAATGGTATATATATATATATATAATATGTAACTTTTTGTCAATGTGAGTTTTTCATTCAGGAAAATTCTTGTGAAATTCATACAAGTGTTGCCTGTACCAATGATTTATTTTTGATTTTCAGTTATACATTATAGATATGTAGTGTGTGCCAAATTATGTTTTGAACAATATCTGCATTGTAGAATGCATAAATCTATCTAATTAGCAAACACTTGGTTCACAATTGCTATGATTTTATGTTATAGAACTTTCAATTAAATTAGAAAATTAAGTTCTTGAGATTTATTTTCAAAATGTGACTTTCATTAATAAACATATATTGTTTTCTTTCTTGACACTGGTATAGTATAAAAAGTAGTAACACAATATTTCAGCTATTTTTTAATTTTCCAAGCTATTATAAATAAATTTGCTTTTAAGATTTTATGACATTTCTTAAATGCTCATGGGCTTAATACAGTATTGTGATTATATTTAGAGTTAGATTTTTTAATTTAAGGAATTATTAAACATTTCTAGAGACTCTGCACCAGTGTTACCGACAATGTATGATATATTTTTCCAATATTCCTAGGCACTTGTCTTAATTTCTGTTTTATTTTGGTCATTCTGACTATATATGTGGTGATAATACGTTTGTCTTAAATCCACATGTTCTTAATGGAAAAGGGTCAATAGAAAAGGATGCTGTTCACGCTTCATCTACATACTTATCTTTAAGTGAAAGTGAGAAGTCTTTTTTTGTATATTTTCCAATTGTTTGAACAGTTTGGTTCACATGTTTTAGGAGTTCTTGTTTATTTGAGACACAGGCATGACATTGAATATGTAATTTGCTACTTTTTAATCAGTCTGTTGATTTTTATCTTTACACAGGGTTTCGCAGACAGCACTTAATCGTACTTTACACAAGTCACGGAGTTAACCCTAGCAGAATAACAGATGGTTTCAATACCATCTTTCACCAATACAATTTAAGAAATTAAACCAAAAAATACACAGAGAAACATTGGACATACATGGAGTCATACAACAAATTGACCCATCAGAGTACTTACATGATTTTCTATCCAAACACAGGAGACCATACACTCCTATTAGCAGTCCATGGAACTTTCTCTAAAATAGACCACATAGTAGGATTCAAAACACATTTCAATAGATGTAGAGAATTAGAAACAACCCCTTGTAGTTTATCTAAGTTCAATGTACTAAAGATAGATATTAACAACAGGAAAAACCTTAGAAAATATACACAATTATAGACATTAAAGAATGTAGTAATGAAAGTACAATAATGAGCTAATTATAGGATAAACACAAAAAAAAATCCTAGAATTCAATGGAAATGAGAACATATACTCCAAAATCTATGAGATACATGAGGAAAATCCTAAAAGAATAGTAAATATTAATGCATAGGTCAAATATTTGGCAATTTTTATGCATCCATATAATGTAATTTGAGAATAATTTCTTTCCTTTGATTGAATTCTCCATCTTCACTTTCATTTGTCCACTTTATCTTCCTATACTGTAAATATATATATATATATAGATATATATATATATATTCTAGACCCCGTGAATAAAAAATCCAAATTTTCATTCTAAAACTAAGCTTACTTAATCTGATCATTTCCAGTTGCACTCATTTTCCTACAAATGGTGGTTGTTTCTTTCTTATGCCTGAAAAAAGAAACTTCCATTGACTATATACCTCATTTTCTTTATTTATGGATCCATATCGGATCCATAACTTAGCTGTTGGTAAAGGACTCTAATAAACACTGTACAAATATTTAAGTGAGACACCAAGCAGATGTCTAAATAGCTGATATTTATGTTGCATATGTTTATCTCTTATGGAAAACTAAGATCTTATTCCATTTCATGAGTTTCTAGTCAATCTATATGGCCTTTGATCAACCACTCTTCTAGAGTGTACAGCAATTATATTACACCAGAAATGATTTCATGCTAATCATATTTTTGAAACTAAATTCTGAAGTATTATTGTCACTTAAATCCTTTCAAATATTTTCCTGGAGCCCTATTCAATAGTGATATATAACTGATTCTATTGCTATCTTCTTAATTAGACTTAACCCTATAATTTATTAATTTAACACTTTTCATTGTAATTTTCCACCTCACGTATTACTTTCTCTACACTTTCTTGCCCAGAACATTAAAGATCCCCTTAGAATAGGAAAGTAGGTCACTCACATGGTCCTGAATTAGGAGACGTTTGTATTTGTGCCGAATTACAGCTAGTTTTCTCCAAACCGTTAACCACAATGAAATAAACCACTGTTCATTTCTTTATTTAGGAAACGTGAAATCAGGTGCCACCTGAGAGCTCTTCATGTCCCCTCAATGGATTTCCATAATGTGTTCCAGGTTACCTGTGACCCAGTTTATCCTACTTTTCCTACAGTCTTGATAACTTGTTCACTTAAAGTTTAAATGTAATCATGCCAGTTTCCTACTTACTCATTCTTGGTAAATATCTTTCATTTGATATAATAAATTAAATTCCAAACTGACAGTTGTCTGTATCTCTACAATCTTTATCTAGTAAGTCATGTTGAAGCTAAAATCTGACTTGACATACTGTATTTTCTCAGTCCCTAATACCGTTTATTAAGAAATGTTCACTGATATCAATTGCAAAACACATTTCAATTCTCTAGGTATCTTCATCTTCATGAGACAGATTTTCTTTCTGCACTGCAGCCAAAAACTTTAATGCACAACTTTGGCTTTCTGCTAATCCATAGTTTAAAGAATAAGCCTGGTCACTTTATAGTCTCCCAGAATTTCTTTCTGGGCTGTTCACTATATGAAAATTGAAGAGATCAGTCTGACTCCCCAGAGAGTTTCTCCATGACCTGTCCTTTATCTCTGGTTTCTTTTAGTAACATGATTCTTATTCTCTGTGTAGTCTTTGCTCCCTTTAATCCCTTCCCTTCTCTTTCTCCTGATTATTCTCATTTCCTGAATATTCCAAGTGATTTTTAAAAAATATTACTTACACATGATAAACTCAAGTGTCACACTATGGAGAAATCTTAATCAACTCCTTCCTATCTCATATTGACACAAGTGTTCTAATTTCTTTAGTTGACTAAACAGCAGCTTTAGTTGACACTTTTAAGGCTATTTTACTACCTGAAATGACTTAATGTCTGTTTTATGAATTATTCATAAAATGATATTACTCCACTGATAGAATAAAATAAAAAATTTATTTACTTTTAATTTTTAGAACACAAATTATATATATATATACTAAAATAGTATTTTTGAACATGCTAATATGTAAAAAATATAAAACTACAAGCTAATCTATCACTACATCTATCAAACATATTTTCAAAATGTGAATGAATGCTAATTTGAAAATCTTTTTCTGAAGATTGTGTATTATACACTTTAAACACAGAATATCTCATTACTCTCTAAATACATTATGAGTTTCCTAAATTTGAATACTCCCATCTTTGTACCCATTTTTGTCTGAGAATATTGTATTTATATTATCTTACAGACAATAGAAATGTCTCATTATCTTGACTGTAAAAAAAATTTTAGTTCCACGAAGTACCATTTATTTAATGTCTGTCTTAACATCTTTGCTACCAGGGGTCATTATTAATCCAATTCCTTATATTGTTACACCCATAGAACCGTGCATCTCTCAACACTCATCAAAGAAGCTTCTTTTGCAGTAGATAGCACCAGTGAGGAAACCACACCAATCAAGGTACAGAGAATAAGGAAATGCTCAGCCCTAATAGAACATCTGTGACATATCATTTCTCCCAGCTTTCAGGGATCTTTTGGGAAGAGGATACAAAAAAGTTTCTGGTTTCTGTTTAGGAACCAGAGTGGTAGATGACTAGAAGGAATCAGTGCCTTGTGTACATATCTGAACTCACAAGCTTTGTGAATGAGTGTGTAAAAACAACACATGCTCAAACTACACAAAAACCCAGCATTACAGGGAGTGTATGTGTTTGCAGCGGGGAGGGGTGGCATAAAGTCCCACCAGTAACGGAAGTATTATTGTCAATTGATAGCTGCTGGGAGATGAAGAGCATTTTCTTTAAGCATGTGTCCCGTGGTAAGTGTCCCATGCTCCAGTGGAAGGGTAAGCAAAAGTTGATGGACAGCACAAATTAGGATTGATTTTGGTTTTAAAGTAGAGCTCACGGAGTTGGGTGGGTGGGAGATGGAGGGTGGATTTAGAAGGAGTTGGGGAAGGTGGGTAAAACATTAAAATATTTTGTGCGAAGCTCTCAAAGAACTAATTATAAAAAGTCTGTTTTAAGTATCACTTAAAATAGTGGCAATTAAATATGCACAGTATTGAATAACTCTTATCAGAGTTATCAACAAGCAACAAAGGGAGTTACTCAGAAAAATTTTAGTGGTTAAGAGACCTCAATTTCTGGAATGTGAGACCTTTGTAAGAGAAGCATTGATTTCTTTTTCTTTATCAGAACTTCAGAACATAGTCTCTGGCTCATTTTTACTAGGTTAACACTAGGTTTAGAATTATCCAAATTGAACATGGCAAATTTCCCATGGTCAGTGTCTCAATTTAAGGAAAAAATGTCGTCTACCACCTCCAAAACTTAAACTTTCTAAGTGGAAGTTAAGGAGTGTGAGAAAAATATGAAATTTTGCAACAGACCAAAACTGCTTTGTAATATGCAGAAATTGTAACAACTCACTGTGAACTGAATAAATGTTAATGAAATCAAAGTGGGTATATTTATAAATAACGACTCGATTTGGTTATCAGAGACAAACTGGGACCCATGCCACCTAGGATAGTAGCCCTATTGGGAAGGGTTGCCCGAGCTACATGGAAAACTTCATGTTGAAGGACCATGATCTTATAAGATAGCATATTGAATATACCATTCTTAGAATTATAACCCTGTCAGGAGATTGTTGACATCAACCAGTTTTTAATGGGATTCATCTGGTCCCATAAGCCAAAGCAAGAACTGAATGACTGATTTTTATACATAGAAAATATGAAAGAAATTCCACGACAAATTTAAAATTGAGTCTATTGTTTTTATTTTTCTATTAATATCTTAACTAATTTTAGGGGCCATGCTGCCTGCGGACCATTGAATCACACTTTAAAATTATCTTTATTTTATGTGTATGAGTGTCTAATTGACTGTATGTATGTGTACTATGTAAATTTCTGTTACTCATGGAGGACAGTAGAGGATACTAAACTCCTGAAATTGGAGTTGCATACAGTTTTGAACCACCAAGTGGGTGCTCGGAAGGAAAACCAGGTCCTCTGTAAAAGAAGTATGCTCTAGTCCCATGACGGTTTTGTTTTATAGTGAAAAAAAATTCTCCTGTATTCTAGTGATTTCTCCAAAACAGAGGCTTTTAAATGGCTAAAAGATATATATCTCAGCTCCTATCTAGGACAAACAAGGATGTTATAGTTGACAACTCAGAACCCAACATACCAATTCCAATTCAGTACCTTGTTGTTATGGAAATGTACTTGCCAATCTATATTTAATTGTGTTCCAAGATTCTTAGCGTGGTCTGGCTCTAACCCTGGTGCTGATTTGTTGACTCAGAGTGGCACCCTATGCCCGAATAAAGCAGGTTTGGCCAGATATTGAAATAATCCAATTAAAACAACCAACTCAACAGCAAAAAAAAAAAAAAAAATAGCAAAAGCAGGGTGTATTTAATGTGACCACATTGGAAAGAGGAGCAAGACAATCTATGACCACTCATCCAAGTTCATTTTCAGTGACTGGATAAGAGGAAAGGTTTACACAGAAACTAAGATGCATGGATAGCTAAGCCACCCAGCCAAGGCTTAATCCCTACAGCCCATCTTTGTTTTAGATCCACATCTCTTCTGACAAGTCATTAGACAAGCAGTAAATCTCACTCCTAGAGACAAGTTCATGATTTGGGTGCATGTTTCTTTTATGAATAAAATCCATGAGGTTTTGTTTTTTCCACTCTGCAGTGGGAAATTACTGGGGAAATTTTAATTTCCTTTAGTCCATCTTTCCAGTAGTTTGGTAGTCAGAGAGGAGCACATGTTCTCTATGACATATTTATTCCTGATAGTAGGTCCATTCTAGGCACACCTTTGAGTTTGGCCCATCAATCTGTTTGTGGCATTAGACCCTTTATCCATCTGTCCCTCACTAGAACTTCTGCACCATCTGGTGACACTCTGGGAAGCTACTCTTCCTTACTAGAGAACTCACTGGAGGTCCAGAGCACAGAAATGCCAGAGCTCTTTCTAATGGGAAAGACTCAGTGATAGAAGTTATTATTATTTTTTTTGAGATAAGAAGCAAAAAGTCAGTCTGACATGGATCATTTTTTTAATTTGTGTGGATAATTCTTCATTCTTGGAGTTCCTGTCGGAATTAACCTGTGGCCGATTGGTTCTAGCAGCACATTTCCTGGGTAAGGGGTCTTCTCTGCATTCTTTTCTTAAGACCCTGGAATGGTTTGTCCCAGTCACCATGACTTTTTTGAATTCACTCAGTAGGTGACCTCCTACCCTCTTCCCTCCTTCATGTTTTATTTCTCCAGATGTGTGGCAACAGAGATGCCTTCCAGGCAGATGGCTTTCAGTGGATCTGGAGTTCAAGGAGCAAGTTGGACATCATAGAAGCCACAATGCACAACTATAGAGAGTTGATGCAGGATAAGAGGAAACTGAGCAATGTTCATGAAGAAGAGCCCAGAGTAGCCTGTGGATACCTAGTGCCAAAGCAGGACAGCCAGTCCCAGCTGTTTGGCTGCCGGTTGGATCTGGTTGAAACTCTAAGCATCTCACCCGAAGACCTTTCCCTGTTGTTGGCATGTGTCTACTGCACAGAAACAGTAAGCATGCAAGGAGTATGAGAAATGGTGCAAGAGGGCCATACCATACTGAGGAAATACTCACCAAGCAGCTACCTATCTTGCTCGGCCCTGAGTTCTCTAACAGTATTTTTGCAATTTTGCTGCTTGGGGGACAAAAGGAAGAAAATTGCTTTCTAATATACTCATGTTCACTAAGTTCAAATTTTTCATATTGTGACACGTCTTTAAAATTAATAATTTCAAAAGTTAGGATTTAGTTGAGAAAGGGAGATGCATAAGTAATAGGAAATGATTTCTAAACTTGAGAGTTGTTCCTTGCCATTGTTCATTACTTGCATCCTTATTTCTAATACTCCCTGCTTACCCCCTCCTCTCCAGCTTTCTTATATCCATGAAAATATGCTAGAGCAGCAGTCTCAGGGTCATATAACATGAAGTACCACTACTAATGAAGTAGAAACTTTAGCATAAGAAAAGCATTCTGTGTTAAAGTCAAATACCGCATAGAAACAATGATATGTTTATTTTTTTTTAAATACGGAGATGCCAAAAAATTGAGTTAAAAAATTCCCAAGCATGTAAGTACATTTTTGATGGCAGGCACCTTTTGCCAGCAGCCTATTTACTTAGAAGGAAACCTATGACACTTTCTGTGCTTTGGTTGCCTAATAGTATTCTGTCAGAGCAAATTGGGTTTCTGGTAACACATTTGCTCTAAAACGGCATAAAAACTAATGACCATGTCAAGCTATGTATACTGCTAGCAGCTACAGTGTGCAAGGGTAATTGCTTAAATTTGGATATCTGACACCCTTGCTCAAAGATCCACGTTGGATGCCAGCAGTCAAAATAATGAATCGGCTGTGTAGCTTATGGAGAGATACAAGTTCAGAAACAGGCTGTTCTTGCAAGAGATCTCTAATACTAACAACAGTGACAATGCTCCCTCATTTTTCAGTCTGCCTTCCCAATATAAAGCACCAGCAATTTTCGACCTGTGGAATGAGACATACTGAAGAAAAAAGAAATTGAAAGGTTTCTTGGGGATAAAAGAATTGTTATAAGTTTGTTAGAGTCCTATTTATTCATTTATTTATTTACATCGCAATTTCCCCTCCCTCTTTTCCTCTCAGTTCCTCCTCCCTCAGCCCATCCCCACACCATAAACTCCTCTGTTTCTCTTCAGAAAAGGGCGGAACTTCCATGGCCCTGGTATATTAAGCGGCAGTAATACTAGGCACCTCCTCTTCTATTAAGGCTGGACAAAGTGCTGGGCAGTGGTGGCGCATGCCTTTAATCCTAGCACTTGGCAGGCAGAGGCAGATAAATCTCTGTGGCTTCAAGGTCAGCCTGGTCTACAAGCGCTAGTTCCAGAACAGGTTCTAAAGCTACAGAGAAACCCTGTCCGAAAAACCAAAAAATAAACAGAGTCAGAGACAGCCCCTGCTCCACTGTTAGGAGTCCCACAGGAGGACAAGACACACAACTGTAACACGTGGACATAGTCATGCAGGCTTCCTGATTGTCAGTTATGTCTCTGTGAGCCCCTATAATCCCAGGTTAGTTGATTCTCTGGGTTTTCTTGAGGTGTCCTTGATCCCTTTGGCTCCTATAGTCTTTCCCACCCCTCTTTCATGAGATTCCCTGAGCTCTTCCTAATGTTTGTCTGTGGATCTCTGCATCTGTTTTTTATCAATTTCTGAAAGAAGCCTCTCTGATGACAAGTGGGATCTGTGCCAATCTGCATAAAGCAGAATATTGTTAGGAATCTTTTCATTGACTCCCTTTATGTCAGTCTTGTTTACTTCTTAGCTAGGTTTCTGGGCATTCGAACCTCCAGAACCTCCAGACCCTCCAGGCAGTGTCAGAGGTGAGCTTCCTCTCGTGGCATGGCTCTCAAGCTGGATCAATCGTTAGTTGGCTACACTCACCATTTCTGTGCCAATTTACACCAATCACATCTTCTAGGCAGGACAAACTGTAGGTTGAAGGGTTTGGGGCTAGGCTGGTGTAAAATCCTGACTCTGTAAGTCTTGATTGGTTATAGGAGACGGCCAGTTCAAGCTCCAAATCCCATATTGCTAGGAGACTTAGCTCCGGTCACACTCATGGATTCCTGGGAGTTTCCATTGCACTAGGTTTTTACACATTCCAGAGATGCCCCAGGTTCCAGCCGTACCTCCAAGCACTGAATTCTTTATTCTCCTACTACCCTTATCCCTCTGATTCCCATCTACACCCCAATAGAGACCCTCTCCCCTTGTCCACTAGCAATGCCTATCCTATTTCCCCTTTACACTGAGAATCAAGAATCCCTCCTTGACCACCCCCCCCCACTCCCCGGCATTGTCACTTATCTTCTTTGTGTCTGTGAATTGTAGCATGGTCATCCTTTACTTTACAGATAAGATCACGTTTTAAGTAGGTACATGCCATGTTTGTCTTTCTGGGTCTTTGTTACCATACTCAGGATGATGTGTTCTAGCTCCATCCATTTGACAGCAAATTTGATGATGTCCTTTTTTAACAGCTGAGTAATATTTCACTGTGTAAATGTACCCTATTTTTCTTTATCAGTTCTTCAGTTGAGAAGCATATAGGCTATTTCCAGTTTCTGGCTATTATAAAAAGATTGTGTGAACACAGCTGAGCAAGTGTCCTTGTGATATATTTGAGCATCCATTGGATAGTGTCCAAGAGTGGTACAACTGGATCTTGGGGTAGATTGATGGTGTGGGAAATCCTTCTGTATATGTGTTGCCTTTATTGACTAATGAATAAAGCTGCTTCTTTGGCCTGTGATAGGGTAGAATAGAACTAAGTGGGGAAAATTAAACTGAATCTGGGTGAAAGAAGATGGAGTCAGAGAGAAACTATGTAGCTGCAGGAGGAAAAAGACATGAGCTGTCAGCTGGAACCTTTCTGATTAGCCATAATTAAGATTTCAGAATAAACATGTTATATTTGACTGATACTTATCGATGATGTTTTGATCCTTGACCTCCGTTCTTATGAAGCAAATCTTTATTTTTATTTTTTTTATATTTTATTTATTTATTTTTCCACTAAAAATTTACACTTCCTCCCCTCCTCCTATTTCCCTCCCGCTCCCCAACTCACCCTCCTCCCTCCCCCTCCCTCCTTAAGAGAGGGCAGGGAACCCTGCCCTGTGGGAAGTCCAAGGCCCTCCTCCCATATCCAGGCCTAGGAAGCTTTGCATCCAAATACACTAGGGACCCAAAAAGCCAGTACATGCAGTAGAAACTTTATTCATGCCTTTAATCTCAAGCATATAATTTTATACTTCTCCTGCAGCTTCTTCCTCTAGTCTCCCTATTTGGTGAATTTAAAAGTACACTTACAAAATATGATCCTGGAGTATAGTTTACTTGGTAGAGTATGTTCTTAGCATACAGAAAGCACGAAGTTTGCTTGCTGACACCACATAATACTAAGTGTGGTGGTGTATGCTTCTAACCCCCAAAGGGGTATAAAGATAAGAAGACAAGAAAAGTGAAATTACCTCTGACTGCATAATGAGGTAAAGGCTGGCCTGTGGGAATAAAGTCCTGCCTCAAAAGTATATACACACACACACTAAGGAAAAGTTATAGAGAGACTAAAACATTTAAAATAATTTTAAACTCAGGAATTGTAATTTTTCTTTTATACTTACTCTTTCTAAAGATGCTATTTTGCCCTCTAGCTTTGAAATGATCTATGTGATGATTCTGAATTCCATGAATTCAATATAATACCTTTACATTGTCTCTTCATTTGATCAATTGTAAACTAGTTAATATCTACACAGTTAAGTTATTTCTATTTCATACTAGAGGCTAAAAGATATACTTTCTGAGGCTTGCCTCAATTTATTTTAACCTAAACTATGCTTTGTGTTTCTTTACTTTTATATTTAATATACATCATCTCTCCTCTGTATTTTGATGATTGCATGTTAATGGTTTTAATTTGCATTCATAATTGAACTTCTACCAAAACACAGACATATTTATTGGCAAAATTGGATGCCTAAAACTGAAAACAAATAGATCTCAGAGACACATTCTTGTAAGCTGAACTTCTTGAAAAATAAAAGTAATTAGATTAGACACTTTTAATGTTTGCTGTCTGGGAACTTGCTCTTGTTTCCTTTGTCTTAGTAAATTAAAAGAAAAGTATGCACTTTGTTGAGTGATGTCCATACTCCCAAAATTGATTTCTAAAAGTTGTCAATTCTAAAAAATTACTTAGGGTGTTAAAAAGCTGCTTGAGAATGACTCTAGTCAAATGCTGAGGAAAAACTATTGAATTTTCTGAACATAATGTTTATTGATTTATGACACATAAGCTTCTCTTAGATTGTCCTCTATTTTGTATTACTGATAAAATATTTTAGACTATGATGTCCAAATCTCAGACTGTTAAAATTCATTATCTTTTCATTTTATTATTACTTACTCCTGTATACTTTTCTTTAATATGTGAGTATTGTTTCATTTTACCCTTATTAATCTAGTAAGTTATTTTTATTTACCACTTTCATAAAACTTGTCAATAGTTTGAGACTTTGTTTTCTTTTATATTTTTAATTTCTTTTGAAAAATATTTACTATACATACACACACATGTGTATATATATATATATACATATATATATATATATATATATATTCTGTGTTCATGTATGCCTGCAGGCCAGAAGGGGCACCAGACCTCATTACAGATGATTGTGAGTCACCATGTGGTTTTTGAGAATTGAACTCAGGACCTCTGGAAGAGCAGGCAATGCTCTTAACCACTGAGCCATCTCTCCAGCCCTATATTTTTTAATTTCTAATGCTAATACAATTGTATCATTTATCCCTTTCCACCCTTTAAATCATTCCATATCCCCCTCTCCAATCTCCTCCAAATTCATCACTTCTTTTGTCACTAATTCTTAATGCATGCATATAAATATATACATACCACACACTGTACACACATATACATGTATGCATATATATGCACATCCATATACATATTTTTAAGTCAAACTGCTCAGTTCCTATCATGTCACCTGTATGTATATCTTTAGGTTCGACCATCTGGCACTGGACAAACAATTGTGCTGTTCCCTCATGAAGGCCATCACACCTGCTGCTAACCTTCCTCAGTTGTTAAAGACCTTTATGTAGGGTTGAGGTCTCACAGACTTCCTTCAGCCCACTTTGGCTTATCCATTGGCTTATCCTTGTTCAGTTCATATAACACTCTCACACCTAATGCTTATGAACTTTGTAGAAGGACAAAGAGTTGAAAGTGTATAAGGGCCATGTAGTGGCTTGTGAGATTGTATCCCTGGCAATATTGGAAAGTACATACACACATCTAACTAACATGACTGCCCAAACATGAGCTGAACAAGGCCTTGCTTTCCTTACTGATCACATGAGCTTTGGCTGGGAGTATAGCTTTGTGTACATGTGAGGGAAGGAAGGATGTAGAGGATGACAGGTAAGATAGATGGAACTCCTAGCCCTTCTCACTGATCTTGGTTTTTCACTGTGACAATCTTTGGACTTTTCCATATTTGAACCCAATCTCTAGGTTTCATATCAATATAATTTTCTGTAAAAATTATATATGAACAAGGGAGATCAAATTCATGATGAAGAAATCTACAGAGACAGCTGAACCAAGCTCATGGAAACTCATTGACTCTAGACCAACGGCTGTGGAGCCTCTATGAGACCAAACTATGCCTTCAAAATGTAGGAAACAGTGGGGAAGCTTGGACTAGCTGAAAGGCCCCTGGCAGTGTGACTAGGGTCAATCCCTGGTGCATGAGATAACTTGTTGGAGCCATTCCCTGTGGTGGGATGCCATGCTCACCCTTAATGCACAGGGGGAGAGCATGGTCCTGTTATAACTTAACGTGCCAGACTTTGTTGATTCCCCATGGGAGCCCTTACCCATTGGGAGGAATGGATAAGGGGATAGGTTGGGGGTGGAGCAAGCAAGGGGGTGTGGAAGGAGAGGTAGGAGGAGAACTGAGGTTGGAGGGTAAAAGAAAATTTAAAACAAATGAATTTTCTAATTTGCCAAAGAAAATTTTCAATAAACATGAAACTAATCTTTCTGTGCATAAATTGTTATTGAGGTGAAGTGAGAACATCAAGGTATGGAGAGTTTTATTGTTGAGCCAGACCAAACCACATGGACTATTACTTATAGAAGCACTACAGTATATCAGATGGAACTCATGTTTTGTCAATTTTCCTGAATATTTGTCAATGGAGAGTACTTATATAGCTGAGCACATGGTTCGTCTTCTTTCATCACTTGGCATATATTTTTCCCACACACACTGAGCAGGCTCACCTCCTGAGCTGCCCTCTTTTCACTTAAAGAGTTCCAGTTTTCTTCATCTGCTTTCTTTTTGACATCATTTGGAGTTGATAATTCACAGAAATAAAAACAACCCATCATTTATATTTTTATGTCAAAATTTCTATACTCTCAAAGAAATTTTGATAATTTTTTTCTGTACTCTGTCATAATCTCTTTAATCATCATGTTAAAATTTCTACATTATGAAAAGTATATTCTAAATAGCATTTTCTTAAGATTGCATATTGAGCATGTCCTTGGTGCTTTTGCAAGCTTGAAAATAATTATTATTGTTACATAATGTAGCTGTTGTTTGACATATAATTGTGTACATTTTACATGAATATGCATAAATTTATCTTCCATCTTAAATTTCTTAAAATTTACTTGTGTGTTCTAATGCAACAATAATTTACCAAACTTGTTACCTTTCTTTGAAGGAATCACGTTAGCAGAGGTGATTAGAAGATTATTTGTCCAGTGTAAACCACTGATATATTCTATCAGGGAAAAGCTAGCATTCCAGATCATTTTCTAATCTTTCTTTGAATCTCTGCTTATTATAGGCAGTTTCCTTTGAAACACATCTACAGGATGTAAAGGTTAAGCTGAGACAGAAAATCCAATGCTATAAAGTTCACTGATTATTTATCCAACACAAGTTCTGTAAAGAAGGCAGCTCTCTGAATGCTTATCAGTCCTGTTGTTTGATATCTTGGCATCCAATTAACTGGTGCCCCAAGACTTTATCTCAGCTACATACAAAGGTAAAACTTACAAAACATCCTTTCAATGCTATTCTAAGACGTTACAGAATATAGCACTGTATTTGTACATTTTTCAGTTTATAATTTCATTAGTTTTATAAAAATTAAATGTCTTAAGCAAGGATAACTAGTAATTCTCAAAATATTCTTAAGAAAACAGTTAAGGCCGGGCAGTGGTAGTGCACGCCTTTAATCCCAGCACTCGGGAGGCAGAGGCAGGTGGATCTCTGTGAGTTCGAGGCCAGCCTGGTCTACAAGAACTAGTTCCAGGACAGGAACCAAAAGGTATGGACAAAAGAGGAGAGAGAGAGAGAGAGAGAGAGAGAGAGAGAGAGAGAGAGAGAGAAAAGAAAACAGTTAAGTCTGTGTAATGGAACTGACTCCCAGCCACTCAGACGGAGTAAGTTCAATCACAAAATTTGCCAATGTCATCAACCTCAAGGACTAATTAATGTCTATGAGAAATGACTGTTTCCTCGAGATTCATGCACTTGAAATAATTTAAACTTCCAAGGCTATTAAAGAGCAAGTGTTTTAGAGGAAGCAATGGATCAAGAGGCCATAATGTCAAGTTTTAGTGTCCAAAAAAATTAATTTTGTAGTCAAGTCCTTAGGCAAAATTATTAGGTAAAATGTAATTAGTTGCAATGATTATCATTCTTATATATTTCATTTGATGGAGTGTTCTTCTGTTCTCTGTACAGGAGTAGGAGAGGATTTTTTTTTTCTTATATTTCAGTCTTACCTCCATGTCAGACATCTGCTTTTGAGTAGTTTGAAACCACAGTGTAAAGGGTATGGTATAGTGAAAATTTTGCTCATTCACATATTTTCAAATTTTAAATTGTGTGCTACAGACTTAAGCTAGGGCTCTCTGCTAAGTAGGACTCTACTAGTAAGCTACATACCCCCTCTCTATGTCTCCTTCTCTCTCCATATACCTACGAAATATGTTTTCATGTATTAAAATATATACACATTTCTCTACATAAAAAAGTTTGTTTGAGATAAAGTTTTCCTATGCTTCTCAGGGTGGCCATAAACTCACTGTATAGCAACTTAAAATTTATAATCGTCCTTACCTCAACTTTCTTAGTAGTTTGGACTATAAACATATGACACTCAGCCTAGACAGCACTTAAAAAATCTGGAATCTTATTCTGCACTGAGTTGAAAATTAAAGCCAGTTGACTTATGTCTCTGTACAATTTCTGTATAAGTATCCCCTCTTGAGATAAAAGTATTTGAATTTAAATTTTATACATCACTTTGTCTTACTAAGTGTCTTATAATTCCTTCCACAATCCAGAAAAAAATGTCTAACCTTTATTCCAGAGAGTTGCTAATTTGTTTATTTAACTCTAGTATAATGTGATGGCCAACGACTATGCATATCAAACAACATTAATGTAGTGTGGAGCAGCAGGCCTCTCCCTGCCGCCCCAGCTCCCAGCCACCCAGCTAGCTTTACACCCGAAATAATTACACTGAAACTATATTCTTTTAAACACTGCTTGGCCCATTAGTTCCAGCCTCTTATTGGCTAGCTCTTACATATTGATCTAACCCATTTCTAATATTCTGTGTAACACCACAAGGTGGCTTACCAGGAAAGATTTTAACCTGCGTCTGTCTGGAGTGGGAGAATCATGGCAACTACCTGACTCAGCTTCTTTCTCCCAGCATTCTGTTCTGTTTACTCCACCCACCTAAGGGTTGGCCTATCAAATGGGCCTAGGCAGTTTCTTTATTAATTAACCAATGAAAGCAACAGATTAGAAAGAAATCACTCCCACATCACATTAACTTCTTATTTTTCTCACAAACTTCCAAAAAATCAATAGTGCTTGATTGTAATGAGGAAGTACTTTCACTAATATGTATTTTACTCTTTAAAATAAATATTAGCAGCAAAATTAAGTGTAATACAAAATAGCAAAGTAAACATTGTCCAAAGTTTTAAAAACATCTTATAACTATAAAATATTTTAAACCAAATATAGCAGAGAGACAAACTGTAAATCAACGAATCAAAAGCTAACATTTAGGAAAACCAGGTAATTACAAATGAAAATCATAAAGAACAAAATGAGTAAATGATATATGAAATAGGAACAAATTGAAACAATGAAAACAATGAATCTTCACATTTCATAATGGCCTTGAATGTGAAAAGATTCTAATCCCCACTGGAAATACACAGAGAGCCTAAACAGACTGAAAAGCCGCTACACCCAACACCATGCTTCCTGTCAAGATTCCCTTGTTCTTATGGACAAGCCTGGGCTCACGAAATGCTGCACAAATATAAACAAAAGAGAATACGAGCATTCATAGTCAAGGTAGCTCAGTGGATAACTCTGCTTGCCACCAAGCCTGATGGCCCGAGATCTGTGTCACGTCCTCACAAGTTCTCCTCTGACTGTGGTGTCTCTACAGTGGCATTCCTGTGCCCACACAGTTAGATGTAGCACAACAAGAACTTAAGATAAACGGAAATAAAGCAACTCAAAACCCAACATATAGCAAAAATAATTCTGAAAGGGGGATTTTTATAATCACAAATAGCTCTATCATTAGAAGAAAGTTCTCAAATCTAAATAGCACTATTAGGAATAAAAGTTTAACAACCACTCAAGTCCAAAGATGGTAGAAAGAAATAATAAAGATAACATAAAAGTAGGGAAAAGAGAAACGATAAAAACAATAGAAAATATCAAAACACTAAAAATTGGTTTTTAGAAAAGCAAACTGAGTGTAAAAAAAAGCTTTAGCAAAACAATAAATGAGTGAGAACCTAAACAAGTAGAAATGCATTAAAAACATGTATTAGTCTAAATACAAAATATCATGAGACTATCAGTAGCCACTATACAGAAACAATTCAATAGTTTAGAAGAAATGGTTGGATTATTTAGCTGAAGACTGAGTTATAAAGAAGAAGAACATGAGAAAAACAATAGTGAATGAATAGAAAAGTAAACAATAGCAATCTTCCATCAAATTAAAAGTCCAGAATCTACTCTCAGGGATAAAACCACAGGGAATTGTAAATCAAAATCACAATGTTATATTACCTTAAACTGTGCTCCAGTGCTGTTGAGGATGTGCGGAAAGGAGCCCTATACACTGCTGATGTGTGTGATATAAATATGCTCATTGCAATAAATGTTTAAAAATAGCTTAAACTCTTAAAAGTAAAACCCAGTGACCCAGTGATACCACATTATGTACACATTTGTATATAAAAGACACAGTATATATTCCCAAAAGACCAAATATAGAATCAACTAAGAATCAATGAATAAATGCATGTAGAATAGTTGGTATATGTCAAAGAGAAAAAATGTTCATCTATAAAAGTACGTATCATTTTGAGGAAAACATAAAAGAACATGGAAGAGAATGCCTCAAATCAGCTTCAGAAAGACAAATATGATGTCATTCATGTAGTGTTTAAAAATGGTTCACATGGCAATTGGGAACAGAAGGTGGTTACCAAGAATATCATGACTTGAGGCAGATAGAGTGTCAACTGGAAAACAACAGTCATTCAGACGGGAGAAGCAAAATCAGAATGACTATTGCACAGCATATTGACTCAATTTGGTAGCATAAGGTACACTGAATGGCTTTTAACAGCTTATTATTCAGAATTGTTGAGTGTACTGACCTTTCCTAGTAGGAAACGTTCAGTTGATTGAGCTATTCCGCAACACTCTTATTTTATTAAAATATGAGCATTGGAAACTAGAAGGCATCATGGAAAATTGTCCTATAGAATCAGTCAATTCTCACTTTGTATTTCCTTTACTGCTCAAATATTGTATACATGTATCACATATCTTATGGTGTAAAAAAAAGACCCATTTTAACATAGAAACTTCTTTTGAAGGGAACGGGAGGGGTTTTCTTATGTGGAAGAGCCTCTACCATTTCCCACAGGGAGAACTGAAGTTTTCAGAAGTGTACCAGAAGACCGCAGGCTTTGCATATGGAAAATGTCAAAATAAACTCTGCTCAGTGAAAATTGAATATTTTCCTACAGAGAATTTAAAATAGTCCTGTGAGCTGATTTCCCTTATATTCCAGTGCCCCCTGGAGGACAAGAATCTAACTGTTTGACCAAATCCACAGAAATCTTATGTCATGAATTATCAAAAAAATTATTTTTAATGGTCAAATGTGTATCACAAATGAAGACACACTTATTGTAAATTAGAGGACTATTCAAGTATTGCTTTCTATGTACTATTGTTCTTGAATAATAAAACTGCATAAAAGAAGTTTATCCTACTCAAAATTCAGATATAAACCTTTTCAAGTTGTATATTTGTCATTACAGAGGGATAGTAAGTTAGATGACTTTGAGCTTCCATAGTTTAACCTATCCATTTTCTCGAGATATTCCTAGATCCCTGGCTGTTTAGTCCAGTAGTCACAGAGGGTTTAGTGCTGGGCTGTGGTACTGAAGAAAGCTTCAGATATTCAGATATTAAGGCTTGCAGTGGTGGCTGCTAACATACCTACTCTGCTCTGTAATTTGTACCTTTCAGTCCCCTTGTCAAAACTCGGGGCAGGTCTCTCCCGCTTTTAGAAGTTCCTTCTTTGAGGGTAAGAACATATATTCCATCCTCTGCTAAAGTATTTTTTTGCTTCATCATTTCTTGATATACTCATTACATCTGAAAGTTCCTTTCTCCAAATGTTCTACATTTTTAAACAGTATATAAAATGTAAAGCCATCCTCATTTTTTTCCTCTTTCCTTAGCATTCGTTCTTGTAGCAATGGATGATGGATATCTTTCATCAGTCAAATGAGAAGGACTAGAGAGACAAGCTACAGTGATTTTTCCTTTCTTTTTCTCAAACTGCTCTTACCATTTTCAAAAACTTATTATAGACATAGATCCTCAAAACTGTATTAACTGAAGAGATGTAACCAGTGATTTAATACAGTATTCACATTGGTATTTTATTTTGTTTTTCTAGATTTAAATTGATTCTTCCTTATTAGATATATGTCATGATAAACATTTTAATATATTAATTCTATTCTTTTTATAAAATATCAATTATCAAATTAAATCTGGAGTACAAATAAAGTGTGATTCCCTTCCAAGTTTTAAATCCAGAATATACTAAGTTTATAAGTATGCAAATGTAAATTTGTTAAGGATGGGAAGCTATTAAAATGCAGTGTGGCTCTTTTTGCCCCATCTACTGCGAGAATGAAGACCATTCTCAGCAATCAGACTGTCGACATTCCAGAAAATATGGACATCACTCTGAAGGGGCGCACAGTCATTGTGAAGGGCCCCAGAGGAACCCTCTGTAGGGACTTCAATCACATCAACGTAGAGCTGAGCATTCTTGGGAAGAAGAAGAGGCTCTGGGTTGACAAATGGTGGGGCAAAAGGAAGGAACTGGCCACCGTCAGAACCATCTGCAGCCACGTTCAAAACATGATCAAGGGTGTTATGCTGGGCTTCCCCTACAAGATGAGGTCCGTGTATGCTCACTTCCCCATCAACGTCGTTATTCAGGAGAATGGGTCTTTGGTTGAAATCCGAAATTTCTTGGGTGAAAAAATATATCCGCAGGGTTTGGATGAGGACAGGCATTGCTTGTTTCGTCTCTCAAGCCCAGAGGATGAATTAATCCTTGAAGGAAATGATATTGAACTTGTTTCAAACTCGGCAGCTCTGGTACAGCAGGCCACAGCAGTTAAGATCAAGGATATCAGGAAGTTTTTGGAAGGCATCTATGGGTCTGAAAAGGGAACAGTGCAGCAGGCTGATGAATAGACCTAAGTTAAATCAAGGGTGTTACGCTGGGCTTCCCCTACAAGATGAGGTCCGTGTATGCTCACTTCCCCATCAACGTCGTTATTCAGGAGAATGGGTCTTTGGTTGAAATCCGAAATTTCTTGGGTGAAAAAATATATCCGCAGGGTTTGGATGAGGACAGGCGTTGCTTGTTTCGTCTCTCAAGCCCAGAGGATGAATTAATCCTTGAAGGAAATGATATTGAACTTGTTTCAAACTCGGCAGCTCTGGTACAGCAGGCCACAGCAGTTAAGATCAAGGATATCAGGAAGTTTTTGGAAGGCATCTATGGGTCTGAAAAGGGAACAGCGCAGCAGGCTGATGAATAGACCTAAGTTACCAGCTCCAGAAACAAGATCCTGAATTTTAATACGATTTGGGGTGTCTTTGAGACAGTAAAAGACTTGTATTGAAAAAAAATGCAGAGTGCCTCAGAGGTGAAAACAAGTTAAAGTTTAAAAGTTTAAATTAAGAAAGTAAGCAAGAGCAAGCTTGTAACTATGTGGGACAATTTTTAAAACGTCAGAAAGGGTATCAAGTTTGAAAGTCAGTGTGAGGGGAGGAGGAAACACCATTTGGAATGCTGACTTCAGCTTCAGGGTACCATGACAGATTTTGCAAAAACTAGGTAAAACATTTTTAAAAAAATCACAGGAGTTTTGGGTTTACATGAGTGACAATGAAAGTTGAGTTTCACATACTTAAGGGAATTTGTACTCGTGCATATGCAAATGCAGAAGGTGCCTACAAACATGGAAAAGGTGATATATTGAGAACTGGACAAGACGTATGAGGGACAGTAATTTAGGACCAGCACAGTGTCTAGGACTATTGTGGAGAAATGCTTACACACTTACCAAATGCTGACTCTGATTACTCAAAAGACCAATAACCTCAACCCATGCTGACCGTTCAGAATTGGAACGACGGTACATTTTTATTTGCCAGGGAGGTCTTTCTCCTCTTCCTGTTCTCATTGGTCTAGACAGTACAGGCGTCTCTCTCCGGTTACCGCACTCCTATGATTCAGTTGTGTCGTCGAGACATTAAGCTTGGTCATGTGAAAATCAAGAATTTTCAATTTTCAAGTTTATCTTTAGATTAAATATAAACATTTCTCCACAAATATAATTAATACTGTTTTCTGGTACCAGCAAGACAACATATCTTATTTGTAAAGTGTGGCAATTAATATGCTATTTCATGTCTCCTGTAGATGATCGTATATATGAATCAAAATCAATTATATTTGAAAACACATCCCAAAGAACTCTTCAAAAATACAATTTCAATAATTAATAATAATAATAATAATATAGAAAAGTCAGTTATAGAAAATAAGTGTTTGTAACTTGCTTTTGCAGTTTGGATTCCATTGCTATGTTGGACACGGCCAGAGCTAATAAATTAAAGGAAAACATTATTATAGTGGAACTTGGTGGTTCATGGTGTCCCTACAAGATCAGTTGGAATGTTTTCCTCACAGCTCACACTTAACAATTTTTAAAAAAAGAATTTGTGGACATAAAACTTTTGTATATAATAGATGTTTAATAAAATAAAAAATTTCTATTTATTTATCAGAAAAATGATAAATAGCATCTACAGCTGGCAATTTTTTATCAAGAGATATGAGGAACTCTGTTTCTTCTGCCTGCTGTAAAACTAGAGCAAAAACAAAGCAAACAAAACAAGATTTAGTGGCTTGTGGCAGCAAGTATTCATTTTGTCATTATGTCAAAGTTGTGTGCTTGAAAAATTCACATCATTGGGTCAAAACTAAGCTTCTCATTTGGGCTGAATGCTCTGATAGAGAATCAAGATCCTTGCCTTTTCTAATTTTTGTCGCTACGGTCACTCTTTGGTTGTTCCTGTAACACTCTAGTCTTATTCTCTATGTTTATAATGTCTTTTCACCTTTCCTGAATGTCACATTGTGGAATAGGAACAGACCAATTGTGGCTCAAGGTAACATGCTTAGGAACTGAGATACATGTTGTATGTCTTCAAATAAATTCAATATGTAAGCTGTGTCCTTTAATGTTTATTTGTATTTTGTTTTATTGTTTTGAAAACGGTTCTCTTGAAGCCCAGAGTGGCCTTGAATTTGCTAGGTAGCCAGGGATGACTGTGATCCTCCTGCCTCTCTCTCTCCAGATTGTTGGGATTAAAAATTGCACCACCACATTTGCATTAATAATGAAAACATGAACATGAGACACAGGGCTTCCATGGTGAAATACTATCAACTGCATGCAAATTGCCTGTAGATAATATTGCTAGCAGTTAATAAATTTGATAGTTGACTTTATTCAGGAGCATTTTAATATTTCTATAGATATTTTCATAAAATTCATGCTGTGTCAATTTTGTTAATTCAGTAGTAGCAAATGTCTGTAGGAAAATAATGTAACTATTTAAGAATTAAATATTTCATAGACAATAATGCAGTTTATACACATCTTGGGTGATTTTATAGAATGAATCCTTTCAGCCAGCACATTTTAATCGCTTACAGGTTGAGAAACAGCAACAGATAGAACACAGAACTTACCATCATGAAGAAGGTTTAAAGCCAAAGAGTTGGCATGCTAAGACTATTAATAAACCAGTCAGTAAAACAAAAATTGTCAGCATGCAAATTAATATACACAGAGCATTGCACAGCTACAACAGCAGTCAAGCATGTCTTCAGACTTTACTTTTTTCATTTGCTAGATATATAATCTCAAACGAAATCACTTACTGAAAATTGTATCTCTTAAGTCATTACTGTAGCAACACGCCAACTAATAGAATACATGAACAATGTGAGTTCTAAGTAAAAGACAATTATATTAGTCTTCCATTTGTAACAAGTAACGTTTGTAACAGTCTTATGTGGTCTGCTTATAATCACACCTCACCACTCTAAGAATGGGGGAGACTAAATCTAGAATCATTTTGCAAACATCCAATGTCAGATTTCTTTCATGATTTATACTTTCAAATTACAACAATTTCAAATAACAGAGATGCCTTCCGAAGCACAGAGATCCAAAAGATTTATGGAATTTGACCTTAGTTTTACAAATTCATTCTTAAAGAATCTACTGTATGAAAAAGAAATAATAACCAAACAGTAGACATACCTTTTGAACATCCTTTCCAATCGTCATGCTCATAGTTCTTATTCCCCAAGACTTGTGTCTCAAAGGAGAATTTCTCACAGCTCTTTCTATAGGCTTATTTGATTTCAGAAATGCATTAAATATTATGAAATATAATTGGTGTAGAATTTTAAATTGAATAATAAAAATTCAGTTTCCCCCACTATTATTGTTTTCTATCATTATAATAAAAATGTAAATAACAATGGGTAGCTCAAAAATATAAAAAAACCAAATAGATAAAATGATTTTATAATTATATTGATGCCCTTGGATATGGTAGTGTAGCCACTGTACATGTGAATTTGCTGTGACTCCTACATATTTGAATTAAAACTGCTGTTATCTAAATATTAAAGAATGTGTACCACAATTCTTTTGACTGGGTAGTTATGGCTTATGCCTCTAATCACAGCACTTGGGAGGCAGAGCAGGCAGATCTCTGTGAGTTCAATGCCAGCCTCATCTACAAAGTGAAATCTAAGACAGCCAGGACTGTTACACAGAGAAACACTGTCTCAAAAAACAAAACAAAACAAAAAAACCAAAAAACAAAAGAAACAAAAGTCATAAACAAAAACAAAAAACATCTCTCATGATGCTGTTGCCAATGTCAGGAGAATCAGAGCGTTATAATTATAAGACTATCTATTATCTGTTTCCCAAGGCTTTAAATTTTCCATTAAGATCCTAAGAGAATATACTGCAGAAGTGCCTTTTCCATAAGACAGCTTCCTAATTTAAGTACAACTTTTAAAAGCTTATCTTTCCTTTAAAAAACAGCATTTGAAGATTTCCCAAGCACAGTTTGTGTCTCTTATCTCCTTAAAATATAGCCATGGACGGTTAAATCAGTCTTATCTTAATGAGGTGGAGCATCACTGAAAGAATAAAGTTTTATAATTAACATAATAGAATAAAGGACTTAAGGTTCCCCCATCCTCCTTCTGTGTGTATTTGTGTGTGTGTTCATTTGTCTGTGCAATGTTGACTTTTATAATTATTATTCTTTTCCATTCAGAGCACTTTTATCTGCTTTATCAAATGTTTACACTGCTACCTAGTTTTGTAACAACTCTTACACAGTATGTAGTATATCCTTCTCTCTTTTCAACTAATCAAATAAAAGCAGGGCATCTAATGAAGAAAAGAGAAGCTCAGGGTCCTAGCTGGAGTCATCCTTGTGGGTTCCTGGGAATTTCTCTAAAGCCAGGTTTCTGCTAACCCCATAATGGCTCCCTCAATCAAGATATCTCTTTCCTTACTCTCATCTCTGTCCTTCCTCCATCTCGACTATCCTATTCCCTCAAGTTCTCCTTAACTCTTCCCTTCTCCCCTCCTCATCCCCTTCCACCCTCCCTTCACCCCGCCCCCATGCTCCCATTTTTTGTCAGGTAATCTTGGCTGTCTCCAATTTCCAGGTGGATCTATATATGTTTTTCTTTGGGTTCACCTTATTACCTAGCTTCTCTAGGATCATGAACTATAGGCTCAATATCCCTTGTTTATAGCTAGTATGCACTTATGAGTGAGTACATGTTAAAGGAGCTGTGGGCTGCATTCCTGCCACTCAGCTCCCAGCTGCCTGGCTAGCTTATGCCCCAAAATAACAACACACAAACTATATTCATATAAACACTGCTTGGCCCATTTCTATTAATGTGTGTAGCTCCACGAGGTGGTGACTTGCCAGGGAGATTCTAGCCTACGTCCATCTTGGGTCGAAGCTTCATTGCATCTGCCCTGGACTGGAGCAGCAGGGCATCTGAGCTCACTTCCCTTCTTCCCAGCATTATATTCTGTTCACTCCACCCACCTAAAGGCTGCCCAATCAAATGGACCAAGGCAGTTTCTTTATTAGCCAATGACCTTCCTCCCTCAAGTACATACCATATTCATTTTGGGGGGTCTGTGTTATCTCACTCAGGATAGTGTTTTCTAATTTCATCCATTTGCATGCGAAATTCAAGATTTCATTGTTTTTTACTTCTGAGAAGTACTCTAAAATGTAAATGCACCACATTTTCTTTATCTATTCATCAATTGAGGGACATCTAGGTTGTTTCCTGGTTCTAGTTATTACAAATAATGCTGTTATGAACATAGTTGAACAAATGCCTTTGTAACAATAGAGGAGAGGGGGCCCGATCTTGACTTGCCCTGTAGTCAGACTGAAGAATATCTTAAATATCATCATAAAACCTTCATCCAGCAACTGATGGAAACCGAGGCAGAGACCCACATGGGAGCACTGGACTGAGCTTCCAAAATTACAGTTGAAGAGTGGAAGAAATGAGAATATGAGCAAAGAGGTCAAGACCATGAGGGGTTCACCCACTGAAACAGGCTACCTGGGCTAATGGGAGCTCACTAACTCCAACTGGACAGGGAAGGAACAAGCATAGGACCAAACTAGTCCCTCTGAATGTGGTTGACAGTTCATGGCTGGGGCAGACTGAGGGGCCACTGAGAGTGGCACCAGGATTTATCCCTACTCTATGCACTGGCTTTTGGGGGGAACCTATTCTCTTTGGATGTACACCTTGCTCAGTCTAGATATAGTAGGGAGGGCCTTGGACCTTCCACAAAGCAATGTGCCTTACCCTCTCTGAGGATTGCAGGGAGGTGTGGTGGGAAGGTATGTGGAGGAAATGGGAGGAGGGGAAGGAGTGGGAACTTAGATTGGTATTTTTTTTTAAATCTAATAAATTAAACAACAACAACAAAAAGAGAGAGGCTCATATCACATAGCGTTTCACAGTGTTAGTGCATTATCCAATAACTAATAATCCTAAGAACATGGTTCTTCCTGCTATGTTATAAGGAATATGTAAAGCAATGCATGTGAGTGTTAGCCTTTGCCATCACTTCACTGTCCTCACGGAACACTAGAGCATAATTGATTACTAACGAAATTTGGAGTAAATTTACCTCTGATACTTTCAGTGTTGAAGCAGGTAGAATACTTTCCTCTTAAACTTTAGCATAACTGCATTGGTGGTTTATTAAATTGATATCACAGTGGTAGATGCACTAGTATATAATATTCTTATACATCAATACAGAGATGTAAAACACGAAGCAGAGCAGGTAACATTTGCTGCACTGGCTGTACCATATGTAATAAGGTATTCTTTATTGTCTCTTACCAAATAGCATATTGATTTTTTATTAAAATATCTACAAAATATTTTTAATTTTCATATATTCTGGGTGCTCTTAAGTCTGTATGTATACATCCTTTTAAGAATATTAGAACCTTCATTTGTGTTACACGTTAATAATGTTTGTCATAACCCTGTTTACATCCCATCATTTTTCTATAAGTATTGTGTAGTCATTTACTATTACAGACTGCATTTCAAATTTAACTGATTGTCTAAAAATTGGTAGAAGAAATTCTAGATTATAACCTACAATCACTAATTTACTGATTGATTTTAATTTAATTAATTATTTCACATCCTAATTTCAGTTTCCCCTCCCTCCTCTCCTCCCATCCTCTTTTCCCCACCTCCCCTCTCTCTTTCCTCAATCTAAATATCCTACATGTCTGTTCAGAAAATAACCATCTTCTCTTGGTATTAAGAAAACATGAGGCGGGTGGTGGTGAGGCACGCCTTTAATCCCAGCACTTGGGAGGCAGAGGCAGGCAGATCTCTGTGAGTTCAAAGCCAGTCTGGTCTACAAGAGCTTGTTCTAGAACAGGAACCAAAAACTACGGAGAAACCCTGTCTTGAAAATTAAAAAAAAAAAGAAAGAAAACATGACATATCACAGTGCACTAAGACTAAGCATTTCCCCTTGTACTTAGGCTGGACATGGCAACCAAGTTTGAGGAATAGGTTTCCAAGAGCCAACCAAAATGTTAGGGAAAGGCTCTGCTCCAGTTGTTAGGAGTCCCACAAGGAGACCAAACTACGCAACTGTCACATATATTTAGAAGTCAGTCACATGTAGGCTCCCTGGTTTTGGTTCTGACTCTATGAGTTACTGTGAGCCAGGCTTGTTGTTTCTGTGGGTTTTCTCATAATGCCCTGACTGCTCTGGGTGCTTACAATCCTTCCTCTTTCCCTTGTAAAGGATTCCCCATGCTTGGCCTAATGGTTGGCTGTATGTCTCTTCATCTGTTCATGACAACTGATAGAATCTCTCTGGTGACAACGGGAGTAGTCCCCAATCTCATCACAGGAGATGGCCAGTTCAGGCTACGTATCCACTGTTGCTAGGATTCTTAGCTGGGGTTATCTTTGTAGATTAGTGGGCACTATTATTGCATCAGGATTCTACCTAACCCTGCAATACCCCACTATTCAAGTCATTTTCTTCAGTAATCTTGCCCCCCACACCTGTCCAACCTGATCCCTCAAGTTTCCATCTCTGATAGCCCTATTTTACTCAGGAGATTCTTCTATTTTCCCTTCCTAGGGAGACCCATGCATTCCCCCCATGAATCCTCTTTGTTACCTAGCATCTGTGGGTCTGTAGGTTGTAGCACAGTTATCCTCTACTTTACAGTTAATATCCACTTATGAGTGATGTTTGTCTGCGTTACCTCACTCAGGATGATTTTTTTTTTCTAGTTCTATCCATTTGCCTTCAAATCAACAACTTAGTAATACTCCATTTTGTACATGTACCATACTTTCCTTATCCATCCTTTAGTTGAGGAGATACTAGGTTGTTTTAACCACTACAAATAAACCTGCTGTGAATACAGTTGAGTAAGTATCCTTCTGGTATGACTGACCATTCTTTGGGTTTATCCCTTAAAGTGGTGTACATGAGAGTTGAGGTAGATTGATTACTAGTTTTCTGAGAAATTGCCATATTGTTATCATTCTTTATTTGGTTCAGAGTTCAGGTAAAAATGATTCAAATTTTCAAAATGCATTTTCCTTTTCCATCTTTTGTCAAGAGAAAGTAAATTATACAAAGTTCTTTGGAAATAAAGATTCTACTTACTTTAAGATAGGAAATTCTATTACCAATAGAAGATATGCAACTGTGAAATGCATTGAAAACACTTAGCATACTAAAGAGGCAGCACATCAGCGCTTGGTAAGGTTCTTAACAGCAAAGTCCATGGGTTTCTGGGGACTGTGTTTTACTCTCAGTGCACAGTATCCAGAAGATAAAATATCTTAAATTGGGCAAGCAAAACCTAAATATATTGAACAATATCTTCAAGTCTTAAGCTGAAAACACTTTCTGCAAATGTAAGCTCGAAGAAAAAAATATTTCAGAAAAATAAATAGAACTCATATACAAATAATGAACTGTCTGAGAGAGAAATCAGAAATGAGGAAAATAACACCTTTCACTGTAGCCTCAAATAGTGTAAAATGTCTTCGGGTAGCTCTAACTAAGCAAGTGAAAGACTTGTGTGTTTAAAAACTTCAAGTCTTTGAAGAAAGATAAATAAAATTAAAGAGGATATTAGAAGATGGAAAGATCTCCCATGCTCTTGGATCAAAAGGATTAACAGTAAATATGACATCTTATCAGAAGCAATATACATATTGAATGCAACCCTGATCAAAATTCGAATTTAATTTTTCATGGATCTTGAAAGGACAATTCTCATATCTACATGGAAATAGACATATACACACAAAAAAACCAAAAAAGATTAAAAAAACAAGATTGTTAAAAACAATACTGAATAATAAAAAATGGCCAGTGGTATCACAATCTCCAATTTCAAGTAGCACCACTGAGCTGTATACAAAACAGACACACTAATCAATAGAATCCAACTGAAGACACAGACATAGAGCCATATTCTTATAGACATGCAATGTTTGATAAAGTGGCCAGAAATACACACTGGAAAAAGAAAGTATCTTCAAAAATGATGCTGGTTAAATTGGATGTCTGTACATAGAAGAATTCAAATAAATCCATATTTATAACCCTGCACAAAATTCATGCTCATGTGGATCAAATACCTCATTATAAAACTAGAAAAATTGAACCTGATGGAAAAATAATAATCTGAATTAGCACAGGATAAGATATTCTGAACAGAAAAACATTAGTGCAGGTCTTAAGATCAACAATTAATAAATGGGACCTCATGAAACCTAAAACTTCTGCATGGCAAAAGATAAGGACAACATCATTCATTTAAAGTAGAAACCTACAGGAAAAGATTTATACTAATTATGCATTTGATAGAGGCTAATATACAATAACCCACAAACTTAGATATATAAAAAAACAAATAACCCAATTAAAAAGGGGTACACATAAACAAGGAATTCTCAAGAGGAAACTCAAATGACTCAGAAACACTTAAAGGAATGAGTGTTTAACATCGTTCGCCATCAGATAAATGAAAATCAAAACTACCTTGAGATTTTGTCTTGTACCTTTCAACAAAATAAGTGACAGCTCAATTATCCATTGCTGGTGGGAGTGCAAACTTTTACAGTCATTGTGGAAATCCATGTGGAGGTTCCTTAAGAAGATGACAATCAATCTACCACATAATCCAGCTATGCCACTCTCAGACCTATTCAAAAAAGAATTTCAATCCTATAACAAAGACACTTCCAGAACCATGTTTATCACTATTCTAGTCATAATAACAGAAATTGGAAATAACCTAGATAGAAAATGCGGTACATTTACAGAGTGGAGTACTATTCAGACATTAAAAATTGGCATGAAATTTGAAGACAAATCGATTGAACTAGAAAAAAATTATCCTGAGTGAGGCATCCCAACCCAGAAAGACAAATATGGTATATATTCACTTATATGTGAATATTAGCTATTAAGTCAATGATAACATAACTATAATCTGTAGAACCACAGGGTAGGAATAGAGTAAGGGACCACGATTTATAGTTCTCACTAAAAAAGGAAAATAGAATAGACAACTATGGATGGGAGTAGGTTGGAAGAGGAGGCTCAAATGGGGAGTTTGGGAGTTTGAGGGAGGGAATATGGGAAGAGATGGCTAAAATTAAAGTGCATTTGAAGGGTGGTATGGAAACTTAATACTGTAGAAACTTCAAAAATATATACATATATGAAAGCAATCAAAATGAAATCACTAAGTAATGGGGGCAATAGAGTCCTAACTGGCCAACCAAGCTTCCTGTACAATGATTGGGTTTTGTCTAATTGAGTTGTTGGCCAAAGAATCCCATGGAAATTCCCAAGCAACCCCTGCCTTTTCCAAACTATAGGTTTCTCTCTGCAGTCTAAAGGCAAGGTCCCATTTCTGAATACAACAACTACAAAACTCATTGAACGTGGAGAAATAAAGCTGGTGCCTTCATAGAATCTCCACCCTGATGTTCTAGAACCTTTGTACAGGAAAGTACTCCGCCTCTGGCAAAGGAGTCATAACATGAATCCATCCTTTAATTCTATGTCTACAATGGTGTCTCGCCTGGTGGTGGGAATATCCAAACAATAACAGATTTGACTTAAGTCCTGCTCCATGAGATGGAACCCATACCTGACATTCCTTGGCTGACAAAGAAGCAGAGACTAAGTAGCCCAGGACCTAGGCCAAAGCCAAATACTAACAGTGAAGAAATGCAAAAAACAACCAACAAAATTGAAGTACTGATAAAATAACTAGTGGCATTCTACTTTACTCATAGATCAGTGCCTTGTTCAGCCACCAAGAATCTTTCTGCTGCCGATGGGAGCCAATATAGAGACCCACAGCAGACACTATGCAGAAAGTGAGAAACTTTGGAACACTCAGTCTTAAATAGGATGTCTCCATCAAATTCCTCTCTTCACAGATCAGGGAACCACAAAGAAGAGGAGGTGGAAAAAGTTTAAGAGATAGGGGTAATGGAGGACACCAAGAAAACAAGACCCTCTAAGTCAACGTGAGAAAGACTCATGTATACTCAAAGAGACTGAAGCGGCATTCAAAGGGCCTGGATGAGTCTACATAAAGTTTTCTGTGCTCTATTATGGACTTCCAGTTTATTATTTTCATGGAATTCCTGAGTATGAAAATGAGAGTGTCTCTGATTCTTATGCTGTCTCTTGAGGTTTTTTTTTCCTTTTGTTGGTTTCTTCTGCCAAATTTCAATATGATAGATTTCGTTTCATCTTATTATATTTTATTTTGATAGTAATAAAAGAAAAATACTATAATAGCCACAACATAATACATAAGCAAAATTTTCTCTGCAATCTGAGATCAAGGTTTTCATGTATTTTATCTCATTTTCAATGTTTAATAATTCGCATTAAGTTGAAGGTTTTGAAGATTTTAGCATTTGTGGAGATTCATTTCGATGTGGCAGTCCAAGTAAATGGAAAATCACCACGAAAAGAAAATCACTCTATCTTTAAGAATTTAAGGCATTTCCAGTATCTATGTAAATGAACTGTTAGAATTAATTTCTTATTGATCCAAAGTTCTAAGGAATAGAAATAAAATAGTGATGTTTCCTTATTCTTGACAAGAGAGGAATAAGTAGAATAAGTAGAGAAATAAAATAATAAGTACGTTTTTTTAAATGTATTTTTTTATTTATTAAAGATTTCTGCCTCCTCCCCGCCACTGCCTCCCATTTCCCTTCCCCTCCCCCAATTAACTCCCCCTCCCTCAGCAGCCCCAAGAGCAGTCAGGGTTCCCTGCCCTATGGGAAGTCCAAGGACCTCCCACCTCCTTCCAGGTCTAGTAAGGTGAGCATCCAAACTGCCTAGGCTCTCACAAAGCCAGTACATGCAGTAGGATCAAAACCCAGTGCCATTGTTCTTGACTTCTCAGCAGCCCTCATTGTCCGCTATGTTCAGCAAGTCCGGTTTTATCCCATGCTTTTTCAGACCCAGTCCAGCTGACCTTGGTGAGTTCACGATAGAACATCCCCTTTATTAATGCTATGTTTTCTAGTTAATCAATATGGGATTTCAAATATGGACTACTACAGTAGAAAGTTTGCTAAATATAAAAGCAAAAATGTTTTGAATTAGATCTAGTGTTACTGATTCAAGATTATTACAGTCAGACTTCTTGGTTCACATTGAATGCTCAAAATTACTAACCATTTAATTGATAAGGATATATAAAATATCTCTTTACTCCATATTCTGATTTTCGCCATTCTGACTGGAATAAGATAACATCTCATAGTCATTTTAGTTTGCATTTCCCTGATGGCTAAGGATGTTGAGCAGTTCCTTAAGTGTCTTTCGGTCATTTGAGATTTTTGTGTTGAGAATTCTCTGTTTAGATCTGTACCTCATTTTTAAATTGGGTTTATTTGGTTATCCCAGTTTCAGAAGGTCCCCTTTATTTATTGTTTTTCTCAGTATCTGTGACACTGATGTTATATTGCGTTTTTATGTAGGAATTATGATAATGCTAAAATACTTTATAAACAATTCTGTCTTTTGTTCATAATTAATTTTGAGAATATCATATATGAGTATACTCAATTCACATTATTATTTCTGATTTTTCTTTTCCCAATTCTAACTCCTCAAACTTCTCTTGTTGGAATTTCTGACCCTGTCCTTTCTCTCTCTCTCTCTCTCTCTCTCTCTCTCTCTCTCTCTCTCTCTCTCTCTCTCTCTCTCTTTCTCTCTCTTCACAAATATAATACAAATACCTATCATATGTTTGGATGTATATATATAAACTCACATATCATATCATACACACAACACATATAAATCTTATATCATATGATTCCATTTAATCTATTTAGTGTTTCTCATGTGTAAATGAATTTAGGGCTAACCTTTTTGAATTATATAGCCTATCTTGGAACCTATTATGAAACTTTTGCCTAGAGGAACTAATTTTTTTCTTACACATCAATCATTGATTGCCTTCAGTTATTCATTTGATTGTGGGGGCCTCATGGACTTTCTCCTACCCACATGGGCATGTTGACCGGCATCATGATTATTCAGATCCTGTTTGGACCAATCAGTTGCTGGGATTTCACGGGTTCAACATCACTATCATGTTTAGAAGTTAATATCAAGAAGTAGACATCCATTTCCTCTGACTTCTTTTCCATTCTTTTTTATTTTATTCCATTTTTTTAAAAAAATAATTTTATTTATTTTATATAAATACCAGTTCCTCCCACTCCATTCCTCTTGCTCCCCTACCTTCCCCCACCCTATCCTTATCCACTCCTCAGAGAATATGAGGCCTCCCATGGGGAGTCAGCAAAGTTTAGTGCACCAGTTTGAGGCAGGACCGAGGGCTTAGCTGAGTAAGATATCCCTCCATAGGGAATGGACTCCAGAAGATCTCTTCATGCACTAGGGTTCTACTACAAGTGGTCGGACAAACTGCCCAAGCCACACAGCTGTCATCCACATTCAGAGGACCTAGTTTGGTACTATGCTTGTTTCTCAGCTGACAGTCAGGAGTCAGTGATCTCGTGCTAACTCGGGTCAGCTGTGTCTGTGGATTTCCACATCACTGCCTTGACCCCTTTGCTCATATTTTTGCTCCTCCCTTCCTCTGATAATTATAAGATTTCTTCTCTCTTTTTCTCGATATACCCTAAGCCTTATGTGTGGAGCTTGTACTGTAGGAATAGAAAATTGGTAGGGTATGTCAAGGCCACTTATTCTCTGCATTTTGATCAGTGATGAATCTGTGTAGTAGCTTCCATCTGTTCCACAAAGAATATTCTTTTTGAATGGTGAGAGCTATACTAATCTGTTGGTATAAGGATTGGAATTTACAATACAGCTATAAGAAATACTGATCAGGGAAATGGCTGAAGTAGATTTGCCTCTACAGTCTCTGCCCTCTTCTGTCAAGAATAGTTAGCATGAATTCTTTTCTCAGGTCACTGTAAGTCCAATTAGACAGCTGCTTGTTACCCTCAAGATATAATTTTTATAGACAGATATTCTGTCTCTCGTGAAGTAAAAATAAAATGTCCTAATAAACATGCACATTAAATGTTAAATTCAGCCCATCTTTTCAATAATAGCTATTACGTTTAAAATTTCCTTATTTAGAGTGTGATCAAAGGTATTTTTATGTATTGATACTTGAAGAGATTTGTATATCTCATATCATCAAAACTTCACTTATGTAGTTATAAAATCCGGCTACTCGTTTAATAGTTATTATCTCTGAATGGTGAAGTTTCTCTGGTTGGACACTAGATGGTGGTAGAACACTTTTAACAACCGAGCACATTCTAAACTTCCAGGAATTCTTGTTTATCTACATAAGTGAAATGAAAGACAAAAACTACTCAGTGAATAAATGTGCTTTGATTTTTTTAAATACAGAGATAAAATTTGTAATTTTCTGATAGCTATTATATTCTGGCTCAAATAATACTATGATTTTTAAATAAATTCACACTAACATAATTCATGAGACTCACCACGTTTTGCGTTAACGTTTAATCTCCTTGTAGCAAAGTTATCAAGATAATATTAAATATAAACGCTTACACAAATTCAACATAAGGAAGTCTCTGATAAATTACTATGATATGTATGATAAATTCCCAGATGAAGCCTAAGTATAAGCTTTCACAATATGGAAAGACTACACTGTGAAAGAATAGTACTCCTTTATTTTTTCCTAGAAGAATATCTAAGATCACTACAGGAGTCCAGGGGGGTCGACAAAACCTACAATACCCCCTGAAGCTTACTCTTTTTGAAAAATTTGTATCATAACAATTTTAAAACAAGTCAGCCAATGAATCAATGAATAAACCTTAAATACTTGTCTCTGCCCCACACAGAAATATCTGGGGAATGATAATCCTTATATTTGTTTAATCAATCTTAGATTTTAATAAAGTTTTGAATTGTGAATGTCTTAACAAAAATCTCTTAGCATTTACTTAATATGAAAACTTAGAGGTTATATGACAAATCAGCTGTCACAAACTAGAGCATCAGTCAAATATTATTGTAAATAAATCATTTATGATGCATTTCCAATTTACTTGCCTTCACATTGTGAGTTATCTTTATGATGTCTGGCCATTTTGGGTGTGATGTGGGATGTCCTTCTGTATATGTGTTGCTTTTTTTTGGTTGATGAATAGAGCTGTTTCAGCCAATGACTTAGAAGAATAAAACCAGGTGGGAAACAGAGATATAAAGAGAATGTAGGCGGAGTCAGAGGAACACCATGCAGCTGCCAAAGGAGAAGGACGGTACCAGAACCTTATCGGGAGGCCACAGCCTCATGGTGATGCATAGATTAATAGAAATAGGTTAAGATATAAGAGTTACTTAATAAAAATCCTGAGCTAATCGACTAAACAGTTGTAATAAATATAGTTTCTATGTGATTATTTGGGTCTGGGCAACCAGGAAACAATGAGCAGTCTCCATGTACAAAACGGTGCCCACAGTCTGGGGCATGGATGCACATAAAACCTGAAAATAAAGAGGGCCTCTAGACACGAAAACAGGAGTCAAGTGCAGCTTCTTGGTAACCTCTTTTTTATAGATAGGTTTTGTTTCCTGGCAGTGAGCAGAGGTGCAGTTCCTTTAAGAAAAGGCTTTCTGATTCTACATTAGCAGCAAAAACTGTACAGGCACTTTAAGAGTTGGTGGCTTCCTGGATCATGCTAGCAGCAGGAACTCTGGCTCTTTGGGGAGGTAATGAACTTAAACGGGTTTTGTGAGAAGTGTGCTACTCATTTCTTAATGGCAACATCAGCCCATTGATCATGGCTAGCAGAGGAGTTAAATATACCTCCACCATGTCGGATGGGGCAGTGTCAATGAACAGGGCTGTGGAGTTGATCCTAGCCAATTCCAAACCACAGCCACATAGCATTTTTTTAAAAAAAGGTGATCCTGGTCAAAAAATAATTGCAGATACACAACAGATTCAGACATAAAAGACCTCTAAACAAGACACAGTGTGTTAAAAATATGTATGTAGGTTCTGGAGAGCGAAGAAAAAAAGTATAGACAGTTCTTTTTTTTTTTGTGGATCATGTATTTATTGTCATGTCTGTGAAACCACTTTGTAAACAGAAATTAGGTATTTTGCCATTTCCAGTGAAAATTTCCTGTAGCTGATATACTGTAATCTCACTTCCCCAATTACAGCATATACTTTACCAAACACCCAAGGGGTTTAAGTATAATATTTTACCAAATTCTTAGAACGTTAGAAAACATATTTAAATCATATTTCCACAAACACTCCTCCCCCAACTCTTCCCAGATACATCTCTTCTGGCTTCCCACTCCTAACTATGTATCTTCTTTTTTTGTTTGTTTGTTTGTTTTGTTTTTGTTTTTCTAACCTTATTTATTTATTTATTTATTTATTTATTTATTTAAGATTTCTGCCTCCTCCCCGCCACCGCCTCCCATTTCCCTTCCCCTCCTCCAATTAACTCCCCCTCCCTCAGCAGCCCCAAGAGCAGTCAGGGTTCCCTGCCCTGTGGGAAGTCCAAGGACCACCCACCTCCTTCCAGGTCTAGTAAGGTGAGCATCCAAACTGTCTAGGCTCCCACCAAGCCAGTACGTGCAGTAGGATCAAAACCCATTGCCATTGTTCTTGACTTCTCAGCAGCCCTCATTGTCTGCTATGTTCAGCGAGACCGGTTTTATCCCATGCTTTTTTTAGACCCAGTTCAGCTGGCCTTGGTGAGTTCCTGATAGATCATCCCCATTGTCTCAGTGTGTGGGTGCACCCCTCGCGGTTCTGATTTCCTTGCTCGTGCTCTCTCTCCTTCTGCTCCTCATTTGGGCCTTGTGATTTCAGTCTGGTGCTCCAATGTGGGTCTCTGTCTCCTTTCATCGCCTGATGAAGGTTAATATCCAGGAGGATAACTATATGTCTTATTTTGGTTCAATGGAAGAATGGATGAAGAAAGAATGGAATATATACATATTAGAGTACTACTCAGCAGTAAAAAACAATGACTTCTTGAATTTTGCATGCAAATGGACGGAAATAGAAAACACTATCCTGAGTGAGGTAAGCCAAACCCAAAAAGAGGAACATGGGATGTACTCACTCTAAATGGGTTTCTAGCCATAAATAAAGGACATTGAACCTATAATTTATGATCCTAGAGAAGTTAAATAAGAAGGTGAAAGTCAGTTCTCCAAATCATATTTTCAAATATGCATATTTTGAATATGTATACATACATATATTTTAGTTATCATCCACATATGCTTAGCATCTCCTTTCATTTATTTCTTTTTTCTTTCTCCCCTCTTTGTTTATTTGTTTTCCTTTATCATTTGCTTGTGGATAGTTTCTTTTACTTTTTGAGACAGGTTCTCATTATGTAATCCAGTATGTCTTTAGCATCATGAATGCTGCGATTACAAAAAGCTCCATTCTCTTTCTATGTGATTTTGTTAATATATAATTATGAAACTTATAAATGAAAAATAGATAGATAGATATAAATATGTAAATATAAATTATGGCCCAATTCTATATACAACTGATATCAATATTTTATTTTTTCAAAACAACTGAGGCAGTCTAGTGCCAGCACAAAAATTGGTGAAATTAAATGAGACCAGAAAGTATTCAGACAGTTTTCAAAAGTTCAGCTCTGGAAGAACAGAGAATAAGCAACGTCTTTTAAATTTTATTTATGTGTTTATTTATTTATTTCGTGCCAATCCCAGTTTCCCTACCCTCCTCTCCTCCTTCTCCCTCCCCACCCCATCCACCCCATCAGTTCAGAAAGTATAAGGCCTCCCCTGCAAAGTCAACTAAGTCTGTCTCAACATCTCTTGAAACAGGGCCAAATTCCTCCCTCCACACCATCCTGTACTGAGGTCTAACAAGGTGTCTCTCCATAGAGAATGGGCTCCACAATGTCAGTTCATGCATTGGTGTTAGATCCTGGTCCCACTGTTAGTGCCTCCATATACTGCCCAAGACACATCTTTGTCACCTATATTCAGGGGGCCCAGTTTGGTCATCTCTCCGTCAATTTTCCAATGTGCTTGTCTTAGCTTTGTCCATAAATCTACTTCAACACATATAAGCTATACATGTCCTGACTTCATATTATTATTTTAACCAAAACACAAAAGGATCATGAAGGATTATAATTTAAGATCGGTTCTTAAAATAAATGTATCATTCATTCTTTGTTTATCTTATATTTACTTCAAAAAGATTTAGACAAATTCCAATAAAATTCATGTGTTTGATGTAGCATTTCAAGCAGTGAAAAACATAAACTGATAGTTATTTCAGTTAAAGAAAAGTGGTTGGTATTTTAATTTATGTGCATGTTTGTGAATTTCTTGGATTCCAAAGGAGATTTCCATTCATTTTTGTGGTGCTGGACCTCTGAAGTAAATATATAGCATGACTCTTCATTTGCGGTGCCAGATGATCTTAATGGATGTTGGATTCAACCACACTTTATAGTAAGTAGGAAAATTCTCCTTAGCCTGTAGCAAAATTTGCTCTAAGTGTTCACAAAATGTTCCCATAGGCTTCCAGATCTCTGAGGCTCATATTCCTTCACAGTCACTGAAGGATTTAGTGTGGTTGCTATTTTAAAGTCTTTCAACCTAGACACTGGATTTTACAGTTCAAAGTCAATTGTTGGCTTTAGAATTCTCTCACAATTCCTTCGTGCCTTTTTATACACTTGTTTCCTACCAGTTTGATGTGCCAACATCCATACCCAAATCTTATTTTTTGAAGTAGACTTAACACTTAATATATGTTGCTGTGTGTCCTTTCCTCAAGTAAACCTGGGTCCGTAGGATCTGTGTAGAGAAATGGGAAGGTGAGCACCCTTAATCTGACTTTTGCTATAAGGCTAATCACACAGTTTAATTGAATAATTTCATTGGATTTCTTTTAAAACTTGTTTGTTTAATCCTCTGCTATTGGTGAAAGAAAAGAGGTTGGGCTTTAGTTCTCTTAAAAAAAATAAAATTTATGAAGTTTCTCTATGCCTTCGTAGGTGTGCTTGTAACTTTCCAGCTATGTTCTAATCTTATCTCCTTTGTAATCATTGCCAAAGGCATGTGCACCAGTCAGTGCAATGAGACACTGGTTAAATATGTCTATATTCTTACCAAGTTATTGCAGGTGATAATTTTGCCCATTGGTTTGAAATTGTGTATATTGAATCATCACAGTTCAAATTATATAGCAGTAAATTACTCATCCAAAACATTCACTTAATATTACAATTTTTCTAATTGATAAAGAATTATCAAATCTGATCTCAGGTTTAACACAATAACTTTACTCCATATTCTCATACAAATAAGAAAAATCATAGAGACTGTTGTTCAAAGTTGTTTGGAAATTTGAATTCCATATACCATTTCTCTACTAATAGAAATGTGCTTCCTCTGGTCCTCAGTATCTGTGCAGTGCAGTGGAGAGAGATGACGGGAGAGGATAAAATAAAAGAGAGATAGAGAGGTGATATAGATATATAGATATAGATAGATGATAGATAGATAGATGATAGATAGATAGATAGATAGATAGATAGATAGATAGATTGATTGATTGATGAAAGGAAGGAAGGAAGAAAATAAAAATAAATAAGGTAAGTCAGAAAGATGAGAGCTAGACAATATAGAGGAGGAGTCTAGAGTCTATATTCTAATCTGGATTTACTCACCTCAGATTTAATATCACTGTTCATAAGTAAAGAAGATACCATACTAAAGCCTTCTTGTGTAGAACAGAGGCATCTGTAAGTCAAGGAAATGGAAAGTAACAGCAGTCAACAGAATCTGGAAAGCCAACATGGTGAAGGCTTTCATGCAGAACTACCAGAAGGAATCAACATATCTGACACATGTAATTCAGGCTCCTGTCCTCCACAGCTGTTAGAAGAATACAACTCTGAGTTTCTGCAAGCCAGCTTCTAGCAATCTGCTGAACAACCTCTGGGAATCTTTTAAAAATTGAATTTTAATGGTGGTTATATAGGCATATATACATTACGCATGAAAATTTCTTGCTAATTTAAGAGGAGAGGTACATTTAAAATACTGAGATGTTGGCTGAAAAGCTGGACCGTCAGGAAAACCTTGTCCTAGGACCCTCACCACCTGAGTTGGGATTTGAATCCCATAGGAGAAGAGAAGCAATTCCTGGAAGTTACCCACTGATCTCCATGTATATGCTGTGGCATGTGTGTGTCTCTCACTCACACATCATGTGACTCAACACACAATTGTAAATTTTTTTTTTATTCTTTTTTACTTAAAATTTCCAACTGCTCCCCGTTTCCCATTTCCCTCCCCCTCCTCCCTCATATTGCCCCCTCCCCCCGCTCCCCTCCCCCTATCCCCACCCCCTAGTTCACTCCCCCTCCCTCTCGATACTGAAGAGCAGTCCAAATTCCCTGCTCTACATGAAGACCAAGGTCCTCCCACTTCTATCTAGGTCCAGGAAGGTGAGCAGCCATTTAATAAAATTTTAAAAATACTGAGATAAAATTTTTGAGTAAAACTAAAATACAATGTTTATGCATTCTCTCTCAATGAGATTGCCTTGGATGACAATATTGTGATCACTCTGAGAAGGAACACAGTCATGTAAAAATAGCATATAATGTACATTCTCAAGCCATAATCACCTATAGGAATATATCCTGGTAAATGAGATCATATAATATAAAATACCTAGTTACAGAATATGCATAGAGAGACTATGGAAAGCAGGAAAAGATAAAATAAACAAATTAAGAAATGTGAATGAACCAAATCAAATACTTTTCGACCACTAGACACAACCTGTATTAATAGCTATATAGCAAAATTGACTTTAAATTTGTACCAATAGATCATGATCCATACCAATGCAAAGTATTGCTCTCTATGTCATATCCACATTTAAATGTAAACAAACAATTATAAACAATCACTTAGGGAATTTGGGTGTACTTCTCTCCAAACTGATTCCTCTTTTTGTTGGATGAAGTAATTTTTTGGAGGTTTTCATGGTGACCTTTCAGGTGGTCTTGGTCCATATAACCACATTAGTCTGGAAGAAATCCACAGGTTCTCATCTTCTGTGGAAACAAAAAAGAACCTCTTTTCCAAAGCAACATATCCTAGACTCAAATTTTGAAGTCAAGAAATTTTTAAAACATATATGTTGGTTTAGTTCAGCGGTCCTCAGAATCAAATGTCTCTCTGCAGCCAAAAATTTCAAAGAAAACAGAATAGTATACATATTCTACCTTTACTTGGCTTTTTTCTTTATTCCTGTTACTTTTTCTACAAGTTTACTGTCTCTTTAAGAACTTTGTTTTATTTCTTAAAAACATTTACTTTTTATAACTCTTTATAATCTTTTTTCTCTCCCAAGCCTATTTGCATTTTTAAACATAATATGACTCATTTAGAGTTCTTTTGTGTCTGCATCCTTTTTTTAATTTATTTTTTATTATTAAAAATTTCCACCTCCTTCCCTCCTCCCGTTTCCCTCCCCCTCCTCCCACCCCCTCCTCCTCCCTTTCCAGTCCAAAGAGCAGTCAGGGTTCCCTGTCCTGTGGGAAGTCCAAGGTCCTCCCTCCTCCATCCAGGTCTAGGTGAGCATCCAAACAAACTAGGCTCCCACAAAGCCAGTACATGCAGTAGGATCAAACCCCAGTGCTATTGTCCTTAGCTTCTCAGTCAGCCTTCATTGTCTGCCATGTTCAGAGAGTCCGGTTTGATAACATGTTTCATCAGTCCCAGTCCAGCTGGCTTTGGTGAGCTCCCAATAGATCAGCCCCGCTGTCTCAGTGGGTGGGTGCACCCCTCGTGGTCCTGACTTCCTTGCTCATGTTCTCCCTCCTTCTGCTCCTCATTTGGACCTTGGGAGCGGAGACCAGAAACATCCTTTTAACAACTTCTAATTGATCATGGCTAGGGCCAACATGGCCTGCCTGCTTGCTTTGCCCAGTCTAACATGGCAGAGACATGTTTGCTACCTCTAAGAGCAATGAACATTGCCCCATTTTTAGGTACACAGAGGTCTTTGTATGTCATTAAGCAAGTTATATTACTCCGCTCACAGACTCCATTTAAATTTTCCTTAGCCAGATCTTCCAAAAGAATCAGAGTGGCTGTTTATGCTGGCGAACCAGGAAGCCGTCCTAAAGGAGACACACAGTTTTTGGTGCCACTGCTGAGTGAAGAAGCCTTCTCTTTAAAGAATTGTGCCCTTGATTGCATCTAGCACACAGAGCCTACCCTAGCAAATGCTTAACTTGTTTTTGTGTATGTGTGTTTGTGTGTGTGTGTCTACAATTCCTTTTTAAGCTTTCTCAGGTTTGACATGGATTTAGTCAACCACGTTGCTGTGCCAATCTGTTGGGGGAGGCCCTTGTTCGTTTCCAGCTTCCCAGACATGAAGTAATCACACAAAAACTGTATTATGTAAATCACTGCCTGGTCATTCACTTAAGTGTACTGCTAACTAGTTTTTCTATCTTTGGTTAACCCATTTCTATCAATCTGTGTATTGCCATGTGGCTGTGGTTTACTGGCAAGGTTCCGGCACATCTGTCTTCTGTAGCAGGTTACATGGTTTCTCACTGACTCTGTCTTCTTCCTCCCAGCATTCAGTTCAGTCTTCCTAGCTCTATTCTACCTTATCACAGCCCACAGCAGATTCTTTATTCATTACAATGAAAGCAACACATATACATAAGGACGATCCACATTACCTGATACTGTACGTTCACAAACTCGTGAATGGGGAGCCCTTGGACCTCATGGGTGAATCGACTACCATTATTTTACTAAACAAATACAGTTTAAAAATTCCTTCTAGCCTGGCGGTGGTGGCACCCGCCTTTAATCCCAGCACTCTGGAGGCAGAGGCAGGCAAATCTCTGTGAGTTCGAGGCCAGCCTGGTCTACAAGAGCTAGTTCCAAGACAGGAGCCAAAAACTACGGCGAAACCCTGTCTCGAAAATTCAAAAAATAAATAAATAAATAAATAAAAATAAAAATTCCTTCTAAATTACTATCTTTATACACTTAGATTGGTGCACCTCTTGGACCTTAACAGAGAAATTAATTTCTATAGTGGAGGAAGTAAAAGCAGAAACTCAAACATGTCAAAGTGCAGAGAACAAGTGTCAATGATGTATGTGCTCAGCAACAGATAGGCACCTGTATCATACCTTCTACCCCAATGGAAGAGATGTCAGAAATATTGTAAAGTATAGACTTGGGCCAAGTAGTGTCTTCTGCACATGCCAGGACCACTGCATTGGTTTACTCAAAGTCACTGTTCTTACTTACCTGTGCAAGATCAATCAACCAACATTCCAGTGTAGTGTGAAGAGGGATTATGATCTCTCACCCCTAGCTGCGCATTTATTTGCTGCTAATAGCTAACAGAGGATGTTTACTCATTTTTCTTCAGGAGGAAAGGCAAGGGAGGGTTGACGAGTTTTCATTGTATGGTCCCATGAATTGAATTTGGCAGTTAATAAGAGTAAAAACAAGGAGTTGGGAGGGAGAAAATAGGTAGACATTGAATTTTAGAGGAGTGTGGGGGTAATATCAAAATACATTGTATGGCTTTTCTGAGAGCACATATATGTTTGTGTGCATATATATACATATATATATTAATATATACATATATATTAAAAGGGCAAGAATAAGTAAACTAGGTGATCACTATTAGTTTTTGAGCTTACACAGAACAAGAACACTCAAAATAAATTTGAGCACAAAATTTATTATCTTGATAAGATTTTACATGCTTTTAACTAAAGGGTAAAACTAAAAGGTAAAACGAGTATATGTGTGTGTACAAAGATATGTTTAATATAAAAAATTAATTGTTTACAAAAATCAGTTAGCATTAATGTGAAATTATGTTATAAATTTCTCATGAAATAAAGAGAATAATGTATCCTCAAAAACTCATGTAAATGTAAATCAAATAAATATGCAAACAAGAGTCTGAGGTTGAGTATCTAGGAAGCTTTTTAATCTTTTGACTCATACTGAGAAAAGAAAGTGGAAAAAATAAACAAAGAGTCATAAGCTCCAGACATTGCACAAATAATAGAAATAATAAAAGCTTCATTTGAATATTATCAAGAAACTAGAGAGAATATTGACACATTAGAGACATAAAAATTCCATCAATGTCTCGCACTGAAAATTACCATTGTCTAAGTTGAAAAATAAGATAAAATTACCAGCAAATTAGGCACTGCCGAGATGAGTATATAAGAATGTTTATAAATATTAGCTATTTTGAAATTTTGTTTAAATTTTTATTTATTATTTTTTGCGTTCATTATTTTAAGATACTTGCACTGAGAACTGAACTTAGGTCCTCTGCCATAACAGCAAGCATCTTAAGGAACTAAACATCCCTAGATCTCTGCTTCCCAATATAAATTGTTTCAAATTGAAAGATAAAGTAATTGGAAATATATTAATAGAATATCAGGATTTGGGGAACACAGTTTATTGCAACTAATACATATAAAATCTTGTCGTAAACAAGAGGATCAAACCAAGAATGCTTTTAAAATAATGGTCTTAAATTTTACAAATTTTATACAAAGCATAAAGTCAGAAGTCCAGAAAGAAGAGATAGATTCAACACATACCACACCGAACAAAGGATGCCAAGTTAAATAATAAAATGCTTTTAAGAAGACTCAAGCAAACATGCCTACTGCTGTCCAGGGGCAGTCAGGAAGTCCTGACACAGTTTTAAAGTGGGCAGGAATTGTTTAAAAACATATTTCAATGTTGGAGAATATACTCCACTATATTTCCATTATCCTTTTAAAAACTACTTACATATTTTTATGTTACAATTTATTTTCAAGTTCAATGGCATGCTGTCAGAAAAGCATACAAGTTACCACACTTCACATACTGTTGAGCCGGCTTTGACTGTGGTAATATGATATTTAACCTTGAGTCTGAATGAGTTTGGTGAATTGAAATCTTTAAATTTAAAGATTACAATAAGCTTATGGAATGAGGGTAGCTTTGCTCTTAGGGCTCTTTCAAAAACCTAGTCTGTTGAGGTTTAACTGTAAATGGATTTAATTTCATTGGCTCAATGCCCACTGCAGAATTTGATGGGGAAACTGGGAACATATTTTAAGTTTTCTTTTACAACAGCATCTTTAATCACATAGTAAGGGATAGTCAGCCAGCCACGAAACATTTTTTTCCCATTCTTATTTGTTCTGCTTTGAGGGGTATTTTTCACCTTTGCAATTGAACTGAATATCTCTTTGATGTGGTTATCGCCAGTGAACAGGAGCCTTATAGAGAAATTCTGTAGACATAATATTTCCTGAACTACTTCTGACTTCATTCCCCATTAAGTTCAACAACATTGCAAAAAAATAAAAAGTCAACAATAAAAAACATATCTTTTAAAAATTCTCTAAATGAATGTGGCTTTCTCCTTTATAGGAATCCCAAAATTGTTTTCTGGCATCTGCAGACTTAAAATTAGACAACAGTGACATAAAAACCACTCGCTCAGTACGTCTAGATTTATGGCAATTTCCACAAGCTAGGTAGACACGAGGATTCAGTTAAGCCAATGGGAATTGATTACAGCAGTTTTTATAATGGAGATGACTGTGTACCTCAGTGCTAAACAGTTCTTGTTGCTGGATAAAACAAAACAACATCATCTAGCAAACGTCTACATTCACGTCCTCTGTCTGCTCCTTGCCTTCACTCTACCTGGAAGAGCAAAAACTGGCCAGGAAAATGGGGTAGTAGAAGATACAGAAAGTACATTTCCCCTGTGCATCAGAAAGTAAAGGGGCTATGCTGTACATGTTGTCATCCCGAAAACATTATTTTGGAATTGAAGAACCTTGTACTTTTGTCAACTTTCCAATCACTTTGAGATTTCTCTTTATATTCTTGAAAGTTTTCTCCATCTTTGCTTTTGTATTTGTATGATGAAATTTTTGTGAGCAATATTTTTCAACAAACCAGATGCAGCGTGTCTCACCTCATGGTCTGACTTTTATTACAGTAAGTAACTCTGTCTCCTCTGTCTGTGCTGTTCCCAACCTTGGCTCCGAATGAAGTCTGCATGAAGTCTGTCTCTGTATTAGAAAGCCACATGCACCTAGTACTTAACTCCTCATTTGTAACACAATGATGGCTGAGAGGTTTCAGGTTATCTCATTGATACCTACACAGTCTTTACTTGGTGATAATCCTAGCATAATGCAGGCTTTTTTCCAGATATATATATATATATATATATATATATATATATATATATATATATATACACCTATGTCATATTAAGTTTCCGCGATTCAATTACATAAAGAACCAGATGTTAACTTTCCATTACTGATTATAGTAATCCAATTGGTGTTAAATTGGCCTCCTCACGTTTCATCACTATTGTGGTTTTGTGCACCCTTATTTTATTTTTGTTTAAAAAAATATTTATGTGAGGAGAGTGCAAGCAAGCATTATTTTTCAGTGATTACAGTGTAAATTTTGCTAGTATACAATTTAAACTTGACTGCATGTTGATTTTTAGCTCTTTGATTTTTTTTTTTTTTTTTTTTTTTTTTTTTTTGGTTTTTCAAGACAGGGTTTCTCTGTGATTTTGGAGCCTGTCCTGGAACTAGCTCTTGTAGACGAGGTTGGTCTCGAACTCACAGAGATCCGCCTGTCTCTGCCTCCCAAGTGCTGGGATTAAAGGCATGCACCACCACCGCCCGGCTTAGCTCTTTGATTTTACATAGAAATATTCAAGGGGAAATTCTCCAGCCGTTAGACATTTGTAGAGGTACAATGAAAGGCAAGAAATAGCTGTGGTGAAATTGTGTTTCTCGATAGCTAATAGAGAAACATTTACCACATTTGTAGGGTTTTCTATACTTCTTCAACACTTTCCATATATTAATCCATAACAACACACTATGGTTCCTCTCTCTTAGAGTAGGGAACACAGACACAAGGAAGTTAAATGTTTGTCCCCAGTCTAAAGAAAGAACGCCACAGCAGTTAGTGGCTTTCCCTCTGGGGTGATCTTTAGGAGACTAGTCAAAGTCCATGTTTCTTGAATCCATGAGCCCTTGATGAGGTTTGGGGCAAATGGACAGTTTATGTTTTCTCTAGGAATAATATTTAAATATTCTTTAAAATTCCTGAAAATGAAGAAGCCCAAAAATTCTGCAAGGTTTTTGAGTTTATGTCGTACAAATATCCAAAGTAAGCATTTTGTTTGAGTGATAAAAATCCATCTTCACTTTTCCTATCAGATTTTGGGAATGGGAGAATAACCAAAGAGGAGAGGTAATTTACATTAATTGATGGGTCAGAATAAACTTAGCATGTGGAGACGAACACTTGCTTATAACATTAAAGTAAAGAAAAACTGGAGAATGATATGATTTTCCAACTTCGGTTACACAGATGTTTCCTCTTTCTGTATCAGCCACCTTCTGAAACAAAGTAAAGTCAGTGAGCCTATCAAAGGTTAGTCTTTATCAAATACACTTTATTCTTTAATTTTATTGAGCTTGAATACAGATTATCCAAAATAAAAGTTTGCAAAACTAAAGTTTTTAAAGTTAGAGGGTAAGTGTTAAATACCAGAATTTATTTTGACCTATAAAGAATAAAGTTATGTATATCTAAAAGATGATTTTGGAATTGTAGTATTGAAACATATGATGTTTACAGTATTTTAGACAATATCTTTTATATAGGCAATCACAAAGAGAATATTCTCATGTCTATAGCAAATAATCTGAACTTAATTTCATATTTCCTTTTTTAATTTTATTTTGCTATTGTTGAATTTTATTTTACTGTTTTTAGCTTTACTTTCAATTCTTAGTTTTTGTTATTCTTACATGAGAAACATTTTTGTTGTTAGTCATCAGTCATTTTAGGTTAATATTTTCTGGAGAACTATCTTTATTATGACCTTAATTCAGAAAACTCTAAGTTTTATAGGGTTTGTAGTTTCTATTCTTATTTATCTAGCTAATGGAATTTTTAAATATTGTCATTTACTTAAAAATTAGTAGACTCTTCTTTCAATTAAAAATACAGTTACCTCTTTGACTATCTTTTGAAATTTATTGGCACTTTCCATATCATTTCACATTTTATATTGAAGCAGTCTGTGGGAACTTGTAAATAAATATTGACACCTTTAAAATTGGCATATTTCAGACCTAGCTACTTTTTTGGTTTGTTTGTTTTATGAGACGTCTTGGCTATCCTGGAACTCTGTTTGTAGACCAGGCTGGCCTCAGACTCACAGGGATCTGCCGGCCTCTGTGTCCTGAGTGCTGGTGTTAAAGGCATGCACCACTATTTCATCTTTTTAATATTAATTTTCTTCTGCTCTGAACATTACTCATCAAGCTGACGAAAAGTTTCGTTTTGCTCAACCTACCTTCTAAACTGTGCAAAGAAGACAGTATACGCTGCCAACTAATAAAAAACTAAAGGAAGAAAAGTAACGATAGTCACAGGCACAGAGGACATAAGCAGTCAGAGGAAGCACACATGCACATTTTCACTTTATGAAGGTGTGGGATGGCTATTGTGTTTTAAAAATTACATTCAGGAGGTGGCCTCTTGTGCCAGTGCGTTCAAGTGTACTTCCTGCTTTGTCTTCTATAAGGTTCAGTGTGGCTCGCTTTATGTTGAGGTCTTTGATCCATTTGGACTTGAGTTTTGTGCATGGTGATATATATGGGTCTATTTTCATTCTTTTACATGTTGATATTCAATTATGCCAGCATCATTTGTTAAATATGCTTTCTTTTTTCCATTTGATATTTTGCTTCTTTGTCAAAAAAATAAGGTGTTCAAAGGAGAACACCTTAACCCCAGCAGCACAGACACTGATAGAAACAATTAATAAATGGGACCTCCTAATACTGAAAAGCCTCTGTAAAGCAAAGAACAGTCAACAAGACAAAATGACAGCCTACAGAATCGGAAAGCTCTTCACTAACCCCACTTCAGACAGAGGTCTGATCTCCAAAATATACAAAGAACTCAAGAAATGGAACATCAAAAGAATATATAATCCAATAAAAAAATGGAATACAGACCTAAACAGAGAACTGTCAACAGAGTAATCTAAAATGGATGAAAGACACTTAAGGAAATGTTCAACATCCTTAGTCATCAGAGAAATGCAAATCAAAACAATTCTGAGATTCCATCTTACACCTGTAAGAATTGCCAAGATCAAAAACACTGATAACAACTTATGCTGGAGAGGTTTGGGGAAAAGAGAACACTCCTGCATTGCTGGTGGGAATGCAAGCTGGTACAGCCTCTTTGGATGTCAGTGTGGCGATTTCTCAAAAAATTAGGAAACAACTGTGTGTATGTGTGTGTGTATGTGCACACATGCATGCCAAGGACATGAGTGGATGCCAGAGGACAAGTTGTGTGACTCAGTTTCTCCTTTCTCCATGTTTGTCCTAAGAACACATTTGTGCTGTCAGGCTTGGTTGCAAGAGGCTTCAAAGTCAGGTATGGTCCTGAATCACTTTAGATTCAGCAAGTAGAAGTTGTCAGGAATGAGTGTTTGAAAATTAGAAATTGCCTTGTGAAAATATTTTATTGAGAACTGAGTGTTTTTATTCAGATATATTTAAAGTTATTCCATAAAAATGTAATAAGATAAACCTTGTCAATATGAGTTTTGTGTTACTAGTGCTGAGAAAATACTGTGAAATATAAGTTTTTAAATCAGAGTCTGCTCATAATTCATGTATACATATCTATAGCAGCTTATCTATAACTATACACATTTGTATAACTATATTAATGAAAACAAGTTGAAAAACAAAGTATGGTATCAAGAAATGCATATGACATAAAAAACAGTCATAGGCCAATTGGTGAAAATTTAAGTAAAAATGTGTGTATAACATTGGATTATATTATTATTTTAATATAAAAACATAGTTATTTTTATTTCTCATGTTACTTTCATCATCTGCATATGTTTAACACAGTTTATCTATATAACTGGAATTCTTAAGTCCTCTGAATGTTTAAATTAATTAAGATGCTCTAACTACACATATGAAAGGGGAGAGTACAGAAGCAAGACCTGCAAAAATTCTGTCCTTAAAGAGAAAGATATACAGAGGCAAATAAGTCTCACTTGTCCAATTCATTCTTGATTCACCGATCAAAATTCAACAATCAGCTGTCAGATTTCACTCTGCAAAAGTCAAGAAACAAAAACAAAGATAAACCAAATGGCACAAAAACCACCAATGAAGTAATACAGAAAGAAAATTTAAAAAGAGAAAAATAAGAGATGGTAGAGGAAAAGTGAGTTCCACAGGAAGAAGGAAAAGAACTTACAATAGAAAAACAATTATATAGAATGTTTCTTACATAGCAAAAATAAAACATGTACAATTAGGAATATATATGTATGGCAAATGTTTGGAGGACTTGAATTTGAAGAGATACCAGTACTACAAAATAAATCTAATTTTAGTGTATAAATCTCTGCTACATAATCTTTTCTTCAAAATGATATTTCTATGGTATAATTTTAACAACTATCATTCTTAGAAACTGAAAAGAATTCAGGATATTATAAATATCCAGTAATCAGAGATTAAAAACCAAAAAATATAAGTTAGAGTGCAGCCAACCTTACAAGCCAGGAAGCTGGTTTGCCTTTTGAGCATCCTCATCAGTCAAATGGGAAAGATGTGTTTAATATTTCCTACCATTCATCCTCTTATAAGTATATCATGTTGTTTCATTCTGGGGATATAAATGCACATGTTTATATATAGTACATGTATGTGATTGACTGCCTTAATTGTAATGTTGCTATGTTAGATGAATAACAAGCTGCCTTCTGCCTCAAGTCAGGGTTCTAAGGCAGCAAGTCCACAGGCAGAGTTATGATGTGTGTTGCCTCCTATATGAAAGAAGACAAAGACAATAGCAAGCAGATGGGAAGAAATACTGAGGGGCATCCTCTCTAATTCTTATTTATACTGAGATCACATCTAGTTTGTTACATGTTCTTCCTAGGTCAGACTTTTCCCTCCAAGGTCTCTGACACTCTAGTGAATCTGCTAATGTGAAGATGGCAGTTCTGCAAGGGTTTATTTTCTGAATGTGTGATAGTTGCTGCCCCTTAATGAGATACAACTCTTAAGAGTTGTATTTGTTTTTGGAAGAAGTGACGACCTTGGGGCTGGAGAGATGGCTCAGTGGTTAAGAGCATTGCCTGCTCTTCCAAAGGTCCTGAGTTCAATTCCCAGCAACCACATGGTGGCTCATAACCATCTGTAATGAGATCTGGTGCCCTCTTCTGGCCTGCAGGCAGAATATTGTACTCATAATAAATAAATAAATAAATACTAAAAAAAAAGTGACGACCTGAAGAATAGGAATTTTCCACTTTTCTTAACTTTATTTATTTAGTTATTTCAAATATTTCTTGGAAAATTATGGTATGTAAATTATGTTATTTGTTTAACATGTATTGTTGATGTAGTGTACTCTATGGAAATTCTATCATATTTTATTTTCACTAACATGTTGACAGAGGTTTCTGTCTTGCTTGGTCCTGCAGAAGTTCATTCCCAAAGAAACACACAGAGGCCTACATTAATTACAAACTGGCTGGCTTACTATCTCAGGATTCTTAAATTAACTCTTATACCTTACATTAACCCATAATTCTTGTCTGTGTTAGCCATGTGGCTTGGTACCTTTTATCATTGAGACATTCTCATCTTGAGTCCTCTGTGTCTGAGTAATGACTGAAGATTGAGCCTTTCTTCTTCCCAGAATTCTCCTATTCTGGTTGCCCCATCTATATGTCCTGCCTGGTTACTGGCCAAACAGCATTTTATTAAACCAATACAAGTGACAAATCTTTACAGGGTACAAGACCAGTGTCCCACACCACTAACATAGTGATGATTTTCTAAAAACTATACATGACTTCCTACTGTGATGTTTTTCTTTTCCTAAATTTTCCATAGTTTGTCAAATTATGATGAAATTTTACATTTGTCAGTATTTAGCTGGTATACCATTGTTTCTGAAAATAAAGTCTATCTCTCTCCTTCCTCATCCCCTTCTCCTCTCTTCTTCTTCTCTCCCTCTAGTCATTCCTTCCCTCACATATCAATCATCATTTACTCTTATTTTGTAGAGGAAAAGCAAGATTCTTAGATACCAATTAACAAATTCACATAGGAACATTTATGCAATTTTTTACTATTACAGTCATCTTAAACATTTTCAAACTATGCTGAGCAAAATTGCTAGAAGATTCTACTTGATAATAACTTGGTGACTTCAACTATCTTTTTTTTTTACAAAAAATCTACATTGCAACAGTGAAAAACACTATAAAGTGCTGTGATATAAACTAAATAGATTTCCACAGATAATTTATTAAGAAATTACCTTAGTCATATATGAGAAAGATGTAAAAGCTGATGTCTTTTTATTATCATTCTGGGCATATAGAGATAGTCTTTCTCTCTTCCTATCTCTCTTCTTTCTCTCTTTCTCATATACACAAAAACAAACAACTGTGGTAATATGATCAGTATAGCAAGTTCTACTTTTGTACTACTAACATTGAATGATTAGATCAATACACAGCTATTCACTGTAGAGTTTCTAGGTTAGTAGGTCTGGAGAAAGATGGATAACTTGCACTTTCACATAGATAAATTATGCTTATGCTTTTCTTCTAGAACCACCAACACCAGAGGGTCCAGTTCAATAAAGAATCTATTATCCCTGTGACTAATGCTGTGATTATTGAATAATCCATATATATTAATTGGAATTCTTCAGAACAAAACAACCATTTAAGAAAGAGATAGATGGATAAAGATTCATTATGAAAACAACTTGTCAATATTATGGATTGATGTTTTATAAAAAGAAATGTGAAGAATTATGAAGTCTGGAAAAGCAAGTGGTATAATTCATTCTGCATTCAAAGGCGAGACACTGGTGTAACATTCAGGGCTCAGTATCTAAGGACTCCTACAGAGTTCCAATGCAGGGTATGAGTCAGAGCTAACAAATGATTGAGCTGGAGCATTAACATATTTTGGTTCAAGCTGAGAGAAGACTCCTCCCTCCTCTGCCTTTCTGTTCTATGTGAGATTACACTGGACCAGTCTATATCAAAGACACTGGCAACTCAACCCTCTTTACTCAATCTGTTTATTTAAATTTTAATTTCTTCTAGAAACATTATCATGCACATATAAAATAATGTTCTTTTTGTCCTTTAATCTATCAAGTTCACACACACTAGCCATTGGAGCAGGGTGACTATTTTGTATTCTGTTGCCATTTGATGATTATTAATTTCATTTTTGGGGTGATTTCTACTTTAGGAAGTTAGTCACTTAAAATTGATCACATTAGTTAATTGTAAAATGTGGCCTCTGTAATGTGTTTATAATAAGTGATGGAAAATATCTGTTTATCTAAGATGTGAAGCTTTCGACAAATTAAAATATTCCCTCCTAATGTGAAAACAAGCTCATAAGACTTGACAACGAATAAAGTTACAAGGCATAAAATACTTATGATACCATGAGGAAGTTCAGAAGATTTCAAAATAAACAACACTTTCCAGACTGTTCAAGCCATGAGAAATTGCTGAGGAAGAAGAAACACTCTTATGATACTGATGGCAAGTTGTATAGAGAGCTCCAAAGATGAAGCCTGCTGAGCTGTCAACTGTATGGGGGGGTAAGTTCTTCAGCAGGAAGTTGCTTTTTGACACATCATGATAGCTCCAATAACCTCATTAGTTCACCAGGATGCATTGGGAGGAATTATTTCTTTGGTCTGTTCCTGAGACCCTGTTAAGAATTAATGGATATATATAATTCTTCAAGAAATGTCACACAACCCTTAGAGACAGAAGATTCAATGATGAAGTGGAAAGGCGTGATTGCATTGTACCTTTGTGCATGATAAAACCTGGAACTAAGGCATAGCTCTGTAGTGTAATGTTCATAGAAAAAATAGAGATATGCTTCACTTTTCCTTTGTGGTATGGGGTATTACATCTCTTTGTCATAATAAGAGTTGTATGCTCCAAACATTGGTGACATACACCCAAGCCCAACAAGAAGAGAACTGTTGAGGAATACCTAGGTTGGCAATCATCTGCATTGTATGGGGAAGCATGTTAGCTTAATCAACAGGACCTACATCACATCACAAATACAATGATGCTTCCCAAATTATTAATGTGCCATTAATGGGCTAGAGAATCTATTTTAGTTACTCTAAGTACATGCTTATGAGCAGACTATGAAGATGTTGAGCAGGCTTAAGAGTGGAAAATAAACCAAGAAACCGCTTTTAAAGAAATTGCCAAGGTAAGGGGTAAGGAAAAAAAAAAGCAGCTAGAAAACAGATAAAAATTTCATCCTCCGTATTAGCGTCTGAATTTGTAGAAAATGTGGAAAAATAGACAATGGATAAAAGTATTGACTTATTATTTGTTTTAGCTGATGGAGTTCAAGGTACAAACTAGATCTTCACAAAAATAGGCAAAACCCAGAGGAAGAATCACACAGCGACTAAAAAGAAAACAGTTCAGAAGTGATTGAATAAGTAATCTGTAATAAATAAAGACAGACAGGGACCTCAGTAATGGTGCAAAAAAGGAAATTATGATCACTAATGAATATTCTGCCTTTCTACTCCTTCAACGGGGGAAGACTTTTAAAATGTAAGAACTTCACTTATCATCTCTTGAGGCTGTTTGACTTGCGGGATCATAGAGTTAATCTGAGTAATGCAGAAACAGACAAATTAAAATCACTAACTACTCAACCTTCCAAGAATCAAAGGCTGTGTAATACGAGGCAACCCACATGAAATCAGTCTTTATGGATTGGCTCATAAGATGCTGTTACTGACATTTACTTTTCATTAGCTCAAATCAATATGAATATCAGTGAAATGACAGAAATAGAGGGAAGGCAAGACTTACTGAAAGAACTGAGTATGAGAACAGCAGTCTTCAATGCCCAATTCTCTGGGCCAGATAGGATTGTAATTACACGAGAATTAATAAAATTAATAAGAACATTGAAGCTAGGCATAGTGGCACACTCCTTTAATCCCAGCACTATGGAAGCAGAGGCAGGGGGATTCTGAGTTTGAGATAAATCTGGTCTACAAAGCGAGTTCCAGGACAGTCAGAGCTGAACAAGAAAACACTATTTCAAAAATTAAAAAAAAGAAAAATATGAAGAAGAGAGGAAGATTGATTCAGCTGCAACAAATATGGGGGTCTTGTGGCTTTTCTGATCTCCATGGGACCATGACTTTTTTTTAGAGGTAAAATGTACCCGGGCACTGATGCACCTCAGTGCCTGTGTGCTGAGGTCATCAAGAGGTCATTAGTGTAGGGTAAGCAAAGACAAAGATATTGTCTGCTCAGTCGGGCTGAAGGTGAATACAGCAGCATTTGTGTCAAGCAGGAGTTCCTATTATTAGCATTAACAACAATTATTAACAGAATTAACAAAAGCAATTAATAGCAGGAATTACTAACAGCAGGCTAATGTACTGGTCAGAAGTTAGAACATGCTGAAGCCTGTGCCACAGCTCGCAGAGCATGTAAATAGTGCAGGTGACCAAGACTAATTGTGTCTTGGGATGGGCAATTATTATTCTATGTGGTATGCCTTTCTAACTTGCAAGAAACTACACTTGCAATGGAATTCTTTACTCAAGCTGGAGTCCTTTTAAGGTGTCTTGTATTTCAAAAGAAAAGACAAAAAATATCCAGAGTGTTAACTCAAAAATCATAATCAGGCAGTCAGGCCAAGTGGCAGGCTCAACAGGCTAGAACGTAGCAGCCTCCCTCTTCTGTAGTGTGATCCAGGCCAAGCAGTTCAAGCCAACCTTGCACAAACTGCCAGATGAGGGAGATACACAGTGGTCCTGCTGTATTATCAGGACGCCAGGATAAGGAGGCCACATGGGACATGAAATATGACTGTGAATTATAGTGGACTAGATATGGGAGTGTCTCCCATTAATTCCATTTTACCCAAAGTTGCTCTCAACAAAACTACTGACTTAAAGGAGGGGATCTTTCTAGGCTGTATTGGAGCTTGCTAATGCTTCCTTTTGAAATAGTCCCTAAGCAATTCAGGATAATTAACAGTTGTTTTGAGGAGACAGTAGGACCTTCATATTTCCTGTCTTGTAAAAGAGGTTTAAGTATATAATAATAAACATGAGTGTCTTATGACTTTGGAAGACTATCTGGAATTACCCTTAAATTCAGCAGTTAAGAAGTTTGAATATCAGTGACCTGAATAAGTGAGGATTATACTCCCAAAAGCCACACTGTTCAGTAAAATCCTACTGCCAGAGAGGAGCTATCTTCTTGCAAGTTATATAAAGGAAGCATCCAAAATTCCCAGGAGCCATATGATCTGTGCCAAGGGGCTGAACTAGATGCTTCTTCCATGCTTGCTGGCTTTCATAATAACAGAAATCATTTGGGGACGACTGGAAAATAATCGCCAGCAACAGTGCTGCTACAGTATGAACTTGCCAGGCATGATGGACCTACTGATATAATATCATAGTCATTTTAGGCACAATCAACTGCTTTTAGGTTGAATTGAACAGCAGATCCATAGAAGAAAATCACACTACAATCCAAGGGAAAGCCAGGGCGTGGGTGGCTCTTAGGACCCAGATGTGAAGCCATGCTGTTGTTTCCACAAGTGGATATACCTGTCAAATTGCCTTCTAAATACCAGTATTTTCACCTATGGGATTAATGCTGCTTTCATCATCTTCAGTCATTTAGGCTGGCGGATTATTTCTGAAATGGCTATGTACTGCGAAGAATCTTAATCAGTCAAGCTCCTAAGAATAAATAACTTTTCCTATGTTATTGCTATCCCATGTTGCCCTGTAATTGGAGGAAAGAAATTAGGTATTTATATCACTCCATGAAGGCTCAGTGAACATAGTAATGAGGATTGTAAATAACCTGTGGGTCACAATCCTTTCAGGGGTTTTATATCAGATATTTACATTACAATTCATAGCAGTAGCAAAACTACAGCTACGAAGTATCAAGAAAATAATTTTGTGGTTGGGAGTCACCACAACATGAGAAACTGTATGAACAGTTCTCAGCATTAGGAAGGATGAGAACCACTGATCTAGAGGACACAGTAACATTTGTCTTGCATTCTTCCTGGCATGGCCATACTATGTTGATTTGGCACAAGGCATATTTGTGGGCTGATGAACACTGGATACTTCTTTGTGGGCTCCTTCAGCACATAGTTATTTTTCACTAGAAGCATATAAGATCCAAGCATGCGTCACCTTGGTTTCTATGAATTACACACACACACACACACACACACACACACACATATATGTATTGGATATATATTGGTTACAGAATACAAACACAAAATACAAAGAAAGGAAAATGTTTCTTTTATGAGTGTGGAAACCTTTGGACATTTGTGAACTAAGTGTATTTCTATACATTGGAAGAACATACTAACTAGTGGATTTGTGGAAAATATCACAAAGGTTTTGTTTCTACTTCTGTTCTGTATTATTTTGATAGTAGATGCTGAATAAAAAGAAATCCTTAGTTGTTGAGGGGGAGCTGTGGGCTGCGTTCTTGCCACCCAGCTCCCGGCCGCCTGGCTAGCATATACCCTGAAATAACAACAAACAAACTGTATTCTTTTAAACACTGCCTGGCCCATTATATCTAGCCTCTTCTAGGCTAATTCTCACATATTAATTTAGCCCATTTCTGATAATCTGCGTAGCACTACTAAGTGCTCTTACCGGGAAAGATTCATCATGTCTGACTTGGTGGCTGGCTGCATCGCATCTGGCCTGGAGAGCAGCTGCATTGGCATCTGCGCTCACTTCCCTTCTTCCCAGCATTCTATTCTGTTTACTCCACCCACCTAAAGGCTGGCCAATCAAATGGGCCAAGGCAGTTTCTTTATTAGCCAATGACCTTCCTCCATCATTTAGTCAAATCATATGTCAATTTTCCAACCTGAGGGCAAACATTAGTCACTAGAAATATTCACTAAGTGAGTCAATCCATTCATTTCGACAGGAAAAGACCCCAGAAAACCACAGAGAAATATCAGTCAGAAGATTTGGAAACATAGTTTTCGCATGTTGCTTAGCAGAAGCCTAACCTCATACCCTCATATATTACCTCAGTAACCTTCCTTTTTGAATTTAAGGAGTATATGATAAGCAATGTTATCACACTACTGAGTTTCATGAATAATGGTAATGAAGCTTTATCCATCATTTTTTTCAGTTATATTTGTGGCTGAAGAAGACAAAAGAACTCTACTAGTTTTAAGAACTATAGAAGTTTTAACTCTCAATGTCTTTCTCCTTGTGAATAGGCAAGAATATTCTTAAGTTTATGGTTTTAGAAATTGTACTGTGAAATGCTTTAAAATTCTATAACACTGTCCACCTTTCTCATTTGGTAAGCAAGCTAGTCAGAGCCATAGAGTCAGCATGCAGATGTGCAGCATGAAATAGACACATTGGCGTCACAAGGCAGGTGGCAGGGAGAGACATGCAAAGCTGCAAAGCAGTCCCTGAGAAGGAGAATGTGTTCTGATGTCTACCCACTAAAAATGATGCCTTGATCGCAGTCCTGCAATCCAGAAGGGCATCAAGGAAGTCTCAGTAAGCAACTGAGCACATTTGATGATGGTCTGACTTTAGTCAATGTCCTCAGTAAGATGGTAGTGTTTGTTATTTTCTCTACTTGAACAAACTGTATAAACTCCCTTTGTTTCCACACAGTCATTGCACAGTATGGCACTTCTAGCGGCACTGAAGTCCTTTTCCCTGTGCTAACTGATAAACAACTCCCCATGCACCCTTCTCTGCTGCATATTCTTCATGTGTCACCATATTCCCTAGTATTTGTAAGTAGAAGGATGGAAATGCCTGGTGTTTTGATGTACAAATTCATTTCCCCTTAACCACTCACTTTCCTATTTTCTTCCCAAGTCAGACTTTAAAGGACCCTTTAAATTATTTTTTTCTTTTTCAACACTCCCATAAAAGGTATTTTGCTTACATTTTGAATGGATTTCACAGACATTTCTCATAAGAATAAAATCATGATATAAAACAGATCATGAAAGCATGTTGTTCAAGAACACAGTTGCAGAATGGCATTGTTTAGTAATACCTCACTCTTCTAATACAAGAGATAATGTACTTTCCAATACAATCAATGAAAAAATCAATCCTGCCTCTTCTCTAGTTAGTGTGTGACTCTCATTACCAAAGCAAAAGATTTGTTCTTCATCCTAAGAAGTGCAACCACTTTGGAAATCAGTGTGGTGGTTTCTCAGGAAATTTGGGATCAACCTACCTCAGGATCCAGCAATGCCACTCTTGGGAATATACCCAAGAGATACTCTATCATACTACAAAAGCATTTGTTCAACTATGTTCATAGCAGTATTATTTGTAATAGCCAGAACCTGGATACAACCTAGATGCCCCTGAACGGAATAATGGATAAAGACAGTGTGGAATATGTAGGCATTAGAGTACTACTCAGCGGTAAAAAACAATGACATCTTGAATTTTGCATGCAAATGGATGGAAATAGAAAACACTATCCTGAGTGAGGTAACCCAGACCTAAAAAGATGAATATGAAACTCCATCTGGCAATGGATGAAGCTAGAGAAAGGGACCCACGTTGGAACACTGGACTGAGCTCCTGAGGTCCAAATGAGGAACAGAAGGAGGGAGAACATGAGCAAGGAAGTTAGGACCGCGAGGGGTGCGCCCACCCACTGAGACAGTGGGGCTGATCTAATGGGAGCTCACCAAGGCCAGCTGGATGATGAAGCATGTGATCAAACCGAACTCCCTGAACATGGCTGACAAGGAGGGCTGACTGAGAAGCCAAGGACAATGGCACTGGGTTTTGATCTTACTGCATGTACTGACTTTGTGGGAGCCTAGTCTGTTTGGATGCTCACCTTCCTAGTCCTGGATGGAGGCGGGAGGACCTTGGACTTCCCACAGGGCAGGGAACCCTGACTGCTCTTTGGACTGGAGGGGGAGAGGAAGGGGGAGTGGGGGAGTGGGAGGGAAATGGGAGAAGGGGAGGAGGTGGAAATTTTTAAAGCAATAAAAAAAAAAGAAAAGAAAAAAAATGAAGTGAAATACAGGCAATGCTAATTATTCTGCTCACAATGAATGGTTACTGTGAGGATTAGCAGAGATAGTACATAGGCTTTTTCAGCCTTCTAGTAATATTTAAATATTTAATTAGTTCTAGTACTAATGATCATTGTCTTAACATTACGGTGAAAACCAAGGCTTATACAGAAATCTAGCATCTGTTCATTCATTCCATTATAAAATTTCAATGAATTAAATACATCAAAATTTATTTACTGATTCAAAGGAAATTTTAATAGAGGTTCTCAACACAGAAATTTTAAGAGAATAATTATTTTACATTAGATTTTTAAAAGATTTTTGATATCAAAGAGGAAGAAATGGTTAAATAATATATTAGACCACTCTAGTGGAAATTACAATAAAGAATTTTTAAGGAATTATTTATTCATATTCTATGTGTATGAATGTTTGCCTTAATGTCTTTATATGTGTCTTCAGTGTGCTTAGTGCCCCTGGAGGCTGGAAAGGGACTTCAGATCCTCTTCAACTGGAGTTATCAACAACTGTGAACTGTCACTGCTATGCTGGGAACCATGTCAACTCCTTCGCAAGAGCAACAAATCTCTAATCCACTGAGGTGTCTCTCCAGCGCCTGGAGAAAAAGTCGTTTTAAAATTAGAATTTAGCAGCAAAAATAAAACAAATACACAAATAAATTAAGGTAACATGTGAGTTGAATAGCTCAGAAGACAGTGAGCAGGTGATTCTCGAGAAAGACGCTAACATTTTGCAATCTGTCCTTTAATGTTTTTATTGGTTCTTTTACCATTACTGCATTTTGTAACAACTATTCCTTGAAACATCCGCATATTAAGTAGGAAATATGAATAGCAACTAACAGCACAGGTACTGTGTAAGAGTAATCCTTTTTTATCTCCCTGGGTAGGGGAAACAAATGTTGCCAGTGGACAGGAAGCATGAGGGCTGGCAGGTTTGGGAGCAACAGTGATCAGGTCAGGGAGGGGAGAAAATACTGAGAGAAGCTACTGAAATTGGGCGACATTTTGGGGACAAGGTAGAAACCTAGTGCAATGGAAAGATCATGGAATCTATGAGAATAACTCTAGCAAGATTCTTAGTAATGGGGACGCAGAGCCTGAACTGGCCGTTTTTTGCAAACAGGGAAGGTCTCAAGAGAAGGAATTGATACACCAACCAGCCAAAAATCTTGTACAGTTTGTGATGCCTACAAAGTGTTCTGGGACCAGAGCTTAGCAGAATCGTCATCACAGGGACCAGAGAGACGTTAGCTAGGGACTAATGAGAGCGGAGGCAGACTCCAAGGCCGATCACTATACAAAGGAGCATGAGGAAAGATTGGAAGAATCGGAGGAGTCAGGGAAACCACAAACTCACAGCCAACTAAATCAACTGACTGGGACTCATGGTAGCTCGCCGAAATGAGGGAGCCTGTAGGGGTTTGACCTAGGTCCTCTGCATATATGTTATGGCCTGAGTAGCTTCCCGTTCTTGTGGGATTCCTAACAGTGGGAGCCTGGATTGTCTCTGACTCTTGACTGTTTGTGAGAACTTTTTTTTCCTACTGAATTGTCTCCTCCAGCCTTGATGTGTTACTGATCTTACTATAGCTTGCTATGCCATGGTTGGTTGATGTCCTTGGGAGGCCTGCTTTTGTATGAGGATAGGCAGAGTAGGAGGTGGGGGTGAAACACCATGGACTACACAGACACACACGCATACAAGTAGGAGGGAGAGGCGGGAGGAGAAATTGTAGTCAAGATGCAATGTAAGAGAGAATTTAAGAAAAGAAAGAAAAGGAGTCTTAAAAAATGAATCCTGTTTAAATCTTGTTTCTGGGAAATATTTAAAGAAATGTTTGGAAAATTATAAATGCCATGCAACTGGTAAGTATTGTTATATCTATATTTATGTTTTCTCCAGAATCTCTACCTGAAAAATATCATTCATAGATAATTCACAACCAGAATAATCCTATATAATTTAAGACATAGTGGTACCACAAAGAGCTTTATTAACATTATTTTAATATTGTGATTTGGTACATTTATCATGTAAAACCTAAGTAGTAGATGCATTTAACTTCATTTTGCATATAAGAAAACTTCTTAGATACCCTGTGAAAAGATTTTATTCTCAGTAAAAATTTATTTATTTGTTTATTTTTTTTCCAGAGGACATAGTTTATTGCAATAGGGTCAAAATGAAAAACAGAAGTGAATGTATCAGAACCTAAGAATCATTGTTTCAAATCAAGCAGACGAAGGACATTGTCATCTTTAGCTGGTTTAAAAAGTCATTTGTTTCTGTGGTGATAGATTCAGGTGAATGTGTCATGTAAGACATGTAAGATGTAGTGTGACATAGAGGGAAATCATGTCATTTTGATTTTGATCAAAGCTTTAGTAACTTAGTAATAGTTTGGCTTAAGAAAGGCATGTCAGTGATGCTTCTGTTTGTATCCAAATTTTCTTTTGCTATTCACCCCAGTGCAGTTGCAAGTGCTATGTATTGTATTTTCAACTAGACACTTTAGAAAGTTTTTAAATAACCTTAAATGAAGCTTTCATAGACAATGGGAATATATAGATATATAGTTAGTTATTCATTGTTGAAACACACATCACTTCCCACGGAATGAGAGGATACAAAATCTTATCAAATAGTACGCACAATTTAAAAATTGTACAAGTTATCTGAGTGAATTAACACAAAAATATTGCACCAATTCTTGATACTGTGTACTTTGGTTAAAGCATTCTAGCATTCATACATTTTATAATTTTGCTTACTTTAGTGCAAGTCTTGATTTGCTTGTACAATGCTAAGTTCAGTGGTGTTGTGCAATACTATTCCTGGAATTCACCGTCCATCAGTGAAAATTTTAATTATTTTCACATTATGCTTGTCTAATTTTGTCGCTATCTGTTTCTGGAATCTTTTAAAGGTGGTTGCAACTTAGCTAACAATTGGCTTAACTTTTAAAATACTACATTAGTGCCTGGGTCAAGCCATGTCTTCTGCATGTTTACCAGGTGGAAGACCTTTCTATTTTAGGTGTCCCTTTGCTGTGTAGCAGTTTCCTCTGAGATGAAGTGCTCCATCAAGGAGGGAAGCTCATCAGGAGCAGGATACTGTAAAGGCCTGTGAAATAGCCCATCCTGTAGGGGAAACTCTTTAAAAATGAAGAAGGAACTCTTTAAAACTCAAGAACTCAAAAGCATCATGATGTCCCTGACACTGAACAGATTACCGAAACCACTCTCTCCCCAGGCTTATATAAGCACTGCTGAGAGACACTCTGACCTAACAAGTCAAACTCCCCAAAGAGGCTCAGACCAGCCAAATCACCTGAAAGAGATAGAGCTTACCTGAGAGGCTTGGAAGAGACAAAGGCCTACAGAGCTGCCTAGAGGAAGCAGAGGCCAACTAAGCTACCTGGAAAGGACACTCTCCAACCTGTGGAGCTATCTGTGTGCTTCACGCTGGACTCTTTCTTTCCTGTTCTCATGAGATGTCACCCGCAGTCATGTGAGCTTCTTGAGATGGAGCTGTCTTTCAGTCATTTCTATCCCTGGGTATAAACCCTCACCAATATAATAAGCCCAATAAACCTCATTGGTTCACCAAGCTGGAAGCCAAAGGAATGCTACCTTAATTGGTCCTTGCATCATTTGTTATGGTGAGTAGGTATTTGTTCAAGTGTCTCAGTAAAAATTTAAAATAGATTTGTGTCTGCACACACTGTCCCTGTCACTTGCATGGTGAATTCGTATTATCTTTCAATGAACATTATGCTATAAAGGATAATATCTATGCGATGTAATTGTTACTAAAGAAGATAAAAAGTAATATCACTTCTCAAATATTCTGGATAAACATGATTTTACTAAATATCCTTTTACTGACTCACTAAAAATTTCTACTAAACCTGTGAGTCCTGAACTTTATTAAAAACGTTCTAACATTGCTTTGTTAGCAGATCTGCCACAAGATGGCAAGCTTCACTAAGAAGTGCTCTCTAGCTCAGGTGCAAACACATAATTAGCTGGCATTTAGTAGGGCCAGGTTGGATGGCAAGAGCCTTTTGTACATACTTTTATAGAAATATATACAATGTCAGCTAAGATAATTCAGGGCCAACAGCCAATATGGCTGGTAATCCAGCCATGTTTCCAAAATTCTACCTTGTGTTTCTATTTGTCAAAAACATTGTGCTGTTTTATACTTAACTATCCATTATCGAGAAAAAAGTTCTTGGTCTGACTTTGTGTTATTCACTGGAAATATTTTGATAGTAAAAACACTATATATTCCCTAGGGAAAAGACTCTTACAAAGTACCTATCCGTGGGAGTGCTTATATGGAATAAATATTTGACTGTTCTGTGGCCTGTCAGCATCACCATGGCCCATCAGCACTGTCAGGGCATTCGTGGGAGACTAAACACTTAGGCAGAAACATTGATAATTCAGACAGACAACTTTTGAGGCCAGGAACATGGTCCTTTATTGGCAGATGTTGATAATTCAGACAGACAACCTTTGAGCCCAGGAACATGGTCCTTTATTGGCATATGTTGAAGACTAATCCTGTGCTGAAAATAGTTGTTTCAACTATTTCACATTTCAAGGTATAACAATATTAAAAAGGGGAACAAAAACAATATAAGATGCGTTACAAAGGCCACATGCGTATTATCAAAATAATGCACTTCAAACTACAGTTTAGGCAGAATGTCAAGGCCTTGCTTACACTTGAAATGCTTGGCTATGCTTAAAGAAGATTTTCTTGTTTAAGTAACAATTTCCTGTGAAGGAGAGGATCTGCTCCGAGGGCTGTCAGTTCTCTTTAAACCGTTTAATACAATTGCCAGGCAGCTACAGAATGGTCCTCTATGTGTGTTGGGGTCAATGAAGAGTCATGTGTGGCTCAAACTTTCTCTCCACAGGATCTGTAGCTTTCTCAGCTCTGGCCAGCTCTAGAGCAGAAAATGGATTTGAGAGATTAAACCTAAATCTCATGTGTATGAAGGCGAGCAACTAAGTTTAGAACTACCGTGCTGGCTGTGTGAGGATGGGTGGATCAAACCACACTTCAGACAAATATCTGTATGGGGAGCTAAGCCTTTGGGAGATTTTTGTTCCCTCAGGAGAACAATGGGCATTAATAAACAAAGATTTTATACATGCATGCACACAAACATTTGAAGCTGTTTTGCTTTTCTCTTTGTTCTATTCACTTGTTTATTCAAGACAGGCTATTTCAGCTCTCTGTGTTCAGAACTCATTGCATTTAGTAGAGCCTACTTACACCCAGTTCTGTTAAAAACATCAAAAGGTTTATCAGAATCCATGGATTGGAATTTTTTTTCTCTGTCGTATCTGCATTGGGGAGAAACGTTGGAAGGGGAAGAATGGTCCCTCCTCAGATGTGCCTTGAAGACCTCCAGAACAAAGCGTGATATTGTCATTCTCTTGGTTGTCCAGCAGACTTGATGGAGATATTCTTCTGCTGAAGATATCCTACAAGTGGTCACAAGACATTGAGAAATGAAATTGGTCATTATGAAACGCTACTACCCTGATTATTAGTTTTTATGGCAATAGAAAGTTTTGTGCAAGCTGTTGAGGGGAAATGCCATCAATGTTACACTTAACTACGAACATGCATTATATGCTCACATGGACAACATTGGCACAAACATTACAACTTTAGACATAGCTCAGTTCTATGCAAACGAAGGACAAATGCATCTGTAAGTTGAATGTTTTTCTTAAGCCCACCAGGAAGATTATTTCTTACTGCCATTCATATGTTCCACTTCCAGAAACGAAAAAAAGCAAGTGAATCTCCTTCTTCTTATTTCCTTTGAGTTGATTTCCCCTTTGTCTGAGTATTTGACTTTCTCCTCTCTTGTGTGTGATCAACTAGAACCTGGAAAACCAGAACTAACTTCTTTAACTCCATATATGAGAATGTTTTTTTCTTCCTCAGAAGCTCCAAGATCCAGTGTGAAGACATAAAAAGTTTGGGGTAACTATTATTTTGTCTGATTTTCTATTTGTTTCTTTTTTAAATTATTACTTGCCATTTTATGGGTATGGATGTTTTGCCTACATGTAAGTCTATGGACCATGTGTATGCGCGTGTGTGTGTGTGTGTGTGTGTGTGTGTGTGTGTGTGTGTGTTATCAGCAGAGATAAGAAGAGAGCATCATATTACCTGAACTGGATCCGGATGGTTGTGAACCTTAATATGAATGCTGGGAATTGAATCACAGCTCCTGGGAAAAGAAACTAGTATTCTTTTTTTGTTTTTTGTTTTTTTTTTTTTTGATTTTTTGAGACAGGGTTTCTCTGTAGCTTTGGTCCTGTCCTAGAACTAGATCTTGTAGACCAGGCTGGCCTCGAACTCCCAGAGATCCGCCTGCCTCTCCCTCCCAAATGCTGGGATTAAAGGCGTGCGCCACCACCGCCCGGCTAAGAAACTAGTATTCTTAATCACTGAGTGATCCCTCTTGTGCATATTCTAATTGTTTTAATCTATTCCTTCTAGGAGAATTACCGTGATAAAACAGAATTTTACTTTTCCATTTTCATTTTCTCATGTTTTAATATATATCTCTGGTGTGTTTACATATGTATAACTTTAGAAATTTTAATATAGAAAAAAGTTAATTGCTTCCTGTTAACTAATACTTTTCTAAAGGTCCTTGTTGCAATCATCTTTCTTCCAACTAATGTACTGGTAGTTTTAAAGAGTCTTCCTAAGACTGTTAACAAAACTTTGAGACACTGTTTCCAAAGAAAAGTGAAGCTTTGGTGCAGTTAAATTGTACCAAGAACACAGCCAGTTCTTCTCAGACAACTGTAGCTCCTTTATAATAGGCACACGCAAGACCGTTTCCAAAAGGATGGTCTCACAATCCTCATGAGGATGAAACAAATTTATAACAAGTCACTAGTAGTTTTTGGTAAAATTATATTTAAGAGGCATTAGTGAGTAGTGCAAAATCACCCAGAAATATCTTTAATGAGGGAACATATATAAGTATACCAGGGAAGGTATATCAGATTAAGTTGGTATAAATTGAGTAACTAATAATTATAGTAGATTTTGATAAGTGACTGTTGAACAATATATGATCATTTGTTGTACTAATTCAAGTGTTCATTCAATAATTATAAGGCAGTCATATCAAGAGCTAATTTGATATTAGTGGTATTTGAATAAAACCAGTTTCTAGAACATGATTTTAGGTACTTTTGTGATATAACAAGATGTCACTAATATAAATTACTTACTCAAAATAATAAATTTTATTATGAATGTTTATGCCAAAATATAATATTCCATATTTTTAAGTTTGTAGAATGAAAAAGAAAATAAAAAATAGGTGATTCTAAGCCTGCTACAAAGGAAAACAATGGAAGTAGAGTTGAGTGCATGGGACAGTGCAGCAGCACTACAGGCAGAGAGGATGGGGGACACATTTGATGTCTCAATAACCAATTGTCGCAACTGTTACATGTGTTTTTGGTGTCACTGAATACTGAAGTGTAGGCGTTGTGGAAAGTAATGGTTGTACACTCCCTCTGCTAAAGTACAGGAGTTGCCACTGCAGTAATGCTGTTCAGTATCATAAGAAAGAATGAGCTAGATAATTTATTTGTGGAAACTGGAAGTGACGCTGTGTTCAGAGCTGTGGTAAGAATGACCATGATCCACTCGGGAGGCAGAGGCAGGCGGATCTCTGTGAGTTCGAGACCAGCCTGGTCTACAAGAGCTAGTTCCAGGACAGGCTCCAAAACCACAGAGAAACCCTGTCTCGAAAAACCAAAAAAAAAAAAAAAAAAGAATGACCATGATCCTCATGGCAACTTTTAAAAAATTAACTTTTGAGATTGTAATATAATCGCATCATTTCCTTTCCCTTTACTTCCTTCAAGCTCTCCTTGTTCTTTTTCAAATTCATCACCTTTTTTGTTATTATTATCATTATTAATATTGTTATTAATGTTAGTGACATTTACAATTTGAAGCCAGAACTATAGTCATATTTACCAGCAAACAAAGACCTATAGACCACTACATAATACAAAAATCTAAGTAGGCAGGAACTCCGAGTGGGTTTATCTATTTTTTTCTTATGATTTTCTCTAAGTCATCTAAGATTATACATTTAATGAGGCCACAGCCTCTAGAACAACTGCAACACTTTGAAAATGGAATCTTAGCTCTTCTGCTAGCCCAGTCCCTACATCATCCCCTCTTTCGGATGCACACAGTGAAGTTCCATTTCCCTTGCACTCTGAGTTAAGCACTGTCTCCTAAATCTACTTAATTCAAATGCTCTGCTCTCAGTCCCTTAGTAGAATGATGTCATGCAATTAGAATATATTTAGATTTGTTTGTCACAGTCTGCATTTCATATTGACTTCTCTACATTCCTTAGTTGAATTTACTAATTGATGTATAGTGGTGAAGTCTGTGCGTTTTGCCAAATGCAAAGAAAAGTGTGTCCCAGCTGTGGTAGAGTTGTAGCAGCTCTGCTCAGTCAGCTCCTGTGCTTTTCTAGTTCTTATGCCTCCTACAATCCATGAAAAACGCTAGGGTCCTGTCTGTTAGTAAATTTTCTTCTTCTAAACAAATTGCTACGTAAATGGTTATGCATAGTATCCAGGCTTCAGGTCCATTTACTTGTTAAATATCAGGGGCCATGGCTGCTCTATGATATACTGTGGGTATGCTTTACTTTCTAACAAGGCTGTCAGATCATTCTCCTCAAGTGACAGCACCATGCTGCCCTTGAATCTGCCCTGCATGAGATCACCAGCTGTCCCCAGCCTCTTACCACTTGGTATGGTCAAATGGCTCCAAGTGTCTTTCCTTCAGAATACTGAGAAGATCAGGGCACTACATCGGTTTCTCACATCGGATATGTATGCGGATATATTCAGAGGTTGATAGAGAGCATTGGATGCCCTGGAGTTAAAGTTGCAGGAGGTAATGTGCTTCCTAATTTGAGTGCTAGGAACTAAACTTATGCACTCTTCAAGAGCATTAAGTGCTTTTAACCATTGAGCTATCTCTCGAGCACACAGGAACAATACTTAATTGTTTTTAGAGAATGTAGCACAGGATTACTAAATTTACATCATTTAACACTTTCCTATCCACAGCTCCCATGATGTCCTCCTCCTTCCTCTCAAATTCATGACCTCTTTAATTTGTGTGTGTGTGTTGCCTACTGCATTTCTTCAGTGAGGCTTACATATAGATACACTTACGGATGACAACGAGGGGTGGGATAACCAATTAGGAAGCTCCTCCCTGAAGAAAACTTGCATCACTTCATCCATGGGTAAGATATGGTGAAATTTCTTGTATTCAGATTGATATGACAATGGATATATAGGTATTGTTTAGGCAACCATATTGTTAAAATGTTATAAGTGCAGCATCTCTGCCCTGTATAAATGATTTTATCTAGCAGCAGGTGTCCTGGTCCTCTGTTTCTAAGGATCTCTCCATCTTCTCTTCTACAAGTTTCCAGACGTCTAAGTTGTAAGGGTTTGGTAGGTATATCATAAGAGGCTTTGTACTCTTTAGTTACGTATTCTCTGTAGTTTCAAAAGTTGCAGATCTCTGTAAGAGTCTTCATCCGGGACAACCCAAAACATCTTGGATAAAGGGTGAGAGCTCAATTACCTGTGAGTATAAGGATGACCATTTAGAATACAGTAAGGAACAATTTGGCTTTGGAAAATGGCAGTAATCTGTTTTCCTCTATTGTCTATGCCCTCTCCAACCATGAGTTTAGATTTGCTGTGCCAGGCACGAATTTCCTCCATTTGAGCATGCGTTGGGTCCAACTAGACAGTCGTTGCTTACCCTCAAGTTAAGAAGTCTCAGTATTGCAACACTGAGGGTATTCTACAGGCCAGTCATTAATGTGGGTTATAGCTGTAAAGCCGAGCTGGTCTATTAATTGATGTGTTCCCTTTGCAGCTACTTAGAACCTTCAGATACTATTATAAGTAGTTCTCAGAGAAGTTTCCATACCAGTTCCTACTTGATTCCATCAAGATCCATATCAGAAGTGTGTGGTGACTTCAGAAATAATGTGGGATGTCCTTCTGTATGCTGTGAATATGTTTATTACCATTTGTTGACAGAGGTTTCTGTCCTCCCCAGTCCACAGTCATTCAGTCCCAAAGAAACACACAGAAGCCTACATTAATTACAAACTCTTTGGCCTATTAGTTTAGGTTTTCTTATTAACTAATTTTATCATTTTCTATTAACCCATAATTCTTGTCTGTGTTAGCCACGTGGTTTGGCTCATATAGACAAAAACGTTTGTGAATCTGCTGCATGCTTCCCATTGGGGGTGGGGGGGATAAACGTGATGCTTATTGATACCTCCACCATGCTGAAAAGTTGAGCAGAGTAGAACCAACAAAGTGGCTATTTTGGTCCTAGCCACACCCACTTACCAGTTTAAAACAGTGTTTAAAAATGATAACTGATACATAATAAAAACAGATTTAGTTAAAAAAAAAAAGACCTGAAAACAGGTCATAATGTGCTTTTATCAGTGAGGCATTCTCACCTTGCATCTTCTGCATCTGGGCAACAACTAAAGACTGAGCCTTTTCTCTTCCCAGAATTCTCTTGTTTTGGTTACCTTGCCTGTATTTCCTGCCTGGCTACTAGTCATTCAGCATTTATTAATTTATTAAACCAATACAAGTGACAGATATTCACAGGGTACAAAACCATTGTCCCACAGCAGCCGTTAGTTAATAAAGAACTGTTTTGACCTATGCAAGGGCAGAATATAGCTAGGTGGGAAAGCCAAACTGAATACAAGAAAAAAAGTGGCATTGGGGGAGATGCCAGGAGCCACCAGAGAAGCAAGATATGAGTTAATGCCACAGCCATGGGGAAATACGTAATTAATAAAAGTGGGATAATTTAAGATATAAAACTAGTTAATAATAAGCCTGAGCCATTGGTCAAACAGTTTGTAATTAATATTAAGCCTCAGTGTAGATATTCGGAACAAGCTGGTGGGAGAGAAACCTCTGCTACAAATGGTGTCCCAGCATGGGTCTTTTGAATTTCCCTAGGGCCTAAGAAAGCTTGAAAAAAGGTTCTAAATGCACAGAAAGACAGCCACCCTAGGCTTCTTGGTCTCATAGTCTCCAGAATATAGAGATACTAATCAGGCACTCACTGATTGAGTCACTATATGAGTTTTGGCTCATATAGACAAAAAAGTTGTGAATCTGCTGCATGCTTCCCATTGGGGGTGGGGGGGATAAACGTGATGCTTATTGATACCTCCACCATGCTGAAAAGTTGAGCAGAGTAGAACCAACAAAGTGGCTATTTTGGTCCTAGCCACACCCACTTACCAGTTTAAAACAGTGTTTAAAAATGATAACTGATACATAATAAAGACAGATTTAGTTTTAAAAAAAGACCTGAAAACAGGTCATAATGTGTTTGATAAATGTGCATAGGCTTGGGAGAGAGAGGATAAAGGAAAGACAGAGTCATAGATTAAAAGAATAATTTAAAGATAATAAACGGAGATTCTTAAAAAGGAAATAGAAGAACAAAGTTATAATAAACGACAAAAAGATAAAAAAATACATGGAGAATCTAGGTTATGTCTACCATTGTGTTTTCTTTGAAGGTTTGGACTGCTAATAAGGTCCAAACAGGGAGACATTTGTGGGGGCGGCTAAGATAAACCAACATAAGTATCTTGACTTCAAAATTTTGGTCTAGAGACAGGCGGATCTCTGTGAGTTCGAGACCAGCCTGGTCTACAGAGCTAGTTCCAGGACAGGCTCCAAAGCCACAGAGAAACCCTGTCTCGAAAAACCAAAAAAAAAAAAAAATAAATTTTGGTCTAAGGATATGTTGCTTTGGAAAAGGGGTTTTGCTTTTGTTTCCACAGAAGCTTTGGATTTCTTCCTGACTAATATGGTTCAATCAAGTAAGACCTCCTGAGAGATCTTCATGGGAGTCATGGCCCAATTGATCCATCATCCAGAATAACTCATAGCAATTGACTGACACTATGCAGCCTCATGGAATATTACAGCCAAAAATTAATCACAATTCTAAATTTTCTCAGGATCCCCATAAGATTATAAGCACCCCACAATCAGCATGAAGTAGTATAAAGAAACTACACTCAAATTCCCAAATATTATCTATCAATGTTTGTTTTCATTTAAATGGTATTGGTCATAAATTGTCAATGGTCACAGTCAATCTCTGTCTACAAAAAAAGGGGGATATGATATAGAAATGATTTAATATGGTAGAGCATTGAATATACATTAATCCAAGAATGGATGGCATGTTTGGGCTTTCTAATTTGTTTTCCATCACCTTCTACTCTCCACTACACTGATTATTATAGTTGTAACGTCTTAAATTAGTAAGGTAAAAATCCTGTGTTTTTCATGAGACTATGGCTCTATGTTGTGTTTTTAATCTTTTGCCATTGCTATCCCCATGTATTCATTTTAGCTGAATTTTGAGACATTATTTGGAAATTTCTATGTACATAATGAACATGCCATCTAAAGCTAGGGAACTGTTGCTTACTCAGTGTGTCTATCATTTTAATGATTGATCTGATTATGCTGATAAGGGCTTAATAAACAATGTTGACTATTTGAAGTAAGATAGTCACTTTTATCGTAGAAAAAAATCAATCCTCTCATAATCAACCATGCTATAAGATGCAGATTTGTTAACATGTAACTTTGCAGACCGTGTTAGATTAAGGAATTGTACCTATTCCTGTGATGTTGAGAACATTATGGTATTTTAGTAGCAATATTTTTGGCTACTGTCAAATGTTACTATTTTTTCCTTAAATCTCTAGTAATATAAATTATTCACTCTGTTATTTAAAAATTGAATCATTCTTGGAATTATTACTGCTATGTAAAATTTGATCAGAATCTTTATTTAAACGTTCACGGTGATATATCTATACAGTTTTCTTACAATGACTATAATTTTATTAGCTTGTTTCTAGCCTATGACAATAATTTTCCAGTTGTTCCTCTTTTGTAATTTTTTCAAGGATTTACATATGATCACTATTATTTTTCATACATGTTTGATAGAATTAATGAGTGAAACTCCATATACTTGATATTGTCTCCTATAGGATATTTAAACAATATATTTAATTTCTTTTTTTATTTTTATTTTTTTCAATATTTTTATTAATTAATTAATTTAATTATTAAAGATTTCTGCCTCTTCCCCGCCACCACCTCCCATTCCCCCACCCCAATCAAGTCTTCCTCCCTCCTCAGCCCAAAGAGCAATCAGGTTTCCCTGTCCTGTGGGAGGTTCAAGGACCACCCACCTCCATCCAGGTCTATTAAGGTGAGCATCTAGACTACCTAGGCTCCCACAAAGCCATTACGTGCAATAGGATCAAAAACCCATTGCCATTGTTCTTCAGTTCTCAGTAGTCCTCATTGTCCGTTATGTTCAGCGAGTCCGGTTTTGTCCCATGCTTTTTCAGACCCCGGCCAGCTGGCCTTGGTGAGTTCCCGATAGAACATCCTTTAATCATATTCTACCTCTAAGGTTACCTAGCATGTGGATTTATAAGCTTATGTTGTTTAAAGAATTGACTCATTCTATATATTGCTTAGAATTGCACATGGATTTGTGGTAGGAGTTCTTTATTTTCCTACAAGGATAACTGGATCACTTATAACACCCACATTTTATCTGTAATATTAACAAATCTGATACCCCCATTCTACCTGTTTTGAGATTAAGCCTGCATTATTTCCCTCTTTGGGTATGTTGGAAAATCAAGTCATTGATATGAGATCACTCTTTTCTAGAATACTTTTGAAAGAAAGATTCTTTTATTATTTATGCATGTGTATGTTTGCATACATGTACACACATGTGTGGATGCACCTAAAGGTCAGAAGGTTTTAGCTTCTTCGTGTCTAGAGTTTCTGGGAACTAATGTATCATCTTCTAAAAGAGAATCAAACTACTGAGCCATTTGTCCTTCTATAAAATACCTTCATGTGTTAAAAATTTTTCTCCTAAACAACATTTTAGCTTTAGCATACATATTTAGATAGGTCATACAGTTTTTTTACTTCAGTTCAGAATACTTTTAAGCTTTCCTTGAATATTCCTTTGATGCATGTAAATATATGGAATTTTTTTATATATTGTTTTAAGGATTTTACTTTAAATCACTGTGTTCCAAGAACATGCAATTTCTTTTTAAAATGTTTGTAATATATGACGTGCAAGTGTTCTCTATTAGTAGACAGTTTTTGAGAAGAATGTGTATTTTGATATTCATTGATAACATATTTAAGCTATGAGGTAAATTCTGCTGTGTTGGTAGTCAGGTTATCTAGATCATGATTGTTTTTCTTACATTTTTCTACCAACTCTGAAAGAGAACTATTTGGAATCATAAATTTATTTCTATCTTTTTTTCAATGTAACTAGTGTTTTCTACCTTGTATTCATGCTCAAAGTGAAATCATGAATGGGTTTGTTACTTCCACAAGTTTTGTACGACCATTTCACTGGTGTGCAGGCAAGGTAACAGTGTGGACTAAAAGGGTTTGTAGCTTACATAGTACCTTTGCATACCAAGAGCACTAGCCTCTAGGGGTTAAGGCTGCAGGTAGGCACCATCTGGACTTTTACATATTCAACAAGTTATGTGGTACTGTCTCCAACAATATGGCCTTGTCATTTTGTGGAGAGCACAGCTGTCATCTTATAAATACACAAAGTCTGTCATATATCAATATTTGACGTGAATCTGATGATTGTGCTTTGTTTTTCATTTTATTTGCCTTGAAAACTTTTTTTTTGTGTGAAGTTACTAAGACACAAATCCTTTGCCCTAAAGAATCTTTTCCTTTAACATCAGTGTGAATATGATTCTAGTTGGTAACTGAGCTAGATTATACATATCTCACATATCACAATACCTCACACCAGCTTCAGAGCCTCCCAGTGATTCCTGATTTTCATCAAGCAGAAGGTCACACTTATTTTATGAAAACTCTTTCCCTGCCATTATTTTTGGGGAGCTTCCCTTAACATTATGTTCTCAGGTTGAGCATGTCTTCTGTACCTTCCAGTGTCATTTCAATATTCTACCATTGTTTTTTCAATATATAATCATGTTGGGGAAGAGGGTGGCACTTAAGCCATAGGCTTGGGATGATGGTCTTAGGAGTAACCCTTAGAAGTTCTTTCTTCTTTCCTCCCACTATAGAAGTGCAGACAGAATGTAAAAGCAATCCTACTTAGAACTAATTCTTTTTAACCTTTTGGTATTTCTCATTTGTAATATTCCCTAAGGTGCAATATTCTCATACTTTTTAATTGCCCTTTCCCTGTGAATTAATGCACTTATTGTGAAGAATATATAGGGAAACATCATGGGGTTTCAGCATTGAAGTTTCACTCCAGTGAACGTACTGTTTCAATGCATGCTTTCTCTGTTTTGGTCTTTATTTTCCATTGAGCATGTTGTAGCAAGTGGAACCAAAGCAATAACAGTGCGTGAGCACTTTCATGACTGTCCACAAAAAAGCATGTCTGGTGTCTGCACTGGATACTCCCTCATTCATGGTAATGTTTAGCTTTAACATTTTAGATTTTGGAATTATGTGAATTTGGGTATTACGAAAATCAAATACCTACTTAAGATATTTTTCTTCCTGCAAATCCATGGCTGTCCCCAGATCTTTATTATGACATTTTATGACTTTATTTTGGATAATAAGCAACATAATTAACTTCAATGTTTCTTAGCTTTTTCTACTTATGAAAACTACAGTATTGGAATTTTCCATTCCAAACAGAGCTCCTCTGTCTCTACCTTTTGGTTCACAAACTTAAACCCTCAAGATGAGGTCATTAAGACTTTTTTTCTTGAGGAACCAAGTCAGCAGATGACTTCTCAAAGACTGCAACAAACTAACACAGTGACAGAAGATATACTTTCAATAATTTACTCAAGTTTATCTGAGAGCCTTCACTCTCTTATAGGATTTTTAGGTAAAATAAAATAATAATCAGATCTCCACAACTTAGTTTGATTCCTTACTTAATATTTAATAATATTTTCCTCCATATGAGCAAGAATTAGTGGCATGGATGACTAAATTTTTATTTCATGCAAATACACATCTACAAACAAACATATACATACACAATCTTTTTTAATTAAGAATTTAGATCAAATGCCAAGGCTGAACACATGCTGTGGCCATCTGTCATCCTTAAAATATGAAAAAAATGCATGCAGTCATTTTGCTGGATAACTGTGTTTCAGTGCTCAATCATAGCCAAAATATGGATGGCATGCCTTTGGAAATTAAATAAAATTGTCCTTGATTAGCTTACCTAAGATTTCCAAAATGTAATAGTATCTTTTAAGTTGTTACCAATTTATATTACAAAAGATCAAATTAATGTCATTCTTATAACAAGCATATAAAGACTAACTACATCTTTTAAGAAGAAAATAGTTAACAGGAAGATACTACAAACATAAACCCTATTCAGACTGTAGATAGATAAATTATATTGCCTAACATACTTCCATTTTGGGCATTTAGTTTAACAGTAAAAGTCCAAATAATGTACACACAAAAATATAAAAGTATATGGAATAATTTTAGTATTTTCTATAGCAAAACATGAATAATTTATACTCCTTGTTATTTACTAGTTTATTCAATTTGTGCAGTTTCACCTAGAAATTAATATTATGAAGTAAATTGAAAATTGTTTTGAAATTGGAATGTCTATGTCATAAAATTAAATAATTCTCTTTCTATTTTAAATCATATATCTTTCTGGAACTATTTTTTTCCGTTGCTTGATGATCATGCCTCTAAAAGAGAGCTAGTGGTAGAATAAGTGTAAAATGCATTAAATTTCTTTGATGAAAGCTTGAAACTTATGCCTGTAGTCATTTAGTTGTAATGCTTAACGGAATTTCCATTTTTTAATTCTTTATAATATTTTTTAAAGGACCAATGGAAAATAACAACTTTCAAATCTCAGAATCCTCATCCAGTAATTAAACTCATGCTTATCGTCCTCAGTTTATAATTTAATAACAAACACAGCTCTTAAATTATGCACTCATTCTCACTGTATGCTTTGCTGTGGTGCAGAGACGGAAATTCTTACTTCTGTCTCTGCCATAGACTTATCATTTTTCACTAGCAATATACTACTCATATGTGAGCTATTGGCAACACTTCCAGTTTAAATTTTCAGAGCTCAGTCTGCTTGAGATGAGGGTATTAAAGCAAAACAGCCTTGAACCTCTGGATGAGATTTCAAGGAAATTGCTTAAGGAATCTGACTAAATTGAAAAGAATCAATTACATTTTTTGTCCCATTCTATTTTCTGTTGCCTACAGCATGGATTATTGAAGCTGTAGCATCCATCTTTTAACCATGATAATAGAGTTAAAAGACATAAAGACACTTGGTCCCAACATCTGAACCATTGTGGTGATCCAGAAGCTGTCAAAGCAGGGTTTCTGGCGCTGAGGAAAATTGGCATTTTAATCTAAAGCTCATTTTCATCAGATTTCTGATAACTTTGGTAAACTGACACTTTTAAGTGAATATGTGATATTCAAATAGGAATGAAAAAATAAAATTTTATCATTTTGGATAAGCAATAAGACATACATACACACACACACCACATAAAAGTCAAGTAAGTCAACCCTATACAGTTTTTTTTGTTTGTTTGTTTTGTTTTTTTAGTTTTCTTTGTTTGTTTGTTTGGTTTTGGTTTTGGTTTTTTGAGATGGGTTTTTCTGTGTAGTCGTGACTGTCTGGAACTAACTCTGTAGATGAGGCTGGCCTCGAAATCATAGAGATCCACTTGCCTTTGCCTCTTGAGGGCTGTTATTGATGGCATGCTCTTCCATACCTGGCTTTTAGCTTAATTTTATTGCCTATTTGTCATAGGCAAGGGCCACAATTCTTTGATATCTCAGTTATATTTTTTCTATGCTTCCTTTCAACCAAAGTTTACTGACAAACTTTCCTGAATTTAGTCATCATAATCTGTACTTAATATCTCAAATGAAACAGAACTATTTCTTTCAAACTCCATTTCTTCCTTCTGTCTTTGTAAGTATCATGGATCGAGTTTCTACTTCAGATTGATAGGCAGTAGTCTGCATACCCCTTGTTATAGTCAAAAGTTTCTCGCACTAACAAGGCAGAGGCAGGTGAATCTCTGTGAGTTTGATGCTAGCCTGGTCTACATAGTGAGTTTTAGGACAGCCAGGGCTTCACAGAGAATCTCTGTCACTAAAAACAAAAATGAAAAAAAAGTATATCCATTTAATGATTGTTGATATTCATTTAAATGACACAATCGGGAGGAAATTTAATTTTAATCTATCAACTATATCCTTATTTAATAACAATTACAGAAACAAGACAAATTTATAATATCAGACAAATCTGTTGGTAATGGTAAAAATCCCTTAGATGAATGCAAAAATATTTAAAATGTACACATATATGCAAAAATATACCCATACATATAATATTAATAAAAATCAGTATTTTCCTATCAACCACTACTTTAACATACTTCCTATAGAAGAAAAACATGACTATGGACATTTTCAAACAATTTAAAGTGAATTGTATTGTGAGTAATTACGAAGAGATCAGCTATAAATTCAATTTTGTTTTAAAAGACTAGTTTGTTTTAATGTATTTGAAAGTTCTTGCTCAAAAGATTCTTGTCAATGTCAGTGGTCTGAAGTATTTTCCTCACACTTTCTTCCAATTTCCATAATTTCAGATTTTATATTTAAGTCATTAATTGAGTTGATGTCTTACTCTAGTGAGAGAGTTGATTTTTTACAACTGGAGAGATATATGCAAGATCAGATTAAACTCATTGAGACCTGAATAGTAAAGAAAAAAATCACTTGACAGAATAAATAGTTTATAAAATCGCACAAAGAATTTCATCCTCATATTTGATACAGTGTTTATACATATATAAACTAAAAAATCAATAGCAATCAGTCAAGAAGTAAATCAAGCTCCATTTAAAAAATAGTCAATGAATCCAATAAATCTTTCTGGAAGAAATATACAAAAATGACCAGTAGATCCTTACAGTACTGCTCAGAAATATTAGTCATCAAGGAAATGCAGATCAGAGCTACAAAAAAACACAATTTCATTTCTATAAAATGTTGTTAAAATAAAGGATGAAGATAACAAGGGTAGAAAAGAAAACATTCGCATACTTTTATAGCATGCAAATTACAGTCCCAATGCAAATAAATATGGTAATTCTTAATGAATATTAAATAATCATAACAGACATGATCTAACAATCCCACTCTGCCTACCTGAAGAAAATTAAGTGAATTATAAGAAAGACCTTATGTTCTTATGTTGAGATTACCAGGAAAAATTTAAATGACAAAATATTTATTTTTTTAATGTCAGTAGAATATATTTCTGGGAAAATTTGCACTAAGTAATTCTGACCTAATAGCCACCGTTACTAAGTTCAGTAAGTTTTAGCAAAATTACATAAGCCTATAAACCTACACAATCTATTTTATTTGGAAATAATTTTCACTTTCCATTTTTAACTAATTTTCAATGACTAACTTTAAATCCTATATTATCAGCAACATATTAAAAATAGAATGAAACTATAGTAACTAAAGTAAAAGCAGTACAGGATATAAAAATGTCCTAGAAAAGAAACATTTTTAAAACAAAGAAGTCCTAAACTCAAATAATTATAAACCATTCATTACCCATGTCCCTGCAATCCTTCTTTATATAACACCGATTATAGACACACCTACATTCTCAGTTTTCAAAAGAAAAATATCACACTGTGCTTTTGGAAGGGAAATCATCAGTGGGTTCATTTCCCTAACCTAAAAACAGATCTCGGGAAACAAAATTATAGAGTGTGAAATTGTTTTCAACTTCATTCCTACAGTGAACATGCCAAATAAAGGCACTGTGATTGGAAAAAGCACACCAGTTATATTTAATATCTTCCATATTAAAAGAAAAAATAGCATGGAAATAAGCAATCAAAGATACTTGTAATTTTCCAAACTTTTCTTATTCCATCATTTATTTCTCTCCTTATGCTAGAAGTATTTCAATGCTGGGTTCAAGTCTAAGGGAAACTTTCTAATGTATCCACGTAGAAATTCAGGGTTCAGTTATAAGTTTTACATAATAAGTATTTTCATGATTTCATAACATTCTTGAATACAGGGGTAATCTGTTTAATAGTTTATCAGCTTTATTATTTTATTTTATAACATTCTTTTACAGTTGGAGAACAGTAAGACAATTGATTCTTTTTTGTTTGATCCCCCACCGTGCTCAGTATTATATAGAGAATCTTCCTGTATCGATGCACAATTCCCAGAAGTTTTGTATAATGCTACCTCAGTTATTCAATACTAGATAATATGTTTTAGACATTCTTTGGCAAGGAAGGGATCAATTAAAAACATTACAGAGAAAATAATTCTCTAAATTAAAAAAAATATATATATATCATCACAAAGCAATGTGGGGAATGACTTGTAGAAAAACAGAGGTCACATAGAGAAAGAGTTTTATATGGTACTATGTGCATTCTAAAGCAAGTTTGATATGCTATCCTCCCAAGACAGTCACAAATAGGATGGATTGTTAGAAAGCAGATCAGTCCTCACAAAATTTCAGGGGGAATGGTTTCAGGGCTCTTGTCACACAAAAGAAATGTAACAAACATTACTCTCAAATGCCCAGGAGACTTGTTCCTGGCAGATCAATGGTCATCCTATGATAAAAACTGTTTTAAAGCCATTTCTACATAAGTGAGGCCTTTGACCCATTAACTGTGGTGCAAACTGGGTGCCCACTAAGAATGGCATGTATCAGGCTGTACTGTAACTTTAGACTATCTCAGAACCTCCATTCTCACATTACCCAAATCTTCTGCAGACTGCAGTTAGACATGCAATGCACTGGTCTAAATTAAAGAGTAATTTGAGTCAACATAGATTAGGAAAATAAAATGTAAATATCTAGGAAGACAGAAGTCATAGCCTGGAGAAGGCAAAACACAGAGTAAGTCTGTTAACAGGTATATTCTGCTCAGCCTTTGACCATGTGTCATCTGCAGCTGAAACAACTCAAAATGCCACACTTACTTCTACTGAGTGTGCATTTTCAAGCTTGCACACATATATAAATCTTCATATGTATTGGATACATATGGAATATGATATATTCAATTTTGATTAAGGCATAGTCATAAAGGTAATATATCGTGGAGAAACTGTTTAAATAATTAAGCTCCTATTTGAAAACTGAGGTTAAGAATTAAAGTGTAGGACTCAATAAAAATAATAAATAAATACAAAAAAACTAAAATAACAAAAACAAACAAACAAAAAGAATTAAGGCTCTCTTAGGCTTTAACTATGACTAGAAAAGTAATTCTAATTCCTGCTCATCATTCTGAACTTATTTCCAAATATAATCTATGCATGTTTCAGACAAGTGATCAAAACTAGGCTACTGAGATAAGCTACTTCCTTTCAAACAGTGAAGTAAAAATAACTGAATCTATTTTAATAGGAATAGTTTTTTCAAATTAAAGATGATAGGAAAAAGAGATAAAATAGATTGTGTTCTGTTGTCTATAAAATTGTTGTACTTAAGAGTTTTCTCTCTTGGGTGAAATCCAAATATCTTCCAACTCATCTGTGGCTGAGAACTGGATTCAGGCAATATTGACAGACCATGGACTGTCTTCAGAAATGTCCAAATGCGAGTGCCAGGCACATGTTCACCCTACTGGAGGAACATGTTAGGAACTAAAAAAGGCATCCATTCCAAATCAAGACCTCTAGCTATGACACAAAAAAACATTTTGTGATGTACTTCATCTCCCCTACCTAATGTTTTTCATAATTTTCACATGGTTGACATAAGAACTAAACAATACCACAAAGATATGTCTAAGGGCCCCCAAATCCAACTTTTTTAGTATCATTAGCTATTCCCCATCATTTGCCACACATAGTCCATATTTTCTTGACTACTGAGAAACTAGGCATTCGAGTAAGCACCAAATAGGCAGCAGGACTTCTCAACAATGAGTGACCTAGATGACTTGCCATGAGCTCCTCCTCCACAGATGCAGCACTTATTGAGATTAAAGGATATTTTGTTATAAGTAAACACATATGCCTTTATTGTGGTAATTATCTCACAAGACACTGAAATGAGCAGGCCAAATAACTTGGCTCCATTGTTTGTGTTATTTTTATATATGAGACTAATAACTGTCAAAACCTCTCTCACATAGTTATTTTAAAATGTTTTTGCTATGTATCAACTATTTCCTGAGTAATTTTCAAGAAAACATTTATAAGAGAAAATGTTTGTCCTTAAACAGTGGTATAACATAAACTGACAGAACAAATACTTTGATATGCCAAAATATTGATAAAATTCTATTCATACAGTAATGATATCTTGTCAGTTTTGATTTGTTCTTTTTAGTTGTGTACTTTAACCAAAAATTCAAATATTTAAAAATTGTTGAGGAAAGATATTAAGTAAGGGAGTGATATAGAAACTTAGAGATTCATACACAAAGATGGAAAAGAGGTTAAATTATGATGAAGCTTTCCTTCTTTGACAAAGAATAAAATATGTGAGGAGCAGATGCCAGATTTGCAGGAAACCTCACAAACATGTCTCACATTTTTCAAACATCGCCTTCACTTACACTAATTCTAGGTTTGATCTTTGCCTAATTCCGTGAGAATTAAGAAAATTCTACCCTAAGAAAATTAAGGCATGTAGAGAAAAGGAGAAGCAAGAGTATGCCAATATCTACAAAGAGGACCAGCTCTCCTCCCTTCACACAGAGAGATACTGAAGATTTTCAGTGTCTCAGTAAACAATCTGGTGGAAATTGACTGCAGTGTCCTCCTTTTCTCATTACATTTCTGGAAAGTATTTAATTTGAAAATTACTCTTGTTTGTTTCTCCTTCATCGGAAGAACACGTAGGCACAGTGAGTGTCTGTACGAACACACATAAGCCAAATAGAGCATTACTTTAGGCTTATAAAGTTCTTATATTTACACACCCACACTCTAAAAAATATGATGTGGGATGTCCTTCTATATATGTGATGTTTTTATTGGTTGATGAATAAATCTACTTTGGCCAGTGGCTCAGCGGAGTAATGCCAGGCAGGGAAAGCAAACAGAGAGAGAGAGAGAAAAGGTGGAATCAAGGAGATGCCATGTATCCACTGAAGAAAAATGATACCAGAACATTATTAGTAAGCCACAGCCTCATGCCAACACATAGGTTAACAGAAATGGGTTAATTTAAGATGTAAGAGCTAGCTAGGAATATGCCTAAGCCATTGACCAAACAGTGTTGTTATTAATAGAGCTTCTGTGTGATTATTTGGGTCTGGGTGTCTGGGAAAGGAAAGTGCGGTCTCCATTTACAATATGTCATGCTTTTTGTAGAACCAATTGGTTATGCTATTCCCTAAGGAAAATTGTTCCTCTCACTCAGCAGTCCTTAGTTCATCTTAGAACTTTATTTAGGTATTGTTAAAGACTTGTGAGAGATCCACCGTCCACTTTAGCATGTCTATCAATGTCTGACTCATTCAAGCGATATTTGTGAAGTCATGGTGAAGCTTCAGGTTGTACTTTTATATTTAGGAATAACTATAACTATATATATATGTATATGTATGTGTATATATATAGTTAATCGAATACATATACATATATAGTTACTATATATGTCATGTATGTATGTATACATGAGTACGTATATTTATAACTTCAAGAAAGAAAATGAGGCTATGAAATTGAAAAAGAAAGTACATGGTGAAGTTTGAAAAGGGGGATATAATTATTATAAAATCTCAAAAATCTCTATTAATAACAACACTGTTTGGTCAATACTGTTTGATATATTCCTAGCTAGCTCTTACATCTTAAATTTACCCATTTTTGTTAACCTATGTAAAAACAAATAAAAAAAATTATGACAATTGAGCCAGGTTATGTGACTCTCTCTTAACCAAGCAAAATAAAGTTGGCAGAGAAAAGCAGGCATGCACATTGATTAAGGTGTAGGCAATTCTTCTATGTTGTTGTTTGGCAACAGTGGACTCATGTGCATCTTAATCTTATGACTGTTTATCCAACTAAAGTTGCAATCCACTTATATCATGGACAGACAGAGGTGCTGGGGACCACAGAATGGGGGAAAAAAAAACTAAATCTGAGATGTCAACATGGGAGAATGTGAAAAGTACTTCCCATTCTCTTTTGGGAAATAAAATTACTTGGAAGTATATAGAAGTATATTAGACGTACTCTTAAGCACTTGTCCTCAAAATCCCTTTGTGGAAAAAATTTTAAAAACATTACAAATCATATAATTTTCAAAGTTTATTCTTTTTTCAATTTAAGTTTCTGGTCCTTACTTTTTTCCCTTACTATATTAAGAAAGGGATATAAGTAATTATAGCTAAAATGTCTGTGAAGCCTGTTTTTGAACCACAAAATACATGTATATTTTTAAAATCGGCCTCATTTCTAAAAATCTCTCATTTTTCCTTGATGTGCCATGGTAAGAGGAGAGGAAAGAGATTTTTTCCTTCTTCTCTTCTCCAGTGATTTTCCAGAGGCAACCACAACTGGAAACGGATTTCATAGGCTTGTAGTACTTCTTAACCACATAGGATTTTGATTCTCAAAGAATAAGAGAGCCTGCACTTGCTGGTTGGTGTCGTGTCAGTGACTAAGGATTCCTTGCACACAGTGGACACTGTCATCCCTCAAGACAGTCAAGAGTTCCCACTTGGGAGATGGAATTTATTAGGTATATTTATTTTATTGTTTATGTAATTTTGCCCTTTGTTTACTTTCAAAAATGGTGGTGTTTTGTCAATAACATGTAATTTTTATTTTACTTTGGTTTTCAACTTCCTTCAAGGAAACTCTGTGCAAATTCTCAGTTTCTAATGATGCTTGCCCTCGATGTTTGCACAGACACAAATGATTCAGAAATTAGAAGAGTATGTAAGCAAAGGGGAATGAATGTTCTACTGTGTCCTAATTTTTGACAAGGCCATGATGCATTCGTCTTGGAATAGTCAAGCAGAGCACCAAGCTTCACAACAAATTGGGTCATAGACAATTCAGAACAGTATGGTCATATGGGGAAAAGTAGTTCAATACCAGATTTTCTTTTAACTATAACTGTGTGGAAAATAGGTTCATAAAACTATCACAGGATGCGAAGGGGTCTGTTGAAGTGATTTGAAAGCAGGAGATGGATCCCTGGCAATGAGGAAACAGTAAATGTTCCTACTTGGAAAGCACTGAAGGCAAACACTGAGGAATAGGAGAAATAATAAAACTGCAGAAGGGCGTTAAGGAAAAAGTCATCTGTTTTTCATTAAGCTATTCTACTGTCAGTTACAAACTCTGTTTAGTACTGGCTTGAAGATTGAAGAGAAATATGTAAATAAGTATAGAACTTTAAAGAATAATTCTATATGAGTTAAGCGGTTATGCATTGTGGTATTTGAAAAAGGATTAAAAACCTTATGTTTTTCTTCCAGTAAGAGAATTTGATGGTCTATGTGAGGAAGGATGTGCATATGATGCCTCTCAACTGGGCATAGATTCCCAAGAAAGGAAAATTCAGTTACAGCAGGAAGGAAACGTAAAGGACAAATATAATGGAAGCTTCCAAATGAGTAACATAGGAATTGGTGTTCAAAGACGAGAAGAACTTTATTTGGATTCTGTAATATAGGCCCAATGCATTTCCACCACAGGATTTACTTTTATAAGTTTAGGGAAGTCTATGTAGAAGAATGCCAGTGAGAAATACTAATTCACAAGGAATTGGTTACTACATGGGACTGTTAAAGTCATGGCTAATACTTACAGAGCAATTATTATGTGCTGGCCCTTGTTTAAGCATCAAGCCAAGAACACAGGCAGCCATAGTCACGGCCACTGTTTACATAAAGGCTAAGACCAGAATTGGTAAAGAAAAGCTACCCAAGAGACAGATCTAATAACTTCAAGCTGATTCTACATTATAGTAAATACTTAATCCAGTTTATTTCTGTAAATCCTTCACTTGCCATATGGTATAAAATTATAAAATACCATTTAAATAGTAAAACTTTACCTTCTTTGGTTATGCCCAAAATCACTTTAATATTATTGGCAATGAAGAGAGGGAGAGTGGAAAAATAGCACTTAAAGCATTTCAGTTCAAACAAGCAGAATTATCATTATTAAGGCAAAGGTCACTATTAATTTTTATTAATTTAAAATTAATTATTAAGTTTTAAATTCTATTAAATTTTAAAAATTTAGTCTGATATTTTTTGACAACAGATTCTTCTCTCAGAAAATCCAATCCAACCAGTTTCCCTCCCTCCACTCTTTCTAACTCTCTCATTCTCCCCTTACCCCAATATTCACTCCCCAATCAGTAGCTTCATTTGGTCCAACTTCAGAATGCTTCATAGTCTTTCACAGTCTCCACAGAGTTTAAAGGTCCAAAGTCTCTTTTGAGACTCAAGACTAACTTTTAATTATAACACCCTGTAAAATCAATATCCAACAGGGCAGTGTGTGTGTATATATATATATATAGATATATAAAATCTCAAAATGGAGTAAGGAAAGCATAATGAATAACTACTGTACCAGGATAAGATCAAAATCTAACTTGGCAAACTCCAAATTCTGTAACACCATCTGATGTCCAAGGGATTACGTGCCTCCACCTTCCCTGCTTTGCTAGAAGCAAGGCAATCTTTTGCTTGCTGCTGGAAGCAAGGCAATCTCTTCTTAGGATGGTTCCACCCTACACGCTCTGAAGCTTTCCTTCGCAGATCCCTCGTCCCTGGAATCTCCAATATCTCAGGGTCAGCAATATAATCCCGGCTTCACTTTCACGGCGTCAAATATTGGCCTCTCTAGGCATCCACATAGAGACTCCGGGAGGCTTTCCTTAACTAAAGCTTCTATAACCACTTACTCAAGTATCCTTAAATTCAGAATTACATCACCCAAGCTGCCTAGTCCTGCAGTCTGCTTGTGTAAAATTTTCCTCAGAGCCTGAAACATTCCATCCTGTAAGAAGCTTCTTACCCAGGAATGTGAACACCTAAAATAGCTTCAGGAAGTCCCTGAAATTGACCAGATTCACGAGGTCCCTCCCTGCCATTGTAAACAATAAAAATTGTGTCCCCCTCTGACTTGAAAAAAAAAAGCTGAGCTGTAAAACTATGCCTATCAGATGAGCTGAGTTGCCAAAAAGACTCAAGACAATTCAATCTGCCAAGACTGAGACCAGAATAGTCGCCTGCAAGTAGCAAAGACAGTCCAAGCTACCTAAAGGAGGTTTAGACCAGCAAAAGCACTTGGAAAGCACACTTCCCAACATGTTGAGCTGCCTGCAGACTATGTAGCATACTCCATGTTTCCAGGTTTGTGATCTGTCACCTATGTTGGGAAGGGCTTTGCTCATCCGGCTCTTTTTGAGTCATTTCTGCACCCTTAAGTAATCCCTTTCCAAACTACTGTAAGTAACCCCATTAAAAACTCATTGGTCACTAAATTGGACTTTCAGCTCTTGGGTTCCCTATCTGCCCTGAATAGTTACATATATTGTGTCTCCCCAGGAAACGTTATGTCACATAACACTGCTTGGGATGGAACCTGGCCCATCTTTGAATTACATTCTTGTAAGTGTTCCTTTGTTATTATTTTCTAGGAGCACAAAATTCCTTAGGCCTTTCTGTTTCACAAGTTGGAGGTGAGCTGAGTGGAGTCTTGCCCTGGGGCATGTCTCCTTTTAGTCCATTTTTTTTGCACCTAGCTGCTCATTATCTCTTCCAGCAAAGTTGGCCAAATTATCAAATTCCTTTGTGCTTTTTCTCACTTCAAACTGTGTTTTGTACTTCTTTTTGCCCCACTTCAGCGCTTTCATTTTAGATCTGCATAGGAGTGATTACTAATAACAAGTGACAAAGTCAATATTAGCCTTTCTTAAAATCAATATTCTTTGCCAAAATAATTAGTATTTTTCAAGTCTTAGGGTGTAGGTAGAAAGTGTACACCTTCTTTGCCATAATATCTCTAGTCTAAGTGTCCAGTGCAGCTGCTGAGCATGTACCTCCATAACTGACATTGTTTCCAGCACTATTATACTCCAAACTACTACTCAGATGGCCTCGTAAACCCTGCTTACAGAATCCAGTAGCTTCCTATCCAATGTCCTAAAGTCATTCACATTCCACCAGAAAGTGCATGTTCATATCTCACAGCAATATGTGACACTCGATAAGAGCTTCTGTCCTAGCTACTTGTCTACTGCTGTGATAAAACACCTCGATCAAAACAACTTAAAAGAACAGCATTTATTTTGGGGATTAGAGTTTCTGAGGTTTAGAAATTATGGCCATTACGGTGGGGAACATGGCAGCAGGCAGGCATGCATGGCTTTGGAGCAGCTGGATCCACAAGCAGGAGGCACAAAGAGCTAACTCATGATTACGTCTTTGAAACCACAAAGGCCACCTCAGTGACTCCCTGTCTCCAGCTGGGCCACACTTCATAGTTCATTCCAAATAGCTCTTTAATAGTCTTTAATTTCTTTATTTGTTTTTCCTTGACCCTGTGGTAACTCATCAGAGAGTTATTCCATCACCGTGACTTTGTAGACTTTCTGTTATGGAAATCCAGCTTTAGTCCATGGTGGCCTAATAGACACAGGGACTCATTTCATTTGTTATTTTCTTCTTCTTCTTTTTGTATGTGTTAAGACTTGTTTGTGACCAGGTATGTGGTCAATTTTGTTTCTATGTGGTTCTGAGAAGAAGGTATATTCTGTTGTGTTTGGATGAAATACTGTGTAAAAGTCTGTTAGATCCATTTGAGTCATGTTTCTCATGCCCAGTAAAGCTACACCAGCAGAGTAGATCTCTTGGAACAGAAGTTACAAAACATTGTGAGCCACCTGTTGTGGGTGCTAGGAACCAAATCCTGGTCTTCTGCAGGAGCAACAAGTGTTCTTGATTATTGAGCCATCTTTCCAGTCCTTTATTGTCTTTGTTTTAATTATAAAACATAATGAAAGTAGAAAATATACAAACCACATGTATTACTTAATTACAAACTACAAATTATATATAAAATTAAGTAGACAAAATATAAAATATATATAATTTGAAATCTAATAAAGAAATAGCACATTGCTTATATCACAAAAGTATATACATCCCTCAAAATTGTTTTAGTTTCCTCTCTCTCTCCACTGAAATCACTATTACATTTTATATTAATTTGTATGCTTAATACACATTAGATACCACCAATGTGTATCTAAATAATATAGGTTCTTAGTATACCTTGATTTACATCACTTATTCATGTAAGAACAAATGAATGCAGAACAGTTTTTGTGTTGTTATACGTTTTTATTCTTGTTTCAATTTTAGAAATGAAAAATGAGATAGTACAGCTTGTGCTTAACCTGACTGAGTAGTGGTTCCTGATGCAATGAAAAACTGATTACCACATTCAAAGAAGAATGGAATAAATGTTCATACACTTTTGTAATTTGCCTTTCTTTTGACATACGTTTGAAATTAGCTACAGTTGATTTATATGGGATGTTTCCAGTTAGGCAGCTACAAATAAAGCTTTCTTTAAGTCATTAACCTGATACACTTTTGAAAGGGAGCAAAGTGAGTGTTCATTTATAAGCTAGGATTCACAATGTTGTGTCAAAAGTTATTGATATCAAATTTATTATATTTAACTATTTTGCCAGCATTTGTATTCTAATCTATAATCTCATCAGCTGTGCCTGCCAATTTCTATTTCTCCACACATTAATAATATTCTAAAACACTTAAAGTTTAGCATGTGTAATTTATTCTCAGTTTTAAATTTGCATTCCTATCCTTTGCATGGTAATGGCATTTCTTCTTACGTTCATTAGGTAGAAATCTTCAGTCCCTTTAGTAATAGCATGGATTAATCTATCTTACTTCATTCAAAAATTCTTTGGCCGATCCATATAGTCTTAGCAGTGGGTTAAAAGAAGTTTAAACTTTAACACAATGAATATTATCTGCCATTTCTTCTGTGTTATTTAAATGAATTAATTTGACTTTGTTTGGTCCAAGAAATATTTACCAATCTATTCATAAGTTGTGAAAACATTTTCTTCTCATGTTTTAGTAAGGCTGTAAAGTTTGGTGTTCTGTATTTTGCTCTACAAACCATATGTAGGTTATTTGCTTTCTTCTCTATTAAGAATGTGTTCTAGATTTTAACTCTCCATAAGTACATCTAAGATTTTCCAGAACAGTTTCTGAATACAGGATACAGGCCTCCTTCTTTTCTGGCAGGTAACATCCCTTGTCATGTATGAAAGACTTATCCAGCAGCCCAGGCATTTCAGTTTCAGCAGGGTTATACCTGCATCCCATAGTGTTGGAGTATAATGCTTTATTGCTATAAATTTAAAGTGTTTAGAAATAGTTATTTTAAAATATTTGCAATGTATGATGTGTTTCTTAATTTCAATATTATGAATATTTTTCTACCTTTCACAATTGAACAGATTGATTATACTATTATAAAATAACTCATTCTGAATTAGCCCTTGAGGAATTAATATTAAAGCAAGATGGCTGCATGCTACTGGTAGCTTGTTATTTAATACTTAATGGTATGGTGCTCTTCACTTAAAAGAGGCTTTTACATTAAAGTATAAATAAACGAATGAACTATGCCATTGTTCTGTTGGGTGCTATTGGCATGTTCTACCACACATTCCACACTTTACCACTGACTTTCTTAAAGTGTAATGTGTCCTTTGTACTGTTTCATAGCTGCAGCTTTTAATATAATTTAGTGTCCTTTTAACTGAGCTAGCTATTTTATCTTCTGTATTATATTGTATCATTGTACGTACTTTGTATTCAATCTTCTTATTTTACACATTGTTTTTATTGTTTATCCTAGTTTTCATTGTTATTTCTTTCCATGAGCAGCTTTTCATTTTGGTATTAAACCAAGTGGTTTGAAGTTTCTGATTCAAATACATGCCATACTTGTTCATGCTCAGATTTTGATAGCAGATGAGATTGTTTCAAGATGATATTGCTTTGATAGCTTGAAATTCTATACTCAAATTTTATTCTTGTTCTACGTATAATAAATAATCCAACATATGAATTTGAATAAAAATTAATCTTCCTAAACCAAGAGCTTTGAAACACTTAAACACAATTTAAGCATATCCAATTTTTTACATTGTTCTGTATTTTACTAGTTGCTTTTCTAAAACCTTTATTAAACAAATTTGATAATATAACTATTGTATATAGTTAATGTACAACTACATATAGTTAAAAATTATTACATTTTTATTTGTACCTTCTATTACCCCATCCTTTATAATGTCAGCTTCTCCTGCCATAAGCAATTTTTAAACATATTGTTGATAACACAATAAGTGGTTGCAGAATATTTTGTGTATTTTATCAAAATTCGTCAATTTCATCATTATTTAAGGAGGATATGTTCTTTAGGTACATTAAAAACTTTAAACTATAATTCACTGAGTCTTGTGTTTTGTAAGACTATACTGTGTGTTTAGTTGTATTTCTTCAATGCAGAAAATTTCCTAAATATTCTTTCTTTTTATAGTAATTAGTTTAATCACAATAGTATTTTTAAACATTATACATGTTATGCTTTTATTTAAAAAAATCAAATACAGTTGACCTTATTAAATCTTTTATGTACCTTAATTTCTTTCATATATTTTATTTTTCTTTGTAGATCTATAATAATTTTCAGATATATTGTTCTGATTTGTGTTCCAGTTTATAAATCTATTTTTAGGTCTGTCTAATTATTTCTATTTATCCTACTAGGTTTGAAATTTTTACAGATACACTCAGGTTTTTTTTTAACCTTTACTTATTTTTATAAAAACATTTTATTGAATCTTTGTGGATTTCATATCATGTATCCTAATCCCATTCATCTCCTCCTCCCTTAATATTTACTCTCTGTCCTTGCAAACCCAGTCCACTGAATAACATAAATTTTAAAGAAAAAATAAAAAAATAAACAAAAAGGAAAGCCAACAAATAAACAACAACACAACTAAAGCTTTGTTGTGGAAGCTGTCATGTGACACAGTGAGTCACTGGTAAGCCCTTTAGCCTGTAAGTCTTGCTTGTAAGTGTTAATTGCAATGAGTCATTGCTTTGGATCAAACTGCTTCTGGCTTTGTTACACCCTTGATACTGGGCCCTCACTGGTACTTCTCTTGAATATCCTGTTGCCCTGGGAAACAGAGATCCTGTAGCTTTGCATCTGCAAGGCTGGCTCCTTCCCATGCTCCAGCAGCACAGAAGTTGTGGTGGGCCATCTCATAGCACTTGTTCTGGGTCTGATTGCTAACTGGGTTGGTTGGCTGCCAGTTTTTGCTCATTATCACCACTGGTAACACAGTAGAGCTAATTCTGCTGACTGATGCAGAGGTGAGCCAGCCGCTGAAGACATGAGGGCAGGAGAGCTGACCTCGCTCCCTCTCGTTTGCCATGTGGTGGCATGGGTTAGGGAAAGTCTCCCCCTTGCTTCTTGCCACCTGCACTTTGCCTGGGAATAACAATAGTTCTGGCACTACTGGTGTGGATGCCGCCGAGCAGAACCTGAGGGTGTAAGAGAACTGGCCCCACTCCTTGGTGTCTGTTGCAGAGGATGAGCTGTCCAGGTAAGGTCTAAGAAACCTTTAATGTGTTTTTCATCTTTTAAGTACATTTGTCTTTTTAACTTGCATTGTTACTTGTACTTTTTTTTTTTTTTTTTTTGGTTCTTCTATATTTTACTTTTTAATTTAATTTCATGTGACTATAGATAGACTTAGCTGCACAGGTGCATCAAACAGTAATAAGAGAATGAATTCAATCAAATTGAAAGTGATTCTAAGGATGTCTAGGCAGTCAAACCAGGGTGAGATCATTACGAGCAGATGTAGGGATCATGACTTGTTAGAGAGGTAATAAAGAAAACTCATTACTCAAGAAGACGTTAGTCTGATTTGTTTAGATGAGTCAATTATATATTGCAGCGAAATTGAAATTGATAAAATTGAGAAAAATTCTCTTTTAGAGAAAATAGTGTTTATTGATAATGACATCAGTGTTGACATTAGCAGTAGGTGGCAGATTATGGTAAATAATATGACTACAGAAATAGTAAGTATAGTATAACAGAAATAAGTATGAAAGTCACATAAGAATTATTGCAATTCTGGGCTGGAGAGATGGCTCAGAGGTTAAGAGCACTGCCTGATCTTCCAAAGGTCCTGAGTTCGATTCCCGGCAACCACATGGTGGCTCACAACCATCTGTAACGGGGTCTGGTGCCCTCTTCTGGCATGCAGGTATACATGGAAAGAATGTTGTATACATAATAAATTAAGTATTTTTTTTAAAAAGAATTATTGCAATTCTACAGGACTAACTTTGACTCCTATTTCCAAAAACATTGAATCTGTCCCCTCTGAGGATGTTAAAATGTTCATCTTATTTTTATGGTTCTACTCTTTTTTGCCATTTTATTGGGAGAAAACTCTTAAACTTCCTTTGTTATGACAAAATATTTGGATAGCTGTCCTTTCAATAACATGGGTCAGAAGTGTCCCACCTTTAACTTTTGATACAATATTAAAAAGACTGGTAATAAAATATGGATACTTTAATAACTGATAAAATAAAATTAGTTCATATTTTATAAGAGTTCAATGTTAAATGTAAAAAATATTTAAACAATAGGCTTCAATTTAATTTTCCTTCCAAAACTTTCTGCATGTTGTTTAATTTTGATACTTTTTCTTATTATTTGGTTCATATTTAAAGTAAAGCTATAAAAGGGAAACTAGACTCATTTCCTCTCTTGTAGGATTCATCATTCGGTGTCATGAAGCATTGACTAATATGCCCTGTTCTGTACCCTAGAAAGTGTAAACAGATTTATGTTATTAATACAGTATCTCACTTTGTAGCTCTGGCTATCCTGGAATTTGATAGGTGTATCAGGCTAGCCTGAAACTCACAGCAATCCACCTGCCTTTTGCCTCCTAGGTAACGGGATTAAAGGTATGTACTACTATTACTATCTCACACTTACCTTGCATTTCTTACCTGGTTTTAGAGATACACAGATATTTAATACTTTGGTTTATGTTTTCTCCTTAGACAGAGCCTCTGTTACAGCAGTGTGTCCTCAGACGCTTACTAAATAACACAGGTTGCTCTTGAATGTGCAAGCCTGTGCCTTGCACCCCAGCACTGGGATTGGAGGCATGCCTAATATATCACTTTTATATCAGGATTCCCTGCCCCTCCTTTCATCCATCTTAAATTTCTATATTCTCATTTCAGTAGTCTTTTATTTAAAGCTTTGGTGGGTGTTTTATAATTTCATACATTTATTTAAAATTTAATTAACTATACATTTTTAGACTTTATGTAAAGTACTCTTTTCTCTTTAAGACAGTTTAGTTATTTGATAATGATTTTCCACAAAATTAAACTTGGGTATTGAGAATTTTTCTAAGACATAAATAAGCATCCCACGAACACATGAAGAAAGACTTACTTCCTATATGATTTAAAATTGGAGAATTTACTACCACATGCCAGATCTATAGAGATGAATTATAACAAATCCCTTAAGCTTTCTAAATAGCCCTATTTTTATCTACAAACTAGACATCATATACTTTGTTGTTTCTCACACAGTAATACACAAAGTGAGACCAGTATATATTTTAAAAAAGGGCAAATTGAAACTTACGACAGTAGACTGTGACTGAATTGCTGCAGGATCCCACAAGTCTCTCCAGTCGGCCTTGTAGAAAGGAGTCCTTCAGTGATGCTGAGAATGCCTCCTACAAGAACACAGTTCTCATGAGTAAATGAAGTTATGATTTACCACATACAGTGCAGTAACTAATGGGATAGGCAGTCTAGGTGTTGATGGTGCATGGTTGTAATCACAGCGCTAGGGAGTTTGAGGCAAGGAGACTACCAGTCTGGATGCATAGTAAATTCAGGTCAGTCCTGGTGGAAGAGAGCCCCATCTCAAAAGAATAACAAAAGAAAAATAACAAAAAAGCAAAATAAATATCAAAGAACATTAAAGATTCAGTAATTGTTAGTGCATGGCTAATTAATACAATTGTTATAGATTCCAAAAAGTTTTCGGGTTTCAATGATAACTGTACTTTGAATGTTTCTCATTATTATCAACCTTCCCAAGGAGAAAACACTGAGGCATTCTTCTTGATTAGGCAGATAAATGTCATGGCAGCATGGGCAGAGCCGTTCCTATGGTTACAAATGAGATATTTGTAAATGTTTATGTAAAACGTATCTCATTTTCAATATTCGTTTTCCCTTTCTGTATCTTTCTTTTCCATGTTTCATTTAGATACACATCTGATATTTGAGGCTGAAATTATTCCATCTCCCCAAGGAAGACGTTGATAGATCCAGTATGCTGTTTCCTTCTTAGCCAACATTCTGATTTTTCTTTGTAAGCATTTTTGCTAGGAGCTTAGGACAGTTGACATGGAGAGGCTGCTTCATATCATTTTAATGATTATCTCCAAAATTGAAAAGCTTGCATTTGTTTGAGAGTGGCTTAAAATGATATGCTTGTACAAATATGGAAAGAGTGATTTCATGACAAAAGGTTATTATAAATCTCTGGAAAGAGTGATTTCATGACAGTAGATTATTATAAATCTCATTGGCATTAGCCCCATTTCATTAGAAAGCTATCCTGCTAAAATATTAAAAGTATTATGTAAACTGCAAGAAAATAGAAAGCGTTATCCAGTTTTTATTTCCTCAGTTTCCATATCCCCTAGCCTATTGGAAATACATACATTGTGGAATATTACTTTAACTACGTAAAGATGTGCTACATGTGTTTATGTTGCAGAGTATTATTTTAACTCTTTAAAAGTGTGTTATATTTGTGTAATTAGTCAAAGATGTGCTGCTGTTTTACCTTGCCTGCCTAAGGCACCTGATTGGTCTAATAAAATGCTGAAATCCTAATAACTAGGCAGTAGAGGAATAGGTGGGGCTGTTGTGCAGAGAGGATAAATAGGAGAAGAATCAAGGGAAGAGGAGCGAGAGAGAATGAAGGAGAAAGTGAGGAAGACACCTGGGGCCAGCCATCCAGACACAGAATAGGACATACAGAATGAAAAGTACAAGGGTACAAAGCAAAACACAGATGAAGAGAAACTGTTAATTTCAGTAATAAGAACTTGTGGGACAAGCATAAGCTAAGGCCAAGCATTCATAACCAATAATAAATCTCCGTGTCTTTATTTGGGAACTGACTGGTAGCCCAAAAGAAAGCCTGTTGCACGCATATTTGAAGATACCAATAAAAATCAGATCTTTAGCTTGAATGGTACATTATGGTTTTAAAAAAGCTCTTCTTTTAGTTGTCCTCGATCATTTAAGCCCAATGGTAAAGTAGTGAAGAAGTTGAAAGGTGAGGTAACAGAGCTGAGCAATGATCCATATATCTTCCAGCTGGCTATATTATGTTAAGCCACTGGTCAAAAATAGCTTCTTCATTAACAAATGAAAGCAACACATATACAGAAGGACTGCCCATACAATTTCCTCTTTTCTGTTTAAATGAAAAGGAAGGTATTTAATATAGTAAAAATACATATAACAAAACAGGTATCAAGCAAAAATTACAGTTACAACATTTATATCTACTTTATTTTTTATCATAACTAAGAAAAACTATAACAATAACTATCTATTCTTCAACCCTATCAAAGACTCCAGAAGGATATAATATTACCTAAGTATACAGGAAGTGTGTTGTAAGCAACTTCCAAAACACTAGAATTAACAGAGACCTTTTGCTGGACAGTCCTCAAAGTTCTGTAACATTGTGGACACACATCCTCAGCTTACTGGATCATAGTATCTGGCAGACTTTTCCATGAAGTAGGAAATTTTAAAGACAGTTCCACCTATATTGGCAGTTTGTCAATCACTTTCTTCTGCTTCCTACAGAATGCCAACTCAGTAGGTAGAGCATGGGACTCTTAATCCCAGGGTCATGGGTTTGTGCCCCACAATGGGCACCAGGTGAATATAAATGCTAAACAGAAATCCCATACTAGCTCAGAATTATGTGGGTTATTTTTTAGAGGTAGACTCACAGATCACTGTCCTCTGCACAAATGGGAAAGATGACCCAAATCCAGCAGCCAGAAGAGAGCAAGTGCATGCTTTACATTGGCATTTATAGTATAAGAGATCATGCCCAAGTGGGCTGGTATCGTAAGGCAACTGGTTGAAGGAGTTCCTAAAGCATTTAAGCACATTACCATAGTTATATGCTAATAGTAACTATTCTTTCTTCTGTTTTATAAAACAAAATGTAACACAAAATAGACTATAAGTAATGAAGATTATCTGCTTATTTTGCAGTTAGGTTATTTGTTTATGATTCATGTTTTGCTATGCTGGTAATACTATTTAGGAATCATCCTAGTCACTGTCTATTGCTTGAAAAGATACAATGAACAGGAATAGTCTTATAAGAAAGCATTTAATTGAGGTTTGTTTATAGTTTTAGGTGTATAGGCCATTATCATTATGGCAAGGAGTGTGGTAACACGCATATCAATGGAATGGCAGCTGAGAGCTCCATCTGATCCACAGGTTGAGGGAGGAAGAGAAAGAGAGAGGAGATAAGAGAGAGAGACAGAGACAGAGATATGCTTCTCCTGGTGTGGGTTTTTAAAAACTCAAAGCCCAACGCCAAAGAACACTTCTGCCACAAAAGTCACTAATCCTTCTAAACCTATCAAAGAGTTCAACTCTCTGGTGACTAAGCATTCAAATATGTGAGCCGATGGGGTCATTCTTATTCAAACCACCACACATATAAACTATAAATAAAATGATTTTACCTATTTCTAATTTTAGTGAGAATGTTAGGAAATTATTATTGACATTGAAAATATGTATAGCTCAGAGGATGGCTCAGCAGTTACTGCTTTTGCCCAGGACCAAGTTCAATCCCAGAACCTACATGGTGGCTCACAAACTTCTGAGCTTCTGATTCTAGGGAATCTGATGCCTTCTTCTAGATGTTTGGGCACTGCACAAACACGGTGCACAGAAACACATACAGACAAACCTTCCTACACATAATATTATATTTGTGTTCAATCTCTCAGTGCTGTTTCTTTAGAGAACTCTGACTCATATAGAAATAAATTCACTTAAAAGTCTCACATATCATTTCAGTGCCTTCTAATAATGTTATGCCTTTAAAGGTCAAAATTATAGACACTAAGTGTTGTGTCACAGTGTCTTCCAAACTAAAAGATTCAGTTTGAAAGGAGAGAATCTCATGATATCGAATTAGTAAAATAACATGACAAATTCTGTAAATTTAAATTTTTCAGGTCACAAAGCACCTTCTCTGTTATACAAGCAGTAAGTAGCTGAGGAGAGGAGACTGAACTGTCTTCAGGTGGTGGGATGAGCACCAGGGGATTCAGGTTAGAGAATTACCACCCATGGTGAGGTGGGCTCTTAACCATGAATCATTTTTGAGTAGTCTATGACCCTATCAAAAAATCCTTCATTCATATGCCTGTAAGAAACTTAAAAGTTGATTTGCTTATGAAGTTGAACTTTAATGCAATCAATAATTAGCCTCTCATTGATGCCTTATTTAGGTATTTGTTCATGTTTCAGGAAAAATTAAGACAATAGCCAGAAAGAAAACAAATGTAAAAAATGGTAGATGTGGGTGGAACCTCTGTGTGGGACTTCCTGGCATCCTTCAAAGACAAGACTGAGGGCAAAAGAGCAAAATGTATTATTTTGATAATAATTCATAACTGATAGTTACGAATGCAAAGAAAAAACATGAATGAAAGAAAGCCCTAGAAAAAGGAAATTAGCATTTAGGACCTAGAAGCATGAAGTTGACACTCTTAAAAGATCAAAGTAAATGAGGAAATTGATGAAGTATCTCAACAGATCTAGTGTCTATGTCACCACCTCTTTAGAGAAAAGGAGCTGATGATCTGATCGTGAACATTTGGTTACTTTGGGCAGGATCAGGATTCTTCCCTTACCCCAACATATTTGACAGCTATTCCGTACTTGGTTACATTTTTCTTGTTATTTGTATACTCCTATAGTTGTTTGAATGAGAATGGACACCTTATGCATATATATTTGAATATTTTGTCCATAATTACTGCAACTGTTTGGGAAGCATTAAATGGAGTGGCCCTACTGGAGGTGGTATGCCACTGAGAGCAGATATTGGGTTTCAAAACACTCAATTGAGCCCCAGTGTTCTGTGTCTGCCTTATGGGTGTGGATCAAGTTGTGATCTCTCAGCTGTTCCTTTGTTTCACTGTCATGAGCTCTAACCCTCTGAAAGTGTAAGGTAAATTAAATGCTTTCTCTGTAAGTTTCCTTGCTATGTTGTTTTATCAAAGCATTAGAAAAGGTACTGTGGCAGAATTTGTTACCAAGACTGAGTATCTATTTATTTATTTTTTTTTTTCGGAATGTGGAAGAGTCTGGGCTATGAACTAGTAAAGTGGTTTAAATCCATACATGCAGCCAACTAGGGTATTCTAGTAAGAACTCGAAAGACAATAGTGCTGAGAGAATCAGGAGCCTGACTCAGATGGTTTCAACAAGAAGAATATTGGTCACCAAGCTAGAGACTGTTCTTGTAATATTTTGGCAAAGTATGTTGCTGCTTTTGGATATTGTCCTGAGAATCTTCCTGAGGATAAATTGAAAGGAAATGGTCTGATCTCCTTGGTGGAGGAGATTTCAATACAGCCTAATATTGATACACAGTATAAAGTCAAAGAACACCAAGGGGTTAAAGCTGGAGTACAGACTGGATTTGTGATGAGAGACATAAAAAATAAAGAAAATTGATCTGAAATAGAATAAAGTGAGGGTATCCTCAGAGAAAGAACATGCCAAGGACCCCATGCCTTAGACCTTCAGGAATGGAAACGCCTTCCCATGGAGCCTCAGAGGATGGCAATGCTTTCCTTAGTTACAAGTGAGTGTTGAGAATATATTTAAAAAGTATTCATCATAGTTTTCTCTCCCTTCAGACTTTGAAAGATGGCTCTCCACAGAAACTGCTCATTCTGGGTAGTTAAACCTGCTTCTTTGTTCAACCATATATACTAACTTCACCTCCTATTCAGCAGTATACAATAAACAAATGAGCTACAAGAGAGTTGTAGCTTTTGCATCAAAACGCAGACTCAGCTCTTCTGTCTATGTGTATATATCTGTCTTTTTTTATTTTCCTTTAGCCCCTAGTCAGGGTTTATCTAAGCCATACAAATGCAGTATTAAGGCCTGGTATTTAAACATTTTTAGAGTATAAGATTTAAATATGTGATCATACCAGCAAATCAGTTTTCAATATAGTTTTTTCCTTTATGATATCTGCTTTCTAAAATAATAATTTCATTCTGATTAAAAATAATGGAAAAATAGTGGTTATCTCAATCCTTTATTTAAGGGTTAAATTTGACTAATGAAGAAAGTGCCAGCAGGTCCAATTTTCTTGTAACCTAAAAAAGTTATGACTCAATTATAACATTATTTTCATTGTTTCAAAGCTTCATTATTGCCATCTATAGCTATAGATAAAGCAATTACTCACGTATCTTATTTCAGAGTTCATTATTAAATGCATACAAGTACCCAGTGCTTCTGCTTCTTGGATTATTCACATTGCACTGAACCAGAAAGTCTTGCCAAAGCCCTTAATTCTTAAGAAATCTCACAAGGGATTAAGAATTTTGGATGAAATCAATACACTCTCACTGTTTCTATACATAAAACCACATTTTTTTTGCCAGATTTTGGACATTTAATTATCACCCTTGAAAGAATACAAAACTTTCTACATAATACACTTTGCATACGACATTCACAAGTAACAGGAAATGGCATGTCTCTGTGTAAATTCATATGTGTCAGCACACTTATTATAAATCTATTATATAGCTTTACCAATAAAGTTTGAGGGAAGGAGATGTATATTTCAATGATTTTGATAAAAGTTAACCTTAAGAAATCTTTAAAACTTTCCTCTTTAGTAAAAGAAGGACTTTGCAACTTGCAATGCTTTATGTAAGACAAAATAAACAAAGAAAGTGAGCCAATTGGAACATAAAGAATGCAACTTTTAGTAAATCGATAAAATTTTATGGGCATTTTTCTAATGAAAGGGTGGGTAAAGGGCCAGCTTGGTCAGTAGCAAACCAGCTCATTGTTGTTACGTAGTTAGCATAATCAGACCAGAGACTTCAAAATTCAGATTTCTGTATCTTTCAATCATATCTACCATTTTTTAAATTAACTATTTTTTTCAATTGGAATTAGTATTTCTCATTGAGATCTCATTTCTTAAGTACCTTTTGTCTTCACAACCTTGCAAGCTAGCTCTAGAAATCCATATTTTCAGGTTTTTTTTCTCTCGAGTTTGGTTAAATAATTTTTATCATAGATCTTTTCCAAGAATTCATAAATTTTCCAAATGTGATAATCAGTTTCCTGATCTCAACTTCCTGGACTTAGCCTCCACAAAAGCTCTCATCTATCACCCCATGAGTCTACTCTCTACTTCAAACACAGACAGTCTGAACTTCCTGCCACTTTCTTCTAGGCCCTTAATAACTGTCCTCTTTAATTTCTGACATCTGAATATCAGATAATATGGGATCTGACCTACCACCTTCACTCATGGAGAACAGAAAAGCCCTTGTTACCATAGCAGAAAGAGGGAAATTTCAAGCATTTCATGAATAATATAATATGTCTTAAAATACCCATATTTCATTATGAATATTAGTAGATCCAGTTATAAAAAAACAGAGGAAATAGACACTTTAAAAAAGAGTTGGAAGCCGGGCGGTGGTGGCACACGCCTTTAATCCCAGCACTCGGGAGGCAGAGGCAGGCGGATCTCTGTGAGTTCGAGACCAGCCTGGTCTACAAGAGCTAGTTCCAGGACAGGCTCCAAAACCACAGAGAAACCCTGTCTCGAAAAACAAAACAAACAAACAAAAAAAAAAAGAGTTGGATACTCCCCTTTACATTTATGATATTAAGAAAATTTTTAGAATCTCTTCACTATTGAAGATACCATTGCCAATAACATTTTAAAGGTTTTGTTTCTTATATGTCTTCAAATTTTCTGTCTTTAAAGTTGTACTGTATAACAACGACTGAGAATATAGTTACTGTGTTGACCTGCTCCATAACCAACAAGAGTAAGTCACAGCTGATAGAAAGATATACTAAAGACCTCCATGGGCTACCAGGGAATTCCAGGCACTTGAGCTCAAGAGGAGTGTAAACAAAGCACTTCTTTTTACTATTAAAGCAAGAAAGACATGAGGTGGCATTCACAGTTAGCTTAAGAAATGCAAGCACAGGGAAATAACACATCTGGTGTTACATCTTATCATCTTTGGTTTTGTGAAGAGAGTTGATGATATTCTTATCGGGCTGTTTTCTTTCTACAGAGAAGATATGGACATGCCAGGGCATTCCCTTCATGTCCTTACTTTCAAGTCCTTACTTACATTCCCTTCTCATGGTTTATGAAATTCTTTCTAAAGAACTACCCTGTGGGAAGAACGTTTCATATGCTGCTCTATCCATAGTTCACAGTAAGTTCACAAATTCTTATACAGGATCCCAGATTACTGCCAACTGTTTAATTTTCATTCTCTACTAGTTCTTAAAGCAATTCACCACCTAACGTTTACCACTATTCCCATTAACATCTCTAGAATCTGAACAATGTATTCTCGTAGATCTCTTGGATATGTTCAAGTGAGCAAAATTCTACAAACTATTCTATGTTAATGGACATTTGTACACACCTTTTTCTTTGAAATTAAGCTTTGTTGAACTTTATATTGCCTCACATTTCTTTTGAAGGCAGACTCTGATTACACAACTTAGGTTGGCCTCAAATTTATGGATCTTCTTCCTTAGTTTATTGAATTCTATAATAGAACCCAAGAATTCAATATTCTTTTCCCATATGCATTTCCACTTTATTTTTAAACATAGAAAAAAGTTAGTGTGCTGGAGGCATCCATAGGGATTAGAAGGAGAAATGATGAGGATATGATTACATTCCATTGTATATGTGAAATAAATGCCACTTTAATTGTGGAATATATTTCATAGATCAGTTTCATTTTCATATTTTAGTTATTTTTTCATCATGCTTTGAATTTCTTTATGAAATCCAAATACCTACTGTGTTGTCTTTTTTCTTATCTTAACGAGTATCAGTGTTCCTTGAATTATATTCTCTCCTCTCAATCTCTCTCTCTCTCTCTCTCTCTCTCTCTCTCTCTGTGTGTGTGTGTGTGTGTCCTCTCTGTCTCTATGTGACTTTTCCATGTTTATCTTCCTCCCTATGAATTGATTTGATAGAAACTTATGGTTATGTTCTGAGCTTTTCAATAGAGAGTCCTGAGTGGAGATAAACTAAGAGGCAATTTTGCGCCACAGTCAGTGAGGAAATGAGGATTCAGTCTAATAACTCTTGAGGACATGGATGCTGAACACTGAACATACATGTGACCACAGCAGATTCTTTCTACTAAAGCTTTGAGATAAGACCGAAGACCCAATCAACACTGACAGTTTGTAAGAAATCTTGTGAGAAATCCTGAAAGAAAATAACAAGAAATGCCGTGCACATTTTCTTCATCAAGAGAAGCTGTGGCGTGACTGCTGCTGTGTTGCATTTGGAAGACATATTGAGTTGGGAAATTAGTGAGAGCACGAGAAGGTCTTTGAAGTAGGGGGAATAGACACAGTTATATATATATAAGGTGAAATGGGAATAATAGAACAGGAAGGGTTAAATTTGTGTAGGAAATGGAAAGGAAAGGTAACGGAATATGGTGAGATATAACTAACCTGCTATATAACCCTCCTAAATTATATACATGTATGTCAAACACATTCATATAAAAAGAGTTTCAACAGAGCAAGGGAGGAACAAAATCTTGTAGACAATCTATATTTCCAAGGCAGATAAAAACTTCAGTACTGGAATGTACCTCTTAGTAAGTCGTTGAGTGACCCCTCAGAATACAGGCTATTATTGCAAATGCTCCTGTTGACACTATAAAACTTGATGATAAAGTCCTATTACTGTATATACCACACAATGAACTCAAAGAATATGAAGAAATCAAGTTGGAATGTACGACAAACCTTGGTCTCTACTGTATTCCTGTTGCAGTGCTGGGAAATGAGATGCACACCAATAGAAGAGAAAAGTGGTCATTCATCTCACCTAACTGTGAGCCCTGAAAGCTACCATTACCTCTGGCCTGACATGATATATACACTGGTGCAATAGTAAATTCCATGTTGTAGGAAAAATGAATCACTTTCTTAGTGGACTGAAGACCACTCCATGACAAGGAACCTTTCCATGGTACTGTTAAGAGGGCAAAACACCTGTGACTTGGTAGTTCATGGGCCCTAGAGGAGAACCCAATAGTATTCTGCTAAGTGAACATAGCATTAAAACATCAGGTAATGGCTCACTGGCATTCACAGGACCGAGTGCATCACTCTTCCCTATTCATAGATGCTTCTTACTGTATGTAGCAGTTAACATAGTGATGCTCAACTGGTCAACAACCAGAGAATAAGAGACTGTAGAGAGCTCAGCCCTAAATGGGATTTGCATATCACATCCTTCTTTCCAAGACTCAGAAAACTTATTTTGAATAAGGGTGAAAAGATTGTAAGAACCAGACAAATAGGATGACTTTAAGGAACAAAGTTGTTCAGACAAAATAAGATGATTACCTATAAACTCATAATGATTGGGAAAGCATGCACAAGACATATGCAAGCTTAATGCTGACAGAAGTCCTAGAATGTAAGGCCAGGGGCAGGGTGATGGTGGGAACAAAATCCTACAACTAACCGAGGAGTTTCATGAGCTACTGGGAGAGGAAGAACCAGTTCTCTTTAATAACTTGCTGCTGGTAGGTCAACCATACCTCAAGGCAGGTCCCTCTACTGAGAGTAGTTAAGCAACATGAACTGAACTTGATGGGGAGAAAAGAACTAAACTATACATTTTAGTTTTTGAACATAAGTAAACCATGATATTTAAGTTTGACAGGCAGAGTCTAGATTTTTCCATTCAATCATTCTTGACTCTATTTCTTTGCATTTGTAGCTAGTGAATCTATCTTCTGTCCTAGTAAACTAACTTTAGAAGAGTCCTTTCCCCTATAAGCATGAAACAGTGTGAGCATGTTTCTTCTTATAAATCTCTAAACACATGGATTTGGTTAAGTCTCCGGGTGAAACAGCAATGGAAACACCAATATAAAGCTTGCCCATTTCCTCTGCGGACTATCTACTGCAAGAATGATATCAGCCATTCTTTGAAACAGACCATGTGGTGCATAAAAACATTGCGGTATCTCAAAATAGGATTTCTTTAGTCATTTATATGATAATTTTGAAAGACGTATATCTCGAGGAGCCAAATCGCAATTGTATGTCTTCAGAGATGACCACCATTGAGGGGGAGTCACCACTAACACAGTTTAACCAAAATGATGCAGCCCTGGAGGCAGAGTCCCACAGTTTTTACCATAATTTACACTCAGTCTTGACAAACTGCTTAAAAAATTCAAAGAAGATAAAACAAAATGACTGCCAAAAGGAATCGTCTGTCTGTTCTGTACCAGTGGTGTGGTAAGTGGTTTATAGAACTGAATAGCTTCAGAAAACAAAGAATCTTTTCATACCCCCTAGGAAGTTTAGACAGTCAAATGTTTTATTATTGTCTCACATTATATTAAGAAAAAAATTCCTGGAATTGGAGATGTGTGGGATACATAAATTTCCATGTTCTATAATAAATAATCTTCTAAGTTCCTAAAATATCGTTCTGAGTAAAAGAAAATATTGTCTTCAGAATGTCATTAATATTAAATTCTTAGTTTCAATGCCTTCTAAACGTCTTTCCTATTTCATCGGCTATGCTTTAAGTGCACATTCACATTCTCCCACTTACATAGTACTTACAACAGAACATAGAAATTTGTAGACAGTACACTTCTGGATCAGAGCAAATCTCTTCTCTATTATGATAAAGAGAGAGAACTAGGGTTTGGAAAATTAAAATGCCTAATGTTTAACATACTGCCTTAAAAAATGAAACCCAAATGCCATCTTTTTTCATGTATTAATGCCATCTAACACATTGCAGAACTGACTTGCCCCACACTGTTAATCTGCACGGCTACTCTCTTGGTTGATGAAGGGATGGTAAGATATTTGACTTGATGGAATATGTTTTATACTGTAGCTGTGAACATCCTCTTGCATATTTAGCCTCATACTGTCAGTATGACTCTAGACACATAATTTAATAACTAAGAGTTTTCTCTATTTCATTTCCCTTTATTGCATATGGTGACATATGTACTTTTAATATTACTTAAACTCTGCAAAACTTTGATCAAAACAGAGGAGCTAAATAAAAGTACAGAATGCTTGGCATTAAAAGTTTTCTTTCTCTATTTTATGTTTCAAAGACATAGATGTAAGTACAAGAATATATTTGAATGCATATAAAGTTGGAATGACAGAAATGTATTTCCCTTCTTTTGTGGCAAACTGTTTACAGCTAAGTTTTAGTGAGTCTAGACATGGTTATGTGCTCTTCCAGGAGCTTATCTGTGCCCAGTCTACAGTGTTTACAATGTACTTCAAAGCAACCAAGAAACACCATTAGTAATGTAAGATTTTATGAAAACAAATCCCTGATTTGCTAAATTATGAAGACAAAGCATGTTTGTAAAACTGATCATCTGATACTTGTGCCTCAGTGTCTTGGAAAAAAAATTGTTGGAAAAGCACAAAAGAATTTATGATAGAATTTGAAAGGTAACATATCTGTTTTGTCATTCAAGATTCATTTAGGTTACAATTTTCTTTTAGAAGACATCAAATAGGGGGCTGGTGGTGTTCAAGTTTCCAAAGAACCCATGAGAAAAACATCAACATGTGTGGCACATATATTCCAGCAGTTTCCAGAGAATCAATACACAACACTGGGGTAACAGAGGAGCAACACTGAGAAATGATGCCAAATAGATATGTACTGTCCAGAGATGTCTTACTGATTGGTAGGCACATACAATGTCTTACTGATTGATAGGCACATACAATGTTTTACTGATTGGTAGGCACATACAACGTCTTACTGATTGGTAGGTACATATAACGTCTTATTGATTGGTAGGTACATACAACGTCTTACTGATAGGTAAGCCCATACAATGTCTTACTGATTGGTAGGCACATACAAGATCAAATAATTAGAAAAGCACTACTTTCTTTCATCCAGAAACACCTACATAACAACAGGAAAATAGCATTGAAGAGGGTTCCAAGTCTTTGCTAGAAGGCACAGTCTAAAGTCTAATAATTTCTCTAATTATTTTTGAATCTTAGTCTGACTTTTATCTCTTTCTTCAGTCACGTAAACATGATTGAGATCAGTAAATTCTACTCACAAAGGATACGAGAAACTCTATAGCTGAAGTAATATCTTAATTCTACCTTTATTTAATTCTGTGAGTAATTTTAGTATGGAGGAAAATAATTTCAACAAATGTAGCATTTAAAAGTTATAATAGACACACTGGTTGTAAATGATGAGGCATATATTTGAGACTGGAATGAGTGTTTTGTGATTTCTTATCATGCCACCTTTTTATTTATATTTTCAGTTCTGTTCAATAGCTCAAGCTTAGCTTGGTAAAGTCTTCATATAATTCACTTATAAAAACAGAAGGGATCATGAATGCTATTGTAGTAGACTTATGCTTTTAAATTTCAGGGCGATCACAGACCATTTTTAAACTAATATATGGTCATATAAAAATTCCAAGATATTTGAAAGACTGTAAGATTAAAGTAAGAAATCACCACAGACTTAAGACTAACTTTGTTAATGTGTTTTTGTGGGGACATCTAAAAATATTTTATAGCAATTTTATTTAACATAACATTGCAGAGTCAACATACTGTTTTAAATTTAATATTTTCTCATAGGATAATATATCAAATAATTTTGTATGTAATTAAAAATAAGTCTAATAATGTATATTTTCTTGTACATATCTACATTAAAAGAATACTGAATTCACAATTGCTTATATTGACTGTCCAGGAAAACTAAGAACAAGCTTGTTGAGGTAGCATAAATGTATCAAAGCAAACCTTACTTTGATAGTTAATGGTAAAGTGTCCTTGACATTTGTTTGAATTTTCACGCAGAGTCTATGAGAGCATTTCTTCTCTTGACTATGAAGAACATATACAGAATTATGTACAAATACATACATATTAATGTATATGTAATGAATTTTTAATGACTTAAAGATGATAATTTTTATTTTTAAGTAAAGCTAAAAAAGAAATATATTTTCATATAGTTTTGACATTGATTTCTTTTTTCCATTAATGAAGTACAGAGTTATAATCCATTATAACAAACTACTTGGCCATTTTTGATTTTCATGTTAATAATGTATTTTTAATCTTATCCGGTGGAGAAAATGCTTAAAATTAAATCTCTCATTAATATTGTTTGCAGAAAATATCCTAATCTTTAATACTACAAAATTAAATTTATACAATTGTTTTAATTTCCACATATTTAAAACTTTGTAAACACTGACTATCTTAAAAAATCTTTTAGTCAGTAACTCCTGACGCTTGAGATATGCATAACCCCTCAAGTTTCTTTTCCGATTTTTGTTTTGTTTTGTTTTATATCCTGACCAAAGTTTCCCTCCCCTGGCTCCTCCCATCTTCCCTCTTTCCCACCTTCACTCCTCCTCCTCTGTTTATACACAGAAAAGGTATCCTCCCATGGACCCTAGTCAGCCACAGCATAACAAGCTGCAGCGAGACCAGGCACTTCTCTTCAGACTCAAGTGTTACTTTCAAAAGCATCATTTTGCACTCCTTTATGCTTTTTATTTAAAACTCTTATCTTTACTTTTCTCAGTTTTTGCTGCTAGTCTAAAATATAAGGAGAAAACTTATTTTACCTCATGTTCTCTCATTGTTAAGCACGGTCCATTAAATTTTAAATTACCACCTGAATCTATCACTTCTGATCTTTCTCAAAATATTTTGCTGCACGTGTCTTTCATATTTCATTGATTAAAGTATTTTTTTTTAGCATGGGGTGAATTTTAAAGTAATGCAATGCAACTTTACTGTCTCAAAATTTTGTCAATCACCCTAGTAATTCCAACCAGCCTTATCTTCTTTTGAAAAGCATTTATACAGAAAACAGCATGGCTGAAGTGACGGATCTCTAGCGAAGACATGCTGTCATGAAGGTCTCCAGGGTCCTCTTCCCACCATTCCCAGCACCCACACTGAGCGGCTCATAACTACTTGCAAGTGTGCATGCACAACCCCCTCCCCCAGCTGTTCTTTGCCAACATAAATACAAAACAAATATCTGAACAAAAGTAAAGCTAATTTATAGTAACATAGAAAAGTAATCTTATAATTTCAGTGATAAGTAAAAAAATAATTAGTATCTCTATTAAGCCTTTGCAAAAACTAGAATTACATTGACTAACAACAACTTTCACTTACAAAATTATTCAACTAACAATGAAAATACAAATAATCCATGTAAGAAAAATATATTCAATAGATATTAAGAGAACTCAGCTCTTATATTTTTTCCAAAATGATCACCTCATGGGAATAATGATAGATATCTGTTTTATACGTATATGGATATATTCTAACAGAACCTGTTTTATTAAGGAATGTAAACTACTACAAAAGACAGTTCAAAAGAAAAATTAGCAACAAATGTGTTTACTCTCACTTCAGTAAAAAGATAGTGTAAACCATCAGTGAAAATAAGTAGCCCAAACATTCTCATTAGCTATTTTATAAGTTACAATCATCACTACCCTAAACAACACTCAGAGTATCTAAAAAAGTTCAGATACTTTGTATTTGCAAGAATGCAGAGAAATGGAATTTTCCCATAATCTGCAGTGGTGTGAAATTCTCCCTTTGCTGAGACACAATTTCCTTTAGAAGCTGAATACACATGGACACAGAGTTCTACTCTTACGATGAAATCAAGAATATGTACACACTAAGGTTGTAGTTTATAATTATGGTTATACAGCTCACAGTAATTTACAAATACTTTACAAAAAATCTGTACAGCATTATTCATACTAATTCAGTCTGAAAATGTAATGATACAAGTCAATAGCAAAAATTAGAAAAAAACTATGGTATATTAACACAATTCAGCTGTTGCTTATAAACCAAGTGAAACAATCTTATCCATGACGTTTGACACAATAAATTACAAAATAAAATGATTGTATATCTTACAAATCTAGTTACATAAAATAGATACAGGCAATCTGTAGCATAGACAGACATTTGGGGAGCGGTGTTATTACTAACCTGGCCAGAGGCATAAGAGACATTTCCACACATTGTTAACATTCCAGTTCCTGAGCAAAGCATTTTCAAACCCATGCTGTTTATAAGGCACCAGAGGGAAGTGAGCTTAAGAATTTTTACTAATATACAACTATGATCTATGACTTCTACCTTTTTCCCTAGTAAGCCCCAAGATGTCTTTTAGTGAAGGTGAGGAATCTATGAAAATCATGTTTTCCCACTTTGGAAAAGAGAGCAGTGCAGAGGCATTTCAACTATATTTTAATAAATAAAGACTGCCTGAAGATCTGAGAGTAAATCAGACCCACTGGTTAGTTTTACAGACTAGATTATGGTAACACACACCTTTAATCCCAGTAGCCACACTAGTTGCCATAGAAACTTGGTGGGAGATGCCTTTAATGATGGTGGTGCATGCCTTTATCCCATCCCCATGATGGTTTCCCAATCTGGGAAACCCTTATGTGATCCAGGTGTATATCTGTGGGAGAGCACTGGGTGCTCCCTCTAAAATCATCTTATGTCAAACACCTCTTGAGCAAGTCTCTAGCAGCCAAAACCCTACTTGGGTCCTTGTCTTCTCAACAAAATAGCCCTAGAGAGGATTATAAAATGGGAGGAAACAGCTCTCAGGCAGACAATCTCATACTGAGATTCCAGAAGGCAGGAGCGCCATTTCAGACTGAGGTCGAGGAAAGAGCCAGTGGCTGGCTGTTTTACTTTGCGGATCTTCAGGTTGAACCCCAATTTCTCTTTCTGAGATTTTATTAATCATGCTTCAGAACAGCTGATAAGAAGAAGCAATGATTTGCTGTGAATGTGCTAAAAATTAGTTTTTGAAACTTATCACATGCCTTAAACTATTTTCTCCCCCGAGGCAGCTTTCTCCTGTAACACTCTGGACTACCCTGAAGCTCTCTGTGCAGAACAGGATGGCCTCAAACTCACAGTAATCTGCCTGTCTTTGCCTCCCAAGTGTGGAACTAAAGGCATGTATGTACCATCATTGCCAGTAGCCTTAATTATCTTTAATAATATAATATGTAATAATTCTTGTTTTGGTTGTAATTTTGCCCGAATGACATCATCTATATCATTTCTAAAGTAAATAGTGCACACAATATCACCCATAATAAAAAATTTGCTTATCGGCATTCTGTCCACTTATGGAGTGAACTCTACACTGTGATACCAAATCACCAAGCTCTTTACTAACAGTCTGACTTCATACAAATTACTCAAGACTAATTACCCTAGCTTTGCTTTCACTATGTAAAAATGCTGATTTTTCATAGACTTCACTTTAAAAAATTCACACCATTTTATGCCCGTTTTTACTCCTTAACTGAAAATAGTCTATCAATGCAATGGAGACTGATTTTACTTTCTCGTCTTTCCCCCAATGTTTCTATGACTTTTTTCATGTGTTTCTTCAAGAGCATTCTCCTGAAACTCAAATATTCTTTTTCTACAAGCTACCTGAACATGTGTACATTTATTTATTTATTTATTTATTTATTTATTTACTTACTTATTTATTGGTTTTTCGAGACAGGGTTTCTCTGTGGTTTTGGAGCCTGTCCTGGAACTAGCTCTTGTAGACCAGGCTGGTCTCGAACTCACAGAGATCCGCCTGCCTCTGCCTCCCAAGTGCTGGGATTAAAGGCGTGCACCACCACCGCCCGGCTAACGTGTACATTTAGAAAGTAGACGTGAGTTGGAGGTAGAAGAGATGCTGGCTGTGCATATTTACATTCAGGGACACAATGTTTCACCAGGATTCTCGCAGCCCTATGGTGAAGGCTGACTGATGGGAGACATACGTGTAAGTTCTGTGGCATGAGCCCTTTCTGTGACAGTCCTGTCATCCAGACCTGTACACATGAATGCCAGTTTAAGGCTCAGGTGATTTCTTTTCTTTTCTTTCTCCTTTTGCCACTCACCACTGCAACAAGAATGGTTTTTTATGCTCCCAGGAGCACTTCCTTTGAGCAGAAAGAAGTGAGACCAATTTAATACCAGCTCACCGTTTCCCATGAGCCTTTCTTACATCCTAGGGGACAGAAAATCTTCCTGCTCTTTCCACAAATCTTTCAGATGAGCCTGAAACACCAGGCTGTGAAGTTCCCAGATTCATCAAGAATTTACTCACGTGGTAATTCTAGAAGTAAGGACTTATCCCAGTCTCTAGTTTACCCACCTGCTATGAAAACACAGGCTATGGTACTTGTTTCCAAGCTGAGCACTTCGAACTGACCTTGGAGTATATGGTCTGTTTTAGTATGATCAGGTGGTTTCTTTTGACATTACAAGCTTGTTGGAAAGAGCATCTGCTATATCCAGATAAGAAGTAATCCCTTGGCTGTGAGTCAGATGGACTGGAGAAGCGTAATTTTGTTGGAAGGAAAATGAGTCCTTTAACTGTTTTCTCCTGCCACGACCATGAAATGATGGGTGATTTACAGCATGAAGTTGCCTAGTTTTCCATCTGCACATTGTTTAGAAAGGAGTTAGCTTATGATAACGTAAGTGCCGATGAGTTAAAGTGGAATTCACTTCACTTCCTGTGGATGCCGGTCAGGGTTTTCTTAAGCACCTTGCAGTGAACCTACTTAGACTCTGAGCTGTCTTTCAGTGTGGGTTCCACTGCTTTCAGAACTGGCTGCTTAGGATCCTTTAAGACCATTGTGACTAAGACACCAGCATACTTCACTGAAGAGTGACAAAGAAAGTGGCAACTTCTAAGATCCCCTGTTCAAATAGTCGAAGGCTTTTTACCCTTTAGACAAGGAAATGGGGAAAAATCCCCGACTCTCTTTTTAGGTTAAAATAGCAGGAGTTAGTTTTCAGAAGTGTCAGTCCCTCAATGACAAGGAGAGGACATGGGGAGCACAAGGAAAGCACAGATCTCACCAACATCACCTCTACATTTGCCCTGCTTTTCTCTCACACATTGGAACACAAACTCAATGTACATAAATTATCATTCTTTACCAATGTAGGAAACCCACTGGAGAAGTCGCAAAAGCTCAACTGTCAGTACAGTCCATGTCCAGTGGCAGTTACTTTAGTCTTTTTAAAGAACATTGTCCTCAGAATGTAAATACAATGGCTGTGCTCAAATGCACTGCCTTCTAATCAAGCTTACATTGTCAATAGGGAAAGACTAGTAGCAAGACACCTTCCTACTTGGAGAAACAATTAGATTAATGTTTAATTCACCCTTGAAAGTAGCAGTATCCCTACCATGACAAAAATGATAAGAAATGAAATTGACTTCTATCTGTGTCTTTGTGTCTAACATTTTTTAAAAAAATGATAAAGTTGTCACGATGAATAATATTCACTGTTGTGTTTGATGAATTACTTCTCTAAATTTTCTATAAAATGATCCTTTTTTAATGTTCCCATTAAAATTAATAAACCATCTAGGAAAGAAGTCAATTGAATATCACATATTTGAACAATTGAATTTTATCACATAAGAAGAAACCTGTTAACCTCAATGCACTGGGCACTCTTACTCGGCATTGAATGGTATGAATATTTTTATTTAGCTCTGGAAACCCAGCACTGGAAGGAGCCTGTGTCAATCAGACAATGTGCTATGTTGCACAGTGAAGGCTTTCCTTGCAACAAAACCCTGCTTTCTGGATGTTGGACACAGCATTTCAACGTCTGAATAGTCTTCAATGATGTGCAGTGTCGTGTGTGTGTGTGTGTGTGTGTGTGTGTTGTGAACTTGAGGCAAGAAATATAACTAATGAAAAAATTGATCTATTGGTTTAAATTTAGTTAGGATTCCTAATTTGAAAAAAGAATGACTACTTGAGAAGAATGAAGTGTTGGCTTTAATTGTTCTTGAGCAGGATCCTTGATGTGAACTTTGACATGCAATCATAAAACGTCTACTTTAACGTTCCTTCCTAAAAACCACATCAGGAACAGTTACAGGGATAAGAAGTGAGTTTCATTTTCTTCACTTAACACTCTAATTTCAGTACTACCCTGAAATCAAACAATTGTAAAGTCAATGCTATAAATTAGGGTTTCAACTTAGTGTACCCTTTACACTGGATCCTTTTATCCTTCACATGGCGGTGATAAGGTGACACACAATAGTGTTTCAGAGTTCAGGCCAATACAACCAAGGCAGTGAAATGCTATTGATATCCAGCTTGCCCTCCAGCATTTGGAAATACAGTTCACTCATCTGTGGTTAGAAGGCAGCAAACAGGGATAGCATCATTGTTTAATGATGTTCCATAGCTAGCATAGTATCTGTCTACTGAGGAAGAGGAATAGATCTGACTTTCTTAAAATACCTGTTTCCCACCTTAACATGCAAAAAGGAACTTTGATCTCCACAATTGCAATGTGCTTTAGAAACAGTCAAATTAGACAAACTTAATAATATATAAAAATGTTTCTCTGATTAATAAATTAAATAGGCATTAAAAATCAATAACTCATACATAATACAAGCCTGCATGAGTAAAGAGTATTTTTTCATTACTACATCTTTTCCAAATTCCTGGAAAGTACATATGTGCTTATGAATTATAAGCAGTAACTTTGGCAGACAATGCAGGTCTCATAGAAATGTACAAAAACCTGTGAGTGATTATTTGCATCACACATGTCAAATGAGAAAGAGATAATATGTAGTATGCAGTAGCAACGGGGAATTGAAGGTTGACTTAAAACATTTTATTTTGTTCTTAGTGTGTGTATAGCTGAACATTGTTGCACACATTAGGGATTCAAATGTAACCTGTGGCCAAAATCAAAGTCATCAAAATTGGGGAGAATCTATGATGTAAAGGAACTTCCTTAAAATTCGTAAGTGTGGGGTTTTGATGTTAGTTAAAAAATAATTGTGTATATTAAAATAGTTATATTTACACAGTGTGTGACAGTGTTATTTTAAGTTCTAAATAATGCCTTTGAAAATAAAATTTGCAACTTTAATGAATATGTTAGTTACAGTAAAGCCATGGGATCAGATAATTATTTTTAATGTACTTTTGTTTTGTTGAAATGACACCTAAGCTAAACAAGCTTCTCCATGATTGCATATCTAAAATGATGCATGATTATGAAACCCTGTATTTACTAACATATTTCTATACAAATAATAAGAAAACTGAACATCTCTGTTTTCACATAAAATCTAATAATTTATTGAACATAGATATGATATCACATACACTATATTTTATGGCTGTAATTATTTTATAATATTACCTTTCACTTGTGTGATTAGATTATTGCAACATTGTATATGTAGTGGATGTACATCTAAGTGTGTAATTACATTTAACTATAACAATATATTATACAGTCAATCATTCACTGGGATAATACCAAAGAATTGAGGAAACTATGAGATACCTCCAACCCATTTGAAGCAAATATTTTCAGAAAAAAAAATCTGGATAAAAAATATATTTCTGTAGCTTACATAATCTTCATGTTTGCCATAGCATCTGGGTTTTACCATAAATGGCCATTTTTTCTGTTCCCACATAGTTTTTAAATATAGAGAGAAGAGACATCGTCATAAATGTTTATAGATGCCGTTATCAGTGCACTTGCTCAGAAGTGCTTCAACAGTACATAAAGTGAAGGTAGGAAAAAGATAAAGGGAAGAGGAGAGATAATTATGGGGTTGTAGAAAAAAAAAAGTCAAGTGGGCAAAAAAAATTGTAAGGCCTGATACAGGACAAAAAAACTCAACTAAGATTATTTATAATATAAAATGCTAGCCAACAGCAATCTGTACTATTGAGAAATAAGGGAATGACAGCCTAAATATTAGCAGCCACAGTTACTGAAATTTACTAAGCACATAAACTGACATGATTTTAGCATTTGGCTTAAGATAATGTATGTGTGTTTGTTTATAGATTCTCAACAAGTATCTGTGCATCAAAACTCACTGACAACCCTACCATGACTGAGCCAGTGGATAATTCCAGTCTCATGTAACCCTAGGTATTGAACTGTTTTTCTAGGTATATAAATTATTAAGCACTCACAATTGTCCACCCCTATGCATATTCACCTACCTTAGATTACAGCATAAAATTTACTAAATTCCTGAATAGATTTTCTTTTACATATCAGGTTTAGTTTAAATAGAATAACGTCAGTATACAAATGTATTTATACTTTGAGTTCAAGATTCCAAATCTCAAAGATTTTTTTGTATCAAGTACAAACATATGTAAAACATTTTAAAGAAGTAGACTTGAGTTTTAAAGAGAAACTAGGATCAAGAATGCTATCTACAGTGCTGCTTAAATGCAAATCCATTTTTAATGACTCCTATATAAAACCCAAAGCCTAGATTATCCATTTAGGAAGTTACCAGAGGGTTAAACGTACGTACCAAAAGGATAGCTTACCCAGTGCCCCAAGAAGATAACAGGAGATGAAATGGTGTGGATCGATGGAGCCATAACTAAAAACACACCAGCAATCATCCATAAAAGGCTTGTGGTAATGTGAGATGTTTTATTTAAAGAACTCTCATAACTCAGGCCCAACATCTGGCTTTGCCTTGGTCAAAAAGACAATTTGAGGTTTCTGTTGAATATTCTATTGACTGGGTTGCAGAAATGATAGAAGCCAGTTTCCACATTAGTGTTAATTGTCCATTGGCTTGAAATATACCCTAGGTCCCATAAAAACTGACTTTATAGCAGAAACGAATTTCGGTCATCAAAGGATTTACTTTAGTTGGTCACATCAGCCCATACACAGTCACTCAGATACTAAAAGGGGCGTGAGTGTATGAGTGCACACACACACCACATACATATACACGGAGAAGGCAATTTGCCAGATACTCTAAAGCAATACTCAAGCGTTAGGCTGCCTATTCTTGCAACATATTAAAACTGGTTCATTTACAAGGCTTATCAAAAAGAGATTATGCATCGATTGCAAAGAGAACTTTCTTGAGTTTAGACAGAATTTTTATATTATATTGCATTTTAACATTATAGATAGCATGTACTATGTGTTTCTGATCCTTTTATGTCTTAGAATTCTGGGATAATCTTTATAGTAGTTGGCATTGTTGAGACAGCATACAGTTATTTGATGACACCAATTTTTGGACTGAGTTACTTAGTTTGTACTTTCTTTGGTAGTTATTTAAAAATATAGTTGTTTATTTTTCACTATTTTGAAACTTAATTCCACTAAAACTGTGAGTGCTAATTTCATAGGTTATTAGATACAAAAATATAGCACTGCATAATTTTTCTGTAATCAATATGTCTCCAAACTGATTTTATAATGATTCAAGTCTTTTATCTAAAGAATCTTTGTTTTTATAGGCATTTTGCATATTAAATGATAGATTTCTAAAAATAATTAGGATTCAAACCATGCTTAACCATGCCATGTTGTGATGCAGCAGGCCCCATTGTTGGGCTCCACTTGGTAGCAAATAATCAGTACTTGGTTGCCCTGAAGGAAAAACCCCACTCTGAGGGTTCTTATTTCTATGTTTTATGCCCATGAAGAAGTCAAAAACATCCATGTTTTGTATTAGACAACCAATATGATAATAGTCTGCTATTTGCAATTACTTTCCATATTTTTTTACTAAAAAGAAAATGAAAGATCACTTTTTAATTATATTTCCCAAGCATAGATAGCTGGAACTCATATTAAGACATACTGATATTGTAGAAAACTGTCTATTCGGGAGAAGAAATGTGGATGGTAGACAGAAAAAAAAAAACATTCATAACAAAGAGCATTCTACTTACAGAATCAAATGATCTCCATACTCAGAGGGAGTCACCTTACAGGAATGGATGCTCTCCACAGCTCAGGGGCAACTTACGTACAGCTCAAAGGGAGTTGACCTTCTTGAGTGGAGACTTTACAGAAAGAAGTTTGTGCAAATGGGAACTGACCTTTTGGCAAGATGTCTAATTGACATTGTTCTTGGATGCAGAAGCCATCACGAAGACTGTGCAGCACAGCTTTCTTTGCCTTTATATTGTCTCTGGAGACTGAAAAGTACTTCAGAGAGTGGGAGAATACTAAGAGCATCACAGAAGCAAAGCAAGTGTGTAGTGACTGATGTGCTCCCAGGATTCTCTCCACCACTCCAAATAATTCACACGTTAAACTGTAAACAGAAGTCCTTCAGCAAGAGAAATTGTGTTTCCAGATCACGCTTATAAAGAAAATGCAATCTAGGGAAAGATGGCCATGATTTATAGAATGAATCTGTCTGATAAAATTTAAATAAATAAGTAAGTTTAGAAACTTGTTTAAAATTTCAAAGATGTATTAAATATCACCCATAAAAATTAATCATATTTATAGACATGTAAAATATCATTCATTGTGTAACAATGATAAAGGATTCTGGTTTTAAAATTACTTGACAACAACGTAAACTAGCTTTTCAAATTGCTAGAATCAATAGTTTAGAACATTTGTTTAAATAAACTGAACTTCATATTTTTTTCAGCAAATATATACAATATGTCATGACCAAAGACACAAGACCAAAGAATTTGGCACTAAATTTTCCACTCTAAACCAATGGAAACTTTCTTCTTTTAAGTTTTGATCCAGGATATTAAGTAACAATTTAAAAACATTAATTAATATGAGTCCCAACAGCCACATAAGAGAACACATCCAATAACTTATGTCTACTAGGCCCTGTTTCTTAATGGTTCCACACTCTCTAAACACAGCTATGAGCTATCAAACAAGTTCTTAATGTGTTATCCTGTGAGTGAAATTTATGCAAGTAAAAAAAAAACATATTGAAGATTAAATTAGGTGTGTTGATATAATCCTGCAATCTCAGAACTCAGGAAACTAATGAAAGAGGATCTTGACTTTGATATTGACTCAGTTATTATAACAAAGATTTTGACTTAACAATAAATTAATAATAAACTAATTAATTTCAGCTTATGTGTGTCTTGCATCACTTTATGATTCTACTGATAATGAAAAGGAAATATTGACAAAACACTTTCATATTTCCTCAAAGGTAAATCCTTCTAATTGAACAAACTTTTCCAACTAAAAATATCAGACTTCAAAGTATTAATGTGTATAACTTTTAATTTATCTTTCTAATTATTAAAAAGACAACACCTTTCAAATCACCTACAAAAATTGGGATTAGTGGGTTAAGTACTATTTAAACTTTCACTCATTAAATAATTAAAGAACAGATGAGAACAACAAAGATTTTAAGGGGCTGGCAAGATTGCTAAATGATGCATGATTAATAAAACTCAGAGAGAGAGAAATTGGGGTTCAACCTGAAGACCAGAAGAGTAAAACAGCAAGACACTGGCTCTTACCTCCACCTCAGTCCAAAATGGTTGTCCTGCTCTAGGAATCTGAGAATAAGACTGAGATTGAGAAATGTCTCTTCCCATTTTATAATCCTCTCTAATTCTAGGATTAAAGGCATGCACCATTACCGCCTGGTTTCCGTGGCAAGCTAGTGTGGCTACTGGTATTAAATGTGTGTGTTACTGCTACATGGTCTATAGGGCTGGCCAGTGTGGCTGTTTTACTTTCCTGATCCTCAGGCAAGTTTTATTTATTAAAATACTAATGAAATGCCACTACAGCTAATGGGGTAAAGGTGTTGCCACCAGAGCCTCATGACCTTGGCTTTATGGTGGAAGGAGAATCATGGGACCTTGGTATATCTGTGTCCTCACATATATGCACACAATACACATATAAGTAGATAATTACCAAAAGTAAGTATAATTTTAGATAAAATTTGCATATCAGACCTGTAATAAAAATTCTTTAAACCTTTTCTGCTCAAACTGGTTTTAAAATAGATATAGATCATTAAAAAAAGAGGGGAACATGAGCTAGATCAAACATCTGTGTACACGGGATAGTCTAGCAGGCTCACCACGAACTGCTTAAAACACACTTGATGGTTGAATGATAAAATTCTATGATGATTTCCAGGTAAATAGAGATCACATAAGATACCTTCCGCATAAGGAGGTAAAGAAAATATTGGTGTGTATGATGGCTCAAGTAGCAATGTCTCCCATAGGTTCATATATTTGAAAGCCTGATATGTTGGTTTGAATAAGAATGTCTACCATAGACTCACTTTGAATGCTTAGGGTACGGCATTAGGATCTGTGGCCTTGTTGGAAAAGGTTTGACTTCATTGGTTAAAGTGTGTCACTGGGGCAGACTTGGGGTTTCAAATGCCTAAACAAGACCCTGTGACTCTTTTTCTGTCTACTGCCTGATGATCCAGATGTAAAATTCTCAGCTACCTTTCAACACCATGTCTGTCTGTGTACTACGGTGTGTCCAGCAACGATGATAATTGACTAAACCTTGAGCTTGTAAGCCAACCCTAATTAAGTGTTTTCCTTTATAAAAGGAGATGTGGTCTCTTCCCAGTAATAGAAATCCTAACTAAGACCCTGATCACTAAGAAGTGACTCTACTAGACAGGTTTGAGGAGTTGTGGCCTTGTTAGAACAAGAGTGTCACTAGAGAGGGTTTTGGGGTTTAAAAATGCTCAAGCTAAGCCCAACATCTCTCTGTTACTCCTGCTTATCGATCCAGATGTGGGACTCTCAGATCCTTCTCCAGCACCGTGTCTGCTTAGATGCCGCCATGCTTCCTGCCCAAATGATAATGGACTAAACCTCTGCAGCTGAAGCTTCACATCCTTCACATCAGGTAAATGTTTTCCTTTATAAGAGTTGATGTGGTCATGGTGTCTCTTCAGAGCAATAGAACACTAACTGAGACAAAGAGACACAGGTATAATATTAAAGAAAAAATACGAGTTTCCACCAAGGATTGTAAATGATTTCTAAATGGAATTCAGTTAGACATCATTATACTGCTAAACAAAGAGCTAAGAAAACTTCCTTAGATGAAAGTAGCTAAAAAGTAATTAAAATTTTTAAATGTTGAGAAGATAAAAAGGAGGAAACACTAGAAAAGCAACAATCAAAGAGATAAAAAATCCACCAAAATCTAGCTCTGACTTTGATTATACCATTTTATTGAAGTTAAATGTCTTAAACACTTACAAAAATATTGTCACGTGCATTATTTTATAAGATAGGTCATGTTTTCTTTTAAATAGACAAATAACATTCCTTTGGGTATATTGAGTACATTAATTTCTCATTTTTCTTTTTTAGACTCCCTTCTTAGCATCATACTGTAACAACACTAAATTAAACTACCTTTTATTTAACCACTAATAATCATTAGGCATTTTGTTTCCATTTGGGGTTATAGTGAATAGCACTTCCCTGAACCTCACGAATAAGTTTATCCATGCAGTGCGTAGTGCATAAGTGTCCCTCCTCAGTACAACAGGGCCACTAAAGGACTAAAGTCACAGCAGCTATCAGCTATAGTGGCCTGCTCAAGACCTGCACAAAATCAAGCCAACCAATATTCTATGGAGGAGAAGGGAGGGAATCCCAGGATCCTTTCCCTAACTGAGGTGTTACTGAAGTTGGTGGTGTCTTCAGGGATAGGGCCAGTGTTTTTTTAAGTATGTGACCCCTTGTAGCTTGACCCCACTAGTGAATTTATCACTGCCAAGAGGATCAGCCTCCAGCAGTTCAGAAATCGAGGGGAATCCACAGAGTTGGCAAACTAAATACACAACTTGACTTTTCTATCTGAGGTAGTAAAACTTAACTCTAGGCATAGCAAAAATGAAAACACACACACACACCTTTAGTGTCTTTCTATCACCTTTTCTTTCTGTTTTGTTTTATTATTTTTTCTTACCTCTATCCAAATGTATTCCTCCTGTCTCTCTTGATGTCTTCCTTCTAACTAACTTTATTTTCCCTCTTACAGCGTATATATCCTAGCAAAATCTTTCAAACACAATTTAAAAAAAAAGCATTCTATTTTTAAGTGAATGATTACAGTGACTACAAGTGAAAAACAGCAGTCTTTCCATATCCCTTACATGATTTCACATTTTCCATATTACAGATGAAAAACATGTTTTCCCAAGGACCCTCATGTATTCATTTCCAGGCAACTCGTTATAGATTAACAGACTGAAGCAGGCAAGGTATTTTTCTCAGTCAGTTCTTTTACCGCCAGGTTGCAGTTAGAAGGACCAACCATTTTATTACTAATCTCAAAAGGCAATCTTATAAGAATTCTTAGAAAAATCACTAATCTAAACTTTTGTATATGAAAAACAACCACTCATCTCTGCTTTAAATCGTCAACAGTTATTTATGTCAGAAAGCTGAGGGAAGAAATGGGTACAAGGAATTACCATCAGCCTTGATCACCAAACCATCCTAACAATAAAGGCATGTCAGCCAGCAATAGCCAGGCTGTTATTGTTCTTGTACCCTCAGCTCAATAAATCCTTCAGTCAGCTGTGAAAATATGCTTCTTTAAATTGTTTTTCAAGATTTTCTCCCTCAAAGCCATTAACAAAAACATTTTAACCTAACCCCAAGTCATTATTTGAAGTTTTGTTTATCTATGATATACATTAAAATCTGTGGACACATCTCCCAACATTAAGATAAAATAAATTGAACTTGCTGGGCTTCTGAGACTTAACTGATTTTCCTAATTATTAACCTAAGTCACAGTCAATGCCAATAAAAAGTATAGAAAGTGTAAAAACTCTTAAAGACTGAAGAATATACTATTATGTGATAATTAGCTCACTTGAAGAAACCTAAAATGAAATAAAAATATCCTAGAATAGTATGAAAATAAAAACATGTCATACCAAAACCTAGGCATACTTTGAGGGCAGTCCTGATTTTTTTTTTTTTTTTTTTTTTTTTTTGTTTGGTTTTTCGAGACAGGGTTTCTCTGTAGCTTTGGAGCCTGTCCTGGAACTAGCTCTTGCTCGAAATCACAGAGATCCACCTGCCTCTGCCTCCCAAGTGCTGGGATTAAAGGCATGCGCCACCACCGCCCGGCCGATAGGAAAGTTTAAGGTATCAAATATCTACATCAAAATAATTTTGAGAAATCTCGAGTTCCTTCCTTTAATGTTTCAACTATTCACCAGAAGGGCCTGAAACATCAAGAAAACACAAACTGAAAACAAGAGAGAAGAAGAGTTGACAAGTTAGTCCTTAATTTACTAAAACAGAAATAAACATCAATACAAAGAATCAACCAAATGAAGATGTGGTTCTTTAAAAGACTAAGCAAAATATCACCTTAGAACCTTCATCTGGCGATGGATCGAGGTAGAGACAGAGTCTCAATTTGGAGCAACGGTCTGAGCTCCTAAGGTCCAAATGAGGAGCAGAAGGAGGGAGAACATGACCAAAAAATCAGGACCATGAGGGATGCACCCACCCACTGTGACAGTGGAACTGATTTATTGGGAGCCCACCAAGGCCAGCTGGTCTGGGACTGAATAAGCATGGGTTGATTCTGGACTCTCTGAGCATGGCGGACAATGAAGGCAGATGAGAAGCCAAGGACAATGGCACTAGGTTTCGATCCTAATACATGAACCGGCTTTGTGGGAGCTTAGCCTGTTTAGACGCTCACCTTCCTGGAAGTAGATAGAAGACCTTCGTCTTCCCGCAGGGCAGGGAATTTGGACTGCTCTTCAGTATCGAGAGGGAGGGGGAATGGTGTGGGGGGAGGAGAAGAGGAGTGGGGGGAGGGGGAGGGAAGTGGGGGGAGGGAAATGGGAAACGGGGAGCAGGTGGAAATTTTAATTAAAAAAGAATAAAAAGAAAAAAAAGACTAAGCAAAATTGTCTTTTTCCTCAATTAAGTAAAATAAAGACAGATAACATCCAAATCTTCCTTTCAATTAAATATTATGAGTATGTTGGGGTTCCTGCGTGCATGCATGTGCACCATCTGTCTACCTGGTGCCTACAGTGGCCAGAAGATGTTTCTAAACCATTGGAAGTAGAGTTATAAACAGTCAAGAGGTGTCTTGAGTAGGCTTTTTATCACAGAGATCCCTCGCCTGCCCCAAGACCCACACTAACAAAATTAGAAAAAGAAAGGGAAACATTGCAACAAACTCCATTGAAATTCATAAAATTATTTGGAAACACTTTAACAATCTATATTCTCTGAAGTTAAAAATAAACAACAGATGTGGTTAAATTCCTTGATGCACAAAACATACAAAAATGATAGTAAAATAATTTATACAGATCCATAATTAGAAGTTAATTTGAGGTAGTAACAAAATTTCACAATTACAAATATCTTATAGTCCATACCATATTCATCTTTTGGGGCTGGGTTACCTCACTCAGGATGGATTTTTCTAGTTCCATCCATTTGCATGTAAATTTCAAGATGTCATTGTTTTTATATCACTAAGAAGTACTGTGTAAATGTACCACATTTTCCTTATCCTTTCTTCAGTTGACGGGCATCTAGGTTGTTTCAGGTTCTTGCTACTACAAATAATGCTGCTATGAACATAGTTGAACAAATTTCCTTATAGTATGATTGAGCATGCTTTGGGTATATACCCAAGAAAAGTATTGCTGGGTTCTGAGGTAAGTTGATTCCCAATTATCTGAGATATCAACATACAGACTTCCAGAGTGGTTGTACATGTTTGCATTTCCACTAGCAATGGAAGAATGTTTGCCTTACCCCATGTGCTTTCCAGCAGAAGTTATCACTGGTGTTTCTGATCTTAGTCATTCTGACTGGTATAAGATGGTATCTCAGAGTCATTTTCATTTTCCTGATAGCTAAGAATGTTGAACATTTCTTTAAGTGCCTTTGAGATTCTTCTGTTGAGAATTCTTTGTTAAGATCTATATCCCAGTTTCTAATTGGATTATTTGGAATTTTGATGTCTAAATTCTTGAGTTGTTTATATATTTTGGAGATAAGTCCTCTGTCTGATGTGAGGTTGGTGAAGATCTTTTCTCATGCAGTAGGTTGCCTATTTTGTCTTATTGACTCTGTTCTTTGTTTTACAGAAGCTTCTCAGTTTCAGGAGGTCCCATTTATTTATTGTTGCTCTAAGTGTCTATGTTACTGGGGTTATATTTAGGAAGTGGACCCCTGTGCCTATTCATTGAAGGCTCCTTCCCACTTTCACTTCTATTAGGTTCAGTGTGGTCAGATCTATATTGAGGTCTTTAATCCATTTGGATTTGAGTTTTATGCATGGGGATAGATATAAATCTATTAGCATTCTTCTACATGTTGACATCTAGTTATACCAGCACCATTTATTGAAGATAATTTCTTCTTCTCATTGTATAATTTTAGTTTCTTTGTAAAAAATCAGTTGTTCATCATAGGCTTGAGGATTAATAACTGGGTTTTTGGATTTTATTCCGTTGTTCAATCTTTCTGTTTTTATGCCAATACCAAACTGTTTTTATTACTGCTTTATTACTCTATAATAAAGTTTGATGTCAGAGATGATGATGCTCCTGGAAGTTCTTTTACTGTAGAGAATCTTTTTGGCTATCCTAGCTTTCTTTTTCTTCCATATGAAGTTGAGTATTGTTCTTTTAAGATCTGTGAAGAATTGTGTTGAGATTTTGATGGAGATTGCATTGAATCAATAGATTGCTTTTGGTAGGATTGCCATTTTTTTATGTTGATTTAAACTATCCAAGAGCATTAGAATTTTTTTCATTTACTGGTATCTTCTTCAATTTCTTTCTTCAAAGACTTAAAGGTCTTGTCTAACAGGTCTTTCACTTCTTTAATTAGTAATACACCAAGGTATTTTATGTTATTTGTGGTTATTGTGAAAGATGATCTTTCTCTGATTTCTTTCTCAGCTTCTTTATCAATTGTATATAGGAACGCTACTAATTTTTTTAGATGATCTTGTATCCTGCCATATCACTGAAGGTGTTTGTCAGCTGGAGGAGGTCCCTGGTGAAGTTTTTGGGTCACTTATGTCACTCATAATTGGATACTACTTGAAAAGTCAAGGATAGTGAGCCTATAGTTCATGACCCTAGAGAAGCTAAGTAACAAGGTAAATCTAATAGAAGCATATAGTTACCCCTGGGAAGGCAAAATAGACAAGGTATCCTGAAAAAATTGGAAGCATAGGAGTGGGAGTAGAAGGGAGGGTAGAAGAAAAGAAGGAAAGAGGAAGGGGAAGGGAAGGAGGAAGGGAAGGAAAAGGAGAAGTTGATGTAATGAAATAGTCGAGATGGGGGAAGAACAGAGATAGATACCATGGAAAGAGATAATTTGATTGAGGGAGCCATTATGGGGCTAGCTAGAAACCTGGTACTAGGAAAATTTCCAGGAATCCAAAAGGATGATCACAGCTAAAACCCTAAAGTGATGTGGGATTCCCCTCTGCTTGCCATTGGTTAATATAGAAGTTGATTTCAGCTAATGACTTAACAAAATATAGTCAGGCTGGAAAAGATATATATAGAGAGTAGGCAGAGTCAGTGAGATGCCATGTAGCGACCACTAGAGGAACAGACACCAGAACCTTGACGGTATGCCATGACCTTGTGAAGCTCAGTTTAATAGATAAGGGTTGTTTTAAGATGTAAGAGCTAGCTAGAAATATACTGAAGCTATTGGCTACAAGCATTGCAACTGATAAAGATTTCTTTCTGGGAAATGAACAAATAGCCTCTGCAAACACTAAGCAATAGTGGATAGGGTGTCTGACTTTCTATTTCCTGTCATCAGATTGATGACTATCTTAAATGTCACCATAAAACCTTCATCTGGCAACTGATGGAGACAGAGGCAGAGACCCACAGCAGAGCACTGGGCTGAGCTCCCAATGTCCAGTTGAAGAGAGTGAAGAGTGAGAATAGGAGCAAAGAGATCCAGACCATGATGTGGATACCCACTGAAATAGTTTACCTGAGCTAATGGTAGCTCACCAGCACTGGCTGGACAGGGAAGGAACCAGTATAGGACCAAGCTAGATTCTCTGAATGTGGGTGACATTTTTATGCCTGGGGCATACTGTGGGCTACTGGCAGTGACACCAGAGTTTGTCCCTGCTGCTTGTAATGGTTTATTGGAACCCATTCTCTTATGATGGATCCCTTGCTCAGCCTAGATATAGTAGGGGAGGGCCTTGGTCCTTCCCTGGAGCAATACCCCTTGCCCTCTCTGGGAAGTGAATGGGGGCGTGGCACAGGGGTGGTAAGGTATAAGTAAACTGGAGGAGGGGAGGAGTGGGAACTGGGATTGGTATGTAAAATATAGAGATTGCTTGTTTTCTTTATAGAAAATAAAATAAAAAATAAAAAAAATCTCTGGGACAGATAGATTTAGTACAAAATTCAACCAGAACTTTTATGAAGAATTAATAGCAAAAGTACAGAAATTATTCCATGAAATAGAAACCAAGGATGCCTCCCAAACTCTTTCCATGAAGACTATGTTATTCTGCTACTAAAATCGGATAAAGAAAAAAAAAAACAAAAGAAGTTACAGAATGTTTTATTTGATGACCAGACATGCAAAAACTCTCAAAAAATATTGATTAATCATCTTCAAGCTCATAGAAAAGAGGGCATTCATCACAACTAATTTGGTTTCATCTCAGAGATACAGGGATGTTTAAACACACATCATTTAATACAGATTATCCATCACATAAATAATCTCAATGACAGAAACTCATTAGATGAAGAAAAAGATTTGGATAAAATTCAACCTTCATTCATTATAAAAGCAGTAGTCTAGAGATAAAAAGAGCATGATAGATATCAAAAAGGCTTTCTTGTACATACTAGAGCCAATATCATAGTAAATAGAAAAAACCTCTAATCGCCAGTCTAGGAACATCTGCCTCCTTTTATACAGTCTTAGCCAAAGCTCACTGTCTCTGAGGTTAATGTACATTTCCTCTTCATGGCTGGGCACTCAGTCATTTAGTCTCAGCAATCCAACCACGTATGAATCTCTCAACTGACTACTGTTCATTGCAGTAAAAGTACACGGGCTTCTGGCTGGAGCAATAAGTCAACAAAGTAGATCAAGGGGATTTAAATTGGAAAAGAAGAAGTCAAATTTCTGCTGTTTGCAGATGATATGATAGTATGCATAAGTGACCCCAAAACCTCTACTGGTAAACTCCTACAGCTGATAATGTGGCCACAGTAGGTTTCCCATAATCCAATGCATAACATGACACTTGTGCACATAGAAGCTACTCCAACCAGATCTACTGGGTTATCAAAGAGCAAAAAACAAAAGCAGAATACCAAAGGGAGTTCACAGTATTTAAGTGTGTGTGTGTGTGTGTGTGTGTGTGTAAAACAACAATTGAACAAAAAAGAAACCATGGATTTTAAAAGGAGAAAAAGGATGGCAAAATTATTTAATTATATTATAATCTCAAAAAGCCTAAAATAATTTTAAAATAAGGTATGAATTTTACAGGGGGTTATGTGGAGGACTTTGGGGAGCTGGAGGGGAAAACTGGTATAAATAAATACAATTGTGTTTCATTGAATGCATATGCAAAAGTTTCAAAAATAAGGGAAATTTGGTTTACTTGATAATTACAGGATATAAATATTACAACCACTGACATTAACAGGACAGTTCTCAGAAATAAACTATTATGCTATGTAATTTACTTATATGCACATAGTTTACTTTGTTTTTATTTAATGTTTCATGGCAATATTTTACCTCTGAGGCTTGTTTATCTTTCACATAGCTAAAAAATTATTCTAATTTTGCACATTAGTCCAATAAGGTATTTTAACTGAGCTCATCATGACTCAGAATTTCTCACTGGAGCCTACAACTAACACGTCTCACTAAGTAAAGTCTAGGAACTCCAGTGAAGCCACTAATTAAATCATGTATTCTAGCACAGGTCTTATTCATTTCTTATTCATTTTCCTTTTGAAAATGTGTCATTTGGATGACTGTCAGTTTGGCTTAAGAATAACAAGTTTGGGGAAATAATGTTAATTTGATATGATTTATGCAACGCTGTTATTGTATTGTTAAATATTCATTATTGGGAGGATTAAATATATGCATTATGTATTTTGCATGAAAGAATTCATATAACCATATCAACTGAAAATTAGTTGGTGTATGAGGCTGTTTTGGACAGGATAAGATTATTGGTTAAACAAAAATATAACTTTCTTAGGCTGGAGAGATGGCTCAGAGGTTAAGAGCACTAGTTCAATTCCCAGCAACCACATGGTATCTCACAACCATGAGATCTGGTACCCTTTCTGACCTGCATGCAAACATGCAGACAGAATACTATATACATAATAAATAAATAATGTTAAAAAAATAACTTGCTTAAATGGTTACCTCTCTTCTGCCTCATAGTTATTGAATAAACCTCGGTTATGATTTGTATCATACTGGTTTGTTAGAACTGGTTGCATAAAATAAATATTTAGAAGTTCAGTCTTTGGAAGGATATTGTCAACACTTTAAAACTGTGAGACTGAAAATGTGTTTTCCTCTTTACTATGTAATTTTTTTATCAACTCTTAAAATTCCATTAATGTATGTGAATATCTTTAGACATTTTTAACAAGGTATGTTTACTTGAGTGAAATGTGCAATAAACCCTTGAACATGGAACTAGATAGTCATTGATTAGTCAATGAAATTATCCTACTTAGTACCATAGAAAATTTGTCTTTCTTTATTTTTTCCTGTATCTCTATGTTTAATCTCACATTTTTAATCTAAATTTGTAAACAAGAACTTTTGTTTTATTTTTACATCCTAACCATAGTTTCTCCTCCCTCCTCTCGTGCCAGTCTCTCCTCCCACCTCCCTTCTTCCTCTCTCCTCTGATCATTATTCTTCCATTTCTATTCAGAAAAGGACAGACCTCCTATTCATACCAAATGAAACATGGCATACAAAGTTACAGCAAGACGAATCACTTTGACTCATATTAAGGCTGTGAAATGCATCACAGTGTGAGGAATGGGGTGCCTATAGCCAGTAAAATATTCAGTGTCAGTCCTGCTCACACTGTTAGGAGTCCCACAAGAAGACCAAGCTACACAACTGTAACATATATGCAGAGGGCCTAGGTCAGTTCCATGCAGGCTCCTGGGTTGTCTGTTCAGTCTCTTTAAACACCTATGAGACAAGGTTAGTTAATTATATGTTTTTTTTGTGCTGTCTTTGAACCCCGCTAGTGCCTACAATCCTTCCTCCCTCTCCTCTGCAGACTTTCCTGAGCTTGCCCTAAAATTTGACTGTGGATCTCTGCGTCTGTTTCCACCAGTTGCTGTATGAAGTCTCTCTGATGATTATTGGGCTAGGCACCAATCTCATTTAGGATGATTTTTTTTCTGGTTCCATACATTTGCCTTAGAATATCATGGTATTGTTTTTAACTGCTGAGTAATATTTCATTGTGTAAAGGTACCACATTTTCATGATCGCTTTTTCAGTTGAGGAATAACTAGGTTGTTTTCAGGTTCTAGCTATTAAGAATAAAATTGAGCAAGTGTTCTAGTAATGTGATTGAATATCACTTGGATGTATGCCACAGAGTAGTATAACTGGGTCTTGAGGTAGATAGATTCCCAATTTTCTGATGAGTTATGATATTGATATCCATAGTGGCTATATTAGCTTGTACTCCCAACTGCAATGGACGAGTGTCCCCTTTGCTTTATATCCTTTCAAGGATGAGCTGTCACTTGTGATTTTCATCATAGACATTCTGACAGGTGCAAAGTATAATCACAAAAGCATTTTGATTTGCATTTCCTTGATGGATAAGAATGTTGAACATCCTTGTGGATTCCTGGGAGTTTCCCTAGTACCAGGTTTCTCCCTAACCCCATAATGGCCTCCTCTATCAAGATATCTCTTTCATTACTGTCCCCTTCTTTCTACCCCCAAGTCAACTATCCTGATCCCTCATTTTCCCATCTCCCAAACCCTCCCCTGTACTTTCTCCCACCCCCAGTTTAACCAAGGATATAACATCTATTTCCTCTTCCCAGAGAAATCCATGCATCCCTCTTAAGGTCCTTCTTGTTACCTAGTTTCTCTGGGGAAGAAGATTGTAGCCTGGTTATCCTTTACTTTACTTCTAATATCCACTTATGAATGCGTACATACCATGTTTGTCTTTCTGGGCCTGGGTTACTGCACTTAGGATGATTTCTTTCTAGTTTCATCCATTTGTCTGCAAATTTCATGATGTCATTGTTTTTTTATGCTGAATAATATACCATGTGTAGATATACCATGTTTTCATTATTCATTCTCCAATTGAGGGGCATAATACAGTTCCGGTAAACAAGCACGTGAATCCAGGAAAGAATCAAGGGCTGGTGATGCAACTCAACAGTAGTGCACCCAATATGCATAAGGCTCTGGGATCTGGCCCAGGCATTTCCAAAATAAAAGCTTCAAGTAATCTAGCTCTTCCTCTTCAAGGAGCGCTGCTGTCATCTGTGTCATGGCAAGTACGCCATGATAAAAGTCCGTGACTCTGACTAGTTCAACCCTTGCCACTGAGCAGATGGCCAGGGAACAGCAGAACCTTTCTCTCTTTCCTTCAGCGACTTCACCCGCATCCTAGTTCTAGTAATTATGAATAACGCTGTCATGAACATAGTTGAGCAAGTGTCTTTGTGGTATGGTTATGCATCTTTGGGTATATGCCCAAGAGTGGCTTTGTTGAATCTTGAGATAGATTGATTTCCTATTTTCTGAGAAGCTGCCAAACTTTGAAAATTTGCAAAGTGGCTTTACAAGTTTTCACTCCCACCAGCAATGGAGAAGTGTTCTCCTTAAGCTACATCCTCTCCAACACAGGCTGTAATTACATTTTTAATCTTGCCCATTCCGACAGGTGTAGGATGGCAACTGTCATTTTGATTTGCATTTCCACTTACATCATTTTTCACATTTGTAATATATAACTGTGGAAGAGCAGAAAAAAATATCCCTGGGTACCAGGAAAAATATGCGAGTAACTATCATTTCAGTATCTAAAGTAATGATGTAAAAAATAGTGAAAATTCATGAACCTTGGACTTTATATTCAAAATAAAGATTTAAAACTAGCCTAATCTAGCCAATAACGCAAGATGAAAGAAGTAAAACTTGATCTCACAGGAACTGGAAGAAGAATTGTGGTTTCCAAAGGGCTGTGACAGCAGAGAGGGATGAAGGGAACCTGACCAATGGATATTAAGCGTGGTAATATATTTTCTCATCTTGTTGCACAACAGGAGATTTTAGGAGCAACACACAGTATAGTTTCAGAGACTAGAAGAAATGACTAAGCAGACACGTCTATGTAACTCATTTCAAGCATTACACGATAGATTCATTATTGAAGCACTACATGACATACTATAATTCTTATAATGTTATTCTTCCTATCAATTATAATCAATTTAAAATTTAAAAACATAGTATAACTAGAAAACATCCCATGTTAATTCCAGGCAGTATGGTTTCATTTCCTGAAAGAGTAGTTTTAGGAAGAAATGTAGTTAGGAACATGGTGCATCCCCAAGACCTGTAGAAGTATTGAAACTAAAAGTAAAGGCAATTAACATTTTGTTTTTCTAAAAGTTTTACAAATTTGACACTGATAACACTCAAAAATATAATTATGAACAAAGGGACCCATTAATTTGTACATGTGAGACATAATCATGAAACTATTTTGACCAAATTACATTAATTTATCTATAGGGTTTATTTCTTTAAATCATGTTTATTCTAATTTAAAAAGACTTTTTAGATACAGTACAGTACAAGTGCACTGAAATAAGATGGAAGGGTTTTTGAAAGCAGTGATGTTAATACAACAACATGATTCATGGAAGAATAAAAATCCATTTTATGCCATTTTATGTTATCTCTGTATTTTTATAATATTCACCAGGATTTACAAATATAGTACTTAATTCTAGTTACTTAAAATAGAAACTTCACAGACATGAAGAGATGACTGAACACTAAAAGGATTTTTTTTCTTTTTTTTTTCTTTCTTTCTTTTTTTTTTTTTTTTTTTTTTTTTTTTTTTTTTTTTTCTTTCAGGTAGGGTTTCTCTGTGGTTTTGGAGCCTGTCCTGGAACTAGCTCTTGTAGACCAAGCTGGAACTCACAAAGATTCGCCTCCCTGCCTCCCGAGTTCTTGGATTAAATGCGCACACCACCACTGCCCAACTGAATTGTTTTTCTTATTAAGAACACAGATGTAGCTTGCAGCACACCCATGTGGTTCACTATTTGCATCTATGCCAAAGGATCTTACACACTCCTCTGGCCTCCTCAGATACCAGGCATGCATATACAGACAAAATAAATGAATACATACCTTTTAAAGGAACAGATAACTTAATATATAAAGGGCAAAGCATAAAACTGAAGAAAACAAGTATAATTTCTTATTTATAGCATATATTTTTAAACTCTTCCTCAAAAATAGTCTTTAAGTATTTATGCTGTTGATATTAAGAAACACAATATGGATGTGTTTCAAATATGATTTTAGGGTTAAAATATTGAAGATAACGTTCCATAACAATGAAATACTTAAAAGCCTCTAAGGAAAAGTATATGAACACAGTGCAGAACCATAAGTGTTATAGAAAATATGAGTAGACATTGCAAGGTAGGTGAGGTAGGGATGTTGTTTGAGTGCTTGTCAAAATATACAGAAGGCCAGCAGCAGAAAAAAAATCTTGTAATTCTATCTCTCTATTTGCAAAATATAAAATATTATCTATCAATAAAACAACTATTTTCTTAGATATAAACTGTCAGGACTAAGAATATTTAAGTTTCAACTGAAAGCAAAAAGTTAGCATGCCCAACATAGAAACCAATGTTATACATATATATATATATATATATATATATATATATATATATATATAAAACCTTGAAAAAAGAGACTTAGAAAGTGTCAAGATTAGCTGGGCGGTGATGGCGCACGCCTTTAATCTCAGCTCTTGGGAGGCAGAGGCAGGCAGATTTCTGTGAGTTCGAGACTAGCCTGGTCTACAAGAGCTAGTTCCAGGACAGGCTCCAAAACCACAGAGACACCCTGTCTCGAAAAACCAAAAAACAAAACAAAACAAAACAAAACAAAAAAGTGTCAAGATTGTTGAGTGACAGAGCAATTGACTGGAATGTGCAAGACCCAAGAATGGATAAATCTCTGGCCCTAAAGATAGTCAAATTTGAGAGTATGGGGACTGGAGTTGGTAGAGTTATAAATAAAAAGATGTACTCTTCTTAAGATCTTGTGCAAAAAACTACATTGGATGATTAGAATAAAGTTACAGGACAGGAATGATTTGGAAATATATGGAAAAATTATTTTACACTAAAACCACACACACACACAACAAAAGTAAAACCCCACGGGTTTTCAATATGTTCATGATGCAGTAGAAAAGCCTAAAAAGGAAATTAGGGCACAACTAAACTTTCCTGTGGTTAGAATCAAAATCACTCAGCAACTAGTACAACAAGCTGAAGATTAGTGTTTTCACACTGACATATGACTTGTGACACCAGATAAAAATTATTATGCAAACTGTGACTTAATGCTGTCCAGTAAACATTAGACTGTCCTTATCTCTTCAAAAATTGGACAAAGTTACCAACAATAAAGCAGACCGAGTTGGTTTAAATAAAGTGAACCCCAAAGGGAATGGTATTATAAGGAAGTGTGATCTTGTTGGAGAAAGTGTGTCACTGTGGCGGTGGGCTATGCTCAAGCTACACCTAGTGTTATAGTTCACTTACTGTTTCCTTCAGATCCGAACTCTCAACCCTTTCTCCAGAACCATGTCTATATCCTGCTCCCATGCCCTGGTGGTAATGATAATGGACTGCCAGGATGATAATAGACTAAACCTCTGATACTGTAAGTCACCCTATTAAAAATTTTCATTTAAAAGAGGTGTCATGGTCATGTTGTCTCTTTACAGCAATAAAAACCCTAACTAAGACACAGGTTAACACCTAAACAGAGAACTCTCAACAGAAGAATCTAAAATAGCTGAAAGACAGTTAAGGAAATTTCAAAATCCTTAGCTATCAGAGAAATGCAAATGAAAACAACTATAAGATTCCATCTTACATCTGTAAGAATAGCCAAAGATCAAAAACATTGACAACTTATGCAGGAGAGGTTGTGGGGTAAAGGAAACACTCCTGAATTGCTGTTGGGAATGCAAGATGGCTATCAGTATGGTGATTTCTCAGAAAATTAGGTAACAACCTTCCTCAAGACCCAGTAATACCACTTTTGTGTATATAACCAGAGGATGCTCAATTGTACCACAAGGACATGAGCTCAAATATGTTCATAGCAGCATTGTTTGTCATAGCCAGAATCTAGAAGGAACCTAAATGCCCCTTGACAGAAAATCGAGTAAGAAAAATGTGGTACATTTACACAATGGAGTACTACACGGCATAAAAAATAATGACGTCTTGAAATTTGCAGGCAAATGGATGGAGCTATAAAACATCATATTGAGTGTGGCAATCTGCGGTGGGACAATTCTTTTATTTTCTCACGTATATTATTTTTAATAAAATGCCAATTGGCCTGTAGCCAGGCTGGACGTATAGGCAGGGCAATGGTGACTAGGCAGGAAGTAGAGGTGGGGCAACAAGAATTTTGGGAAGAGGAAAATTTCAGTCTACAGTCATCACCCAGATGCAGAGGAAGCAAAATGTGTCTGCCTCGCTGAATAAGGTACTGAGCCACATGGCAAACATAGACAAGAATAATGGGCTAATACAAGATGTAAGAATTAGTTAATAAGAAGCCTGAGCTACTAGGCCAACCAGTTTATAATTAATGTAGACCTCTGTGTGTTCCTTTGGGACTGAATGACTAAAGGTCCGTGGGACAGGAACTTCTATCAACAGTAACGCAGACCCAGAAAGACAATTATCATATGTACTCACTCATAAGTGGTTTCTTAAATGTAAAGCAAAGAAAACCAGCCTACAAATTGCAATTCCAGAGAACCTAGACAATAATGAGGACTCTAAGAGAGACATATATGTATCTAATCTACATGGGGAGTAGAAAAAGACAATATCTCCTGAGTAAATTGGGAGCATAGTGAACATGAGAGAGGGTTGAAGGGAAGGGGAGAGGAAGGGAGGGGAGCAAAGAAAAAATGTACAGCACAATAAAAGAAATAAAACACTATATATATTTCCTTCACTATTTATAACATTACAATAGATGCTATTGAGACAAGAAGAGAGCATCATAGAAATGAGAAGTAGGAATGTGTTTAAGGGAAATAACAACAGAAAAATTGGTTTACTCAGTGAGCTTAAAAATAGGTGAGAAAGGATCAAATAAAACATTAGCTGAATGTTGACAACAACACAATATTCTTAATCAAGGAATGAATTATGCAGATCATACCAGCATTATTATTCCTAATATTTCTGTTCTTTCTTGGTTTGATGAGATCATATTCAGTTAATCCAATTGTCAACCCAAATCACAGTATTATTGTATGTTAAAATATCTTATTAGCATACTAACTTTATAGATTGCTGTAGAATTCAGGTTGTTTACACTCATCCTTGCTTGCTTGACCCAGCCGAGTTAACAATCCTCAAAAAGTATTTTGCTGCCCAACACATTCTCAAAAAGTAATAATTAAAATTTGAAGTATATTTTCTATCATATTGTGCTTTTTCTTTATTATAGAAACACATTACAAATCTGGACCATGTGTACTCAGGCATCTCCAGCCTCCACCCTAATGTTTTATATACATTTTGTTTAAAATTGTATCAGATCACCAAAGTCCTCACATAGCGTCAGCTCCTGCTGATGGGTAAAAAAAGTACTTGAAATATTTCAAAGAAAATGAAAAATCAACAACCAGTTCATATTCTAGAATTGTAACATCAGGGGGTGTGTGAAAAACACAAAATGACTTAGATTAACATTATTAAGTTAATAATAAAAGTATGAATCTATACCTGTGTATAGAAGAAAGTGCAGAAAAATCAATAGTTAAATTTTTAAGAAACCACAGAAATGATTTGATTATAGCAATTCCCCTGAGGGAAGTAAAGGAATCCTGTGAATAGGAAAGTGAGATCAGGGAAGAGAAGGAGGGCAAGGATGAGAAAGGAATTATAAGTAATAAGGAGAGAGAGATAACCTTGGACTTTTTCTATAAAATTCTTGGATTCCAAATAGCTTCATGGAAGCCAAATTTTTTTTTCCTGTATTAACTCTAAATCAGTAACATCTGTAAGAGAAATTTATATTCTGAAAATGACTCTGGTCAGTGCTAGTGCATTAAGGAAAGTTACCTACTTACGTTTCAGTATTTGCAATGTATCAAGCTATGTGCATAGGTCATGCTGAAGCAGGAACCACAGCCCATCAGAAGTGACTAGACAGCACACCTGCTCACATAGAACCTGCTGAGTTTCTCCCTAATGGTCTCCTCTCTGTGTCTTAACAGTCATGTCCTATGTGAAGAAGATATTCTAAGATGATGGAAAGTGGTTTGGATACCAAAGAGTCTGAATTGATTTTCAGAGTTCATACATGCTTCTTCTTAGCTGATGCTCACTGATTGTGACAGGAAAACCACAGTAATGCTCAATTCAGTAGGCAACCCAGGGAGACTTTTCCAAATTGATGCCTGACCAACAGGAAGAAGAGGAATACTGCCTATCTTCATGGATTTTCAGTCACCATGAAAGGAAGTCTATTTGAGCAAAAGAACTACTCTGACTGGGTAGCCACATTAGCCAAAGAAATACACACAAAAGGTCTCAGGTTTTACATAGTGAAGGAATCTTGGGTCCTGTCACCAGAATAGGGCTTCAGTACGGCTCCAAGCTGTGCAAAAATATTGTTTCTGGATGTTAAAATTGTGTATTTGTGTGTCTTAGGAGGAAGCAGTATAATGATATTTCTAAAACATTTTAGGGTTGTATATTAATGTGGTCTTATTCAAATGCAATAATTAACTAAACTAAGACTGACCAGAATTAATACCTTCGAGTAAATTTTTATGACATAGGGTTCAAAACTTTCACAAGTTTCTTTTACACAAGGACTTCCACATCAAATAGTAAAATACACATATTTGAGGAGTACAGTCCCAACGGACACATGTACAACACAGTTGGTGTAACTAAGACTCAGGGGTCATTGGTGAAGGAATAGGGGAAAAGACTCTCAGAGTCAGAAAAGCAAGAAGTTTGTTGTGAGATTTAGTTTCCTAGAAATGTCAAAGAAGCTACGTTCATGGAATCTCACCAACATGGCTGGCTAAACATGACCTAACCAAGGACAAAACCAAGGAACATGCTTATGTAGAAAAGAGAGAAGCTCATAAAACTTCAAGTTTAGACAAGAATTACAGACAACCAAGAAATGCTGACAGCAGGAGAAATAATCTTCTCAGGTACAAACACAGGAGTTGGTTATAAAGTATCAGATAATGAGCCCGGAAAATATACAAACAAGTAACATAAAAAGGACTGAGCATGTTATAGGGTGTGTGTGTGTGTGTGTGTGTGTGTGTGTGTGTGTATGTGTGTAAATATTTAACAATTAAAGTGAAAGAGTTTGTGAATTTGAGATCCTGAGAAGAGGTACACGAGAGAGGTTTAAGCAAGGAAAGGGAACTAGGAAAATGATGCATTTATGTTATTTAAATATTTTAACTATTAAAAATAAAAATGCACAAACCATTATGTAGAAGGTATTTTGTTGAAAAATTGTCAGATGTGCATATAAATGTTCAATAATGTGAACTCAGCAATAGAGTATGTACCAGTTGTTAACTTATCATGGGATTTATTTTCTCTAATTTATCTATTTATTAATGATTTGCTCAAATGATTGTAAAATATCAATATAAATAAAACAAGTGAGAGTCCTCTAGAAAAATGTATTTACTGCTATGTTTCCTGCCATAATGTGAAATATGAAAGCAATTTATTTAGATATTTTCTTAAACATACTTGCAAAATTTCCCAGTTCTAAAATAAAGCGACCTCAAGATGAGAACATCACTGATCTTAAGGCAACTATTACTCATTCAATTTTAGGCTTTATAAATGCTTATTCATAAAATTAGTTCAAACCTGTGGAGTACTACATTTTACTAGCAATCTATGTGATTTAATTTACTCATTGGAAATCCACACTAGAAATTATACACTTATTTGTATATTATAATACATAAAATAGCATATATATGCATTTTATGTCTCCAAATCTATATAGCATTTTTGGTATATTCCAACTATAATCTACGTATCTATATCTATACCTACTTATTATATACCTGTAACTACACCTATAATGTATTGATATAAAGTATATGTTTATACACACAATTTTTTCCAATCCTTAGTGATTTTTTGCACTTTTTAAATTCATGAATAGGAATTATGAAGGAGAATTCAAAGTTAATTATACTTTTAAATATTACTTCCAAACTTTATGATTTTGTAAGTTGACTATACTCCTTTGATTTGAAAAATAAATGAACTTCTCATTAGAGAGGATTCCACATACTTTGGTCTGTAAACTTTCCTTTAATTTTAACTGTATCTCCAAAATGTGAAATCTAGAACAAAAGAATAAAGACTTTGATGACCTCTTTAATACATAAAAGAAACAAAGAAACATGGTTTGTGAAAATGTCTGAAAAGCAAAGGAAAAATAGTTTTTGAATGATTGGAAATTTCTTACTTCTTTGCATTATCTTATTTTATTTATCAATCTCAGTCCAAGATAAATTTGCTCGAGTCAGGGTAAAGCCAGTGATTTCCAATGCAGTGAATTCCAAGCTTGCAAAATATAAGAACTGATAATAGAAGAAAAATATTTGTGTATCTGCCCCTCCTGTATGGGACCATCCAAAGAAAGCTATAAAAATAAATAATGGTCCACCCAAAAGACAGAAGCACAGCGTTGTGGTATTCTCTGAATGGAAGCTGTGATTTTCTTTGGAGACAGATTTGTAGGCTAAATTACAGAATCACAGAATTATGGGAAGCTTTAGAATGAGAAGGAATTTTAACACTCACAAGGGTGTGGTTTAACAACCACTCCCTCAAATGTTCAAAATCTTAGCTTCCTAGGAACTTCTCTCTGAACTCTGTTTCTAATAAGTGTTCAATGCATTGTAGAATGCTAAAGTATGTTCTCTTTTACTAGGGCAATATTGGCTTTTCTGATATCACATCCCAATAGATCTATTCAGAGATATTAAAGATTTCATGACCATATATATTCATTTACTATGCCACTTAATAAATATCTCTCTAAATCAGCACATATTTCTTTTTTAAGAAGCTTTCCCATATCTAATTTGCATCATTTAGAAAAACATCATCTTGTTCGATGGAAATATTTTTGTATAAAACTGCATCTTCTTTATTTTGCAAACTTTTAATTTCAGAACACAATAATAAAAAAACCCACAATACACAATACCCAACCCTGCAATTCTGTGGGAGGGGATTTTCCTGCCTTAAGGCACAAGGACAAAATAAGAAATCCTCTAGCATGAGCAGAGAGCCAGGTAGGTCAGGGCCAGTCAAGGCTGCTGGGGGAGCATGGGGAAACTATACAGAGGACATGGTCTTCCCAGGGCATCTCTAATCTACTTCTTCCATACAGGAGGCATCCTCATCACCCTCAAGTCGGGGGATCTTATCAGCAACGGCAGCACTGGTGTCCTCTGCTGTCCCTTCATCTTCATCAATGCTCCAGGTCTACTTTGATCATGCGGTAGATGCGGTTGGAGTGGGTCTGGGAATCCTCAAGTGAGAAGCCAGAGGAGAGCAGAGCAGTTGCAAACATCAGCACCACCAAGTCCTTAGCAGCTTTGTCATTCTTGTCCACCTCAGGGTCTCCATAATGGAATGGTGATGGTTGATCTCTAGATGCTTTTTGGCCTTCAAGTAACCCATTTTAGAGTAGTCTTGAAGTGCCCGGGCCTTTATGATCTTCTCCATGTTCGCTGTCCAGCCATAGGTGCTTGTCACAATGCAGCAGGGTGAAGACACAAGCCTATTGGAGATTGTCACCTTCTCAACTTTCTTATCTGAAATCACCTTCATCAGCTTGCAGAGATTCTCAAACTTTCCCTTGCTCTCCTCCATCTTCTTCTTCTCTTCCTCATCCTCTGGTAGCTCCAGGCCCTCCTTAGTCACTGAGATCAGGGCTCCTTCCATCAAACTCCTTGAGCTGCTGCACACAGTACTCGTCAATAGGCTCAGTTGTGTACACCATCTCAAAGCCCCGCTTCTGCACATGTTCCACAAAGGCAGAGTTAGCTGCCTGCTCTTTGCTAGATGAAGATATTTTAATAATATTTTCAAATACAACTTCTTATTATTTTTTTCACTCAAATAAAGTAAGCTTTATATATGTGTAATATATAACTAATATTAATAATTAATTCGTTTTTAATTTTTGAAGTCTTATCTATTTCAAAATGAAATATAATAAGAAGAAACACTTCTAGATTATCAGATGGGCTTACAAATTTGATGCTAATTGTAATAAAACAATGAGGACAAGCTTTTGTTTTACACAAATTGTCTTATAAAAATTTTATACACAGATGTGAAGGTGACTCATGAAAGTAAGTGAAATTATATTTCCTCAAATTGTATAGCAGTCAAAGTAAGGTACTAATATTTCAATTAAATGTGTCAGTTTTTTTTACCTCCTGGTGAGGATTAATTTTAAGCTAAATAATTGGTACCTTTGCTTATACATCCAAAAGGAGGTGGCTAAATCTTTGAAAAGTCATAAATAAAAGATAAGATTGTCTTATTCTATTAAAATTACAAACAAATCAGATTCCTCAATAATGTTCCCTTTATCTTTATCCTGACTATCTTCATCTTTAAAAAGAGACAGAAAAGCTAATTAGAGAGGTTTTAGATGATAAAAGCACATTTATATGAAAATGTGATAAAGAAATAAATGTTTTATTATTATTATTATTTTATTACTTAAAAATGCCAATCCAAATTCCACTTGCTCCCCTTCTCCCACTTCCCTGCCACTCCCTCCAAAAACCCTCCCTCTTCACCCCCTCCAATCCTAAGAGAAGGCAATGTACGCCACCCTGTGAAAAGTCCAAGGCCCTCCCTACTACATCTAGGTTGAGCAAGGTATATATCCAAAGAGAATAGGATCCCAAGAAGCCAGTACATGTAGTAGAGATACCAATGGAAATAAATGTTATTTAAGAAAATGGAAACCTAGACTACCTTTGAATACAATATACAAAAAACATTTTCCCTTGGATGTCCTGTTTCAGCTGCCTGTTACCTTCCTCATTATTTCCCTGAGCTTTGAGAGTCACAAGCAGAAGATCCATCCATGGTAAGGTAGAAAGCAATTGTGCAGTTGGCACACTTGTCTGCCCTACACACCTACAATGGTTCCCCACCTTTACACATTCCTTGGCCTGACTCAGTCACACTCATTTGAGAAATTGTTTCAAAGTCTCATATTTCACAAAGTCTACTCTGGAAATGATGGACTTTTGCCTCTCAGAAATTCTATCAAGTGGTTACATTTACTCTCGGAACTGCTTTCTATTTCATTCCTTAGACTATAGCTATGACTTTTATGTAATAGCTAATTCAACTTTAAACGTTTAATAATAATTGATCCTAAAAGTCCACTTTCCTCTTTCATTAGAGAGGTTTTTTTTTTCTCCCCACTGTGGGAATTTATGAGACCTTAGATATCTTGGATTCTTCATTGGAAAACAAATAAAAATTCTGGGTGGGCTGTGAAAGTCCAAAATTATTTTTAAGCTATAGAAAGATGCCAAAATTGATATAAAATTATCAACTTGCTTCGTAGTCCAAGAAAATTTATAATAATTTGAATTATCTTTATAAAATAAAAGAGGGCATGATAGTTCCTTATGATTGGCAAATTGTAAATACAGTATTTGATTTGATTTCTTTTCTTTTCTTTTTTTTTTTTCTTTTTTTTTTTTTTTTTGGTTTTTCGAGACAGGGTTTCTCTGTGGTTTTGGAGCCTGTCCTGGAACTAGCTCTTGTAGACCAGGCTGGTCTCGAACTCACAGAGATCCGCCTGCCTCTGCCTCCCGAGTGCTGGGATTAAAGGCGTGCGCCACCACTGCCCGGCTTTGATTTCTTTTTTTAATTTCTTATTGATTTTATTGAGCTTTATTGTTTCTCCACTCCCCTCCCTTCCTTTCCTCTTTCCTTCCACCCTCTCCCATGGTCCCCATGCTCCCAAGTTACTCAGGAGATCTTGTCTTTTTTCTACCTCCATGTAGATTAGATCCCTGTATGTCTCTCTAAGGGTCCTCATTGCTGTATGGGTTCTCTGCTCTGGGACTGTCAATTGTAGGCTTTTTTTTTTGCTTTATGTCTAATAACCACTTATGAGTGAGTCCATATGATAATTGTCTTTCTGGGTCTGGGTTACCTCACTCAAAATGATATTTCTAGATCCATCCATTTGCCTACAAATCTCAAGATGTCATTTTTTTCTGCTGTGTAGTACTCCATTGTGTAAATGTACCATATTTTCTGTATCCATTCTTTGGTTGAGGGGAATTTAGGTTGTTTCTAGGTTCTGGCTATGGCAAACAATAGTTGAGCACATGTCCTTGTGATACACTTGAGCATCTTTTGTGTACATACGTGTATACCCAAATATGTATTTATTTGATTCAATGTTAGTGGTATTTTTGGGTATTGAGGAAGGTTGATTTCTTAGTCTGGATAGATAAAGAGAGAAATAAGCACAAAAGAGTATTAGGGAGAAATAGATAACTTACTATAAGAACCAATTCTCTCTTAATTTAGTGCTATTGAACTCTGTAATATTTTAGGAAATCTAAACTATCTGCAATGAAGTATTCATTGGTTCAGGTTAATTTTGAACCTCTGATAAGTGAAGATTTATATTGAATATAATTTGAGATGATAGTTTTATCTCATTAGCACAATGTTTGATAAACTACATTTTGCTATGTAAAAGTAAAATCAATGTTTAGTCTCTCTCTGTAGAACCAGTCTTCTAGTATATTATTGAAAGGACTCCATTCTACTGGATTATATTGCATTGTATTGCTTTGGTTATACAGAGCAAAGAAAAAGGAAGAAGGAGGAAATACAATTTTGCAAGGCAAGAATTTGTTTATCATTTAAAAGATTAATTTTAAAACTTACAAATTATATTCATTTGATAAAATTGTATACTTATCAAGCATCAACTCTGCATTAAAATATGAAAACTATAGAGATGTGTTCTCAGAAATTTTACCTTCCCCTCTTCAGGATTAATTGCTTTCTGTACTTAAAGAGTGATTTAGTTCTTGCCCATATCATATTGTTTTGAAAGCATCAGTCTTTATGTGCCCTTTAATGAAAGATTAACTAAATTCATAATGTTTTATTGAATAAAGTTTATTTTCTGGATTGTCTAATGTATTTATTTGATTCAATGTTAGCGTGAATTGTATAGTATATATAATAGCTTGAAACATTAAAACTTTTATATAAATAGACAGCTTTCTTCATCAGGAAAGAAGAACCAGACCTGGAAGTTGATATTGTAAGCAAGGCTGCAACTCATCAAATACAACCACCAACAAATGTCAGTGCTCCTGTGCCTGGAATTCTGATGTAGACAGGGTTTGAATCATCCCATTGAAAATGGAGCAGACCCTTATGTTCTTTATGGAAGTCTTTGGGTTATTAAGGTCAAAAATTTATAAAGAGACAATATTAATTTTCAGAAGAACAGTCTCTTGTCAGAAACAGAAAGGTAGAAAACACGATAGACCGCTCTTAGCTTAACAGTCATTATAACACCATATTTTGTAAGTCTTTTCTTTAGCAATCTTTGATTTTCTTCTTATGTTCACTTTGTTTTGAATGAGAATTAATAAAACTTAAGTTATTACTGTTGAAAAAGAGTAGCAGGATAGAAAATACATGACACATATTCATGTATGAGTAAAATCATTAGCAAACAGTGTGTTTTGGCTAGTTACCTGCTTTCTTATTCTTAAGATTGAATGATAGGAAACTAGGGATTCCTTCAGACTCTAAGGTTCTAAGAGCAGTGAAGTTATTCTCAAACTAATGCATATTGCTGCATGTCACTGTATCTCCATAGTATAGAAATACTCCTCTACCTTTGATTTCTCAAACCACAATATTTTACTCAACTGACTTCAAATTTCCCACATAAAAATCTTCCCTTATTGTTCATTTTCCTATAAAAATTTGTTCTTACATCACTAAGTTGGAAATAAAATTTTGATATAGTTATATTAATTTATTATTTTCTCACTTGCACTGGTTATTTATATTCAACAACCACATTCAATAAATATCATCACTTTTGTAGTGGATTTCTTGATTATCAAGAGAGAAACTGGTTATATAATTATGTAGAGCTTGATTATAAATGAAACTGTTGTATACCCTGTTTCTTCCTTTCCTATTTTTCTCCTTGTATCAAAATAGATCCTTTTCTAATGTAATATATTCTATTTACAGATTTTCTTCCCTATACTCCTCCCAATTCTTGCCCACATTCCCTCCAATCCAGATGTACTCTTTTTCTGTCTCAATTAGAAAAGAATAGGAATTTAAGAGATAACAACAAAACATAACAGGATAAAATACAGTAAGATAAAACAAAGCCACCACATTGAAGTTGGACAAGGCAAACCAACAATGGAAAAGAATGAGCAGACATAAAATTCAGAAACCCACTCATTCACTCACTCCCAAATAAATACTAAACTGAAATACATAACATATATGTAGATGTCCTGGTACAGACTTATGTAGGCCCTGTGCCTGCTGCCTCAGTCTCTGAGGTAAAGTGAGCTTTTCTTAGTTGATTTAGAGGGCTTTGTTTGCCTGGTTTTCTCCTTACCCTCTAGCCTTTATACTCCTTCCACTTCTTCTTTAGCAAAGGGGCTTTTTATCAGTTTTTGAAAAGCTACCTTTTGTTTTGGTAACAGCCAAGGGAGTTTGGGGATTTCTATAGGACAGCTTTGACTAACAACTTAACTGTATGTAATCCATTCCTGATACTGGAAGCTTCATTTGGTGAACAATATGGCCAGTTGGGACTCTATCTTCCCCATTATTTGGAGACTTCATCAGGATCACCTTTATATTTTTTAGGAAGTTTCCACTCTATTAGGTTTCCATACCCCACCTCAAAATACCTGTCAATTCTTGCTGTCTTTCCCTTATGCCTTCCCTCCCCCCACCTTATCCTTCCTTTCCAGTCCCTAAGTCCGTATTTCACCCATAAAATCTGCTATATTTTCCCTCCCAGGGAGATCCATGTGTCCCCTTCAGTATTTTCCTCTATATCTAACTTCTCTGGGTCTACAGATTGTGGTTTGGTTATCATTTACTTATTGGCTAATAGCCATATATGAGTAAATACATATATTTGTATATGTTTGTGTTTCTAGGTCTTTGTTACCTCACTTTGGATGATTTTTTTCCCTAGATCCCTCCATTTACCTAAAAATTTACGATGTCATTGTTTTAAAAGCTGAGTAATACTCTATTGTGTAAATATACCATAGTTTGTTTATCCACTCTTCTGTTGAGGGACATACAGGTTATTTTCAATTTTAGGATCTTGGCAAGAAAGCAGTAATATATATGACTAAGCAAAAGTCCTTTGCTTAGGTGAAGCATTCTTTTGGTATATACCAGCAAATGGTAAAAGTGGATCTTGAGGTAGCTCAATTCACATCTTCCTGAGAAACTGCCATACTATCGTCATGATAGATATACAAATTTGCACTTCCATCCGCAACGGGTGAGTGTTCCCTATATTTTGAGCATTGGATTGTTTATTTAATACCTGTTAGAAGGAAACATACAATGAATTATACAATAAAAGACTTACAAGTAAATTAAATTTTTGTTACACATTAACCAATTCCTTATTCTATTTTAATATTAACTATTCAGACATGATTTTAGAGAATCTGTATAGCTAAATTATTTATTTTCATGACCTAAGAAATGAAACATTATTAAAGAGGAAGTGGTGTTTTAGTACCATATTCTAAGGAAATACTTAGGTAAGAGAACTAAGAACATCTGATATATCTGTACTCAGTTTTCTTATCCTACATGCCATTGTTCTTCCTCTGATTTATTTTATAGAACAAATATAAATAAATGAAGTTTTTACACATTGGAATATTTGCAACAAATAATGCTGGATAAATAAAATTTGTATTATTTTAGTTTCAGAGTAATTGTATTTTTCTTGTAAATGACATTTACTAAATTTCTATTTAAATCTGATTAAAATATGAACAGAAAATGCTAAGAATAAGACTTTGCTTTCTATGAAAATAGAAATAGCTATAAGAAATAGATCTATCTAAATTACTATTTTATGAAATGAAAAATACTGAAAATTATTTTGTATCTTCTTAAGAAGTGATTTATTCTGTAAAAACTTTAAACTTACAGTTTGTTTATAGAAAATAGTGCATACTACATTTATACAATGGATAAATTGCTAAAGAATGTTCCTGGACAGGAGAACCAGCGGTGGGACGTGGGAAACAGCCTCTTCTTTTGCAGCCTGTATTGTTGCAGAAGACTATAAAACCACACTAGAGTTTTCATTGTTCAGTTATTTGAATATCTGACTAGAAAAAACACAATATGAATATCATTAAAATGAAGATCTATGGCTGAAGTATTAAGTGGAATATAATTTTCTTCTATACATTGAAGAAATACGGCAAGACTTTAGACAATCTATTGGCTGAGTTTTTTATTAAGAAATTATACACTGATTGCTCTTTGGTTTGGTTTTAATCTGTTACTTGATTTTTTTTTTTTCTGACAAGTCAGAAGCTAGTATCTTTTAACACTAGAGAAGTTACCATTTTAAGATCGAAGGCACAATTTCACTCAAATTTAGATTCATAAAATAGTGAATTTATCACTCTTATTTACAGATTATGAGTGAGGAGGTTACTTAAAGAACTATAGGTGTGAGTTTTTCTTTATCAGTATTCATGATTCCCCAAAGAGCCTCATCACTAAAACGTCTCATGACAGCATAGATGATGTCATCTCATAGCCTCATAGACAGTGTGTCCCCGCAGCTAACTTCCATACTGTACATGTGCTATCATTTCCAGAAATCCATGCAGTTAGTGCAGAAGGAAATATATCTCATAAGAAATGTAAGGGAAAGTGCTTTTATTTATTTTTTTTTAATTTTTTTATTCTTTTTTAATTAAAATTTCCACCTGCTCCCCGTTTCCCATTTCCCTCCCCTCCTCCCAAATATTGCCCCCTCCCCCCTCCCCTTCCCCTATCCCCACTCCTCTTCTCCTCCCCCCACACCATTCCCCCTCCCTCTGGATACTGAAGAGCAGTCCAAATTCTCTGTCCTGCGGGAAGACGAAGGTCTTCTATCTACGTCCAGGAAGGTGAGCGTCTAAACAGGCTAAGCTCCCACAAAGTCAGTTCATGTATTAGGATCGAAACCTAGTGCCATTGTCCTTGGCTTCTCATCAGCCTTCATTGTCCGCCATGCTCAGAGAGTCCAGTTTCAACCCATGCTTATTCAGTCCCAGACCAGCTGGCCTTGGTGGGCTCCCAATAAATCAGTTCCACTGTCACAGTAGGTGGGTACATCCCTCGTGGTCCTGATTTCCTTGCTCATGTTCTCCCTCCTTCTGCTCCTCATTTGGACCTTAAGAGCTCAGACCGTTGCTCCAAATAGAGTTTCTGTCTCTACCTCGATCCATCGCCAGATGAAGGTTCTAAGGTGATATGTAAGATATTCATCAGTATAGGATAGGGTCATTTCAGGTTCCCTCTCCTCAGTTGCCCAAGGTACCAGCTGGGGACATCTCCCTGGACACCTGCGAACCCCTCTAGAGTCAAGTCTCTTGCCAACCCTAAGATGGCTCCCTTAGTTAGGATATATACTTCCCTGCTCCTGTATCCACCCTTCCTATATCCCAACCATCCCAATACCCCGAGCTCCTCCCATCCTCCCCTTCTCATGTTTCTCATCCCATTTCCCCTTTGCCCCATGCCACCTCACCCATAAGTTCCCAGTTTTTGCCCTGCAATCTTGTCTACTTCCCCTCTCCAGGCGGATGACTATACGATTTTCTTTGGGTTCACTTTCTTATTTAGCTTCTCTAGGATCACAAATTATATGCTCAATGTCCTTTATTTATGGCTAGTAACCGATTATGAGTGAGTACATCCCATGTTCCTCTTTTTGGGTCTGGGATACCTCACTCAGGATAGTGTTTTCTATTTCCATCCATTTGCACGCAAAATTCGAGAAGTCATTGTTTTTTACCGCTGAGTAGTACTCTAATATGTATATATTTCACACTTTCTTCATCCATTCCTCCATTGAAGGGCATCTAGGTTGTTTCCAGGTTTTGGCTATTACAAACAATGCTGTTATGAACATAGTTGAACAGATACTTTTGTCATTTGATGGGGCATCTCTTGGGTATATTCCCAATAGTGGTATTACTGGATCTTGGGGTAGGTTGATCCCAAATTTCCTGAATAGCAATTCTACCAAGGGCAATTTGTAGATTCAATGCAATCCCCATTAAAATCCCATCAAAATTCTTCACAGATGTTGAGAGGACATTAATCAACTTTATATGGAGAAACAAAAAACCCAGGATAGCCAAAACATTCTTATATAATAAAGGATCGTCTGGAGGCATTACCATCCCTAACCTCAAACTCTATTACAGAGCCTCAGTATTGAAAACAGCTTGGTATTGGCATAAAAACAGAGAAGTCGATCAATGGAACCGCGTAGAAGACCCTGATTTTAACCCACAAACATATGAACACCTATTTTTTGATAAAGGAGCTAAAAGTATTCAATGGAAAAAAGAGAGCGTCTTCAACAAATGGTGCTGGCAGAACTGGATGTCAACGTGTAGAAGAATGAAAATAGATCCATATCTATTGCCATGCACAAAACTCAAGTCCAAATGGATTAAAGACCTCAATATTAGTCTGAACACACTGAACCTGATAGAAGAAAAAGTGGGAAGTACTCTATAACATATGGGTACAGGAGATCACTTCCTACGTTTATCCCCAGCAGCACAGACATTAAGGACAACATTGAATAAATGGGACCTCCTGAAACTGAGTAGCTTCTGTAAAGCAAAGGACACTGTCACTAAGACAAAAAGCCAACCCACTGACTGGGAGAAGATCTTCACCAACCCTGCAACAGACAAAGGTCTGATCTCCAAAATATATAAAGAACTCAAGAAACTAGACTTTAAAATGCTAATTAACCCAATAAAAAAATGGGGCACTGAACTGAACAGAGAATTCACAACAGAAGAAATTCAAATGGCCAAAAGACACTTAAGGTCATGCTCAACCTCCTTAGCGATAAGGGAAATGCAAATTAAAACAACTTTGAGATACTATCTTACACCTGTCAGAATGGCTAAAATCAAAAACACCAATGATAGCCTTTGCTGGAGAGGTTGTGGAGAAAGGGGCACACTCATCCATTGCTGGTGGGAATGCAAACTTGTGCAACCACCTAGGGAAAGTGCTTTTACTAGCAGACGAAAGACTAATACTGGTCCCCAACTCAACCTATGAGAGAAGATCAATCGGTTATTTCTGGAAAAATCTCTTGAGGATAGTCAATTGCTCTGATTAATATGACAATGGCTATTAGCCTCACAACATAGTTCATTAGACACTTTATATTTTCACTGATGATTCTTTTTTATATTGTTTAGGCTTCTTTGGTTTATTAAAACTAAATTTAGCTTTAAAAGATACATTGATTGTAACTTTTGATATCCAAACAAGTTTGTAAAACAAACTATACCATTTATCCTTAATTAAGACAAGTTAATTTTGAAAATACTAAGTAATATATAGATGATGGGTGACCAAGTAAATTAAAAAAAAAAAAAAAACAAGTTCTTCTGAACCCAAGGTATTGTTCTAACCAATACTCTGTTCTATCTGTGTCGCAGTATAACTACAGAGTGTATATGTTTATTAATTCTTATTTCTCCAATGTGTCTATACTTATTTAATAATTTAACTGTGCTTTTGAGACGGGGTCTAATGAAGTAGCCTATATTGGCCTCAAACGGTCTATCTTTCTGCCACTGCTTATTGAATAAAGGGATCACAAGTGTATACCATCAAACAAGTCTGGGTGATCATTATCTGTGGAATGTTCACAATATTTGAAATTTATAATAATAAGTAAAATATACTTGTTATATTTAGCTCTATATCAGTATTTTAGCTACCAACTACCATCATATATGACAGACATTTTAAGAAGAAAATTTATGAGGCAAAAATAATAGAATAGCAAAGTATTTTTATCACATAATTCTACATATAGTGCACATGGGCATAAAAATAGATTTGCTGGTTTTTAATGAAAATCATCATAAATTTATTCAAATAAAATTACATTTTAGTCAGCCCCTGTCACATAAAATGAGGAAAATATAGGTCATTATATGTCTAAGAAAACTGAGACCTGCATACTCAAAAGAGCAAGATACCCCATTTAAATTCTGGAATAAGATTTAACATTAGTGGGAAAATCCAAATAAATTTTATTTTAGTTTCTTATGTTACTATGATCAGTACCCTGCAGTAACTAAAGTGCTATGTTATACTAATTTTAACACTGACTAAAAATGAGTAGAAAGTGTAAAGAAATTATTTGAAAATGTGACATAAATTTCAAACGTTTTAAATCATGTTCATAGTAGTAAAAAAATAGTTTTTTGAGTATCCGGACAAGCTGTCCTAAATAGTGCTCAAAAGAATAAAAAATGTAGAAACAATCCTCCACGCTCACTGATACCACTGTTTCATTATCTATGGTGGTAGAAGGTTATTCTTGAATATGAGTATGCAGAAAGAGAAGAATGACGTAAACAAAGAGAACTTTGTCTCTGTTTGGCCAGTTCAGAGGTACTGCAAAAATAAGTGATATTGTCTTAATTTTCAGCAAGAGTTAATAAAAAAAATGGTTACTTTGAAAGTCCATAAGTAGCTGTTAGATATCAGATAAGGGAATATTAAATAAATGACAGGTAGATATGGGTATATAAACATAGATGTTTATTTCTTAAGACTACAGTGATAAGCAGTTTCTTTTCTCTATTCTGTGGAGATGAACATTTCCACACAGCAAGTGATTTATGACAATACCATAATATTTAAGTATTTAATTAGTGTGTTTGCACAGTTATTTCTTCTGTAGTAAAATTAAATCTACATAATCTTGCAGTTAGATTACAAAAATGTCAACTATTAGCCAGGTGGTGGAGGTAAAAGCCTTTTACACCAGAACCCTGGAGGCAGAAACAGGGGGATCTCTGAGTTGAAGTTCAGTCTTGTTTTCAGAGCAAGTTCCAGGATAGCAGAGGCTACAGGCTACATAGAGAAACCTTGCCTCAAAAAAGAAAAATAATAAAAGAAAGAGAGAATGTGATGAAAAAGAAATATAAACTGTTTTAAAAAAATAAGAAGTTTTTCATATAGTTTGCTTAGGCTTGTCTAAAGTGTTATCTATCTTATTACTTATGGGATAATATTATTGTAATATGTTATACAAACTTTCGAATACAATTGCTTCATTTAACAGTATTCAGGATGCTAATTTGTAATTACATTGATAAGGTCTTATATTAAACTCCAATAACATAATGCACTTGAGAGAAAAAATATATAAATTAATTTTGAGGTCTGTTTCTGTGATGTGTCCTTTGAAAGTCCATTAGCAGAAGTTTGCGAGACCAGATGAAATACTCTGTATGCCATTGGCTTTGGGTACTATAAATATTGGATTAGGGATTCTTTATGGATTTCAACTGAATTTGAACCAACACCCTGTACCCTATTTTCCATCAATAAATGACTGTGAGTTTACAGTTGTTGATTTTCAAGAAATCCAGATGGGCCGCATTACAATTTGGCTTCTTTGAACCGTATAAAGACATGATCTTAGTTTCTACAAAAGTATACAGATTTATACTAGTGTTAGCACTGTGATAGCCCCAAGCTTTAACTGAATTCAACCTGTTCAAAACAGAATATTTTATAATGTTTTTATATGAGAATTGCTATGACTCATAATACTGGCCAATGTGCAAATATGTAATGGGGTCTAACATAAACACACAATCCAATTAATCACAATGTCATCTTAAATATGTGAACTGGCTCCTTTTGATCCTTCAGGGGAACAGTATGGACTTCAATTTATTATCTTGGACATGGATAACTTTGACTTAATCCATCCTCATACTCATTTCTAATTTCTGTGTGACCTTTGTTTTACTTGTACATATTAGTCATCAGAATCCTTAGCTACAGTAACTTCAGCTTTACTGAAGTTCTAAAATTTGTTTTCGGTCTACCTGCTGATGCTCGAAGCACATTTTGCCTCTTTTGCTTACACAATCTGTAAGTAAGTATTTTCTCAAAGTAACAAAGTAAGGTCCTAGAATTGAAGTTACCAATCCTTTTTTTTATCCCTGACACTGGAACTCACTTTGCAGGGCAGGTTGCAGACTAGTATCAAACTCACACATTCCACCTGGCCCTGCCGCCCAAGCGCTGGGATGAAAGGCATTTACCAATATTGCCTTTTTTAGAAGCTGGAAATCTTCCTTCGTCATATCATAACAAATAAAATATGTATTACTTTAATGGCATATTAGTTTTTAAAGTTTAAAGACTTGCTTTTAAAAGATAAAGACACAAAAATGCACTACTGTAAAGCAAAATTCAGTTACCCCTCATGTTTGCGTATCATGAAAAAAATGAATGAATCTTTCATCATTTCAACATGGCATCAAGATTTTGTAGAAGAAAAGTAAGAGCACTGTTACTGTCAGTAAAATTGGCTACATATTCTATAGAGCATATTAATTTGATTGCAGAATAACACATTCACTTAGTTGCGTAAGTGGGAAAACAGCCTTCATTTACAACAGTGTTGCATCGAATATGCATACAATATATTGATGCCTTTTTGCTTTGGCTTCTTTTACATTATTAAGAATTATTAAGATTGAATTACTGTAGGTTATTTGTTTGTTTAATTTTAATTCTATTCTGCATGCTATTGACTTAAGTTTTAGGAAGATTCGATATAACACACCAGGAAAGACAAAATCAGTATAACTCTGATAACAGTCCAATATCTGATATATGTTTCAAATCTTCATAGGTGACATGAATATGGAGATGACTGTCAGAAGTGCTGTGCTTGGCCCAGAGTTCAGTTGAAAACCAAATACTGCAGGTGTTTGAACATAACTGAGGAGATTTATCAATTGCAAAGACACTGATTGATAGCACATTTGTCATTATTAAAAATGTATTTTAGAAAAACAATACAACCAGAAACAGAGTTTCAGTTAATATAAACCTTGCAAGTGTAGACTGTTTCAGAATTCAGCAGTGAGGTATGCTTTTGAAGCATGTGCTCTTAGGTCACTGGTTTTAGTTACATTCATAGCAAAAGGCATATTTTGCTGAAAAACCAATGACCTAGCCACAATGCCAGCAGCCAGAAGCCAGCATCCCCAAAGGGCAATTCCCATATTAGAATTTAGTATATAGAATATCCTGTACAATCTTTATTTATGTAACTGTTTCTACGGTAGACTGTCTGAGAAACTTGTTAGTATGTTCTTTTTCCCATGTTTTTTCTTGGTGTTTAAATAAATATGGTTCTTACCTTTTCTTTCTTTCTTTTCAATTTCCCCCTTCTCTCTCTCTCTCTCTCCCTCTCTCTCTCTCTCTCTCTCTCTCTCTCTCTCTCTCTCTCTCTCTCTCTCTCTTTCTCTCTCTCTCTCTTCTTTTTTTCTCCCTTTTTAAGAAAGGGTTTCTCTGTATAGTCCTGCTGTCCTGGAATTCACTCTATAGACCTGGTTGGCCTTGAAATCAGGGATATGCCTGCCTTCCAAGGGGTAGGATTAAAGTCATGTGCCACCATTGCCAAGACTAGACAACTAGACATGGTTTCTTAAGTAAATTACACTAATTACAGATTTTACACACATGTATATATTTGATATCTTAGTCACTAACAGCTGTTTGAGTGAACCTAAGGTTGTATCAGTTGGAGAGAAACTATGTCTGATAAACTTAGACACTTACCTGTGACTAGGGAGATCATTGAGATATAAGAACTCTGAGCTCCTCATCAAATACAATGTCTACACCATAGGCTTTTTCCAAGGGTATTAGTTGCATTCCGTAATCTGATAAGACCCTTCACTTAAGATATAATTTACTTATGTGATCAGACATTGATGGGTTGTTGCCCACCAATAAGCTTCACTCCTGATGACAAATATTCATGACACTGGAAGCTACTTTGCGTGCCAGCAGAGGAGAAAAGTAATTATCAATATCACACAGCTACAAATCTACAACAGATACTTGCCTGTTGGATATACTGGTGCAGCAGAGACATAAATATTAAGGTAGTAATCCATCAATATTTTTAAAAATGGATTTAAGCACACTATAAGAGATCCATAATACATTCATAGAGTGGATAAATATAAGGTGAGATAGGCCATGGGCCTTAAGAGAAAGCCTGCTATTATTTTTCCAAAGGCACGTAGCAATAAAATGACTCCTAATGAAATACCACTACACTCAGAGATTAGAGTATTACTCACCACATAGAAGAAATGTCTTGCAGTAGATAGTAATTAACACATAGTGAAAATTGTAGAGTGTGCAGAAAGTAAGGGGCTTTGGAGCATGCAGTACTAACTAAGATGTTTTTATCAAACCCCCCTCCCCTTAAGGAGTGTATGAGTAAGTGGAAGCCAAAGGTAGTGGGTCAACATCAAGTAAAGAGTACCATCTAGACACAACAGGCCAAATAAAAGTATGAACTCACAGAGACTGTGAGAGTATGCACAAGATCTCTACAGGTTCAAAACAGCAAAATCCCAGTACTGAGAAGGGAAGTGCACATGAAATTTCACCATTAATCAAGAAGCTATTTGTAATCAATACCTGTATTGAAGGGAAGCTTTTCTTTTTTTTTTTTTTGGTTTTTCGAGACAGGGTTTCTCTGTGGTTTTGGAGCCTGTCCTGGAACTAGCTCTTGTAGACCAGGCTGGTCTCGAACTCACAGAGATCCGCCTGCCTCTGCCTCCCAAGTGCTGGGATTAAAGGCGTGCGCCACCACCGCCCGGCAAGGGAAGCTTTTCTAAGTGCCAGTGCCATGTCATAGGAGCAGTCATACTGACAATAGAGTGACAGGGTGATCCACTGGTCTCTGATTCGATTTGAGGCTTTCGCCACAGAATAAGTTGCATTCTTAGAACTGTAATCTGTTTCCTAGAGTTGAATTACTATTGTTATTTTGATAATTGGCCAAGTTGTCAAATTACCTTCTAAATAAACTCATAGATACAGACTTTTTCAACCTTGATCAAGTAAACACATCCCCCCCCCGCCCCCCTCAGTGTATTGTAGTCAATGGCAGATTCTTTCTGGTCAAAGTGTTGAGAATCTGAGACTGAGCTCTCAGACCTAAATGAAGAAAGTTCATCACCACCCCACCCCAGTTTTGCCGAGTCCCAAGTGTGGGTAGCCATGTCAGAGGAGAAGGAGATGGCAATTGACTTCAGAGGATTAGTCCACAGCATGTAAGGCACTAATTGATGAATCCCCAATAGGCAAGGTCCCAAAGGCTTCACTCCAGAATGTCTGTTGATATTGCTATGCTGACATTTTCATAGGAGTTTGGCATGGTGCAAATGGGCACAGGGAGATCCTCACTGCCTTTAGTGTAATGTGATTGTCTCATGGAAATATCTTTTTCTACTTGGAATTTTACCTGTGGATTATTATGAAGATGATTTCCTCTATAAGTTGTATTGTTTAACTGAAGAGATAGTTTTATACAATAATAGTGTTAGTTTAAATAGAATTTTTGATATTTGAGGGTCTTTAAAAATATAGTAAGGGATTATGATAGAAGTTAGCATAGTGGGAAAACTAAGATAGATAAAAGCATGATATGGTGTAGCCCCCAACCCTGATAAAGCAGGGACTGCAGAGGATAGAAAATTAATCAAGGAAATGTCAGACAAATAGTTTCTCTAGAGGAGCCACATAGACTGTGAATTGGGTAATGATTAAGAAAAACAATCGAATTTCAGAAGCCCAGCAGTCACAATTTCTTTTAATCTTAATGTTAAGAGATGTGTTTACAGGTTTCAGTGTACATCAGAGCTAAAATAAAACTTTAAATAATGCCTTAAGGTTAGGTTAAGATGTTTTTGTTGATGGCTTTGAGGTAAAAAATCTTGAAAAACAATTTAAAAAGGAATACTCTAAATAGCTGAGCAAGAATCTTATTAAGGTCAGAGAAAAGAACAATGACCATCTGGCTATTGATTACTGAAGTACCTTCTTAGCTAAGATGGATTGGTGATCAAGCGATGATTAATTCCTTGTACCTATTTCTTATCTCAGCTTCCTGATATAAAAAACTGTTGGCTAAAAGATGTGCACCTTGAGGATTTAATTTAGAGATGGCTGATTGCTTGTCATATATAAAAGTTTATATTTGTGGTCACTTTACATTTTTTATAATATTACCTAAGAGATAAATAATAAAGTGATCAATCCTTTCTTCAACTGAAAATGACACCTGCCAGCAAAAGAACTCTCTGAGAAAAATATCTTACTTGCTTACACTCTGTTAATCTATACCCAGTTGCTTAGATATGAATACCTGTGGGTTCTTGGTATAACTTGTTTATCACCTGTAATATGCAAAATGTTTAATCGCGTAAGGAATATGGATAACATGTAAACATGTTGCTTTTTACTTTTATTCATTGGAATCATTCACTTGAAAAAAATGTATAGCACATACATTTAAAAATGAGTGAATATAAAAATAGATTACTCTAAACTGTGTAAAATGGAATGGTTTCATCCCAAAGTCACTTTGCATTTTGATAATGTATTATATTTGCTGAAAGGTTCCAATAAAGGAAGCTGAATTGTGAAAAAAAAAAAAGAAAATGGAATGCAATACGTTATAACTTTTGTACTGCTTTAAAAATTTTGCTGTAATATATAAGCTGTATGCAAAAAAATAGAAGGAAGACATCTAGAGAGAAAGAAAAAGGCTACATCTGGACAGAGGTAATAAAAGAAATAGAGAACAGAGATAGATAGAAGATGATATATTACCCTAAAGGTGTGTATGTATGTGTGTGTGTGCGTGTTGTGTGCATGTGTTTCATTATTTGGTGGCCTCAGAGAGTTATGTTTAGCCCCCTTCACTGGTCCCAGAGAATTAAGCTTTACTTTCACAGAATGAAAAGTAGAGTGGTTCGTCTGCCAACTCTGGCTCTCTTTTGATCCCAGAACTGCTAGAGGCTGGGGCTCAGGGCAGCTAAAGCCGAGACTCTGTGAACACTGTAGAAGAAGAAGCAGGAAGACCGTTGGAGTTTCAGAATGAGGAGGCATGCTATGCAATACTATCCTCTGTACAAGACAAGGCTATCACAGTTATGAGCTCAGAGTACTGTGTTACCTGCACAAGACCTCTATAAGATAAAGCAAACCTTATTTGAGCAAACATTGGGGCAGGGGTATTCCACGTCCTGTCCCTTACTTGGGTAACTATTGCCAGTGGACAGTTACTGGAAAAGTGAGGGCAATTCTTTTTAGAGGATGTGGCTACTAATATGTTTCCTAGATTTTACTTTACAGATTAATTATAAAGTGGAGAGGGTGAGTTGTCCCGTAACAGCCTTGTCACCATTAATGCAATAGGCTCATTTCTCCTGGGAATGTAGAGTGCAACACTAGGTAAGACCACTGATATCTTATCACCCATGGCAGCCTGCATGTTACCTATGGCACTAGGAAATCTAGCTAGTAGAGATGAAATTTTCATGTAGAAATCAGATTGATTTTTCCTATGTCCTGTAGCAAAAGTGTATGGTATATTCAGCGTAAGGTCTTAACATGAAGTTATGGAGTAAGTCTCTCTCTCTCTATATATATATATATATATATATACAGAGAGAGAGAGAGAGAGAAGAAATTCAGTGTGAGTATATAGGGGGGTTATTTTGAAGGGAATATAGAAAATCATATTGTGGTGTAGATATAATCAGATTGCATTGTACTTGTGGATGTTAAAGTTTCTCAAAAATAAATTTGTAAATTTGTGACATTTTAGGCAGTCAAGGCAGCTCACGTTTGTAATCTCCACAGGAGATAGGAGGATGGATTATCAGTCTTGGGCTAGTCTGGAATATAAAATAAGTATCTATCTGAAAACAAAATCAAACAAGCCAAAACTCTTTAAATGCAAACAAATAAAAATAGTAAAAAGGATGCATTGATAATTTTAAGCATTAAATTTCTTATTTATGGTTTATCTTTGTATAGAAAATGAAGTGTTTTATCAGATTTGATGAGAATATATTCAGTGTATTTGAAGGATGTTTTCAAAGTTCTCTGTGCCGTCTTAATTTATAAAGTCCTACTCATATCTAAAGGAATTCAGATATAAATTCAATATCAAACACACAGCAAATGAATATTAGATGATGATTCCAAAACTAGCTCTATGGATTTATATTAAAATATTTAAAGGGAGAAGTAAGAGAAAATAGTATAGGTACAATTAAACCAGGGTGCTAATCTCTATAGGTAATAAAGGAGGTAAGACAATTGTATAGATATGTCCTAGCCTCTTCCCCAAGGTCAAGTGAGAACAGTTGAATTGAAAGGAACTACTTACTACTGCTGCTAAGTTGTTGGGAAGCCATGATAGTCCCTTCTGAAGGGCGGGGCTGTGGAGTGATGCTAGGGGCCTGTCCTAATACCTTGTCATGATTAGTGCTCGGCTACAAGGTACAGGGGAGCAGTGAAAGGGAACTTAGCCTGATAGACCACAGCAACAGACCTCTCAAATCAGTCTGTTCCCACATCTTAGTAACTGACCTGTGTGTTTTCATGGTCACCTCATAGTTTGAACAAGAAAACTCATAGTAATTTAAGTACTTTTTATATGACTTGGATTTTCATTTCACATGTATTTAAAGTTTATGCTATAGGAAGCCTGAAAATCCAAACTCAGGGAAATACAGCTTGGTATCTTTAGCATTGATAGGACTATTCAGTTGATTTGTCATTCACAAATGTCTTATCTATTAATAGATTTATAAAATGGAGATAATACAGAAATAATGGTGCAGAAACATCATATTTTAAACTCTTTTCTCAATTTCCCAATCTTTGACTACTAAACTCACTCTCTGAAATGCCCAGTTTCCTAAAAAGTAATGAAATCATTTGAAACAGTTATCTTTGAACTACATTCAACTAAGTAAATGGTTCAGCAATAATTCTTAGTCAATATTAATAATATTCTGAGTTCTATAGAAAATGAAGAAGGTGAACAAGCTGAATAGAATGAGCCAGATTAATTCAGGTGTTTTTAATTTTATCCTGACCTGTGATGTTTCTAGAAGAAATGTATGTTTGGCTCACATTCTAAAGATAGACCCACCCATGGCATTAACTACTAATAACTCTAGATTTGCAACAACTGTTTGGCTACAGAAAGGGAAACATGCCTCTATTCTGTGGTTTCTAATATATGTATATGATATGTGAAATAATAGACATTGATCCAAGGAACACGGTTTCTCATGGTTTCAAGATGGAATTTTGGGAAAGCTCTTTGACTTTCAAAGGCAATTCCATTAAGGCTAAAAGTGCATTGAGTCAAAGAATAAGGAAACTAGTTAAAAAATAGATTGCAGAAACACTTCTTTGCTCTCAGAATTTGGTGTTTTCATTGCATATTTGAAAATTGTCTTCATAATTTAAATGTGAATCAATTATTTATGGTGAGGTTATAAAGAATAAGAAGCAATATCTGATAGAAAATATTTTCTTTCGTAATATATTTTGTGCTAGGTAATTCTATAAGTTATTTGTTGGGAATAAACATCATTTTTGAAGATTTATTTTCATTGTGTATATGCATGTGTGGATATATGCACATGAGTACAGATACCGGAAGAGGCTCCAAGATGAGTCAGGCCTCCTGAAACTGGAGCTACAGGCAGTTGTGAGTCACCAGACATGGATTTTGGGATCTAAGGTTATGTCTTATATAAGAACAGTTTATTCTCTTAATCATTGAATCATCTCCCCTGCCTTCAAGGTTAACTTGAAACTGTTCTTTTAGCATACATTGAGACAATACAAGGTATTTTCCTCTGATTCATTATCATAGTAAACTTTATTAACAGATTTCTTGAAGAAACATCATTTCTTCTTCATGATAGCATAATTTATTCAAATGCTTTGGCATGAAATAGTAGATGGATTTACTATCTATCTATCTATCTATCTATCTATCTATCTATCTATCATCTATCTAAGCTTTTTTGATAGAATTAATCTGACAATAAAAATAACTCAATAAGAATGTAAATATGTAGTCATCTGGATAGGCATCTATTGTCTCTTAATGTCTGCATAACACTTGACAGGTCCTTCTTGCTTTCATTGTTTCCATTGAGAACTCAGGTGTAATTATTATAGGTCTGCCTTTATATGTCTCTTGGCCCTTTTCCTTTGCAGCTCTTAATAGTCTTTCTTTATTCCGTATGTTTAGTTTTTTTGATTATTATGTGGCAAGGGAACTTTTTTTGGTCCAGTCTATTTGGTGTTCTGTAAACCTCTTGTACCTTCATATGAATACCTTTCTTTAGGTTGGTAAAATTTTCTTCTATGATTTTGTTGAATATATTTTCTGTGCTTTTAAGTTAGACTTCTTCTCCTTTTATCCCTATCATTCTATGGTTTGGTCTTTTCATGATATTCCATATTTCTTGGATATTTTTGTGTTAAGATTTTGTTAGATTTAATGTTTTCCTTGCTTGATGAGTCTATTTCCTTTATTGTATCTTCATTGCTTGAGATTTTCTGTGCCATCACTTGTATTCTGCTTTTTATATTTGTATTTGTGGTTCCTGATCATTTTCTCATAATTATTGATTCTATATTTCCTTGGTTGGTGTTTTCTTTATTGTCTCTGTCTCTGTTTTCAAGTCCTGAATCATTTCTTACATCTGTTTGATTGCTTCTTCTTTATTTTACTTAAGGGATTTGTTGATTTTTTCCCAATTTTTTTGTTTGTCTTTTCTTCTATTTCTTTGAAGGATTTCTCATTTCCTCTTTAAGGGCCTCAAACATTATTTAAGGGACTAAAGTTATTTTTGCATTATTTTCTTCTGCTTCATGTCTTTTGGGTGTTCAAGTCTTGCTGTTGTGGGGCCACAAGTTTCTGTTGATGCTGTGTTACTTTTTGTGGTGTTGAATGTATTCTTACCTTGTCTACAAATCTTTTCCTCTGATTGATGTACCAATGCCCATCAAAATCTTGGGAAAATTCTTCACAGACCTTGAAAGAATGGTACTCAAATTCATATGGAAAAACAAAAAATCCAGGATAGCCAAACAATCTTGTACAAGAAAGTAACTACTGGAGGCACCACAATCCCTGACTTCAAACTCTATTACAGAGCTACAGTAGTGAAAATAGCTAAGTATTGGCATTAAAACAGGTAGGAGGTATATTGGAACCAAATCAAAGACCCAAATATTAATCCACACACCTTCAAACACCTGACAAAAAACAAAAAACATCAAATGGAAAAAAGAAAAGCATATTTAACATGTGGTACTAACATAACTGGGTATCAACATGTAGAAGAATGAAAATAGATCCATATCTATCACCATGCACAAAACTCAAGTTCAAATGGGTCAAAGACCTCAACATAAAGTCAGCTACACTGAACCTCATAGAAGAGAAAATGGGATGTACACTAGAACACATTGACACAGGACATCACTTCCAAAATACAACCCCAGTAGCACAGACACTGAAAGAAACAACTAATAAATGGGACCTCCAGAAACTGAAAAGCTTCTGTGCAAAGGATACGGTCAACAAGACAAAAGAAGAGCGTACAGAATGGTAAAAGATCTTCACCAGTTCCACATCAGATGGAGGTCTGATCTCCAAAATAGCAAAAGAACTCAAGAGCCGGGCGGTGATGGCGCACGCCTTTAATCCCAGCACTTGGGAGGCAGAGGTAGGCAGATCTCTGTGAGTTCGAGACCAGCCTGGTCTACAAGAGCTAGTTCCAGGACAGGCTCCAAAGCCACAGAGAAACCCTGTCTCGAAAAACCAAAAAAAAAAAAAAAGAACTCAAGAAATTGGTCATCAAAGAACAAATAACCTAATATAAAAGTGGAGTACCGACCTAAAGAGAGAACTCTCAACAGAGGAATCATAAACGGCTGAAAGACACTTAAGGAAATGCTCAACGTCCTTAGTCATCAGAAAAATCAAATCAACCCATGTTCCTCTTTTTGCGTCTGGGATACCACACTCAGGATAGTGTTTTCTATTTCCATCCATTTGCACGCAAAATTCGAGAAGTCATTGTTTTTTACTGCTGAGTAGTACTCTACTATGTATATATTCCACACCTTCTTTATCCATTCCTCCATTGAAGGGCATCTAGGTTGTTTCCAGGTTTTGGCTATTACAAACAATGCTGCTATGAACATAGTTGAACAGATACTTTTGTCATTTGATGGGGCATCTCTTGGGTATATTCCCAATAGGGGTATTACTGGATCTTGGGGTAGGTTGATCCCAAATTTCCTGAGAAATCGCCACACTGATTTCCAAAGTGGTTGCACAAGTTTGCATTCCCACCAGCAATGAATGAGTGTGCCCCTTTCTCCACAACCTCGCCAGCAAAGGCTATCATTGGTGTTTTTGATTTTAGCCATTCTGACAGGTGTAAGATGGTATCTCAAAGTTGTTTTAATTTGCATTTCCCTTATCGCTAAGGAAGTTGAGCATGACCTTAAGTGTCTTTTGGCCATTTGAATTTCTTCTGTTGAGAATTCTCTGTTCAGTTCAGTGCCCCATTTTTTATTGGGTTAATTAGCATTTTAAAGTCTAGTTTCTTGAGTTCTTTATATATTTTGGAGATCAGACCTTTGTCTGTTGCAGGGTTGGTGAAGATTTTCTCCCAGTCAGTGGGTTGCCTTTTTGTCTTAGTGACAGTGTCCTTTGCTTTACAGAAGCTACTCAGTTTCAGGAGGTCCCATGGATGTACTCACTCATAATCGGTTTCTAGTCATAAATAAAGGACATTGAGCATATAATTTGTGATCCTAGAGAAGCTAAATAAGAAAGTGAACCCAAAGAAAATCGTATAGTCATCCGCCTGGAGAGGGGAAGTAGACAAGATTGCAGGGCAAAAACTGGGAACTTGCGGGTGAGGTGGCATGGGGCAAAGGGGAAATGGGATGAGAAACATGAGAAGGGGAGGATGGGAGGAGCTCGGGGGATTGGGATGGTTGGGATATAGGAAGGGTGGATACAGGAGCAGCGAAGTATATATCCTAACTAAGGGAGCCATCTTAGGGTTGGCAAGAGACTTGACTCTAGAGGGGTTTGCAGGTGTCCAGGGAGATGTCCCCAGCTGGTACCTTGGGCAACTGAGGAGAGGGAACTTGAAATGACCCTATCCTATACTGATGAACATCTTACATATCACCTTAAAACCTTCATCTGGCGATGGATCAAGGTAGAGACAGAGACTCAATTTGGAGCAACGGTCTGAGCTCTTAAGGTCCAAATGAGGAGCAGAAGGAGGGAGAACATGAGCAAGGAAATCAGGACCACGAGGGATGCACCCACCCACTGTGACAGTGGAACTGATTTATTGGGAGCCCACCAAGGCCAGCTGGTCTGGGACTGAATAAGCATGGGTTGAAACTGGACTCTCTGAGCATGGCGGACAATTAAGCCTGATGAGAAGCCAAGGACAATGGCACTAGGTTTCGATCCTAATACATGAACTGGCTTTGTGGGAGCTTAGCCTGTTTAGACGCTCACCTTCCTGGACGTAGATAGAAGACCTTTGTCTTCCCGCAGGGCAGAGAATTTTGGACTGCTCTTCAGTATCGAGAGGGAAGGGGAATGGTGTGGGGGGAGGAGAAGAGGAGTGGGGAGAGGGGGAGGGGAGTGGGAGGAGGGGGCAATATTTGGGAGGAGGCGAGGGAAATGGGAAACGGGGAGCAGGTGGAAATTTTAATTAAAAAAGAATAAAAAAGAAAAGAAAAGAAAAATCAAATCAAAACAACCCTGAGATTCCATCTTATACCTGTAAGAATAGTCAAGATAAAAAACATTAATGACTACTTATGCTGGAGAGGATGAGGGGTAAAGGGAACACTTCTGCACTGCTGGTCTGAGTATAAACTGTTATAGCCCCCTTTGTATATCAGTATGGCACTTTCTCAGGAAATTAGGAAACAACTTACCTCAAGACCCAGCAATACCACTTTTGGCTATATACGAAAAGGATGCTCAATGATACCACAAGGGCATGTGCTCAACTATGTTCATAGAAGTATTATTTGTCATAGCCAGAACCTGGAACAACTTACAGTTCCCTCGACTGAAGAATGAACAAGGAAAATGTGGTATATTTACACAATGGAGTGCTACACAGCAGAAAAAAAATAATGACATCTTGAAATGTGCAAGCAAATGGATGGTTCTAGCAAATCATATTGCATGAGTAACCCAGACCCAGAAAGACAAACATCATATATACTCACTCATAATTGTTTTTTATACATAAAGCAAAGAAATACCAGCCTACAATTCACAATCCCAGAGAACCTAGACAATAATGAGGACCCTATGAGAGACATACATAGATCTAATCTATATGGGAAGTAGAAAAAAACATGATGTCTTGTGTAAATTGGAAGCATGGGGACCATGGGAGAGGGTAGAAGGGGAGGGCAGAGGATGAGAGGGTAACAGAGAGAAATATACAGCTCAAAAAATCAATAAATTTTTTTTTTTTTTTTTTTGGTTTTTCGAGACAGGGTTTCTCTGTGGCTTTGGAGCCTGTCCTGGAACTAGCTCTTGTAGACCAGGCTGGCCTCGAACTCACAGAGATCTGCCTACCTCTGCCTCCCAAGTGCTGGGATTAAAGGCGTGCGCCACCATGGCCCAGCTCAATAAAATATTTTTACAAATATAAATGTAATAGTAGAACATAGACATTGAACTCCCATTATGACATAAAGAAACTGTGCTCATTAATAACTACCATTAATGAAATATGATTTACTCAAATATATTTTATTTTGAAGAGTATCAACATATGGTAGAGAATTTTATGGTATTATTTTGTTACAGTTTTATCAGAATAGGGATAGAAATTATTTGACCATATCAAAAAGTTTTAAATCTTTGTCCTTTTTTCTAGTTTGAATTATATTAGTATGTGCTCCTTACATATTTGAAGAAATTGCTTTTGAGAATTCCTAGATCTAAATTTATAAAGTAGTTTTTTTCAGCATTTTTTGTTCCTTCAATATTTATTTTTCTAAAGATAAACAACGTATTCAAGTTAATTGTAATGTGTATCCTTCTAATTTACACACATATTACCTCATATTGTTAGTGTCTACTAATATTCAAGATATCTTCTAAAAATCTCATGTATATAGTCCTTCAATGTTGACTGAGAGATCTGGATATAGTAGTCTGGACCAGTACATATAGTAATATTATATGCTCTAGTTTAATCTCTATAGCTTTCATAGCTTTGAAAATTCAGCTGTAATTATATGTTATCTGTCTTTGTATGTTTGTCTGCATCAAGAAAACTGACCAAGCACAACATTATGAAACAAAACATCTCGAAAATTACCCCTGAGTAGTCATGTATTACTGGTCATGGGGACTATTGTTAATGTTGTTTGTATCTGGGTAGCGAACCACTATTAGAGAAAACTAATTTTACGTCATTGTCTTACTCAGCCAAATTCAGAGAAGATTGCACCTTCAGTAGAGGGGAACAAGTATAGAGACCCACAAATAAACAATGTTCAGACAGTGAGTGACCTTGGAACAACCAGTCCTAAAAGGGATGCCTCCATCAAACTTCTCCCCTCAAGATTCAGAGAACTTTGTGGAAGAGGAGGCAGAAAGATTGCAAAATCCAATGAGGATTGAGGACATTAAGGAATAATACCTTCCAGACACATAACATAATTGGTATTTGCTCCATTATGATTCAAGTGACAGATTTCAATTGTATATCTACAGGAATAAATTATATTTCTAATGAAAAAAGAGACAGAATTGTCCAACGACTTGTCTTTACACCATGTAACAGGTTGGGATCAAAGGAAACAGAGCTTTAAACACCTATGAGGTGGGAAATTTATGTTTCTAGTCCTATTTGGTGCATTTTATACTGCTGGGCATTGATAAAAATTACTTTCTTTAAATTAGTAAACATTTCTTCTATGGTTTGTTCAAACTATTTGAACTGATTTTTTTCTCCTTCTTTATCTATTAATCATAAGTTTGGCTTTTTATAGTGCTCAGGAATAATGGAATATACTTATTCAGGAATAATATATATAATTTGAACCTAACATTTTTTGGTTGGTTGTCTAATTATTCTACATTGCTTCAGGTCCTGATAGTCTTTCTTCCACTTCACCCAACTTATTGATGTGGCTTTCTTCTGAAGATTTTGTTTGAATTCCTAAGCTTTTTATTTCAATTTTATTACATTTTGGGCTTTTATTTTAGGGAAACCACTTGTTTCTTAAATTATATTTTCATAACATGGATTGATACCTGCATTTCATTCAACTGTCTGTGCTTTTGATTCCTATTAATTGTAGCATTTATTCATAACATCTTTGAGTTCTTTGATCAAGTTTATTATTGATATTTTGAAATAATTAGCTTCTATATAATCTGTCACTTTTTTCCAGAGATATTTTCATGAGCATACTAAATTTGGTGGAGAAGTGTTTTGGTTAATCATGTTTGTAATATTTTACAGTGTTCATAGGCTTCTGGAGCTTGGGTGTTCATAATGTTTCTTTGTATTGAAATATTGTTTCTTTTTTGCTGAGTATGTCTTTGAAGCTCTATTTCCTATTATTTGATTACTCAGTCATTGCCAGTGGTCCCGCTACATGGGGATTAGACTTTCATCTCTGAACAATTCAGTGTTGATATTTGAATGAGGTTTCAGGAGTAGACTCAACTCTCTTCGTTTGAGATTTCTAAGAATTATAATAATATCATAATCGATTTTCAGGAGTTTGTAGTTAGTGCTCAAGTCTTTTCTTCAGTGAGTAGAATCTTATATAATTTGTGATACTGGTCTCGCATCTCTATATGAAAAGGAGATGAGGGAATGGGAGGAAGGCAGAAACTAACAATTGATCTTCAGGCAAGCAGCTGAGGCAGAATTGCTGGTGTAGATACAGTGCCCTCCTTGGAGATGAGCTCGTTTTTGGTAATGAAAAATAGTGGCTGGATGGTACAAGTTTAGTTTCAGAGTAGGGAAGAGAACAGGCGTATATATACTTGCGGAATATGTTTTAAATATTCAATAGTCTGCATAATGCTAGATCTAAGCATCTAAATCGTGTCTTGTGTTTTGTTAAGGCAAATATCCGTGATAACTAGTTGACTAAGAATTCAGATTCCATTGCTTTCGGCACCTGGATTAACCACTTTTCTGTTGCAGTGATAAAACATTCTTGCCAAAGGAAGAAAGAAAAGCTTTATTTTTGTCTTAAATTTCTAGAGGCGTAGAGATCATCACATAGAGAAGGAATGGTGATGGTCATAGGAAGCATAGCAGCAGAAACAGGAAGCTAGCTGGTTATATATTCTGCATAGCACCTATTCAGAAGATCCTATGGTATTTTTTTCAGTTACTGTTACATAATATTGGGTCAGTTTTATATGTTTAACTGTCTTTACATTCCAAAGGGTAAATTTCACCTGATTATTATGTGTACTTTAAATATGATGCTAGCTCATTTTAATAATATCATGTTAAAGTTCTTTCATTTGTGTTTATGAAAGTCTGTAATCTTGTTTGGTGATTGTATGTTCCGCTGGATGTTTGCAAAGTTATCCTCAAAAATAAAGTTTAAAATGCTTCTTTCTCTTAAATTTTCAGCAGAATTTAAGGAATACTGGCAACAATTTCTCCTTTAATGTTTTATCAATGAAGACTTACTTTTCTACATTATTCTCACTTGTAATCCAGTACTTGATTATTATTTTTTTGATTTAATAAATAATTTTAATAGCCTTCCCTTTTATGGTTTAACCATTTTCTATCTATCTATCTATCTATCTATCTATCTATCTATCTATCTATCTATCTATCTATTTATTCATTTATTAAAGATTTCTGCCTCCTCCCTGCCACCACCTCCCATTCCCCCCCCTCCAATCAACTCCCCCTTTCTCAGCATCCTGAAGAGCAGTCAAGGTTCCCTGCCTTGTGGGAAGTCCAAGGATCTTCCACCTCCTTCCAGGTCTAGTAAGCTGAGCATCCAAACAGCCTAGGCTCCCACAAAGCCAGTACGTACAGTAGGATCAAAACCCAGTGCCATTGTTCTTGACTTCTCAGCAGCCCTCATTGTCCGCTATGTTCAGTGAGTCCGGTTATATCCCATGCTTTTTAGACCCAGTCCAGCTGGCCTTGGTGAGTTCCCGATAGAACATCCCCATTGTCTCAGTGTGTGGGTGCACCCCTCGCGGTCCTGAGTTCCTTGCTCGTGCTCTCTCTCCTTCTGCTCCTCATTTGGACCTTGGGATTTCAGTCGGGTGCTCCAATGTGGGTCTCTGTCTCTGTCTCCTTTCATCGCGTGATGAAGGTTATTATTTTGAAGGGAATTCTTTGAGTATTTAGTTGTCCTTCTGCTATTAGTACCTACCCTGTTTTTCTATTCTTCATAATTCAGTTTTGTAGACGTTGATATGGATCTAACAATATGACATTTATTCTAAGTTTACTACAATGTTGGTATGGAGTTATTCATAGTAGGCTCATGGTATCATTTCTATTTCAGTTTTATCAGCTGTGATATCTCCTCTTCATAGCTGGGATTGTACTCTAGATTGTACTCCTTTTGTATTTTTATGGCTAAATGTATGCCAGTTTTATTTGTTCTTTCAATAATCAGTTGCTATATTCACTGATCTACTGGTTTGACTATTTTTCATGTTTTATTAAATTGTGTTTATATTTTAGTTTGTTTCAAAATATTTTCTACATCCTTCCTATTTTTAAAAAGCATGATTATTCATGTATTTTCTAGTTTTATTTGATTAGTGACTTCTATTTTTGATGCATTCTGTTTAAGAAAAATAGACAGCATAATTTAACTCTCTTTAAATTTGCTAAGACTTGTTTTATTACCTAACATAAAAACTATCTTGTTCCATGTGTTCTGGAGATGTATGTGTATGTCCTCATTCATATTGCATTACATCCTCTCTATATCGGCTCATATAATTTTATCTAAAGTATAGTTCAAGTCCAACATTTCCTCGGCCACCAATGGCTTATTTTCTCTTGGATGTTTCCATTTTATGATGGGCATTGACTTCATTTTCTTGAAATTAAAAGATGAATAGGGTTTATTTTTCTTCTAATTTCTTCCAAATCCTAAGATTACTTATTTACTTAAGGATTGTTGATCCTTTTTTAAAAAAATAAAACAGTTTTCACAGATAAATTTCTTGATGGTATGGTCATCATTTCTATTAACAAGTCATTGTTTCTTTTTTTCTTTTTTTTAGTTTTTCGAGACAGGGTTTCTCTGTGGTTTTGGAGCCTGTCCTGGAACTAGCTCTTGTAGACCAAGCTGGTCTCGAACTCACAGAGATCCGCCTGCCTCTGCCTCCCAAGTGCTGGGATTAAAGGTGTGCGCCACCACCGCCCGGCCAAGTCATTGTTTCTTGGAAAGAGATGCTGACAGAATCAAAATGATATTTTTGGTAGTAATTTATACATATAAGTACTACCTGTAAACATGAATATTTTAATATGTACTAACCTCTATCTTGTCAATGTAAACCCCTGTATTACAACCAACATCACTATATTAATATCTCCACATTTCTCATTTCCCCTTTTGTTATTGGAAAATTCATACCCCAACCCTCTATACAAGTTACCCATCACTTATTTAACTATTGAATTCCAACATTATGTTAATAATGCCTCCCGTGTACAAAATCATATGATGTATTGCTGTCTGTATTAAAAACATAAATTTAAAAGAAAAGTTATTTATGTCAATACCTGTCTCAGCAGGGACACTGTCTCAGTAAAAACTTTAAATAGAAATGCTAGAGAAAGGTAAATTCATTTGAGACTTATGATACCAAGCAAATGACCACTTAAACTGACATAACAAGAAAACAAGAATGAAATTAATAAGCAGGTAAGAAATTGGAGAAAGTTTTCCTTATAGAACTAAGTAAGCATTTCTTTTGATAAGTGTTGTGATTTGTATCTTTCTCATGGACTTGAAACAACTTTTATATATTAAGTTTTATTGTTTTTACAACTATTTCCCATAATATATATTCTTTTTATAGGTTGACATATTATTTCACATACAAATTATCATGAGCACATGGTGTCAAAATTATCAATTGCTTTTTTAAGTTCTCTGACTTTTTGGCTGTGAGCAAAAGGGCATTCTAGTCTACAAAGCAATTTATTTTTCTTTGTATTCATCTGATAATGAAGTTTAAATTTATGTTTATAAAATATATAATTAAAGCAATAGCTTATTCTTGCAATAATTCTTTATAAAGTATCAATGATCAGAGAAATCTTTATTGTACAGTATATGGGAACTAACACAAAAAACTATTGTAAAATATGCAGAGTGTAAGATTTTGGAATACTCAGTCCTTAAAGGCATGCTGTCATTAGGGCTTAGAGAATTATGTGGAAGAGGAAGAAAAAGATCGTAGGAGACAAAAGGAATTGAGGACACCAAGTAAATAGTGTCTTCCAGAAACAACATGACCAACACACATGAACTCACAGAGACTGTGGAAGCATACATAGGGCCTAGAAAAGTCTAATCAAAACAGCATCACAGTAGGGAGAGAGTGCAATAGACAGGAACATGCTAAGAAGATTGACCTTTTCCATGGTTATAAAATACAGGTGCTGTGCCCAGAATAGTGCAAAGAATTTAGGTTCAACCACAGGAACACCAAATTAAACAATATACCATTGAAACATTCTCCCAAATATTGAGCAAATGTGGAGAATTAGTTATTTCTTTGGCATAATCAACATGGCAGAACTGGAGCCCCTTAATACTCATCTTTTCTGCATGTCCCATAAAACTGTTGGACCTTAATATAGCTCTAGGCCCACAGATTGAGCTTAAATAGTATTCTTGAGCCTCATAAGGAGTGTGATGATTAGCATCATCAAGGGCACCAAAAACAATCACTTCCCCAGTAACTGTCTTGTTTATCCTTAGTCAGGTGCTCGCGGCATATGATGTGTTTACTCTCATAGCTCTCGTGTTCTCTCAAGTTCTTTACATGATTTGTAATTTTTTTATGAACATAATGCTGTCGTTCAAGTGATTGGTATAAATCAATCATGGTATACAACACAATAAGCAGATTGAAGAATGGGTAAGATAATTATAAGACCAAAGACTTTTTAATTCCTATTGCCTAATACACCTCAAATCTTAGTACATGCCAGAATGAAATGAAGTTCCTTTTCCAGTTTGAACTATTATACAACTTTGTAAGCTAAAGAAAAATTTGTTTGGGTCTTTGTTCTTCAGTGGTAGTTATCTAACTCTTTTAAGTGATAATTTTATAGGTGTCATTTATGATGTTATTTAATAAGAATGTTAGTTAAAATTGTATATTTTAATTCAAGTATGACTTAATTATTTATGAATAAACAATATTATATTTGAGTTGATATATTTGAAAAGTTCGCTAAATAAATTATGATTCTTAGATATATAATACTATTCAGGGATAATAAAACAATAAAATTCTGTTATTTATGGAAAAATGAGTAGACAAAGAATGTAAGTGGAGATTGCTCATTGATATCTTGGATACTCAGACCCTAATAATCATGCAGAAACTATATTAATTACAACACTGTTTGGCTGATGATTCAGTCATATCCCTACATAGCTCTTATATCTTAAATTAACTCAGTTCTATTAATCTGTGCATTGCCATGAGGCTGTGGCTTATCAGAAATACTCTGGTGAGATCTTTCTCCTTCAGCAGGAGACTCTGCCTACTCTCTCTGTATGTCTCTGTTTGGATCTCCTGTCTGACTTTATTCTGTCCTAGGTGTGTTATAAATGAGAGTTCACACACAGAGCACTCCCATTGATAGAACTGTTCACTGTGTGATTCTGCCATATTTCTTGTTTTACAGTAGAAACGTTCCCAGTGCCTATGAACTGATGTGACATTACCATTCTTTCCTTGTTTTCTGTATCATTTGCTTCCTTTCTATTTAAGCTCCTATAATCAGCTCTTCCTTCACAGACATTAAAGTCTTGGTGTATGATTTTATTACTAAATAAGAACCAGCATGCCAAGGCCTCATGAAATGCGAATGAAATGTGTAGTGAAAAGCTTTCTAGATGTGAGGTTATGAACAGGACCCCACCAATAATAGACAGTAAATAAACAGAGGATTTTAAAAGGTTGAAATATTGTAAGACAGCATGAAGAACAAGAACGTGAATCATGCTACTCTGATAATCTGATTCAAATCTATTCTATTTCATAATTCCTAGATGCATTTACTTAAAATTAAATTCAGAGCATAATTAAAATGCCATAAATGCCTGCCTAAAAGCAAATTTGATTGACACTGTCATTTTTCAATCATCAAGAGAGTCAAATTACTTAATCAAAAAGAAATTTTAATTGGCACATAAATTACATAATTATAAACTCTCCCTGTGAATCTAGTTAAGTGTGTGCTTCTCAGACAGGCCTGGCCAGCAGTCATTGAGAAGCATGAAACTGAACTCTAAGGGAAAGAACTATGGGCCCTGGAGGAGAGCATTTTTATTTCCAGAGGTTAGAAATGGAGCGTGGTACTATGGAGCCTAAAACAAAACAAAACAAAAGCCCAAGGCTTCTTTCACTCCTTGGCACAGCTACACAATGAAATATTGCTCCTGGGGGAATGAGGCAATTGCTTCTTTCTCTTCTAGTAAATGGCTCAGCTGCTGGCCTGTCCGAATGTCTTTTACTTTATAGTTTATAAACCTCAATACTGGTGATGGTACCCCAAATGTTCTTTTTATTCTTCTGCCTCTAAAACTGGCATTACCCAGAAGAGAGAGCACACCAGATTGTACCTCAGCGCTTCCTGCATTTTGGCCAGCACTAAAGGTCCGGTGTCATTTTCCAGGAAAGCTAGATTTTATGCCTGTGATTTCTTCCACATCAGACAACTGCTTACACTGAGAGGCTAACTAATTCACTTTCAGAATTGACTTTCCAGAGGAGCAAATACAGTGTTATTCTTTTATTTTCTTTCAACGATAGGATAGATTTAAAATTGTTTTAATTATCTCACATTTAAAAGCTTTTCTAAAACTTTTAACATTTTTTGAGATTATAATAAAATTTATCACTTTCCAAGGCTACTATGTACCCTCTCTTTGCTCTCTTCAAATTCATGGTCTCTTTTTTTTCTTAATTGCATTGTATATACATACACGTGTGTGTGTGTGTGTGTGTGTGTAAAAACAGACAAATACAACCTGATATGTATGCATAATGTTACTTGTATGTGAGCATTTTTAAGACTGAAATATAGTTAATGCATAGCATAAACAAGGAGAACACTAATAGACACCATAACCTGAAAGAGGGAAATCTAATCAGGCCGCAACTCTAGAAAGGGAATTATGGGAGCTAAAAGTGGAAGAAATAGTCTTCTTCAGGAAAGAACACACCAATTGTTTATCAAAAGGCTTTTAAAATCACTTCTTAAGATGATTAGGTTGAATGCCTAAAACTCATTCATTTTTCTTTGCATTATGAGAGGTTTAAAAGTTCTTTCAAAATTTGTTAGCTGGCATAGCAGAAAACTTTGAAACATTCCACGTATAAAGCTCAGCACACATGGAAAGTAAGACTAGCTTGCTAAGAACCTGTCACAGGAACAGGTATAAAGAAGAAAATTCAGAATTGGAAAGAAAACAAAGCCCACAATTATTTGCTAATGGCAAGTCCTTTATGTGCTGCCCTGTCTGGCCTAATTTTCAAGGTATTTACTAAGATGTTGATAATCTGATGATATTTTGAATCAAGGTATTAATGAATGATGATTACAGAAAACTAAGTCATTCCAATGTGCCTGAGGGCATCAACCTTGATAAATTTTCCAGCAATTGCCATCTTTCCTGATTAGCAAAGGGAAGCGGGAGCATAAAGGAGTGGAACAAAATTGTAAGCTAAAGGGCAAATGCACAAAAGAGAGTTGACACTGAGTCCTGCAAGAGAAAATTGGTGTTGAAGTCTACCCAATGTTATTAGAAGGGAAAATCTCAATTATAAGTGCTCACAATCATGTAACATTATTAATGTGAATACACACATTTCTTTCATTAGGTAACCATTATATGATATTTAAATGAGAAACATCCTTACTTAATGTAGTCTAAGCAATGGTTGCATGACTATAGACTTGCTCCATGTCCTCACAAGTGTTTATATGACATTTGCACTTACTGTAGACAGGTAAAGTTCAAAGAGAAAGCTCTGGCAAATAGAATGAAGAGAGTAGTAATGAGATTTTGGGGACTCAGTGAACTGATTTTCACCAGATTGGCTGAGTTCATGACATAGCTAATTTTTAAATAGTTGTTTTAACACACTAAGCTGCAAGTTATTTATTTTTTATGTTCCACAGGAGTTTAAAAGTGCAGGTAAGATCTATCTTTTAGTTTTCAGATTATCTTTTAGTTTTCAGATTAAATGAGCAAGCCATAATAATACAATGTTATTAAAAGATAAAACAACTATTGTACTATAGTAGTTAATGATATACTCTTAAAATAATGAACATAATGACAAAAGACCAAAAACAGCCATTATTCTATCTTTTGTTGAACATCAATTGCTACTTTAATAATAATACTGTCTGAGTCACCAGAAATAAATTAATAAAATCCATATTCTTCTAGACTGGGGATTCACCAACCTCAAAAACATATAGCCAGGTTGTCAGAATGCATACGGGAGGAAGTTCTCTGTAGGGGTAGCCTGCCATAATGACCAAAGCATAACATAAGTCAGAAACTTACAATGTACACAAGATATTACCCTTAATAATAATACCCTTAAATAACAATATTATTCAAGTTGTATTATGCATACAACTTCATTGCTATATGCATAATCCTTTTAAATGTATTTTGTTTATGTATATGCTTAAATAGTACATACTTTCTGCTCCTATTTAACATTGAACTTATTTTCTGGTCATTATAGAAATAAGGAATACTCAAAAACTCATCACTTATCTCAAAACTAAAGCAAGCTTATAGATAACTGGTAATTCATATTTATCCATTCTTTGTACTTTTTTGTCCTTCCTCCTTTTGTCCTATCTCTTCCCTGTAGAGGTAACTGCTACTCTAAACTTTGGTATTTGTTGCTTAATTATTAAATTTATTTTATCATATACCACACATTCACTTAAATAATGTATGGCTTTGTTTGCTTTAAGTTTATAAACATAGAAAAACATCTGAATTATATTCCCAAGGCTTACTAGACACCACATAAGACATTGTGGAAAGATCTCCATCTAATCAAGATGATTTCAATTATTTTGGATAGCTTCCCTATCATATTAAGCTTGAATTCATGTATTTCTAAGACAAATATTAACATACCCGTTTCCTGGCACATGGACGGGTAAATGGAGAGAAATCATCTATTCTAAGAAAAAAATATATTGTTCTCAGTTTTGTTTGTTTGTTTGGTTGGTTTTTCAAGACAGGGTTTCTCAGTAGCTCTGGAACCTGTCCTGGAACTAGCTCTTGTAGACCAGGCTGACCTTGAATCCACAGAAACCTGCCTGTGTCTGCCTCGCAAATGCTGGGGTTAAAGGCAAGTGCCTGTTCTTAGTTTTCATGTGTTTCTGAAACTGTATTATTTCTCTAGTTGTCACCTAATTTGCGCAACAGAATGACGCAGATGGGCTTTCAAGATATAAATACAGATATAAACTTTGCAATTGAATTCCACGTGGGGAAGCTGCTATAGAGGAGTCTATTGAAGAAGCTGCGTTGGTGACTCTGAGTCACACCACGTGTTTGCATTTTCTTATGGAGGAGATAAAAACAATAGCTGCTAGACAGGCCAAGTGCTCAGCAGGCCTGAGGATATGCTACTGAAGCCCGGATTCCTTACTTGTCCCAGTGTGGTAATAAAATCCCTGACAAAAACCACCTACAGAAAGGGTTAATGTTAGCTCACAGTTCGGAGGAAAAATCAAAGTTGCAGACACTGCCAGGAGTGTGTGAAGAAAGCCAGTGCACCACTCACTTCTTTTTATGCAGTCCAAGATCCACGCACGAGCAATGGTACTGGCCACTTTCAGGGTGGGTTGTTCACTCCAAGATCCACGCACGAGCAATGGTACTGGCCACTTTCAGGGTCGGTTATCCCCTTCAATCAACCCACTCAAAATAATCTTCCATATGTGTGGTCAGAGGCTAACCAATCAAAATCATCCCTGACAGATGATCCTGGAGGCTTTGCCTCTGGATTGCTGGAGATCTTGGTAGACTGACAACCAGCATCGATATTCACAGGTACCTTGAGAGGTAAAGCCGGAGTTAGGAGTACAAATGCTTATTATATGGCCACATTCCAGCTACGGGCACTCAGCACAATTACTAATCCTCTATATGTACCCTCTTTCTTATTTTTATATTTCATGGATGATAAAATTACAAAGTTAAGAGTTTATGGTACTCAAGAGTTGATTGAGTACAGGTAAGACAAAACAATACCAAGCAAATAGTAATTGTTGATAGCACAATATTTTAATTTCTATGGTGAGTGTAATTATTTGATGACCTTTAAATGAAGTTCAAAGAGCTCATGCTCTATTATAAAGCCAGAGAAATCCTTTTAGTAAGATCTAAGCACAATTTGAAAGTATGCCCTAATTTCTTACTAACACTTGGAAAGCATGAGACTGGCTCAAATGTAAGAAAAGTACGTTTCCTTAAAGAACCATGAAGGCCGTTTCATTTAAAGATCTAGAAACTAATAAGTTATTTGAACATAGTGATTGTTATTGGTAGTAGAAATCATACTGTCATATTCAATGAAAAGTGACAACGTCTCAAATTATATAATCTTTTGATTGATTAATTTGATATTTGTACTTGGTATATTTTCTTCTCAACCTCTTATTGAACTTCTTCCTTCTCTTAGTCCTTAGTCCAGATTTATAGGTTTTCTTAATGACTGATTTAGTCAACTTGCACCATCTGTGTGGACATTGAATTGAAATAGTCCTTTGGATCCTGGTGGATCATTAATGGATAAAAACCTTTCTGAATATCAGTAGCCAACAGTTCACTAGTGATAAATATGGGCCACGAGCCTTTCCTATCTATGCCTCACAGTTGAGGGATTTACTTTTGCTCATGGAGCCATTTGTAGCTGCTGAGAGTTTGTGATTACAGCATTTTTCTGTTTCCCAGAGATGTTAATTTTTCTTTTATCCCTATTTTCTGATTCTAATCTTCTTTTTTGTTGTCTATAATGTTTCCAGATCTTAAATTTGTAAGATAATATGTTATATGAGTCTAATGCTAGTGGTACATTGCTTATAATTTATATTCTTCCAGCTGTTAATGAATGTATTTTGTATTATTTCTTGAAAATATTTTTTTCACATAATATATTCTTGGAACAGTTTCCCCTTCCTCTACTCCTTCCAGTTCCTCCTTACATCTCCTCCTATCCAGATCCACTCCCTTTCTGTTTCTCATTAGTAAACAATCAGACTCTCAGTGTAATATAATATAATATAATATAAAAAATATAAAGCCAAAACTAGCACTTCAGAATTGGGAAAACAAACAAACAAAATGATTTTGTTTTTAAATAAAGTAAACTAGATATACAAAATACTTCTGATAGTATAATAATAAATGAAAAACTTTTCCTATCGAGATGGTTAATTTTTTTTCCTAGAAATAAAATAGCAAGAGCATCAGTGATTCAAAAGACTCTACATTTGGGAAACGAAATTATTCTAAAAAAAATCTTCAAACAAAATGACTCATGATAATTTTGCCTAAGTCCACTTCACTCAAGAAACGTCATTCCCCATTAGTTATGACAACTTGCCGTAACTTCAGACTAATGAACAGAGGCATAGTAATAATTCATGTAACAAAGGCCTTGAAAGCATAATTAAAGTGGAGCTGCTGTAGCAACATTCACATGCAGAAATACCCTGTTTAAAAACAAATATCACACTTGGAATGTGATTTGTCTGTATTTTCTAATGTGGATTTAATTTATGCTTTGTGATGATGTCATTGACATATTGATAAATGTTTTAAAGTTAGAAATAAAATTTACATCTAAAGAAGCAACAGTGGCTCATATGCTAGCATTAATTGAATTATCAATTAAAAATTGCTTTGAAAGAAAAGCTGTTAGTCATTAATTATTCACTTTTCAAGAGGCAAACCACAGAAAAAGGCCAGAAAGTATAACTTAAGCCAACATAAACAATTCAAATGTGCAAATGGATATGGGGATCATTTTTCTAGATCATGTATGTAATTCCTGAAATGATGCCCCTGGTAGGTCATAGACACGTCATGTTAAGGGAAGCTCTCTTCACATTGTGAATTTCCACTCACAATCTAAAGCAAAACCTTTGACAAAGAGGAATATGCTACAATCACCTACATGGAGCTTGCTAGGAAGAGAGAAATTTTGGCTTTCTAATCACTTCTGATTTTGAAATTAACATAAAATCTGATTTTCACCCAAGGACTGCCTGGTGTTCTTCTCACCTGGGTCTACAATCCATGAACTTCCTGGTGAGCATCGTAAAATGAAAAACACGGACAAGAGGCTGCAACACATGGGAAAGACCAACATGCATAAAAGACATTATTCATTATTAGCTATGATCATGCTAAATATTTATTATACATATGCTGTTTAGAAGTATGTTTTTAATATTTTGTAAAAATCAAACCTTTTAATGAAAATTCACAAAGTTTATTTCAGAAAATGTTACTGGTATAATTATAATTCATAAGTAGAGTGCATTGTCCCTTTTACATAGCAAGCATTGGGAAAACATCAAAAATACATAAAATATTACCATGAAGAAGAAGCACATCTGTAGAAGGAGAAGCTACATGAAACATTTACTCAGGAACCAGCATATAACTGGGTAGTGATGGCACATGCCTTTAATCCAAGCACTAGGGAGCAGAGGCAGGCAGATCTCCATGAGTTCGAGACCAACCTGATCTACAAGAGCTAGTTCTAGGACAGCTAGGACTGTTACACAGAGAAACCATGTCTCAGAAAGAGAGAGAGAGAGAGAGGGAGAGAGAGAGAGAGAGAGAGAGAGAGAGAGAGAGAGAGAGAGAGAGAAAATGTATAGTAATATATAGTTTTACTCACATCCTTTTATCAAGCCTTTCAATTACTAAGTTCCTGAATTCACTTAGTAGCAGCTAATCAAAAGTTATCCTTATAGATTAGTTTGACAAACTCATGAAGATTTCTAATATCAACCATCAGAGTGAAATACAACCCTGTAGATACCACACTACTACAAAGTCTGCAAAATATTACAAAATCAAAGTGTAAAAATAATATATCCTTTTAGCACCAGGCTGCTTGTTGGTTTGGGGTTGCCTCTCTAGCTTAGACCTGAAATAATCAATCAGAAACTGTATTATTTAAATCACTGTTTAGACCATTAACTTTAGCTTCTTATTGACTAACGCTTCCATATTAATTTAACCCATCTCCATTAATCTGTATATCACCATGAGTTCGTGGCCTACCAGCAAAGTTTCTGCACATCTATCTCTGGCGGCGGCTTCATGGCGTCTCTTTGACTCCACACTTCTTTCTCCCTGCATTCAGCCTAGCTTTTCTTGCCTAACTAAGTTCTGTCTAGCTATAGGTCCAAAGCAATTTCTTTATTCATTAATGGTAAACATAGCACACAGAGGGGACTCCCACATCATATCTTATATGCCAAACAAATGGAAAGTTACATTCTCCAAGAAAGTCTAAGCAGCCTGCGATAGGCTAGAGTCTAGTAATATAAAATGTGAGCATGAATGCATCTTTGAGGATTGTTGAACCATAACAAGACTTTTGTTGTGAATTACTATTAACTTTTTTTATTGCCTGCTGTGAAATAACCCTTCTGTACACTATGATAGAATGTATTACTCACATTGGCTTTTAAAAGCTGATTGACCAATAGCTGCACAAAAAGTATAAGCAGGACAATCAAACAGAGGATCCTGGGAGAAAGGACAGTCAGGGAATCAAAAGAGATATCAGCCTGCTGCTGGAGAAGTAGGATGTGTAGAAAATAGGGTAACAAGTCATGAACACATGGCAAAGCATAAATAGAAACATGGGTCAATTTAAATGTAAGAGTTAGCTAGTAATAAGCCTGAGCTATTGGCCAAGCATTTATAACTAATACAAGCCTCAATGTGGTAATATGGAAGTAGCTGCCAGGAAAGGAAAAGTCCAACTACAATTACCTCTTTGTTCTCCTTTTATCTGTTTGAAATATTGACTTGGAACTTTTGTCCTAGAACTCTTGAGACAAAAGCAGACAGATCTCTGTTTTTGAGGCAATCTGGGTGTCTAGTTCCAGGACACCCAGGACTACACAGAGAAACTGTCTTGGAAAACAAAAATAAGAAAAAGTAAAAATAAAAAAAGACAATATTGACTTGATTTGAATCCTCATAGGGTGGGAAAGGAAGAATCCTATGATGGTGAGTTTTAATTGTCAACTTGGAACACTCTAAAGTCACCTGGAAAGAGATCCTCAATGAGAAATTTTCTTCATAGGGTTGGCCCTTAAGCATGACTCTGGGGCTTTTTATCCATTTGTTTAATGGAGGTGAAAGGACTTATCCTGAATGTAGACATCATTACATACTTAACAATCCAGGTCCTAGAAAGTGTGAAAAGGAGGATCAACTGTACACCACAAGCTTGCATCCAGCCACCCCCCCACCCCATCTCTCTCTCTCTTTCTCTTTTCTAGACTGGACCAGAGCAATGCATTAACTTACCTGCTCTATTGATTTCTTACCAGCTTTTTCTTTCACCCTCATTGCTTGGGTCAGAACGTTTTATCGCAGTCTTAACAAAAAGCAAGACAACATTTAAGAATGTAATAAGAGCTATCCCCTCCCTAGAACAATAATTCAGTCAGTTCATTTTATAATGATATTTTAAATTAGGATAAAATATTCACAAAATTAAATTGCTTGTGGATGATTAAATGAAAATTCATTCAGCAGTTTCTTTTGTTTAATCTTTACTAATGTCTTTCCATTTAAGTTCATCAAATTGTAAGAAAAAATGATTTTGTTACTAAACGATATAGCTTTTTATCCTCTTAATTACTACTTTTGATTATTTTACCAAATTTCCCTATATCTTTATGCTCTTTATTTTTATTTTACACTACTAACTCTTCCCTATTTTAAATAAGTGTCCCTGTCACATAGAAAGAGAACATCATAGAGAGAAGAAGGGATTTTATTAATCTTCACATGGGATTCCAGGACACACTACTATCTACTGTCAAGGACCTGAAGTCTCATATATTTGCTTCATTAAATTGATTTAACTCAATGCAGTGCATATGATAAGCATAGTTTCAGCAGGAACAATTTTTCAGGGGTCATGCTATGGGATATGTGCACATATGACTAAGAAACAATCGTTATCTAGAAGAAATTCACATTTAATTTCCATTTTAAACCACTGTGTGTCATCACATTGACAATTCCACATTCTTTAAGGAATGCGCATCACATGTCTTCCAACCACATGAAAATCTCCCACTGCAAGAGGATCTCCAAGCAATTCTAGGACCTCAGTTACACTCACATATTTTGAATCAAGTGTGCCCGCAGTCTACTCTAAAATGGTTTTTCATGGAAATACATGAGCTCCTAATTGCTCATTTTATCTCCATAGCTTATAAAATTTGAGAGGGGAGGATTAGGGAACTCCCTTGGGAGCCACAGGCATCACAATCATTTTATGTCAGTTTCTAGTTCAGGGATGTGGGTTGCTGAAATGTTCTTTAGTCTCCAACTCAGGGAAAGATTATGAGAAAATTCATAACTTCCAATGAATGAAATCGAATTTGAAATATATAAAGTTATTTCAATAACTGTCTAAAATAGTATATTCAAGATAACAATAAAAAACTAAGCTGCATTTCTCAACCTAACTGATCAAAAGAAGCCTGGGCATAATCCAGGACAATCAATATAAAATTTACTGTGTTAACAAGTTTCTCATTGAAGAATTTATTGATAACTACAAGAATCTAGCTGTAAGGCTTTTCAAAGCCAAGCTTTAGTGTATTCCATTCTGGGACTTACAAAGAGGTTTCCATGCTAAAATTTTTCATTTTTATTTTTTACATTTTGTGAGTTTATTTATAGGTGTTGCAAAGTATTTACATCGAACATTTTGAAATTCGAGCTTTTTTTCTCCATTTCAAGTAACTGCATCCTACTACTATGTCCCTTTCCTCTGAATATGTGAAAGTTCAGGGAAATACACAACCCGTATTGGGCATGGCACGCCACGCTTTACAAGCAAGCTACAGGTTCTCTTGATGCCTGTCGAGCATGGCCCATCTGGTAACACTGGGCTGTGACCTTATCCTTATTTCCTGTGACAATTAGCTAAGGACGCCAAGAACGAGGGTGTTAGGAGGAACCGTCCATATGGACTAAAAGAAAGTAGATGACTGTGAAAACTCCCAGTGCCTTTGTGGAATCATAGCACGCCTTTCCCTTACTGTGTTCTCCTTAAGATCAGAAAATTTTTGCAGAGGGTGCCTCCTGTGTGTATGTGGGAGGATCTACTCATTTGGAAACACACATTTCAAAGGATGGCCTCTCATTCCAGAACAATTTAGCTCACAAATATTCTTTTGAAATTTTAAGGTACTTTGATAATGCCAAACCTAATCTTTATTTCTGTTCATTCTATCATTACCTTCGCAATGAATCTGTGTTCCATAAAGCCTAAAGAAGGATTACTGATCACTTTCCTATGGATTTAGCATCCTGGAAAGGAATAATATTGATATCATAGCTATAATTCTTAACATGTGGGACCCTGGAACATGCCCTCTGGTATGTGTATTATTTTGGCAATGCTATCTGAATAACAAATAATATTATTAACTAAAGTTTAATAACCAAAGTCTTTAACAACTGATGCATCTATAAAATCAATGCATGGAATATAGAAAAATGCATTATGCTGACTGTACATACTCAATATGCAAATGAACCCACATAAATCCTCAGAGAATGGCTATGTACCTATACTTTTTAGTGTAAAATTATCATTAAGGTGAATATCATCCCAAGACAGTACTCCACATGAATGAGATTTAAAGTAGTGCTCATTTCAAAGACCATGCTTCTTTATTAATTGTATTTAGCTCAGTGATTTTCTCAGTGTAAAGAATGGGAGACTCAGTAGCGGAGTAAAAAGAAAAGAATAAAGCTGCATAAAGAACTACTAAATTGTTTTCGGAAGTTCTTCCTACTACAAGCATGTTAACTATATTGCATTTATCTTTAATGCATTACATGCACTCACGACATTATTGAAAGTTGGTGGAAACTCTTGATGTTTCTAGCAAATCTATCCATTTGATTTTACCAATCACCCCTTGATAGAAGATTCTGATATCAGATTGATACCCAGTTGCATGTCTAAGAAATTATTTATAGACTTGTTTTTCTAAAGCAAACAGCTATGTTCACATGATACTTTGACTCGTATTGTTTCTTGGATTCTCATCAAAAGTTGCTTTTAGCAAAGAAGTTGAGATTGCGTTAGTTCCCTAGGATATTATGTCAAAAGAATACTTCTGCATCAAACACTAAAGGTTAGAACAGGTAAGAGGTAGCCCAAGGGGAGCAATGTAATCCTATAAAAACAGGCATTCAGGGGCATAGGCAAGAGAATTGCAAAACTCAATATTAAGTAGTTTCAGCGAGTTATCTAATCTAGAGCTTTGTCACAAAATCTTTGCATCAATAAGTACAATAAGTAAGAGATTAGTTATAAAACATGGATGAATCTTGTAAACATTTAGTTAAGTGAAGCAAGACAGACAAGGGAAGAAAATTGCTGAGGGATCTGGAGATAGCTGACCACATAAAAGTAGAAAACAGGGGTTGGAGAGATGGCTCACTGGTAAAGAGCACTGGTTGTTCTTCCAGAGGACCTGAGTTCAATTCCCAGCAACCACATGGTGGCTCATAACCATCTATAATGAGATCTGGTGCCCTCTTCTGGCATATAGACATACATATAGACAGAATATTGTATATATAATAAATAAATAAATCTTTAAAAAAAGTAGAAAACAGAACAGAATACATCAGGAACTGCAGTGTCAGTGGTAAAGATTAGTGACCTTCATCAAAGACAGACACTTCTAGAAGGATTCAAAGAGCAAAGCCAAGAGACACATTATTAAGTGAAGACTCCAGTTGCAGATATATTCCATTCTTGACAATATTAGGAAAAACATGTTAAAAGGTGGTTAAAATAATTGAACAAGAAAATGTAATTAGTTACATTTAATTATCCTACTATGTATACATGCTTCAAAATGATAGGTTGTACGTAACAAATATATACAATTTCTGACTGTCAATTATATTTATATTATATTATAAATGTTTTTTTTAAAATTTTTTGAATGTGGGTATGTGTGTGAGTCTGTGCGTGGGCATGTGCATGGAAGCCAGAAGCATTGGATCCCCATGGAGCTGAGTTTCAAGCAGTTTTTATCTGCCTGATATGGATGAGAGGAATTGAGTAGTACACACCTTTCACTGCTAATCTATCTTTGTGTTTTCATTCAATTTTAACATTAAGATGGAAATGCAAATAACAAAGAGAGGAGACTAGAATAGACTTCTCTTTGGGCAGCTCTGCTTGTCTGTATCAAACCTTAAATACAAGCTTGAAAATAGGATGTATCCTACTTTTATACTAATTTATATCATCTTGAAAAACATTAAATTAAAAAAATGATCTACTAGAAATTTATACCAACTATTTTGTAATCAGAATCATGAGACCATATTTCAACTAATAAAATTTGTTTCCAAATTATTTTTTAAATGTTATAGCTAGTTTATTGCCACAGAAAGCATGTCAGAACCTATTGTGGGGACAAAAAAAAGTTGGGAAAAGCCTTTCCACTGCTCTTTTCAGCTTTTGTTTGCCATCATCACCATATTTTATTTTCACCATTCCTGTGCCTCTTTCAAGGAATGTACTATTCGCTGCCAGATGGTAAATAGAGTGGAATATAGTGGAAATTAAACCCTTACAGAACTAAGTTTTATGCCATGTGTCTACAGTGGCAAGAACAAAGAAATTGAAAGAAGGGGGTGGTAATATTTTGAAGGCTGTCATAGGCTTTGTCAAACCCTGTCTTTCATAAGAAGGCAGTTCAGGGGACTGGAGAGATGACTATGATTAAAGGCACTTGTTACTCTTCAAAAGGACTTGAGTCCTTCCCAAAACCCAAAACCCATGTCATGGACTCTGAATTACTTATAACTCCATATCCAGGGAATTTTACACCCTCTAACATGTATACACTACACTACACACAACACACACAAACACATTCTCTCTCTCTTCCTCTCTCTCTCTCTCGAAGAAAGAAGACAGTTCACTAGTATTATATCCTTCTGTTGTTTGATGTTGTTGATACTTTATTAGAAACAAGTAAGTTGATAACAACATGCAGTGAAGCACAACTTTAATTTCTTCATTTGGAAGGTCGAGACAGGAGGGCAACAAGTTTAAAGCCAGCCTTGCTACATACTGAGAGACTGTCTCACAAAAGAAAGAACATTCACAATTGGCATTAACTTCAAATATATGTATTTAAATCTGTCAAATTAGCTTATACACCAATTTCTTTCATATTCTTTTAATTAAAAATTTGGATGCAGTAATAAATTCCTGGTTCATGAATAATAGATATGCTAAATGCCCATTGATTGTTCACAAAATGTAAATAATGTTGAGATGTTACAAATTAACCTTTAAATCTAATCTTTTCAGTCATTTCCAATAAGCAATGGATCAACGGCATCTACATAAACCCATTAAAAATGACTTAAGATGATCTCCCTTCTTTTAAAACTTGGACAGTCCCAAACATTTGGACTGACAGAATTCTCCATGTTTTAATAAAATGTTCCTTGCTTTTCCTAAGCCAAAAGAAATAGCTAGGAAACACATTTATTTATTAGTTAAATCCAAACATCTTAATGCGGATTTTTGCTCTAAAATCTTAGTAGGCATTTGTGAAAATGCACACAAATCGAGAGAGAAAATAATCTTTCTCACATTCTGACGTTACCACAAGTTATAGATATTTGCACCTGTTTGGCACTTACTGAGATCATTTAATCAGACCAAATACTCACACAATCACTTCTAGCTCTACTCCAATTTAATCCAGTGCTTTCTTTTCATCAGGCAACCAAAGGAAACATATCTGGCAAGAAATGATGTCAATCAATGGAAATCAATTCAAGAGTACTAAAATTTCTAACTATCCCAAGACAACAATGTGTACAATGTCTTTATGATGTCAATCAATGGAAATCAATTCAAGAGTACTAAAATTTCTAACTATCCCAAGACAACAATGTGTACAATGTCTTTCAGAACTCGAGTATAGTATTTTATTTAAAACTTAAAATATATGTAGTGAAACCGTGAGTTTGGTAAAGTTCTTGAGTGAGCGTGTTAGCACCTCACTTGGAGAAACCCCATCCTTAGGCTGTTCTACCACAAACGTTGAAAATTATTATTTCATTAATAGAGTCTTTGCCAACTCACTGCCATTTTTCTAGCTGTGAAGTCTTGGGAATCAAGACCTGAAAAGTCAGCCTTCTCCCATCAGTCTTTATTGCATTGAGTAATAGAAAGTGGTAACTGCATTAAGTCACCACAGCACCTAAGCTGGTGCTCTATAGAGTTCTAATTTTCAATTGATTAATAGTGTATGTCGTAGATAGGATTTCAAGCGCAGATCTACAGTATGATTCTGTCTGAAGGTGCACATTGATTTCAGATTGCTTCTAGAGTATGTAGAGGCATAATACTTCCTTTTCTTTTAGTTTGAATTTTTTTTATTTTTATTTATCTCTACATGTTTCTCTGTTCTTCTCCTGATTCTCCCCTCCCCTTTCACACACACCCTCGATTTCTTTTGAGAATTATGTGTATTTTTTTTTGATGTTCCATCACTGTGCATAGTAGTGCATAATAGTGTACGACATCATTTCTTCTGCTTAATGTCTAAGAACTATGTTTTGGGAAATAAATGTACCATGCTGATTAATTTCACAACTACCACCCAGGAAAAGAAAACAAAAAAACAAAAAAAAAAAAAGAAAAAAAAAAAAAACAAAAAAAAAGAAAAAAAAATCAAAAAAAAAATCAAAAAAAAAAAAGAAAACAAAAAAACACTCATTTTGCCATGAGACAAAATGGAAGTTTTGCAACTGCAATTTCTAACAACTATTTAGCCCTGATTATGTTATTTCTCATAATTCTGCATTATTTGTATGGTCAATAAATGAATTCCCATAATCCTTTCCAAGACTTTGATTGTTATGAAACTTTTATAATGACAAATGCAATCCTTACTCAGATTCTAAACTGGTGAATAACAATTTGCTTTCTGGTAAGGCTTAATTGATGTTTAATACTTTAGGTTACCAAAACAATGCAACACACAAAGCAAAACTTGGCTGTGTTCTCCTTTGTTCTGGGTGGTGAGAACCATCTCTTTAGTTTTTGTACCCTTACATAGTCATTTAAAACAGGCAATGAGCTGTTCATTCTCCTGGGGCAAAATATCACCCTTCTGATATTTCTCCCCATGAAATTTCTTTTTAAACCATGTACCATAAATTTTAGTTTAAAAAGTTAAAAAAGGGGCTGGAGAGATGGCTCAGTGGTTAAGAGCATTGCCTGCTCTTCCAAAGGTCCTGAGTTCAATTCCCAGCAACCACATGGTGACACACAACCATCTGTAATGAGGTCTGGTGCTCTCTTCTGGCCAGCAGGCATACACACAGACATTATATTGTACACATAATAAAAAAATAAATTTTAAAAAGTTAAAAAAGACATAACAAATACTCATCTTTTAAGCTTGTAGTTTTATCATACCCAAAGTTTTGATAGATGTTTAATTTCTAAGAACGTTGGTTGATAGTGAGTTCTTGGGGAAATTTGCAAATGAAAATGATATTGGGATTGATTTTAAAACCTCACTGGTTTTCCAAAGTTTCATACTCTAGTTGGAAACTAACAAATCAAGAGAAGCAATAAAAGTCGACAGTTGCCATTCTTCCCAAATAAAGATACAATTTACCAACAACCCTCAATTGTGCTTATTTTGACAACTGATGGTTTTCAGTATCTTCTTCAGTTTTCTTAGTTTCTAGCCTATGCTGTTGATGTCATGGCCAAGACAAAAGGCCTGGCACAGTTCCTGCCATAATTAAAGTATATTTAGTTGGGTGCCAGAGCTCACGTTCACACTCTGTTAGCCCATTATGTTCACTCGTGCTCCATGTACTGAAAGGATTTAATCCTATAAACACAAATATATTACTACGCTAGTTGGCTGAAGTTCAAAAATTAATGCAGATTTGTTTGGAATTAATTTAACACAAGCAAACATTTTGAATGTCATCTTTTTTATTTTGTTCTCACTAGAGTGACGTTTTACCTGATTATTCTATTGAAATATGATTATAGTTTATTCTAATAATTGTTTGAAAGTGGAAATAGTCTGAACACTACTAATAAGTATTAAGGATACTAAAAAATATTCAGCCACACCAAGATAGAATAAGATCAAATACAGTCTCTTGATACTTTGACTTTTACTCATAGGTCATAAAAGCATTTTTAGTTCTTCTTTCACAATGTTTCCAAAAGGGTAGTTAAACATTCAGGTTTTTTTTTTTTTTGTAGATTTAAAAAAAAATGCCAATCCAAATTTCCACTCCCTCCCTCCTTCCCATTTCCTCCACACACCCTCCCATCCTACCTCCCTCCAATCCTCAGAGAGGGTAAGGCACATTTGCTATGCTGAAAATCCAAGGTCCTCCCTACTATATCTAGGCTGAGCAAGGTATCCATCCATAGAAAATAGGTTCCCCAAAAGCCAGTACATACATTAGAGATAAATCCTAGTTTCATTGCCAGTGGTCCCCCAGTCTGCCCCAGCCATGCAACTGTCAACCACATTTAGATGGACTAGTTTGGTCCTATGCTTGTTCCTTCCCAGTCCAGCTGGAGTTGGTTAGCTCCCATTAGCTCAGGTAGACTAATTCAGTGGGTGAACCCATCATGATCTTGACCTCTTTGCTCATATTCTCACTCCTCCCACTCTTCAACTGGACATTGAGCCTATAGTTCATGATATTAGAGAAGTTAAGTAATAAGGTAAACCCAAAGATAAACATATATAAATCCTTCTGGACATTGGAAACAGTCAAGATCTCCTGACAAAATTGGGAGCATGGAGTTGTGGCGAGAAGGAGGGTGGAAGAAGAAGAGGAGGGGAGAAGGTGAGGGTTGAGGAGAACTTGAGGGAATGGGATAGTTGAGATGGAGGAAGGACAGAGATGAGAGCAAGGAAAGAGATATCTTAATTGAGGGAGACATTATAAGGTTAGCAGAAACCTGGCTCTTGAGAAATTCCTAGGAATCCACAAGGATGACCGCAGCTAAGACCCTAAGCAATAGAGGAGAGGGAGACCGATCTTGACTTGCTCTGTAGTCAGGCTTATGAATATCCTAACTATCACCATAGAACCTTCATCCAGCAGCTGATGGAAACAGAGGCAGAGATCCACATCAGAGCACTGGACTGAGATCCCAAGCATTCAATTTATATTGACTGATGTTCTAATAGTTTTCCATTTCTAAGGTGTTCTTCATCCATAGCTAGTATTAGAAACAAGCTAACCTTTCAGCTTAGTATGATAGGAGAAATTCTCTTTCTTTCTTTGAAAACCACTCTTCTGTCTGAAAATAGCAGAGTTACTGCCATGTGAGGCTGTCAGTGTCCATTGAGATCCCAAAAGTGGGAGAGAGTTGGTAAGCCTTGCTTGTATTTTTATTTCCTTCAGATTTACAATTAAAATTTATGTATGGCCATTAATTCATATAGCATATATCTTTGTCTCTAAATGCACTATTCAGTCATGCTTTCATTGGTTTAGTGTTATGTTGGTGTTGTCTAATATTAAAGAGAAGTCCAGTGACTATTCCTGCTCACTCTTGCATACTAGGACATGGTAAGAAGTTTCTGTAGATCATCAGATCAAAAGCCGTGTATATTATGGAGAATAGAGTGTTTACATGCAACCGTTCTTATTTTTTGCCTTCTACAATGTTTACAGCTTAGAGTAAATCAATTAAGTAGCTAATTAATGAATGATATCCCAAATTTTTGGACGTATGTTCTTACATAAAGCAATATCAGCAGGTGTCATGAATATTTTATGTAGTCACTGTGGAAACTGGGACATAGAGAATCTATGCAAGGATACTGGAATTTTCAAAGAGGCTATGCTGTAACAATTTTTGCTTGGCTAGAAAGACAATTCAATGGCTACTTTTGGAGAGGATCTTGATTGATTTTCAACCCTCATTTGGCTGCTCACACACTCTGTTCCTCCAGTGTAGGCCTATATTTCTGTATGGCGCAAAAGCCATAGGCCCTGTCTGAGCTGGTCAGGTAGCTCTGCAAACAAGCTGTCTCTGCTTAACAATAGCAAGGATGTACTGCTCCTTTCTTTCGTTAGAAATGTAGATCACCTGAAGAGAAGTGTTGGCTAAAGCTGGTTAGGATGTTTGGTGCTCATCTCTTTCGTAATTTGGAGGAAGTTTTATAGAGATGCTAATTTAGGCCTACATGACAGCTAGCTTACAGATGCGGACATAACTAAAGGCCATTCACCTGGTTGGTTACCTAGGAGACAGCCTAATGTATCCCCCCTCCCCCCCCGCTCAATTGATATGATGGTATATAAACTGTTTGAATAATAAACGCAGGAGATCTTCAAGAGATTTGTTATAGTTATTCATAACTTTTGAGTCTAACAACCTTTGTACTCCTTTCTTCTGCAATGATTTCCTAAGTCTAGGGAAGGGGAACAGATGTAATATAGACGTTTCATTTAGTGCTGACTATTCTATGGATTCTTATTCTCTATCATTGACTAGTTGTGGGTTTCTGTGGTAGTTGTTGTCTACAAAAACAAACAACATCATCTTTGACGATGTTGTTATGAGTCAAGTTAATATACACCCATTTTAAGAGAGTAGATAGAGAGATGGTGCAACAGCTAAGGGTACCTGCTACTCTTGCAGTGGACCTGGGTTCAGTTCCTATTATCCAACTATGTGTAACCCAAGCTCCAGGGGATGCCATACCTTCTCCTGGCCTCTAAGGGCCACTACAGTATAGTGCACACATCTATACAAACATATAACCATATACACAAGTTATTTTTTAAAAATGTTTATATTGAAATTTTTTATATTGAAAATTTAAATAAGGGGAAAAGAATTGCTATCTTGTACTGTGTTTCAAGAATAAAATATACTACCTCAAAAATCTATATTTTCTACATTCTCATTTATTGATTAGACTTATTAGTTTTTTTCTCATTATTAGAAGAGATATCTAAGAACACTAAAATCTAATTTAATATTATGCATTAAATAAATTTAGTTGTAATTTAAGATTCAAATCCAAAGAGAGTAGATACTTATGTTTTATTAATTTATTGTTTTGGAGACTCATGAACATTAATTTTGTTCTATTATCCACTCAACCGTATGTTGGCTTATGTCAAGACAAATGTGCTTTTAAAATGTACCCATTTTGAAAACAAAATATTTTAAATTAAATATTATAAGGAATATCCCATGCTATGAATTGAAATAATTTATCACAATAAAGGACTGAAAAGGACTTGAATTTTCATAGAAGTGTACCTCATGCATGCTAGGGAAGTAGTCTAGTATCGAATTAGATCTTCTGTGAGAGCTAGCTCTTAACAAGTAGTCCTTCAAAGCAAACACTCTTCTAAGTGCTTCCTTTTCGTTTGTGTGCAATCTCTGTGCTCCTGTGGAATGGACTTCATTTACAGTCCAGTCTTCCCAAAAAGGGAAATGAGCAAATGTTCCAGTAAATTGCTTGTGTCAATACACAACTCGCTGCTGGCCTGGCTTACAATCCTAGATGTCACTCTGCAAGTAAGAGTGGAGGTTTTGGCATATTTGACTTCTGTTGTATTCAAGACAGAGTTTTATAATATGTGGAAGTACATGAAAAGACTGAATATCCTTAAATAATATTTCAGTGTTTATAGAAAATACATTAATAAATTGCATTTTGAAATTAGTCAAAGAAAAATATTTCTTCAAACAAGGGAAAACCCAAATTTCTCTAGGAAATGTCAAAAGACATTTTAGTACTGGCATATTAATTTAAAACTGAAACTTTTTTAAATCTTATTTTAAGTTCATGTATTTTCTACAATGCACATTAGAGAAAATGATTTTACAAGGCTTTTGTAGTTTCAGACTCTTTGCTGATAGTCTACCATCTGTACTAAACACATGAGGGGAGACCTTTGACTGGCTGATTTTATGTATCAACCTGACACAGCCAGCCTCATCCTCATCAGAAAAAGGAGCCTCAGCTGAGAAAATGCCTCCATGAGATCTAGCTGTAAGGCATTTTCTCAATTAGTGATCAGTAGGGCAGGGCCCAGCCCATGGCGGGTGGTGCCATCCCTGGGCTACTGGTCCTGGCTTCTACAAGAAGGTGGGGTGACCGCAGCAGAGCACTGGACTGAGCTCCCAAAGTCCAAGTGAAGAATGGGAGGGGTGAGAATATGAACAAAGAGGTCAAGATTGTGATGGTGACATGCACTGAAACAGCTTATTCTTTACCCAAGCTAATGGGAGCTCAACAACTCTGGCCAGATAGGGAAGGAACCAGCATAGAACCAAGCTAGTACCTCTGAATGTGGGTGACAGTTGTATGGCTGGAGCATACTGCAGGGTCACTGGAAGTAGCACCAGATATGGCCCTACTGTTTGTGCTGGCTTTTTTGTACCCATTCTCCTTGGCTGGTTATCTCGTTCAGCCTGGATAGAGTGGTGGGGCCTTGGTCCTTTCTAGGAGAAATGGGGAGTGAATGGCAGGGAAGGGGTGAAGGTGGAGGGAATGGGAGGAGAAGAGGACGTGGGAAATGTGATTTGTATGTAAAATGAAAAAAAAGAGTGTTTGTTTTCTTCTTTTAAAAAAAATTATAAAATAGGTGGACTGAGCAAGCCATGAGAGGCAAGCCAATAAGCAGTTTCCCTGAATGACTTCGGTATCAGCTCCTGACTCCAGGTTCTTGCCCTGTCTGAGTTCCTGTCCTGACTTTTTTATGGTAATGAAAAGCAATATTGAAGTGGAAGCTAAATAAACCCTTCCTTCCCCAACTTGATTTTTGGTAATGGTGTTTCTTTGCTGCAATAGAAACCCCAATTTATAACTATAGTTTGTTGCATGTAAGAATCAAGGTGTGGGTAGGGTAACAATGTTCTCTTTTTCAGCGACATCCCTGAGAACCATTGATATTAAATATGGATATAAATGAAAACAATGAAGAACATACAAATTAAGAAGACAATATAAGTCATTCAAAATGTATCTCATGACATTATTGCTGAGCTAAATTAATGATGTAAAGATATTTACATCTATGTCCACTTAAGATCTGTGGATCTAATTTGTTTCCATTTTAACTATTTACTAACACTTACTGAATATCACATATCTGTTTCTGGTGCTAGCCTAGATTTCCCTCTGCCTTTATGGTCTACAGTCATTCTCTGTAAACCGATGATGATAAAGCATTGTGATAAGTCTGAGTAAGGAAGGCATGAGGTTCCACCCAGTAAGCAATACTTCTCGGTGGCCTCTGCAACAACTTCTGTCTCCAGTTTCCTGCCTTATTTGAGTTCCTGCCCTGACTGCCTGTAGGGACATAGCCCCACCCATTGGGGGCGTGTTCGCCTCGGGCTAATGTTTACGGATAAATCTGCCCTGCCGGGCGTGAGCCCAGCAGCCCTTTTCTTTTGCTCCGCTTTTCCGGTACACCGCGGGAACCTTTGGTCCTGTAAGTTTATTTCCTTATTAAAGCTGTATATATCTATATAATCTGTCTACATTCATTTGCGCCGCCACAACTGCCCTTTGAAGATTGATGTGAAATGGACATATGGAAATATAGGCAAAATAAATCCTTTCTTCCCAAAGTTGTTTTGATCATGGTGTTCATTGCATCAATAGATTTTTTTTTATTTGAGACAGGTTCTCTGTGTAGGTCATGTTGTCCCAAAACTTGCTCTATAGATCAGGCTGGCCTTGAACTCACAGAGCTCCATCTACCTCTGCCTCCTGAGTGCTGGATTTGAAGGTATGTGCCAACACCTCCTGGTGCAATAAAAACTTAACTAAGACAATAACCAAGAAAATGTGCAAACATGCATCTTTAACAAAGGATAAAATTAGCAGTATAATACATTCCTGATCAATTTTGTTATGAAAGTTTGAAACAATTTAAAGACTTTTTAAAACTACTTTAGAGTAAACAGAGGTCTAAAATATTGCATTTTATAAATATAACCCAAGTTCCATTGATCAATAATGTGGTGTCAGTGACTTGGGAAATATTTAGCATAAAAATTTATAATCTCTATGTAATGTTTCTGTACACATTTTTCTCATAAATATCTAGTCCAGATTGTGGCATAGCTTCCTGCCTGTTAAAATCCATATGCTGCTCTCCTCTCAGTCCCTTGCTTTAAATGTCTATTTTCAGAACCTATTTATTCCCGTCACTTTGTTTTGGCCAAAGCAGGGTTATCCCTCAGATCTTGAAGTAAGATATAAACAACAGAGTATTGTTGGCCAAGAGTCAGATACTGTGGCATTTAACCCCTAGCCTTTCCCATGCCTAGGATGCTTTCTCTTTCTATCAGAATATTAATCTCCTCAGAGTTGGCTACTTCTGCCTTCTCAGCATAGTTAGCTCTAGTCCTTGGGAAACTTGTCCAAATACTTCTGTTTCACCTTTTAGAAAGGTTCCATCTGGTAGGGTATTTTTTTGTAGTAACATTTGTGATTATATTGAAAAGCATACACATTTGGCAAAAAAAATCATCAGAAAGAAATTAGTTTTTATAGGAAATATTCACTTTGAAGGGAATAATTCTAATTCTAACTGTAAAAGGTACATAATCCAACATTCCAGAAAAAATAAAACACATTGCTTAATTGTTGAAGAATAAATAAACTTAGTTGTGACACAACTTGATATTTCAACAATGCTACAAAGAAAATCTCTGAAATTACACCAAACAAAATATTCATTCTTATGTATTTGGCCTATATTTCTCTAAATTTTCAATTGTCTGAACCCAAGCAGTACAGGTCGACCAAGCACCCCAGACCTATCAAAGAATGTATAGCAGGATATTTGGATATTATGTACCTACTTCAAAAATATTTTTCTAGTAGTTTTAATTAAATATCTATGGAACAAAATTCACTACCCAGGCTGTGTGGGCATTTAAGAATATATTTCGTAGTCCCTGCAGTACAGCTTGTTTCTTGAGTGTTCTCTTTGTGAAGTGCTGGATTCTGCCAGCTAGAATAGAATGCTCTATAACAGGTAGTTTAACAAGCAAACATCTTTTTTTTTAAAAAAAAAAAGAAGCTAGAATATCAAAGAACAGGGTTCATAGATACAATATCAATTACTGAGAGTCTTATTTCTGGTCATAAACATTGACTTGCTGTTTCCTTGAGGGGAATAAAAGGAAGGAAAAAGAGGCAAGAGAGTGTGTGTAAAAAAATATATATATAAGAGAATTCGTGATCCTAGAGAAGCTAAATAAGAAGGTGAACCCAAAGAAAAACATATAGGCATCCTCTTGAATATTAACCTTCATCAGGCGATGAAAGGAGACAGAGACAGAGACCCACATTGGAGCACCGGACTGAAATCTCAAGGTCCAAATCGGGAGCAGAAGGAGAGAGAGCACGAGCAAGGAACTCAGGACCGTGAGGGGTGCACCCACACACTGAGACAATGGGGATGTTCTATCGGGAACTCACCAAGGCCAGCTGGCCTGGGTCTGAAAAAGCATGGGATAAAACCGGACTTGCTGAACATAGCAGACAATGAGGACTACTGAGAACTCAAGAACAATGGCAATGGGTTTTTGATCCTACTGCACGTACTGGCTTTGTGGGAGCCTAGGCAGTTTGGATGCTCACCTTACTAGACCTGGATGGAGGTGGGAGATCCTTGGACTTCCCACAGGGCAGGGAACCCTGATTGCTCTTTGGGCTGACGAGGGAGGGGCAGGGAAATGGGAGGCGGTGGCGGGGAAGTGGCAGAAATCTTTAATAAATAAATAAATAAAATATAAGAGAAAAGAGAAAGAGAGGAGGGGAAGGAATAGGAAGGTGGCAGTAGAGGCAAAGAAAGATGAAAAATGGGAAAAGGTGGAGACCGGAGTAGAAAAAGGGAAGGAGGAAAGAGGTCGAGAGAAGAAATAAGAGTAAGGAAGGTGGGAGGTGGTGGCGCACGCCTTTAATCCCAGCACTCTGGAGGCAGTGACAGGAGGAGCTCTGTGAGTTTGAGGTCAGACTGAGCTACAAGAGCTAGTTCCCGGACAGTCTCCAAAGCCGCAAAGAAGCCCTGTCTCAGAAGAGAGAGAGAGAGAGAGAGAGAGAGAGAGAGAGAGAGAGAGAGAGAAAATAAAGGATAATCCTTATAAAAGATGGAAGAAGAGGATAGAGGGAGTGGAATAGGAAGAGAAAAGATGAAGGAAGAGTGGAAGGGAAGGGAGTGGAAAGGGTGGCACATGAGAAGGGAAGAGAAAAAAGGAAGAAGGAGGTAAATATGGAGATGAGAGAATGAAAGAATGAAAGGAGACAGAGACAGAGTAAGGTGGAGACTTCTGTGTGTCTTCTGGAAAGGCAGGAACCTCATTCTAAGATTAGTTCATGACCTAATTAACACCCCAATTTTTTTAAGTATAATTGACATAGATAATAGACTCACATTATAATTGGTTGATGTTATGGCAACTGTATATATGTTATATATATATATATATATATATATGTATACATGTTAAAAACTATCTTATTAATTCCTTCACAATTTTATATAATGTGTAGTAAACATATTCATTATCCCACTTGCCACCTTTACAACCCCCCCTTTTCCTTCCCACCCAACTTTGAGATGACTTTTTTTTCTTTCTTCAGTTTCTATTGCTTAATTGTTCTTGATACTGTACCAAAGGTCACAGTATCAAAAACACTGTCTCTTCCTCTCCTAGTAGCTATCAAGTGCTAAAAGGCTTCTCAACTAGTGGCGGAATGACATACACACTTTCCCCCCTACACTGTGGTTTTGTCTGGCTGAAACCTTTGCACATCTTGTGCATGCTGCCACATAACTGTGACTTCATATGCATGTCTGCCATGTTATGCCTGAAGACTATTTCCTTGATGTTATCTACCACCTTGGCCTTTCCAATCTTTACAACCATCTTCTAGAAAATTACTTGGGCCTAGATATGAGATATGAATGTTTGATTTACAGATGAATACTGAGCAGTTTGTTTTTTATCTTTTCATTGAACTGTTAGGGGTTTCTGTATTAATTTCCATTTACTATAAATTGAAGCTTTTCTTCGAAGGGCTGAGAGATGGTCTGATCTATGGTTACAGCAGAATACTGTTAGAAGTGATTGTTTTAATACTATGTCTACTTAGCAGAATAATAATATTTCATTCTCACCTAGGTTTTATGAATATCTAGCTGCAGGTTCTTGGCCAATTTAATACTTCCATCTCATGGAGCAGGCCATTGATCCCAACCATATGTCTAGTAATTCCCACAATTACACAATTGAAGGAGTGAACCTAACTTGTGAGTCAATCATTGTTTGGCATTCAGTCTTCACACCTGTGTACAATTGAGGCTTACATTTCTCCTCTGACAGCCTGCATAACACATTCCAGTCCCATGAATTTTAGCCAGCATGAGTGAAGCCTAAATTTGGGTACTAGCTTGAAGGCTGCATGTTCTGTAATTCAAATATCTGATGTCTTCATCAATAGGAACTTACTGTCAAGTTATGGAGGGTAGCCACTACTAGGTATGTTCTGTAATTTGAGGGGTGTTTGAGAGCCCATTGACTAATATCTTAGCAAGAGGTAACCCATTCCTGGAACTAGAGTTTTAGTTGGGTAACCTGAATAATTAGTTGGAATATTGCCTCTCCCGTCTCTCCTTGTAGAGTAATGACACCAAATATCTTTTTTCTGCGTGTAAAAGTATACATATTATGAAGCTTCTATAGTTGCAGATTTCTGTGTGGCTTTTAAATAAGACTTTTAGTATTCCCCCATATTCCCTGTTTGCCCTGCCTCCCAGATCCCATGCATGTATAGTTTTGTTCTCTTATTCCCCTTTTACTATTTATACTACTGTGTTCTATTTTGAACATTTGATGCCCCCTAGAAGTAGCCTCTTACTAAATTTCTGACCTCTGTTGCTATTCCAAGTAGAACACCTGTCGCTGATGGTTTGATACTAATATCAAAAAATGAGAGAAATTAAGTTTCTGTATCTGAGTCACCTTGCAGAAACAAACTATAAGTAAGGTATCATAAAATATTGATGATTTTGTCATACTAGAAAATCTGTCCTTGTTTTCCTTCAAATAATTTGCTCCCACCAATTCACATCAGACAACTAAAAAGTTTATTTCTATGACAACAGATTAATTTACCTTTATGTCATGTAAATGGATCACACAGCTACCTGTGCTTGACTTCTTTTAATGCTTGTTATACTTGAGATTCATGTATGTTGTAGCTCATACATGAAGTTGTTCCTTTCTACAGATGTATTAGTTAGTCTATGTATTTGTCTTAAGTTTGTTCCTATAGTGGGCAACTATTACAAAGCAGCTATGAATATATGTGATAGTCATTGATAGGCATCTGTTGGAGGAGGCAGGTCATTCATTTTTCAGCCTCCCAGACTCCCAAAATAACCACACAGAAACTGTGTTATGTAAATCTCTGCTTGGTCAATCACAACATTACTAGAACTAAGGCTGCTTTGCGGTTTGGCTCCACTCAGTCCAACATGTCAGAGGTCCTTTCATGGCCTCTGAGAGCCCTTCTCTCTGTCCCAGATCCAGGGTCTGGCCGTAGCAGTTTTGTGTTGCCATTAAGCAAATTGTAGCACTCTGTTTACAGACCCCATTTAAATGCTCCATAGCTGGACCTCCCGAAAAAGTCAGAGCCATTTGTGATGGAAAACCAGGAAGCAGCCATTTTTTTTAAAGAAGCTTTGTAGTTTTTACTGCTAAAGCTGAGTCAGGAAACCTCTTAAAGGAGCCAGGTCTTTGTTTTCTGCCAGCAAAAATAGGAAGAAGCTGAATTAAACTCTGTTTGTGTATATGTGCATGGTGTGTGTGTGTGTATGTGTGTGTGTGTGTGTGTGTCTAGAATTCCTTTTTAAGCTTTATCAGATTGAATGTGGATATAGTCAGCAATATCTGGCATGCCAGTTTCTTTTCTGGCCACCCAACTCCAGAAATAACCACACAGAAACTATATCATTTAAATCACTTAGCCAATCACTTAAGCATATTGCTAGCTAGGGCACAAATTCTGGTCATAAATAATACTGTAATTGTTGCTAAGTAAAATCTCTCTTTATATAACACATGGCTTATATTTACCATCTGTCTATTATATCTACATATACATATATATGTATGACATTTGAATGTCATAACAATGTGTGATAATATGAGTTTTGCTTATTATTAAATATATTTCATATATTTGACAAGACATAAATTTCACATTTGTAAAGTCTTATCATTTCATTTATCTTATTGTTAACTTTTATAATTATAGATACTACTGGATTGTTTCCCTCTGTGTCATAAGTCCTAGGTGACATGTTTATTATTCCTAACTTAAATTATAATGTGTCATTTCAAAACATTTTTTTAGAATAAAGAATTTTTTTGTGTGTATCTGATTATTTATCATTTGAAATCTTCTGATAATTTTTTCTGGAAGTATTTATACAAATTAATTTTAGAAGCTAAACAGCATCAAAAATGAAATTGAATACACACATATGTATATACTGATTCTTGATTTTATTCACTGACTTCTCTCATGCACACAAACACACACATATACACATAAGAGGGGGTTAAGTTTGCATATAAAAAATTGGCGGTAAATTAAGCATCTGCAGGATATCAGCAATTGTGATTCTTCCATCTGCATTTCAGCTTAACACTCACGGACATATTACCTTTTGGTTCTATGAGCCCTGGGTGACTATTACCTAGCCAAAAGCATGCCTATAAAGAGTAAAGTGTGTGGGAAGGGTCCTCCAGATGCAATTTTCCATTTCATCTCCAGTATAAAAAGCTTTTCCAGAAGCCCTGCAGCAGATTTCCACTTATAATCCAGTCACCAGAACAATTTTGCAGTCACTACTGGCATATGTCAGACTGGAAAATTGAGGATCTGAATTTCCACCCTTTGCCATATGATAAAATAAATGGTTTTCAATGTGCCTTTAGCCTCACTCATTAGTGATTTTGTCTCAATAGAAAAAGGAAGAAATTATCTCAAAAATTTTCCTTTTAACCCCATCAGGAATCTAATGGGATCCAAGATGTCAACAGTAGTTTTAATATACAAGTATATTTGTGCTGACACAAGAGGGGACTGCAAACATACAGCTGTCAATTTTTTCTTTACTTGTATTTTGAACCATATTTTCTTCATTTTATCTCACTTGCTTCCATTTTCCCAACAGTTCACAACTAAATTACATTCCTTTCTTTAGTATCATACAGACTCTAAGTTTTTGCTGCTACTATGTCTCAAGGATTCTACTAGTGAACTGCTCTCTCTATTGTTTATTTTTTCATGAACACCACTTACGAATTCCTCAATTTCATACTTAGTACTCTATTAGAAGAAAAGAGAGGCTAATCTTACTTATGGGAGTCCTGCCCTTTCCTGGATAATAGAAGAGAAAGGAATTGGATGTTGGTGCAAGGCAGTTTTGAGAGACTGGGAGCGGAGGATCGGCAGAGGTTGTGACCAGGATATCAACTAGATGCGTTTAAAAATAGGAAAAGAAAGAATAATATAGAGACAGAGAGAAATGAAAGAGGAGGATGGAAATAATAGATTTTTTTAGACCTCATCCTTAAAAATGTCATGCTTAACACATCCTTTAGACTACATCATATCAAACTGAAAATGGCTGCCTATAAAGACTAGGCTTTGAGATTGCTATCAATTTTTGTTTCGGTCAGCTGTTACCAAAACACAAGATCATGTGGTAATGTGGTATGAAGTGGGATTTGCTACCTGTGTTGAGTTGAATGACAATAGCCCCCATAGATTCATATATTTTCATATGGTTCCAGTTGATGGAACTGTTTGAGAAAGATTAAGAGCTGTGGCCTTGTTGGAGGAGCTGTTTTTCTGGCCCTGAGCTCTGAGGTGAAACCCACATCTTCCTCCTCCTCCTCCTCCTCCTCCTCTTCCTCCTCCTCCTCCTCCTCCTCCTCTCTCCCCCCTCCACTCCCTCTCTCTCTCCCTCCCTCTCTCTTTCTCTCTCTCTCCTTTCTCTCTCTCTCTCTCCTTTCTCTCTCTCTCTCTCTCTCTCTCTCTCTCTCTCTCTCTCTCTCCTCTCCATCCTTATCTTTCTCTCTCTCTTTTCCCTCTCTTCTACTTACCTATAAGGTGTAACCTACTAGCTACAACTCTAGTGACATATCTATCTGACTGGTGCCATGTTGCAATTGCCCAACATGATGATCATGAACCAACTTTCTGAATTTTAAGTTCCAGTAAACTCTTTTTTGTTTAAATTGCTTGTTTAAGATTTCTATTTTCAGAATTAGAAAAGTAACTAAGATACTACCTTTAAGGAATTCCTCATCTACTTTATTATGAACAATTCCAGGATTTGGATAGCAAAGCATCATAAAATATTTATTGAATCAAGGCCTTAATTTGGTTTCATAACAACTTTTTTACCACTACTTCTAAATATTTGTTTTGCTATCGTTATAATATTGATAAAGTCACTAAAATGCATCACTTCTGTTTGTTTCTTTGCTTGCTTGCTTCCTTTTAAATGTGAACTAGGAGATAAGATTATTAGATAGATATTTCCAGCAGAATGCTATTTGTGGATTGACATGGTAGATGTTTCATCAATGTCAAGGGACACATGAGTACAATAAGTTACTAAGATAATGATAAAACTGAGATTACAGATCTCAGAGAAAGAGGGTACTTTTCTTTCTTCTAACCATACAGACAGACATGAAGCTACTGAATAATGAACATGTGTTTTAGGCTACCTAACTCAATATTCAATAAGATCCCATAATGGAAAATAGAGGGAAATTGTTTCCAGTTTTTCAGGGAGCAGAGAATGATGACAAGTAATAAGGACTCCTAAGGAGAGGAAGGAATCACTATAAAAATTAGGATTGAAGTTCTCAACATCTTTGTTAAAGAAAGGATACCTCAAATTTATTTAATTTGTAGTATTTTAGAAAGCTATGAATTAGTCTAAGTGGGAAAGTTTGAATTCGTTGACACTTTCGTGGAATATAGACTCCATTAAGAGGAAAACCACTAGACATATCCATAAGAAAATCATGTAGATTCACTTAATTAAGCTAGAGAATCGACTCTTTTAAAAATAAAAACAACCTTTGGTTGATTCTTTGTGGATTTTGCATCATGTATCCTGATCCTATTTGTCTCCGCATCCCTTCATATTTGCTCTCTGCCCTTGAAACTTTCCCCAGATAATAAGAAAAATTTAAAAAAATAAAATAATAATAAGAAAATCTCTATATGGAATCTGTAGTGTCACACAGTGAGTCATACAGTATACCCTTTACTTGTATACAACTTTACTTGTAAGTGTTCATTGTAATTGGTCTGGCTTGAGATCCTAGCTTCTGCTACTTCCGCCTTCTGGGCCCTCCCCGGGTCCAACTGTTTTCTTCTTTTACTGCGATAAGCTGATCCGGTCCCAGCCCCTTCTCATGTTTCAGTAGTTCATATTGGAGGTGGATATTGGAGTGGTCCAGCTCACATCCCTTGTTCTAAGTCTGGGTGATAACTGGATTGGTCGGACTCCAGCTTTCCTGCATCATCACCACCAGTGTAGTTCTCTTGCACTGCCCATCCAGCTAGCTCACTGCAGCAGTCAGCAAGGAGGGACCAGTTCTGTTCTCACTCTTCCTGGGGAAGGCATGATTCCATGTGATGAGGTCCCACACCAAAAACAAAGAGAAGACAGTTGAACACAATCATTCATTTCATTCTCTCTACTTCCTGATCGCAAATTCATTTGTGACCAATTGCCTGAGTATTCTGAGGCCACGACCTTCCTACCACAATGATGGACTATACCCTGGAATTGCTAGCAAAAATAATCCCTTTCTTTTTTTTATTATATAGTTTTTAAGTTGCTGAGATTAGAGTACAATTAAATATTTTTTCTCTTCACACTTTCCTTCCTCTTCACCATACCATATATCACCTTCATACCAGCTCTTTTTCAAATTCATGGCCTCTTTTTTCATTTATTGTTACTGTGTGTGTGTATTACTAAATATGTAAATACAGTTCCAATAATGTTACCTTGCATATGTGTATATATATGTATGTATGTATGTATATGTGTGTATTCCTAAATACATAAATACTCTCCTGATAATGTATATGTATGTATATATATACATACACATGCTTATGTACACATTATATATACACATATATACATATACACACAAATACTATCCTGGTAATGTATATGTGTGTATATATACATATACACACACGCTTATATATACATTATATACATATATTTATTGTATATACACATATAAGCATGTGTGTATGAATATGTATATATACATGCATACATATACATTAACAGGATAGTATTTATGTATACATATACGTATATAAGCGTGTGTGTGTGTGTGTTTTCAGGGCAATTGGTGGGCTCTTCCTTGGAAAATACATTCTCCCACTCTGAACATTTTTTAGTTGCCTTCAGAACTTTGTCTAAGGTTGGGACCTCCTGAGCTTTCCCTTATCACATTAGCATGTCTATTGGTGTAGTCTTTGCTCAGATTATATTTAAGTAGCAATGTTATTGAGACTTCATTGGTGTAACTTCTCTAACAGTTTAAGGAGACAAAGTCACACAGCAAATTTCCTGTTTTTCTGCCTATTAGATTTGTTCTACCTACCCCTTCCTCCATAAAGAAATGTCTAGCTACTAAAAAATACGAATGTTAAAGGAAAATATTATTTTCACATCAATGCTATGAAACAATCATTTCCATGCTTGTTTATAAGCAACACACACACACACACACACATATATATATATGAATTCAAACTCATGAATTCATATTTTGAATAAAATCTCGTGGATTATGATAGCAAGATGAAAATCCACATGTACTGGTGAAAAAGTTAAAGAATTTTTGAAAACAAAAAAAAATCTTTAGAAAACAGAAAATAAATTATCATATGAGCCAACCCTCCTACCAATGCCTATGTGTCAAAAAATTGAAATTGGTATATCAAATCAAAGTTTACACTTTATTGTCATGGTGGTATTGTTCCCAATTGCCAAGATCTCAAATCAACCTAGCTATTCAACTAGTAAATGGATTTTAAAATGTGTAAAGTTGTAATTTTTCTACAGTGCAACAAGTATGTCTAGGAGTGAACAACAGTGTTCCAGTGAACAACAACATCAGCAAGACAGATTATAGAGAGATATTAAGTAGATAGATGATGATGATAGGAAGGTAGCTAGCTAGCTATTTGATAGATAAATAGTTGGGCACTGTGCCAGTGAACAACAACATCAGCAAAATAGATTATAGAGATATATTAAGTAGATAGATGATGATAGGAGGGTAGCTAGCTAGCTATTTGATAGATAAATGGTTGGGCAGATGGATAGATGATAGATAGATAGATAGATAGATAGATAGATAGATAGATAGATAGATAGATAGAAAGATAGATAGATAGATAGATAGATAGATAGATAGATAGATAGATAGATGATAGATGGATGGATAGATAGATAGATAGATAGATAGATAGATAGATAGATGATGGATGATAGATAGATAGATACATATATACATACATACATACACACAGGTATGTGGGTGGGTAGGTAGATGGAAAGATACATACGGATACTTATATACATACATACATACATACATAGACAAGACAGGTATGTGGGTGGGTAGGTAGATGGAAAGATAGATGATAGATAGATAGATAGATAGATAGATAGATAGATAGATAGATAGATGATAACGACACATTGTATGTTTTTTTCTTTTCTTTTCTTTTTTGGATTTTCGAGACAGGGTTTCTCCATAACTTTTGGTTCCTGTCCTGGAACTAGCTCTTGTAGACCAGACACATTGTATTTTTAAAAATTAAATTTGCAACTTTCTTGATAAAGAATTTTTTTATGTTTAAAGTAGTGTAATTTTAACTTCATTTGGATACTGGAGACCCTGAGAGTCTGATGGTTTTAGTGAAAAGGAGTCAATGTATTGGCAAGAAAGAGATAATTGATGCTGCTATGCTAATAGGTTCATTAAACAAGTGTAGTCATCCCGACAGAAATAATTTAACTAAAAGTCTTTGCTCAGGGTAAAAGCCTAAGTAGATCCATAGGTCTTCCAGGGTTAAACTTGTCATCAACATGAAATGGACAATCTCTTCCTTTGCATTGATTTCCTCTAGTGCTTGTTACTCAATGGAAGAAGAGAGGCAAAGAAAAACATCCCATCTCAATTGTTTGAAGAATGTCAGAGAGCCCTGTGGATTTCTTCTATTCTTCAGGCAGTCTCTCTATTGTATGAGGAGATGATTATTGAAATGTGGTCCTTGATGAAATAAAGGATAATTTAAATGTCTATAAATTTAGTAACAGCAATATCACTTTTGGGTATATACCCAAAGGATGCTCAAACATACCACAAGGATGTGATTAACTATGTTCACAGCAGGATTGTTTGTCATAGCCAGAACCTGGAAACAACAGAAAAACCCCTCAGCTGAAGAATGGAAAAAGAAAATGTGGTGGATATACACAATGGAGTATTACACAGCAGAAAAAAAATGACATCTGGAAATTTGCTGGGAAATGAATAGATCTAGAAAACATCATATTGAGTGAGGTAACCCAGATCCAGAAAGACAATTATTATATGTATTCACTCATAAGGGGTTTTTAAACATAAAACAAAATCAGCCTACAAATCAATCCCAGAGAACCCAGGCAACAATGAGGAACCTAAGAGAGACGAACATAGATTTAATCATAGACAAACATAATCTGCATGTGAAATAGAAAAAGACAAGATGTCCTGAGTAAACTGTGAGCATGGTGAACATGGGAAAGGGTTGAAGGGGAGGGGAGAAGAAGGGGAGTGGAGAAAATATGTAGCTCAATAAAATCAATAAAATAATTATAGATCGGTGATTTTACAATTTTTCTATATAGGACTTAAAATTTGTCAGGTATTTTAACTACTAACTTATTAAACTGACAGTGTGATTTCATGGAGACAGTAAAACAATTGGTCAAATGAAAAGAAGTCAAAATGAAACTTTTTATTATCTTGTACATCTTTAACACTCCACTGTGTTAAATTTTCTATTATATGAAATCAATAAGTAAATAATAAAATTATTTATTCTGAAATTTCAAAATTAATCATTGGTCTCAAGTCAACCCAGAAACACAGAAAGCTAATTACAGATAACACCTTCTAGAAAGCTATCTACAGTTCCAGGTTTTACTATAGATTCTTTGCCACTCTTAGAGACACTGTCATTTTTAAAATTTCAGTAGTGTGTAACTCTACTTATTAATCTAGCAGTGAATTTTTAAAAGTTTATAAGGTTCATTCCTTCCTCCTTTCCTTCCTTTTTTTAAATAAATGAACTTAACAGAATATAAGCAGAAAATACTATAAAGTAGCCACAAGAAAATTGCCTGATCTCACCCTTATGTAAATACTATATTGACTTCTCCGAAATAAATCCCAAGGTGAGCAACAAAGGCATCCTGGAAAATCATCTAAATAATCTAGGATAATGACAGAAATAAACAGTCATTTTGAATTCCCAAAAGAGGTGTAGATATTTATTTTGTCTCTGGTTCGAGGAAGTGTGAATGATCTAATTGGCTTGGATTTCATCCCTCCAGAGACACTGATGTGCTCTGAATTCAGGTCCCCACCTTTTATGTATGAATGTATTTATGTGTTTCATTCACCCCAAAGCTGGCCAAGGTGGGAACACCCTTAAGATCACTAGAATTTACAGGAAGATTTTCTTGGCAGAAGCATATAGCAAGAAAAAAAATGTGTTAATAATTCTTACTCTATCTTTGGTCTAGCAGGAGAAGTTTGTCAGTATATCACTGTTTATATGACAAGATATTTCCTGTCTGTCTTTGTGACTGAAAATGCAGCACATGAAAGACTTCTAGCATCAGCTGTATCTTAAAATAGAAAAAGAAATTTTCTTCTCAGCGTGCTTCCCAATATTTTGTTCTCTTTCTTTTGTATGTTTTTATAAATCTGTTATATCAACATTTGAAAAAATTTATTAGATTTTATTTAGTGCTGCAGCACTAATTAATGCACAGCATAGCATTTCCTGTTCTTCTGTTTGTCACTTTTCGATATTCTTGTTTTCAAATAACAATGGCATTGGTACCATGATGTTTGCTAGTTAAGTAGTATAGATATCTTAGTTTCATATTATTGTATTTTTAATAGATGCTGAATATAAATAAAAACATAGGGTTTGGGTTACTATTAGATTACAGTTAAGATTTAGACTTCATTTCTGCCTTCAAGGAACTTATTTTAAGAAGAGAAAAAGAAATTTAGGGAAATATGAATGGTTCACTGTGAAACATTTTTTTCTAATGTATAGAATGACTGAATGACTGGGTTTGTAATAAAAAAAAAACAGAAAACACCCATAAATATGTCTTTGTTAACAAAAGCGTCATCTGATGGGACATTTTCTTTGCATAAGGACTTACTACTATCCCTTTAACTCATTAGAAAATACTGATTATGTTCATGGAAATAACTTTGCCCGAATGGAGACATAGATATTTGCTCAGCAATGTTGAGTATTATTATCTCAGAGTTTATTTTTTATTTCTGGATATTCTTTCCTATTTGACATATCCCTGATCTTGGTAAATTTTATTAAATCTATCTATAAAATTAAACAAAAAGACTTTCATAAAGTGTAGTGGGAGCTGCGGGCTGCGTTCCTGCAGCCCCAGCTCCTGGGCTGCCTGGCTAGCTTATGCCCCAAAATAACAACACACAAACTGTATTCTTTTAAAAACTGCTTGGCCCATTAGCTGTAGCCCTTACTGGCTAATTCTCATATCCCGATCAACCCATCTCTAATAATCTGTGTAGCACCAGTCTTACTGGGAAAGATTCAGCATGTCTGACCTGGCGGCTTGCTTCATCGTGTCTGCCTCTGAGAGAAGCTGCCCTGCATCTGCCCAGGAGAGGTGAGCATGGCATCTGAGCTCACTTCCTCTTCCTCCCAGCATTCTGTTCTGTTTACTCCACCCACCTATGTTCTAACCTATGAGGGCCAAGCAGTTTCTTTATTACTTAACCAATGAAATCAACAGATTGATATATGACACTCCCACATCAATAAAGAACATACCAATATTTCCCCTAATAAATGTTTCTATTTGTAATAGTAGGTGATTAATAAATGCAGTATATTCCACACTTTCTTCATCCATTCTTCTATTGAAGGGCATCTAGGTTGCTTCCAGGTTCTGGCTATTACAAATAATGCTGCTATGAACATAGTTGGACAAATGCTTTTGTCATATGCTAGGGCATCTCTTGGGTATATTCCCAAGAGTGCTATTGCTGGGTCCAGGGGTAGGTTGATCCCAATTTTTCTGAGAAACCGCCACACTGATTTCCAAAGTGGTTGCACAAGTTTGCAGTCCCACCAGCAATGGATGAGGGTACCCCTTTCTCCACAACCTCTCCAGCAAAGACTATCCTTGGTGTTTTTGATTTTAGCCATTCTGACAGGTGTAAGATGATATCTCAAAGTTGTTTTGATTTGCATTTCTCTGATCGCTAAGGAGGTTGAGCATGACCTTAAGTATCTTTTGGCCATTTTAACTTCTTCTGATGAGAATTCTCTGTTCAGTTCAGTGCCCCATTTTTTAATTGGGTTAATTATCCTTTTAAAGTCTAGTTTCTTGAGTTCTTTATATATTTTGGAGATCAGACCTTTGTCTGTAGTGGGGTTGGTGAAGATCTTCTCCCAGTCAGTAGGCTGCCTTTTTGTCTTAATGACAGTGTCCTTTGCTTTACAGAAGCTTCTCAGTTTCAGGAGGTCCCATTTATTCAATGTTGCCCTTAATGTCTGTGCTGCTGGGGTTATACATAGGAAGCGATCTCCTGTGCCCATATGTTGTAGGGTACTTCCCATTTTCTCTTCTATCAGGTTCAGTGTGTTCAGATTGATATTGAGGTCTTTGATCCATTTGGACTTGAAGAAAGTGTGGAATATATATACATTAGAGTACTACTCTGCGGTAAAAAACAATGACTTCTCGAATTTTGCATGCAAATGGATGGAAATAGAAAATACGATCCTGAGTGAGGTAACCCAGACCCAAAAAGAAGATCATGGGATGTACTCACTCATAATTGGTTTCTAGCCATGGATAGGGGCCACTGAGTCTATAATTTGTGATCCTAAAGAAGCTAAACAAGAGGGTAAACCCAAGGAAAAACATATAGATATCCTCCCAGCTATGGGAAATAGACAAGATTGATGGGCAAAAAATGGGAATCTTGGGGGGTGGGGTGGGATGGGGATGAGGGGAGATGGGGAGAGAAAAGTGTGAAGGAGAGGATGAGGGGAACTGGGGGAATCGGGGTGATTGGGGGTAAAGGAAGGTTGGATGGGGGAGCAGGGAAACTCATACCTTAGTTAAGGGAGCCACCTAAGGGTTGGCAAGAGACTTGAACCTGGAATGGCTACCAGAAGCCCAGGGCAATGTCCCCAGTTAGTTCATTGGGGCACCTGAGGATAGGGAACCTGAAATGAACCTATCCTATAATCATACTGATGAATATGTTGCATATTGCCATAGAACCTTCATCTAGCGATGGATGGAGATAGAGACAGAGACCCACACTGGAGCACCGGACTGAGCTCCCAAGGTTATAATGAGGAGCAGAAGGAGAGAGAACATGAACAAGGAAGTCAGGACCATGAGGGGTGCACCCAACCACTGAGACAGGGGGGCCGATCTATTGGGAGCTCACCAAGGCCAGCTGGACTGCTACTGAAAAAAACATGGGATAAAACCGGACTCTCTGAATGTGGTGGACAATGAGAGCTGACGAGAGGCCAAGGAGAATGGCACAGGAACTTTCATCTGGCGATGGATAGAGAGAGACAGAGACCCAATTTGGATCAACCGTCTGAGCTCCTAAGGTCCAAATGAGGAGCAGAAGGAGGGATAACATGAGCAAGGAAATCAGGACCACGAGGCGTGCACCCACCCACTGTGACAGTGGAACTGATCTATTGGGAGCTCTCCAAGGCCAGCTGGACTGGGACTGAATAAGCATGTGTTGAAACTGGACTCTCTGAACAAGGCGGACAATGAAGGCTGATGAGAAGCCAAGGACAATGGCACTAGGTTTCGATCCTAATACATGAACTGGCTTTGTGGGAGCGTAGCCTGTTTGGATGCTTACCTTCCTGGACCTAGATAGAAGTGGGAGGACCTTGGTCTTCCTGTAGAGCAGGGAATTTGGACTGCTCTTCAGTATCGAGAGGGAGGGGGAGTGGACTAGGGGGAGGAGAAGTGGAGTGGGGATAGGGGGAGGGGAGAGGGGGGAGGGGACAATATGTGGGAGGAGGGGGAGGGAAATGGGAAACGGGGAGCAGTTGGAAATTTTAAGTAAAAAAGAATAAATAAAAAAAATATATCTTAAAATTTGAAAGTTTAAAAAAAATATAAATGCAGTATATTATTTAAATTTGACATAAACATTGGACCTGCAGTGATATCAATGATTATGCCATTGGAGATGACAGAATAACTAAAATGAGAGTTTGGAATTTCCAGAGATGAAGGAATATTTCAAGATACACAAATCAGTCATTATAATCAACTATGTAAATAAACGGAAAGAATCAAAATATATGATCTTCTCATTAGATGTTGTAAAAATGATTTTTACAAAATCCAATGCCCTGCATTATAAAATATTGGAGGTATTACAAATAAAAGACACATACACAAGCATAATAAAGACAATCCTATGACAACATCAATTAAATGAGAGAAACTCAAAGCATTTCCACTAAAATCAGGACTAAGACTAAGCTGTCCACTCTTTCCATATCTAACCAATGTAACACTTGAAGTTCTAGTTAGAGCAACAAGACAACTTACAGAGATCAACGGGATAAAAATTAGAAATGAAGAAGTCAGAGTATCATTATTTGCAGTTGATATGATAGTATTCATAAGTGAACACAAAATTTTACTCGAGAAAGCCTACAGCTGAAAAATACATTTAACCAAGTGATTGGATACAGGTTTAACTAAAAAAAAATCAGTAATCCACCTATATTCAAATGACAAACAGGGTAAGAAAGAAATCATGAAAGTAACACCCTTCACAATAGCCACAACTAAAATAGAATATTATTTGGTGTACATATAACTTAGAAAGTTAAAGACTTATATAACAAAAACTTCAAGTCTTTGAGGAATGAAATTGAAGAAGATATCAGAGGGATTTAATATATATAAATCTATATGCCTAGGGACACATGAGTTTTGATGTCAGAAATACATAACATAAAGAAATTATTTTCAACAAATGATGCTGGTAAATACATGAATGTCAGCATGTAGAAGAATGCAAATAGATCAATATCTATCACTCTACATAAAACTCAAGTCCAAGTGAATCAAATATGAAAAATAGATACACTGACTCAAATATAGGAGAAAGCAGAAGAGTCTTGAGTACATTGGCACAGGAAACAAGCTAATAATCAGAATACCCGTAGCACAAAAACTAAGAACATCAATCAATAAATGGTACTGCACAAAACTGAAAACTTCTATAAAACAAGAAACAAAATGCCAGTCTACAAAATGAGAAAAATTTTTCACCAACTCCACATTGAACTTAGGGTTATTATCCAACATTTATCAAAAACCTCAAGAAACTGACATTAAAAATAATATAATTAAGAATGGGTTACAAATCTAAGCAGAGAATTTTCAATAAAGGAATCTTAAGAGAGTAAGAAACACTTAAAGAAATGTTCACTATTCTTAGCCATTTGAGAAAAGCAAATCAAAATTTCTTGGAGATTCCATCTTACACCTGTAAAAAAAAGACTAAAATTTTTATCATCTCATGATTATGAAGATTTGGAAACGAAGGAACACTCCTTTATTGCTGGGGGCATACATATTTATACAGCCACTATGGAAATAAACATGGTATTTCCTCAGAAAATTTACCTATCTACCTCAAGATCATCTACACCACTTAGGACATATACCCAAAGGATGCTCCATTCTACTACAAGAGCACTTACTCAAGTATGTTCATAATGGCATTATTCATAATAGTAAGAAATTGGAAACAACCTAGACTTGCCTCAGACTGAATGGGTAAAGAAAACGTGTTACTTTTACCAAATATATTGTTACCTACCTGTTAAGAAAATAATAGCATCAAGAAATGTGTAGGCAAATCGATGCAACTAGAAAAACGTCATCCTGAGTGAGGTAGCACAAACCCTGACAGACAAGCATGGCATGTTCTCATTTAAAAGTGAGTATTAGAGTCAAGTCTCTTGCCAACCCTAAGATGGCTCCCTTACTTAGGATATATATTTCTCTGCTCCCGTATCCACCCTTCCTATATCCCAACCATCCCATTCCCCCAAGCTCCCTCCGTCCTCCCCTTCTCACGTTTCTCATCCCATTTCCCCTTAGCCCCATGCCACCTCACTCGAAAGTTCCCAGTTTTTGCCCAGCAATCTTGTCTACTTTCCCTATCCAGGCATATGACTATACGTTTTTCTTTGGGTTCACCTTCTTATTTAGCTACTCTAGAGGGGCTCGTAGGTGTCCAGGGAGATGTCCCCAGCTAGTACCTTGGGCAACTGAGGAGAGGGAACCTGAAATGACCCTATCCTATGCTGATGAATATCTTGCATATCACCTTAGAACCTTCATCTGGCGATGGATCGAGATAGAGACAGAGACCCAATTTGGAGCAATGGACTGAGCTCTTAAGGTCCAAATGAGGAGCAAAAGGAGGGAGAACATGAGCAAGGAAGTCAGGACCACGAAGTTTGCACCCACCCACTGTGACAGTGGATCTGATCTATTGGGAGCTCACCAAGGCCAGCTGGACTGGGACTGAATAAGCATGGGATGAAACCGGACTCTCTGAACATGGCTGACAATGAAGGCTGATGAGAAGCCAAGGACAATGGCACTAGGTTTCGATCCTAATACATGAACTGGCTTTGTGGGAGCCTAGCCTGTTTGGATGCTCACTTTCCTGGACCTAGATAGAAGTGGGAGGACCTTGGACTTCCCGCAGGGCAGGGAATTTGGACTGCTCTTCAGTATTGAGAGGGAGGGGCAATGGAGTGGGGGGAGGGTGAGAGGAGTGGGGAGAGGGGGAGGGGAGTGGGGGGAGGGGGCGAGGTGTGGGAAGAGGGAGAGGGAAATGGGAAATGGGGAGGAGGCGGAAATTTTAATTAAAAAAGAATAAAATAAAAAAAAGAGAAAAAAAGAGTATTAGTTATACAGCAAAGGATAATCATCCTACAATCCACAAATCCAGAGAAGCTAAGTAACAAGGAGGGCTTAAAGATGTCCCTGGTAAGAAGAAATAGAATAGATTTTGAGGGTGGACTAAGAATAAGAAGGGATGGGAAACAAGAGAGATCAGGTAGAAATTGGAACGCTGGAGGGAGAGAATACTGCAAGAGACAACTGAAATTGGGGTCTTTTTGAAGGAATAGGTAGTAACCTAGTGCAGAGGATATTTACTAAAATGGATCTAGAATCTACTAACTAAAGTCACCTAGTAATGGAGGATGCAGAGTCTGAACTTGTCATCTTCTATAACCATGCAATGTTTCCAGCAGTGAGACTGGGCCATCAATCTAGCTTCAAAACATTTGACCATATCTGCAGTCTGTCCTGCCTGCAAGATGTGGTGGGTGATGGAGGAGTTACTTTCATTTAATAAAGAAACTGCCTTGGCCCATTTATAGGCCAGCCCTTAGGTGGGTGGAGTAAACAGACAGAATGCTGGGAGAAAGAAGCCAAGTCAGGAGTCGCCATGATTCTCCCACTCCAGACAGAAGCAGGTTAAGATTCTCCCTGGTAAGCCAGCTCGTGGTACTACACAGAATATTAGAAATGGGTTAGATCAATATGTAAGAGCTAGCCAATAAGAGGCCGGAACTAATGGGCCAGGCAGTGTTTAAAAGAATACAGTTTCCGTGTAATTATTTTGGGGCATAAGCCATGTGGGCGGCCGGGTGCCAGGGACGCAGCCCCGCCGCTCATATTACAACAGGTGGGGTAATTGTGGAGGAGAACTTATAGGAGAAACCAACCAATGACTGGCCCACACAAAGATAGGGAAGCCTTGCCTGACACTACCTGGTTGGCCAGAAACCAGAGGCAGGACAACTGACTAAGAGACCCAGGATTGAACCAAATATGACTAGTAAGAAAAAGATGGCAACGAGATGATTTCTAGTGATATTCTGTCTACTCATAGATCTGTTCCTAGCCCTGTTGTCATCAGAGAGGTGTAACCAGCAGCTGATGGGAGCAGATGCAGAACCCTACAGCCAAATACTAGGTGGAACTAGGAGAACTCTACAGAAGAGGAGAAGAAAGGATTGTAGGAGTCTGTCTTAGGGTTTCTGTTTCTGCGAAGAGACACCATTACCATGGCAATGCTTATAAAGAAAAAAAAAACATTTAATTGGGGCGGCTTATATTTTCAGAGGTTTAGTCCATTATCATCATGATGAGATATGGTAGAGTGCAGGCAGACATGGCACTAGAGAAGTAGCCAGAAGTCCTACATCTTGACTCACAGACAACACGAAGTAATGTGAATCACTGGGCATGTCTTGAGTATATATAAGACCTTAAAGCCCACCCGTACAGTGACACACTTCCTCTGACAAGGCTACATCTCCCAATAGTATTAATCCCTGAGGGGGTTATTTTCTTTCAAACCAACAAAGAGCCAGAGAAGTCAAGGATACCGTGAGAACGTGGCTTACAGAATCAACTAAGCAGGGCTCATAGGGGTTCGCAGAAATAGAAGCAGTGATCAGGGAGCCTGTATAGGTCTGAGCTGGGTTCTCTGTATATACAGTATGATTATATAGCTTGGTGTTATTTTGGGGCTCTTAGCAGTCGGGGCAGAGATTGTCTCTGACTCTTTTGCCTCTTGCTCAGTCTTGATAGGAGGGTTTGTGCCTAGTCTTGTTGTAACTTCTTAGGCCATGTCAAGTTGGTATCCCTAGGAGGCCTGTTTTTCTTTCTGAAAAGCAAGAAGGAGTAGATCTGAGGGAGAGAGGACATGAGTCATGGGGCTGGGAGGGGAGTAAGGAGGGAAGGATGCAGTGTGGATGGATGTAAGGCATGAGAGAAGAATTTTAAAAAAATGAGTCTGGGGTTTGTGAGGAGTGCTGGTTGTTTATATTTGGTTAGTTTTCATACATTATTCACGTTCACCTCATATTTTCACTGTATTTCAAATTCCAATGAAAACTAAATAACTTTGAAACATATTAATTTCTTCCTGATATTTAGAAGGCAACATTTCAAAAAAGAAAAAAAAATTACATGAAAACTGGTCTTCCTATTTAATTCAGAGCCAATTCAGATAAGTCCTTAAGTGACCCAAATTGTTAGTTAGCAAGTTGATGAGTCAAGTGTACGGTACATGTTAAAAGTATGAAGTCTACTTGGTAAACATGATTCTTTTTTTTTTTTTTTTTTTGGTTTTTCGAGACAGGGTTTCTCTGTGGCTTTGGAGCCTGTCCTGGAACTAGCTCTGTAGACCAGGCTGGTCTCGAACTCACAGAGATTCGCCTGCCTCTGCCTCCCGAGTGCTGGGATTAAAGGCGTGCGCCACCATCGCCCGGCGGTAAACATGATTCTTCTCATGCACAAGTGATAACATAGAGATAATCCTTCAAAACCAGAAATAATACATTTTTGTGAGAAATAGTACTGTTGCAAGTTGAAATTTTATTTTAAAATTTAGCCAACACAGGGAATTTGGGTTCAGACAAAGCTAAATGTTAGATTGAAAATAAGAAGTCTTGTTTCTAAAGAAGTATTGTGATCTACCATTATCATTTTAAATATCTTCTTAAGTGAGAGATCATAACTTATTTTCATAATTTAAATCATTCAGTGCTACCTGGGAATGTGCTGTCAGAAATACCAGGTGTGCCCAATATTTAACTTACATTTGTATACAAGTTTTCAGTGTTATACTACCAAATGATTTAATCTCATTAAACTTTAAAAACTTTCTAAAAGTAGAAACCCTAATTAAAGACTCAAAGCACAGAACAAATACCCACTCAGAGTAAATCTCATCTAGAATTAATGGAAAAGCAGGGAAATTAGTCACCAAGAGGACTGTAACTTATTTAAAGATTTGTAAAATAGTATAATTACCTCGTTTTCAACATGAATTTTCAACTCTGTAAAAATAGAATTGTAATAAAGGAAAGTCCAACACCTTTCTAAAACATTTTTTTGGCTTCTACTCTTAAACTCACCTTTTATCACATTTGGGGACATTCTTAAATTATTAGACTCTATAAAATTAAAATTAATATTTAAAAACAAGAAGATAAGTGCATTTCTACTATATATGCTGTATGCCAGTTTTAAGGACAATTCTAACACATGAAAATAATAATTAAATTAGACATTGTTCAATAACACAGTATATCCTGTGAGTCAAAATTAGTTAAATGGGTAAGTTAAGGAGAGTTTATAGGGCATGGGGGTGGATGTGGAACCTTGTCAACCATCTGTACCAGTTCACATGTGCAATTTAAAGAAAGTAACTTTTCTTGAACATATAAAGTCATACAGTCATGCCACAGGCATGACACCATCACACCATGTCTTTTGGTAGTATAAAATATTAAATTATCTAGCTCATATCCAGAGGGATGTTATTTTTGTTGATTATTATCATTTCCGAGGGAGGATTTCAAAAAAAAAAAATCTATGCTACTCAGATTGAGCTGTTATAAAAACCAATAGTGATGAGATTTAACAGTGAAGATTGAGTTGGGGAAATTGAGTTAGCAGGGAACCCTGACTGCTCTTCAGACTGGAGAGGGAGGGGAAAGGAGTGAAGAGAAGGGGAGAGGAGAGGGAGCAGGGGGAGGAAAATGGGAGGCGGGGAGGAGGCGGAAATTTTTTCAAAAAATAAAAATAAAAAAATCATAGATGCATGAGCATAATCCATGAGTATTATTTAGTCCAGTTGACAATACAAAATCTAGGCATCTCAGGATGTCAGGTAGAATGTTCCATTCCAAATCAATGACAAGCTCTTTGTTACACAGCTAAAATTGTTGCACTTGTCTAACTTGTAGGTCAGTCAGTGAACACTGATGTGTGATTTTCTACACTAGTTGTGAAAGACAGAATTCTCATGTGAAGGGACTAAAGATCCCAGTCTGTCTAGAGACAAACAGATTCTAGACAGAAACTTTAGACTGGTGAGAAAGGGTAATTATGCCCCGTGGACAAAGTGTTGGAGCCACGGTTACCAGCTCAACAATCAGGTACTGACTGTAGGCTCAAAACAAGACAGTAGGCTGGTACTCAGAGAATTAAGAACATGCTTCTACTTTATGTCCTCATTTCCCAGTATCAGGAAAACTATAAGCTAACTCTTTTTCTTTGCTGTTGTTTATAACAAAGCAAAGCTAAACAAAACAAAATATCACTACCTAGCTCTGGGCAATGTCAAACTTGTGACATTCCTCCTCCTAAGGTTTTCAGTACTAGCATCACAGATGAACTACTCCACTTTGCTTGAGGAAAAACAATGCTTAAGACTCCCTATGGGTCATGCACTCTCTTTTTCTTATTAGATTTGTTTTAATGGCTCTAAAAATTCTGTGACGGTTTCTTGGTCAAGTTGTTTCCAGTAAAAAGTCTTGATTTTGAAATAACTAAAACTGCCACACACACAAAGATGGTCCACAAACATTCTCCTCTCCTTTCTGAAGGTTTTACGATGCACTGTCATCATTAACCAGGCTTTTACTATTAAACTTTAGATGGCCAATTGAGACAAACAGTTCTGAGACACTCTTCCACCACTGACTAAGACCAGGGTGACAGGTGGTAGGGATGATATTCATTTAGCTTGCTGGGTAGACTTGGTCACTTTGCCAACTATGGGAGGATTCTTTTCCACAGCTTTGATGACATCCACAGCAACTGTCTGTCTCATGTCACGAACAGTAAAATAACCCGATGGAGGATAGCCAGAGAAACTCTCAACACACATGGGCTTGCCAGAGACTATATCAGCAATGGCCGCATCATCAGCTTTCAAAAATTTAGGGCTATCTTCCAGCTTCTTACCAGAATAATGATCAATCTTTTCTTTAAGCTCAGCAAACTGGCATGCTATGTGAGTTGCGACAGCCCACTACAGGAGAATAGCCAGTACTAATTTAACCTGTATGGTTCAACATAATCACCTGAGCAGTGATGCCAGCTGCTTCCATTAGTGGGCCAATTTTGCCGTCACCAGCAACATTACCGTGTCTAATATCTTTGACAGATACCTTCTTTACATCAAAGCCCACACCGTGCCCAGGAAGATCGTCACTCCAAACTTCATGGTGCATTTCAACAGTCTTTAGTTCTTTTGTGACATTGACTGAAGCAAAGGAAAAGACTATGCCAGGGTTTAAAACAACAGTCTACGCTCAGCCCACAGGAACAGTGCCAATACCCTCAACTTTGTAGACATCCTGGAGAGACAATTGCAGAGGCTTGCTGGTTTGACAAGTTGGTGGTAGGATACAATCCAAAGCTTCCAATAGTGTGGTCGCACTGGAACTGACATCTTTGCTGGTGACTTTCAGTTCCTTGAACCAAGGCGTGTTAGCTCTTGGCTCCCGCCTGTTGTCTCTTTTCCAAACAGAACTAGTTACAAAAGCTACTGTGTCAGAGTTGTTGCTAATTCTCTTAATGTGGGTGCTAACATCCTTAACAATTTCCTTGTATCTCTTCAGGCTGTAAGGTGACTCTGTGGAATCCATTTTGTTGATGTCAACAATTTGATGTTTCACAACCAGGGTGTAAGCCAGAAAGAAGGGCATGCTCACAGGTCTTCCCGTTCTTGGAGATACCCGCTTCAAATTCACGAACACTAGCACCAACAATCAGAACAGCACAGTCAGTAGGAAATGAGCCTGTAATCATGTTTTTGATAAAGTTTCTGTGTCCTGGGGCATTAATAATAGTCACATAGTATTTGCTTGTTCAAATTTCCACAGGAAATGCCAATAGTGATATTACACTCACATTCAGCTTGCAACTTATTCAAGACCAAGGCAGACTTAAAGGAATGTTGACACGGCTTCTCTACCACATGTCTATTTTTCTTAATCGAGTTGTCAAGAAGCAGAAATCAAGGTGCCACTTCACCATGTTCTCACGTGAATGTTCTGGGGAAAATCTACTGCTATTTACATTTAGGTGCTGGCAAAATCCAGTGTTTCACTCAGTGCATGGTTGTCCCTTTGGCCTTGCTAGCTGTCAGCAAAGATTTACACACTGTCTTCGTTCTTCATCCCTCTATATTAAAAGTCAAATTGGAGCAATGGTCTGAGCTCTTAAGGTCCAAATGAGGAGCAGAAGGAGGGAGAACATGACCAAGGAAATCAGGACCACGAGGCGTGCACCCACCCACTGTGACAGTGGAACTGATCTATTGGGAGCTCTTCAAGGCCAGCTGGACTGGGACTGAATAAGCATGGGTTGAAACTGGACTCTCTGAACATGGCGGACAATGAAGGCTGATGAGAAGCCAAGGACAATGGCACTAGGTTTCGATCCTAATACATGAACTGGCTTTGTGGGAGCTTAGCCTGTTTGGATGCTCACCTTCCTGGGCCTGGATGGAAGTGGGAGGACCTTGGTCTTCCTGTAGGGCAGGGAATTTGCACTGCTCTTCAGTATCGAGAGGGAGGGGGAATGGACTGGGGGGAGGAGAAGAGGAGTGGAGATGGGGGAGGGGAGTGGGGGGAGGGGGCAATGTGTGGGAGGAGGGGAGGGAAATGGGAAACGGGGAGCAGTTGGAAATTTTAATTAAAAAAGAATAAAAAAAAAAAAGTCAAATAGATGAGATCTTCCTTACACAGAATTTTCTCATTATTTGAATCTCTGATTTTTCTACCTCAACCTCTGGAGCAAAATTTGTGATTCTCGCGCTATCAAATTAGCATTTTCAGAGTGTCCCTGTCTCGGTGTCAATGAAACGATTATGAATAACTCAGGCATGGGATCTGATCGTATCCCCAGAAAGTGGGTAGACTATGTAGAAAAGGGAAGGGATGACTGACTTCATCTTAAAAATTTGCTGACCAAACAGGTGAAACATTAAGACACTCTGACATTAAACATAATTATCTTAGATGGCTGTGCATTATTCATGTTGATTTGTTTACTTTTTAACTGAATATTACACCACTAGAGAAAAGTTAGATGGCTATATGATAAGATACACACACACACACACAAATACACACACACACAGAGTGAAATACACATTTTTGTGAGCACATTAGGCAAAGTACTCTAAGGAAAAATATGAAAAATATAAATATGAAAGTTATGAAAGATCTAAAGTCATGTGGAATAAACTTAACTCAAAAGCAGTCAGAATTTAAGGAAGGGAGTTCGCATTTAAGAATTTAAGGAATAATGTTTTGGCTGTTTATTAAAAATGCACCGTTGATTTTGGAGAAAGAAACTTTTGTAAGGTTAGAAGGAGTAACACAGCTTGTAGAGGACCAAGTAGTGTAGGGGAAAGAATCAGGAAGTATTAAGTCATTTTATGATATTATTAGTGGCACAAAGAAAGGGATGTCTGAGCCAGGTTTTCTTTTGTGACTTATGTAAAACATTAGTGTTAAGATGAAATAAAGAAGAAAAGATTGTGAGTTGACAAGAGAAGCCAAAGCTATATGTCAAATGACATATTTTCGTGAAGAAATACTGACTTAGAAGAGAAAGCATTTGTTTAATCACATTATCCCATGAATGATGACACAGAGCAAAAGATAAAGGGCGAAAAATGACATCTGCATTCTCTTGCTTGACTTTTTTCCCTTTTGTTGTATTTCATCTTCTTAAGCAAAGGCAATTCCTGGCAAACACTCTCCATAAAAATTTGGAATAATAGGTAGATGCTTTCATGACAGAGTGTTTGGGGGCGTTCGTGGGTGAGACAGAGGGAATACTTCATCACCTGGAAGTGATCGGTGCTAGCATCCCTCTTGTCTGTCTTGCAGACATTCATGTATTAGTCATTCATCCCATCTGAGCAGGAGGTCACCACGATGACACAACAATAACCACTAAGACTTTCAATTCCATCTCAAAGGAATTCTTCAGGCCAATGGAAGAGAAATATTTTAGAATGTATTCATTCCCACCCTCTTGGCAAACTCTGAAGTGTCCTGAGAGCAGCACCAAAAATTCCAATACAGAATGTGTATTTTAATTTCTTCTAGGCAGTGTAAAATAAATGGGTCATCCATGACAATATTACATTAAGAGAAGCACTACATCACTACAAAACAACCTAACGTTCCAACATTTCTAAGCCTACAAACAAGCATAGAAGGTATGTTTGTGAAACCAGAGAAGCAGAAAGCACTTCATGATCTGAAACTCATCTCCTAACACCTCACCATTTATTTCTCTGTGCTAGTTTATTTCACATTGTCTGAAAATTTTGGTTGAGTTTTTCATGTTTGTCTCAATTACTTCTCTAAATGTTTTTATACTTGGGATGGTATAAGGTTTATTGACTTCATGATTGCTTGTACTCTACATCTGGGCATTTGGTTTCATTTAAAAAGAATTTGAATGATCAATACAGGGTCAGTGTATTGTAATTTATAAATGTCTATGCCAAGCAAAGAACCATTTAGGAACAAAGACTAAAAGACTATAAGCAACGTATAATTGATTTCCTTTAGCCAGGTTCAGTGGTGATTGTTGATTCTCAAAAAATGAAGAGATCAGCACTCACTAAAACTAAGGAACAAATAACTTCCAAAATTCTTGCAGGAATTCTACATAATAAGAAAGAAATCTCAGTACCATTCTGGCATTTCTTCAAATTAAGTCAGCAATGAGGTAATATTGAGAACAACCAAAGATTAAATGTCATTGGAAGCTTTTAGTATTTCTCAGGATGTCCAATCTTTGACTTCACTATATAAGTTTTTCATTTTTGAGAACTACACAGTAAACTACGAAAACAACATGTCAATGTTTTAAATATATAAAAAAATTTGAGCTTGTGTTCTTCTGAACTCATCATTCTAGCCACAGGTGGCCTGACTGTAGTTATATTTGCCTTTCAGAGTCACACTGGGTACTGCTTCAGTCAGCTTGGTGCTGCCTTTAGTGGCCTTGGTATCTGGGTACTGACTGAATCAGGTGCAGTTTGCCATCTGCATTTGCTGACTGATGGAATGGTCTTCTCTAGCATCCCACTAAACCTGAAGTATATGGATCCACTGAAAAAGACTTGGGTGCCCGTGATATAAGGCACGCATCTTCCCTCAGAGCATCTTCCAAGCTGATGACCTTTGAATGCAAGACATGAATATTAATATATTAAACTGGTTAAGCATTTTTTACTTTTCATATGTTTTAAATGAAGTTATATAAAATGCAAATGTCACTTTTTTGAGAAAACACTGTTTTATGTTGTTTTCAGGTCCACTTAGGGGATCCTGAGAACAAATAGGCCCCAATTTTAGTACTGGCTCTTTCTTGTCTCCTGGACCTATTTAATTTGACTAAGCTCTTCAAAAATAAACAGAAGCTCAGAGTTCCATTTTAGATGTTGATTCTCTTCCCTTTGCTAATGCATTTGGAATGTGATGTTTTTCTAATAAATAATTTTATATGAGTATGCATTCCATTCTGTGTTCTTAATCTTGGGGATGGTACTCCCTCAATCACATGAAATCCCACTATTTGTTTTGTCATTAGAATCAGGTCTCTCTAAATTGGTGCATCTATCAAGGATAAAGAAAGAAATAGAAACCACTGAGTATTTTAAGCAGGAAGACATTTGATACAGAGAGTTAAGCACTTAGGGACCCATTATAAGTGCTCAAGGCACTAGTTGGTAGAAGGCATTGGGCTCCTGGACCATCTCCATGAATAATACAGCTCTGAGCAGTCTCCCAGAAGAAGGACTGCTACCAGTCCTATCCATAAAGAAACACACTACCACAGTTTATACAAACATAAATTTGAAGAAAAGAAATGGGAATAAACATGCGGAATAATGCTTCACCACTCTACAGCTAGCCTGCAGTCATATACAAGAATACCCCAAATCAGCAGTGCTTCAGTATTCCTATTAAATGTATGTAGTCCGCAAAGCAAATTCTACATCAACTACCACAAAGGTACTCTAGCAAATCTTTATTGTTTTAACCTCTTTAATTTGGACAAAATGGAGATTTAAAGTAGCTTTCCTAAGAAAATAGTGCCCATGAATATTATAGAGTAACTCAACACCAACGTACATGAAGTCAATTAAATATATCAGCGGTGAAAATCTATAAATCTGGTCTTTATCCATGATAGTAGCTCTCATGAGACAAACAAAGCAGAATCATATCAGGTGATCAAATGGAAGTATTCTTTGTGGTCTTATATATGATGGAAGATTAGAAATCTTGTCCATTTTCATCTACAAAAACCCAGAGAAGCAACTTTTGCTAAAACTTTCTGTTCGTCTTTGTACTACCAAGCACTAAAGTCTGGTCTTGGCTCTGTCATATTAATTATGCTAGGTTGACTTGACACTTTACTGTCTTTCAAGGGATTAATTTCACAGGACTGTGCCCATTAAACCACAGGCAAAGAAGATGGTGATTGTTCCTTCTCAGGTTTTCCATCAAATGCAGACAGTGACAGATATTTTCAGAGAAAGGAGTCAAGAACTCCCTGCACAGCCAAGATAGAAAACATTATATCTGCAATGCAATTATCATTAAAGAAGTAGAAATGATCTAAAGGGCTGTCAGGTGTTTTTTATTCTGCGTTTTTCTGAAAATTGTACACACAACAAAAGAGCATAGATGAATTTTCATTTAAAGGCATGAACCTAGGAATCAGATTGAAACAGACAGTGGGAAGCCCAGAAGTGGAGGAAAGAAATCATTAGCTTATTTCTTACCAAGGGGCTACTCCAAAGACCATTTCTTAGTTCAGCTCAAAACTGCAGGAGCATTTATTTATCAGTTTATACTTTTATGAGAATTAGATTCTCCACCTTTGCTCTTTGTGTGGGTTCTGAAAGCCTGCATGGAAAAACCCTGGTGCAGAGTTGTACTGATTTTATCCTAGATCAGAAGCTTTCACCGTGGAGTTAAAGATCTTCCAGAAGACAAACCTAAACTTCACCACACTCTTGTGTGTATTATCATTACATTATTGGAATTGATTTTGTGTGAGCAATATATTGCATGGACCTAGGTATAGCTATACATCTGTAGACAAAGTTTGTGACTTTATTAATTCTTTGAGAATTTCACATAAAGTATTTTGGTCATATTTATCTCTCCTCTCAATTCCTCTAAGACCCACTCCCCAGTTTCGTGTCTTATTTTTAATAACCACTATAATAGAAGTGGTTAATCTCTCAGAATAGTATACTTTTCAGTATTGCCTCATCCTAAGGGTTCCAGACACCCAAGAGCATAAAGTCTTAGTTAAATACCAAGAGCGTGTAACTTAAGTGATGATGTCTGGAGATATTCTGCCTGAATAGGAATATAAAATCTTATCTTTCATTTGTATAATTCTTGTATGAATTAATAAGTTGTCTCTGTAGGATACATGAGCCTATCATTTGGATGTAGCATGCCATAGTATTAAGCATCCCAAGTGTAATGATCCCCACTTAATATATATGACATGGACAAATTACTATTTTCCTTTGATCAGAGAAGAACAGAGGCAAAACTAAGGAACTGAATTTGATTTTGAAATGATGTATTTCTGTGTTCTATGTACCTGAAACTGGAAGAAAAACTGTTAATATTTGTGAATAGAACAGTATCTAAAACAATGACTGAGGCAAGGAGAATTTGAATTGAACAGAGAAACACAAATGTTACATTCCTGCTCTCTTCTAAAATAAGAATAATAACATAAATGACAGTGAACATCCTGGTTCTTCCAAAATGTTTTAACCAAAGACATCTTCTTTCTGTCATTTTCAGAATTATATGATGCCCATCCTAGAAGGGGTTCTCATAAAGACCAGAAATTTAGACGCTAAACTCAAATGAGCAGTTACAGAAAATGTTTAGAAGATAGATTTCTGAGATTAAAAGAATGATACTAAAAAGACAGGGATTTCCAGTGCCTTTGAACAGTAACTCTGCTTTGAAAGCGAATGTTCTGATATTTGATATTAGAAAGGAAGAAAGGAGAAAGAAGAGAAAAATAAGAGACACTGTGAGGACAGAAGTAAGACCCTACAGAGTAAAGAAAGAAGAGGAAAGGAGGGAGCGAAGGAGAGATGAAGGAATTGGGGAATTATATAAAGCCATTCTTGTTGGAAAAAAAAACTTATTTTTTTCTATCTCACAAATATGGACAAGAATATGTTCTTTTCTATTTTCTAAATGATTTACACCCAATTTAGGAAGGAGTGGTTACTGCTTGGACTGTATAGAAATGTTCAGTGATAGGATATGTTGTTGTTACTATCGATTTTTTTCTAGTTTTTTTTTTAACTGAAAATAAAATGAATGAAATGAAATGAAAATGTAATATATTCTGACTATGGTTTTCCTTTCCCCAACTTCTTCCATAACCTCACTTTTCCTCATCCACTAATTTCCATGTCCTACGTGTGTCTCTCCCTCATGAGAATATAAAAAGGCATCTAAAAATGTAACGGTAAAATAAATTAAAATGAAAAAAAGCCTGAATAGGCAAATAAAACAACAACAAAGCAACAAACAGGAAAAAAATAAAAAAGCACAGGACACACATACAGAGAATGAGACACATGCATGAGAAAGCAAAAAAAAGCATTAAAACAAAAATAGAAATTATATATGTACATATAAATTATATATGTACATATAAATATCTTTATATATAAAGATTTTTTATAAAAAAAAATCCCTGACAAAACACCATGAGGTTGTTGTTGTTGTTTTTGTTGTTATTGTTGTTGTTTTGGATTTTTCGAGACAGGGTTTCTCTGTGGTTTTGGAGCCTGTCCTGGAACTAGCTCTTGTAGACCAGGTTGGCCTCGAACTCACAGAGATCCGCCTGCCTCTGCCTCCCGAGTGCTGGGATTAAAGCATGTGCCACCTCTGCTGAGCCCTTATGATTTGTTTTGTGTTGCTCATCCACTGTTGGCCATGGGGCCTGTCCTTGCACAGTTTGTACGCCCAGTGAGACTTTACTAGAGGAAACTTAGGATTTCCTTTGCAAGCACGTGCCAATTGAACGTAGGGATTGGAACTTTATGTCCACTTTCTGCGGCCCAGACCTTGCAGGCTCTGTGCCTTGGTCTCTGTGAGTTAATATGTGCGTCAGTACTGCTACATTTAGTCGGTACTGTTTTCTTGGTGTCCTCCATCCTCTCTGGCTCTTACAAGTTCTGTCTCCTAGTCCACAGATGTCTCTGAGCCCTGAGGGGAGGAATTTGATGATGACATCCAATTTAGGGCTGAGTGTCCCAAGGCCATGTCTCTTTGTTTGCCCCTATCAGCTGCAGGAAGAAACTTTTCTGATGTTGGCTGATCCGTTTTTTTTTTTTTGTTGTTGTTGTTGTTGTTTTGTTTTGTTTTGTTTTTTTTAAACTTGCTTATGTTATATCTCAGTTTTCTCTGGTTTCATTATAGAAAGATAATAATGTGCTTGTCCACTTTTTGTAGATACAGAAAGGCCCAGGAACATTTTCTACAACAAACTGAAAATGGAAAAAATGACATTGGGACATATAAAGAACTGAGTATTACTATGAATTATATTAATTCTGCTAATGATTTTTAGATTACTATTCAGGAGAAGAGAAAATTTCATCTAGTTTATAGCTGCCATTGCTACTATTTGGATGCCATTGTCAATGCCTTAGTGTTTTGTGAACAGCTCTTAATATTCCATTTCTTTCTTGAATTCTGCAACAGCTATTCTTCATTTGACATTGTTTTTGGATGATGTAGTCTTCCTGTCGCTTGTATCAGATTTCTTTCTGTTACATTTTTTCAGCTTGAATTTGCAAAAGAGTACCTTTCAGAGTTGAGAAACAATCAGATCATTCTGTCTCTTGTCTCCTAAGCAGAGTCGGTCTACAGTGTAAAGTTGCTACGTCAAATCACTGCGAAGCACACAGGGTTTAGGGTAAATATGTAGATGAAAACAAGGAGTCAAGAAGCTGCACAGCTAATAGCTGTATGTTTAACTTACTGCATGGGAAGCCAACAATTTTTTCTACCTCACTAAACATTTTTGATAGTGAATATGTGGTTTTTACATACTAATCAAGTCTCCAAAATATCTGGGTGCCAAGTGGGTATCTTGCAATTTTATTAGGACACAAATTGCCTGGTGTTAGTAAAGCACTTAGATCCACCTCCCAATTCGGAAAATAATTCTAAAGAGTGGCTAGTCAGATCATCCACTTTCCACAAATTGGCTACAAATCTACCCTTACAACAAGTCTTGCAATATTTGATATTTTTATAACTTTTATGATAGCACACTAAAGTCAAGGAAACTGTTAGTTACTTGCGTGTGATAAAGGCTTCTTAGCTGATCCAGAACAGCCAGTTGCTGTTGGGAGTGCTCTTGTACCCTGTAAAAATTTGTCACTCATATTGGTTTAATAAAATGCTAATTGGCCAATAACCAGGAAGGAAATATAGACATGGTGACCAGAATATGAGAATTCTGAGAAGAGGAAAGGCTCAGTCTGCAGTCATCATCCAGATGCAGAAGAAACAAGATGAGGATGCTGTGCTGAGTAAGATACAAGGCACATGGCTAAACATAGAAAAGAATTATGTGTTAATTGAAGCTATAAGAGCTAGTTAATAATAGGCCTGATCTAACAGGACAAACATTTATGTAATTAATATAGTTTTTATGTGATTATTCGGGTTTGGGTGGCCAGGAAACGAAACTGCAGTCTCTGCCTACAGTCAGTGGCGGAGTCCCAAAGAACACCCTCTTCCAGAGTTCTAAATACAAGAACTTCTGACTTGAGAAGCTAGGAGAGCCCACTTTCTTAGACCAGAAATATACTCACCAACCTAAGGGATGCAAGGTCTGAATGTGCAGACTTGATTTTCTAATTCATTCACGTTGACTTTGATTTCTTTGTAGAATAGAGTATTCCACTTTTCTTCTACTCATATCTTGGTATTTTCAGTGATCAGTGCCTATCATGAGGCCTTTCAGGGTCCCATCAAGAGTCACCATGCAAGAATATCACCCTCCAAATTCTAAGGGATATAGAAGCCCTACATCTGGAAACAGAGTCAAAAGTAATTATTAAAACAAAAGACAACCTTGAAACCTCTATTATACATATCAGCATAAAATCAGAAGACTATGTATAAGGAAGTAGATCTCACACACATACACAAATCACACAAACACACACACACAGAAGCATGTACAAATGAAAACACATATTTATATAAGCACTCAGGTTATTATTATAATTATTTATTATTCTCTCCTCCTTTCTAGCATCCTATACTTTTGTATCAAAAGAGGAAGCTAAGAAGCAGAGAGGGAGAAAGAGAGAAGGATTCTATATCCCTTTTCATAACCACTTTGATAGAACATGTATGAATTCTCCAGCTACTTACTTACTTTGTGGTCTACTATGTCACCCAAACATGTGCAGCTTATCTTATTTTTCATGCATCTTAACATGCTGATTTGGATTATTTTCTAGATTACATTACCCAGAAAGAATTTTGAGGGTTAGTTGATAAGAATAACTAAAAATATTACTTGTCCATTGTTGTGTCAGGAGCCACCTCATTCATGTTGTGCCTGCTCACTCTCTTTCATCAAGATTCCACTGAGTGACCAACATATTCCAGAAAGGACTCTAAAAGGACACTTTAGTATCTTAGCACAGTTACACATCACAAAGCAATGCATGTCTCAGAATGTGCCCTTCAACAGCAAAACTAGAATTAACTGTTGCTGAACTGCAGAGTGACTATTTTTTATTTTCTAAATTAAAATAATAAAGCAAATGCAATCATTTCCTTCCTTAGATAGATACAAATTTTCTGCTTTTTCAGATATTTCCATATGTGTGTGTGTGTGTGTGTGTGTGTATGTGTGTGTGTGTGTGATTTTATATGTCTAACTGGATATTGTATGGATAAATTATAAACAGGTACACAGGTCTTTTGTATATACAACAAGGACATCATATTTTTGTCACAGTTATGCTATACCAGTTTTGTAGGACAGAAGCAACTTACAAGAGCATGCTGATAGTTTCACTAAGAAATTCATGACATCAGAGTTGTGGGGGCTAAAAGTCTTCTAATTGAGGATCTGGGAGCATCAATCACTTCAGTCTTGAGGTCTTTATTTCTAAGGTCTTTATTGCCTAAGCCTGGATGCATTTTTGGTGATTTCTGACATTCCCTGGCTCGAGATGTGTCATGTCTGTCCCAGAACTTATGGTCCTTTGCCTTTCAACTTAGTGCATGTTTCCAGTGCCCCTTTTTGACAACTCCAAATCTCATATTGAATTAGAGACCACTTAAGACTTCATTAAGATGTTGCTACTTCTAAAATAGACAATAGCTCTAAAAAAGTATATTATAAGAAATACAAAAGTGTGGATCTGAGGAAGGGGAGACATGAGGGACTGTATGAAGAACAAAATCAGAGGAAGGATTCATCAGAAGATTATGGCTATGACTGGGATTTTCCACTTTAATTTCAGAAAAGCTCCTGGCCAACATCACATCTAAGATGAGCCCCTACAACATACCATGCTTTCCATCCCAGAACAGTGTCTTCTTCTAATAGTCTAAATTTCCTAATTTTATCCACATGCTTTTGTCTATAGTATGAAGACAAATTAGGAAGTGGAAGACAGATCTGAAATCCATCCTTTTGCTCAAAGGCTTTGCAGTTTGCCAAGAATTCTCCACAGTAATTCAGAAATTTCAGATCGACGCTGCAGTATTGCATATCTCCTCATTCCATGTTTATAAGGCTATATTAGAAAGAACAACCCAGACACGGTCCAGAAATGTGCAGTGTCTGGAAACACGAATTGAGTAGGCATAGAATAAACAGACTCAAGATGACAAAAACACTGACTCTGAACTGGCAGTGTGAGTACTGCCATCATTTACTCAGGGTGATTCATTCCACGTGCTGCTTCAGCTGACACAACCCACTCTGACAACAGGAATGCATGGGCTTACAGTCAGATAATGGTGTGCCATGTCGTTCAATTAGCCACTCCATAAATGCCTGCAACAATTGGAAAATTGAGAAACTTACCTTTCTTTTATGAGTCTGTGCTATCCTTTTTAGTGTTTAATTTGTATATTTTAATGTTGATATAACCACAGATCCAAGAGTTTCTTGAGCACATGATTCTTTCAGTACAGTAATACTGGGATTTAGAATGATATAGGAGCAGAGAAAGTATCTCTTATGGTGCCTGGTTATATGCCTTCTAATACATATTAAACTAAACAAAAGGAGGGCAGAAGGGAACTGGAAATTTAGGTTAAACAACAAAGACCAAATTCCACTGTTTCAGAAATTCCAGTAATAAATTTTATCAATTTGTTTTCCAGTATTTTCTCTTGTTTTGACACAGAAACTCTTTGTGATCTTCTGTAAGGCACACAGATGTAATGTTGCAAGTTTATCTGTATACATGGAATACAACAATAATGCCACCTTCTGTAAATTAGAAGATAGTTAATTTGACTTTAAAACTAGTTATATTTACACTTTGACAATCAACAACCATGAAAATTAAGTATCTTAAAATATTTGTCATGGATAAAGAAAAATTTAGAGATGGAAGAATCACAAAATGTGGCTGGAGGTCTCAATGCTCTTTGCAGAAAAATTTTGACCAACAAGATTTAAATAAATTGTGCAAGATCCTACAACTTTTAAATGTTCTACATAAGTCTAAAAGTCAATTTTCACCACGTGGGAGTATCACTCAGTGTCACTACATACGGTTTTGGGTATCTTTGGCCACTTTAATACTTTTTCAACTTTCAGTATTAATTTGTTGTGCCGGAATGTTTTTAATGGTGTACATCATGGCCTCTAACGCAAAAAGGCTGGCAAAACTTTTCACAATAGTCTGTGTGTAGACATTGCCCATCTTCGGGGTTCATCTTGAATATACTGAAAACATTTTCTAACAACTTCTTGTACTAATGCACCTTACAGTTCACTTTGACAGGGGAAGAACACCATATATGTGATGTACAATAATATCTGTGTAGTAGATGATGTCAGTTACATAACTGGTACTAGTCCATGAAATAAAAAGAAATGGATATCTGACCAGCTAAGACGCATTTAAAAGTGAAAAATTTTAAAAAATATTGTCTTTTTAATTGTTATGTGTCTGTGTGGGGGACATATTGTGTATTCTTTTATGTGAGAGTGTGTATGTGGGCCAGGAGCAACTCCCAAAAACACCATGCACATCCTTTAAAAGAGGTCTCAATTTAGCCTGGCAGTCACTAATTGGGATAGGTCAGCAAGTGTCAGTTTTCCTCCCTTCCCCACCTCCCAAACACTGTAATTACAAATGAATATTAGCATATCTGACATTTTCCTGGGAAATCTGAGCACTAAATTCAGGTCCTCGTGCTTATGAGGTAAGCACTTTACCAACTGAGCACACCTATGGGTGGATCTGTGAGCGCATCTCCAGCAAGGAACTGAGGGAAGATCACATACTCACACAGAAATTTACAATTAAAGCAAAGGGTCATTGATAACAAAAGAACCCACGTTCAACATGTGGTATGTATTGGATAGTTTCATGTCAATTTGACACAAGCTAAATCATCCAAGAGAAAGGAACTTCGATTAGGAAAAGGCCTGCGTAAGATCAGGCTGAAAATAAGCTTTTGGGGAATTTCTTAAATTGTGATTGATGGGGAGGGTCCAGCCTGTTGTGAACGTTGTCATCCTGGGCTGGTGGTCCTGGGTTCTATGAGAAGGCAGGCTGAGCAAGTCATGGGGAGAAAGTCAGTAAGCAGCACTCCTTCATGGCCTCTGCATCAGCTTCTACCCCAGCTTCAAGCCCTCTGTGAATTCCTGCCCTCGGTGCTTTTGATGATGAGCTAGTACTTGGAACTATGAGTGATAGAAACCCTTTCCTCCCGAGTTGCTTTTGGTCATGATATTCCATCACAGCAAAAGTAATCCCAACTAAGACAAAAGAGAAGTTTTAGTATATGTTGAGAAAAATTCATTTTTTGCATTTTCTATGTCTAAACTACAATCAAATTGAAGAGTGAGAGTGTTATTTTCTATATAAAATATGTAAATGAGACAAAAAGAATATGCCATTGGTCCAGATAGACATAAAAGTATAAAAGGTAGAATATGTCAACAATGATTATGAGATATTGAGGTCTTGCTCTGAGTGAGTCTCTGTGCTCTGCCTGAGTGTCAGACTGCTGAATTCCACTTTGGATTTCCTCTAACTACCAATAGATCTTTTTCTCCATCTGTATAAATATGGGTTTTTAAAATCTAAGCATTTTCCTTCCTCAGACATGCCTTGAATTAATAAAAATATCTTGAATTTGAAATTCATGGGCATCAATAGTCAGTTTTTATTTTTCTGAAGAGTATGCTGTGGGAGTAGCCCATAGCTCATTTAACTAGGACATCCTATCATTGACATAAGACTGACTGTTGAGAGTCTTTGGCATGCACTATTGTTATAATGCTAAGAATTGTCTATGTACAGTAAACTGAGTCATGAAGTAGAATGGAATGGAGCCATCAATACAAGCACAGTATTGAATCTTTAAGATATGGAGAAAATATGGATATTAGGCACAAAGTCAAGAATAATCAGGCTATAGTTCACAACCCCAAAGGAGCTAGGTAAAAAGGAGTACCCTAAGAGGGTCCCCTTGGAGGAACACAGGATACTCATGGAGGACCCCAGGCAGGGGAAATAGCTAAGATCTCTTGAACAAACTGGGAGGGGGTAGAAGGGAGGAGATGGGAATGGGGACATGAAGGAACAAGATGACCTAGCTGGGGTAGGAATGGAGAAGAGGAACAATGAAACAGACATCTTAGTAGAGGGAGCCATTATTGGGCTAGGGAGAAACCTGGTGCTAAGGAAATTCACAGGAACCCACAAGGATGATCCCAGCTAAGACACCTAGCAATAGTGGAGAGGGTGCCTGAACTGGCCTGCCCCTGTAGTCTGATTAGTGACTACTCCAACTGTGATCATAGAATCCACATCCAGTAACTGATAAAAGCAGAAACAATGATCTGCAACCAAGCACTGGGCTGAGCTCCTGGAGTTCAGCTGAAGAGAGGGAGGAGGGATCCTCTGAGTAAGGAGGGTGCAGGGGACAAGGACATGATGGAGAAAACCACAGAGAGAGCTGACCTGAGCTAGTAGGAGCTCATGGACTCTGGACTGAGTGCCTGCATGGGACCAAACTTGGTCCTTTGAGTGTGAATGACAGTTGTGTGACTTCATCTGTTTGTGCGCTTTCTGGCAATGGGACCGGAACTTATCCTGGGATGGGAGGAGGTCAAGGGCAAGAGAAGGAGAGGGAGAGGGAGGGGAAACTGGGGTTGGTATGTAAAGTAAAAACAAATTTTAATAAACAAATTGGAAAAAAGATATGAAGAAAATGTAAACAATAAAACTATGATGTTGAATGGCTATTTCTATAAACTGTTGATGCATTTTAGAGTAAGCACATAGGTTTCATATTTGTTTATAATAAATAAACATATTATGAAATAGGAAAGTGACAAACTTCACTGGCACCACTAAGGACTCTTACCTTATGAATTCTAAGATAAGAAACGGAAAACCTGTAGTAGCAATGGAAGTTATGGAAATTTACATCTTTGAATCAGTATCCAAGGACCTTGAGAGTCAGGATTTGTTAAAACTTCTGAGTTAAATGATTTATTTGTCTTTTCAAATAGCCTTTTATTTGATGATCATCTAAATGCTTCCAACTGCTTTGCAAGATGTTCATTTATTTCTCTAGAACTTGTTTCAAGTTACATTGTGGAGCATCAGACACTCAGGCAGGGCTAAGTCTCATCTGGGAATACTAAGACCAGGCAGGATTGGACCCCCTGAACTAGATGTTAAGGTAGTAGCTGAATGTAGGCATCAGGAAGGATCAACAATTTGCAAAGGTATTGTTTGGTCACAAGCTGGAGGAAGCACAAAAGCAGATGAGGAAATTTAGAAATAGAGTTTCTCACCCATGACAAGATTTAATTTCCTGCCATGTCTCTGGAAAAATCGCGATGAGTTTATGGTTTAACATTTGGAAGTAGGGAAATGAAGTCAGATGTTTCTGATTCCCTTCTCTCTCTTTCAGTTGGAAAGACCATCACTCCCACTGGCAATAGGACTTTTCCTTTATTTCGGAGACAAGATCTATTCACATGGCCTACACTCACCTCAAGCTTATGGTACTCCTGTGGTAAGCTCCTAGGTCTTGGCATTTATAACCATTCATCACCGATCTTGGCTTACAACACAATTTTTAGAACAATCAATTAGCTGCAATCAAAGGATAAACGAACAGTCTGAAATCAAAGAAAGAACAGACATGTTCCTACTAATCCAACTCCAGGATACCTGTGCAAAGATAAATCAGCTTAAGTTACAATAAATTACTGAGGATGAAGAGTGGATTAGAAAATTGTAGGCGATGCCTCAGGATATGAACATGTGTGTGGTTTGAACCCATTCACTGTCAGGAGCTCAGTTGCGAAGGTGGATTCTGAGTCATCAGAGTGGGCAGTCAATTAAAGCCCTAAGCCTAGAATGCAGTAAAATCAAGGTTAAGCCTTTAATCGCCTGCCACAGGGGTATGAACCACCTTGGTGGAAAGAGAGAGCTCTGAAAGTTGCAGTGAAAGAGTTGCAACAGGGACAGTCTCAGCTCTCTTTTTTCTCAGGCGCTGGCCTATGCCATCACAAGAAATGATTAAACTCAAAGCAAATATACATGTACAAAACTATTAAATTGATCATGGAATAAAAACGCTGTCACAAAGAGGATTAGAGCACATTTTAAACTCTAAATAATTAAAATTAAATATTCTGAAACCTGTTGGCTGTAGCTTGTGTCTAGAGATGTTTATACATCCAAGTCAGGCATCATCTTAAGGGCATAAGCTTCCAGTTTGAAAAGAGACAAGAGATTTAAAGGAATGCAAAGGAAGCTGAAGGAAGAACAAAATTGAACAATAAGTTAATAAAAATGAATTAACTTAAAAAAATGAGACTGATCAGCGAAACTCACAGTGGCCCACGAAGAATCCTTGTTATTCTTTCAGTTCCCAAACATCAAGTAAAAAACTCAGGGCATGTGGACACTATCATCTTGGTCATGATGAAGCAACTCAAGTAAAACTCACTAAGCCTTCCATCTTCTTTCTTCTAGGTAAGAAACCAAATTTAATTCAACATCTCAGGGTAAACTGAGTGACAGATGAGCTCTACTCTCTCACGCTGAGCTGGTCCAGGTGCAAATGAAGCCAATTCAGGCATACTAACTTACTTTGTTTGATACATCCCTAGAAAGTTAGCTGGAGAATGGTTAATGACATTGGATCCCTGAAATCTGACAATATAGAAGTCACAGTGGCAACTTCTGAGTGAGAACAGGTGGCTTTCCGTAGAGATTGGCATGTGTCCTGAAGCACACAACAATACCCGGCATTAGCTTCAAACATCCAGCCAGAAGGAGAAACCAAACTGAACATGTTCTGCAAAGGGGATTTTTAGATACTGTGTTCTTTATTCTGTTGATGTTTCTTACAACAGAAACAAAATGAGATCATAATAGAAAGTCCACTGCTCAACTCTTCTGACAACACTCTGTAATTTCAGCCCAAACTGCAAATAATACCCAGCCTTGTCAATCCTCTGTTAAATCATGCTTACCTTCTTATGTTTGCTTTTGCTAGTGTAAATGTTGTTCTATTCCAAATTACAGTTTAATGGATACTGTTACATATTCATTAGAAACAATATTATTGTATTCATTAAGCTTATTGAATTCATTAATACTAATAAGGCTTTTATGTATGATTTTTTTCTGTTTTTCGAAACAAGGTTTTTCTGTAGCTTTGGGGCTTATTCTGAAACTAGCTCTTGTAGACCAGGGTGGCCTTGAACTCACAGAGATCCATGTGCCTCTGCTTCCCAACTTTCATCTACTATATTATTTTTTCCTAAAGTAACATTAATGAGATTATATTAATTGTTTCTGTTTATAGTGATATTTTATTTGCATCTAACAAATAAAGCTTGCCTGAAGATCAGAGTGCAAAGTTAGCCACCCTAGTCAGCCATACAGGCCAGGCAGTGGTGGCACACACCTTTAATCCCAGCAGCCAGACTAGTTAGCCATAGAGGCTGGGGAGTGGGTGAATGCCTTTAATTTCAGCGCTAGAGAGGAATATAAGGGAGAAGAAGACAGGAACTCACCCTCTTTCAGTCTGTAGATTTTGTAGTGGTAAGAGCTCTGTATTGGTTGGCTGCTTTGCTTCTCTTTGCTTTTTCTTATCTTTCAGCTTTCCCCACTCATATCTGACTCCGGGCTTTTATTATTAATACCTACTAGAATTCATGCTACATCTGTTCATATGTGTGTTTATGTGGTATATGTGTTTTCATGTTCATGCATGTGTACATTCATTCATGTGGACATGCATGTAAAAGCCATAGGTTGAAGTCAGCTGTTATTCTTGATTGTTTTCCATCTTCCATTTCAGGCATTGTCTCTCTCTAAAGCTTGAGCTCAACAATTTACTAGACTAGCTGGACAGAAAGTTCTGCGGATCCTTTTTGCTCTGTGTTCCCAGGAATAATGTGAGACACTCACATCACATTTTACATGGTTACCTGGGAATCTCAACTGAAGTCTTAATAATCACATGGCAGTCGCTTTACCTGTGGAACTTTTTCCTCTCACTGCCTCTATTTTCACTTATTTAAAAGGATCTTAAAGAATGGGGGCTGACTGAATAAGCATGGGTTGATTCCGGACTCTCTGAGCATGGCGGTCAATGAAGACTGATGAGAAGCCAAGGACAATGGCACTAGGTTTCGATCCTAATACATGAACTGGCTTTGTGGGAGCTTAGCCTGTTTGGACGCTCACCTTTCTGGACGTAGATAGAAGGACCTTGGTCTTCCCGCAGGGCAGGGAATTTGGACTGCTCTTCAGTATTGAGAGGGAGGGGGAATGGAGTGGGGGGAGGAGAAGAGGAGTGGGGATAGGGGGAGGGAAGTGGGGGGAGGGCAATATTTGGGAGGAGGGGAGGGAAATGGGAAATGGGGAGCAGGTGGAAATTTTAATTAAAAAAGAATAAAAATAAATAAATAAATAAATAAATGGGGGCTGAAACTCACTAGCAGAGTATTTGGCACGCATGCATGAGGACCTACACTCAATCAGCAGTACTGTCAAAAAGAAAAACATCACTTTTATTTTAATATAGTAGTATCCTAATTTCATATTAGTCCTTGAATGCAAGTTATCTAGTTGTATATTCACTTTAGATGTTTGATATTTTCTTAAATAATTTGACTGACAATTTTTTATAAATTCTGATACAATTTTATCACTTTATGTCTTTATAATTAAACTTCCTTTAGTTCAAAATTAAATATTTATTTTTTCTCATTGTATAGTTTTTCAAACAATGTATATTAAGTAGCAATTACCTTTGCCATAATGGATATATATTCCATTCCATTTTCCTGATCTTAACTTTATATTATCATTTTTTAACATCATTATTTTTTTCAAGAAAAGTCTTCGCAAAATATACAAACATCTTTCCATTATACTTGGTATTTTTCTATAATCTTGGAGGAAGAACTACCATTCCAGATCTCCAGTCATATTACAGAATTATAGCAATAAGGTCACCGGAGTATTAGCAGAAAAACAGACATATAAACCAAGGAACAAAGTAGAAGACCCAAAGCAAAATACATGTAACTGCAGCCATATTTAACAAAGATGTCCAAAACACACGTTAGAAAAAAAGATAGCATCTTCAACAAATGGTGTTGAAGAAACTAAATGCCTGTCTACAGAAAAATGAAATTAGACCCTTGACTATCGCCATGCACAAAAACAACACCAAATGGTTCAAACACCTCATATGAAACCTGAAACACTAGAGCGGTGGTTCTAAACCTCCTTAATGCTGTGACCCTTTAATGCAGTCCCTGATGTTGTGGGGTCCTAAACCATTAAATTATTTTCACTATTATTTTATAACTATACTTTTGGTACTGTTATGAATCATAATGCGAATATTTTTGAGCTAGAGATTTGCCAAAGGGGTCATGGCCCACAAGTTGAAAGGAAAATATAGGCAGCACCCTACAGTTATAGAGTACAAAAGAACTTTATAAAAGAACCTCCACTTCCTCAAGAACTTAAATAATTATTGATAAATGGGACCCCATGAAACTGAAAATCTGTACAGAAAAAACTAAATAAATTTAGTGAAGAGAAAGCTCCTAGTGTTGGGAGAATCTCTGCCAGTTCTGTATATGAAAGGGGATTAATACCCAGAAATGATAAAGAACTCAAAAAATAGAGCCATGAAAACAAACGATTAGATTAAAAATGGACTATGGAACTGAACAGAGAATTCTCAATAGAATTTAAAATGACTAAACTATTCTAAAATATGCATAATTTATTTTTATGGAAAATAGATTCTTCTTCTTTTTCTTCTTCTTCTTTTTTTTTTTTTTTTTTTTTTTTGATTTTTTGAGACAGAGTTTCTCCGTAGTTTTTGGTTCCTGTCCTGGAACTAGTAGATTCTTCTCTTATATGATACATTCTGAGCATTTCCCCTCTCTCCGCTCCTGTCAGCTAATGCCCTCCTCTACTCTCCCCCAGATCCACTCCTTCCAAGAGACAACAACCAAGTAGGAATAAAAGATATAATAAGACAAGGTAAAAGCCTTCATATTGATATTGGACATTGCAACCCAGTAAGAGGGAAAGAATCCCAAGAGTGGAAAAATGAGTCAGGGAAACACCTGCTCCCAATCGTTTCTGATTTTATTTTCATGGAAAAACCTTTCTTCCTTTCTTCTTCTTCTTCTTCTTCTTCTTCTTCTTCTTCTTCTTCTTCTTCTTCTTCTTCTTCTTCTTCTTCTTTCTTCTTCTCCTTCTCCTTCTCCTTCTCCTTCTCCTTCTCCTTCTCCTTCTCCTTCTCCTCCTCCTCCTCTTCTTCTTTCTTCTTTTCTTCTTCTTCTTCTCCTCCTCCTCCTCCTTCTCCCATCTTACTCCCTCTCTTCTCTCACTGTCTTTCATCCCCTCTTCTTTCTTTCCTATCTATATTTAAGTATCTGTTCACTTGTCTATGTAGCTATATATATTTTTACATATGTCCTCTCTATATATTTTTCCACACTTAAAAATTATTGAGGCACATAAAAACTTTACTCATTGAAATATATTAGTATTAACTATATCACAAAGTTAGAATGATAAACTATTTATCATAAGATGTAATTAATGTTAACGTAGCAAATTTGCAAACCTATAAACATAAGTAAAGATGCTTTTAAAATGTATTTTATTTAAAATGGCAGCAATTTCAAGGCACTAGAAATTCACAGTGAAAATGGAATTTTGCAAATTTCTTTATTTTCTACATTAATAGTAGAAAAAGGTTTTATTTGGTTTCCTTAAATCAAAGTTTGTTGCCATTTCTGTTAGAGTATATGAATAAATCTCTAACTGGTTATTTGGTTTGTTTCCAATACTTTTGCTATTACAGAAAATGCTGTAAAATATCTTAGGCTAAGCCATAAAGAAATCTTCCCTTATTGATTGGATCAGTCTCAGCAAGCTTCTCAAGGTTGACCGGGTGACAAGTTCTATTGAATGTGTGAGTTTATATAGAATATATACTGATAATTGATAGAAGACCATAGAGAATATGCAAACTTTTTAGGGTTTGTACCATTTGTACCAGTTGTAACACTACCAGCAACTAACTTCTTGCATACTAATAACAACCTTACATTAACCATGTATCTCAATTATTTACTGCATAGTAAATATGAGAAACTATCACAGAAGCCTTCATTCACATTTACATAATTATCATATAGGTGAGCAGTTCAGTTGACCTAATGAATACCTGTAATAAGAAACAACCTGCTTTTATTTTATTTACAATATATTTTGGTATATTTCTTCTCATTTAAAAAATAAATAATTTAATGAATTATGCTATATTGTGAATTGCTATTTTTGGCAAGATATGAATTGTAAACCAATTTCTAATTTATTTTGCACTTAGATTCTGGTGTAAAACTACAGACAAATAGGTACCTGAACACTCATGCATTTTGCCAAGATAAAATGTGTTAATAATTGTTATGGGTTATTTATACTATTTAATTTTAATTTTTTAAGTATATTTTGCATAATATTCTAAACTCATAGACTAACAATATTTACTGTTTAGAATGTTATCTTTTGTTCATGACAGAAGACTATCACAATCAGAATCTGTTGATTGAAGGGTTAGTCCTGCCATCTGCACTGAACTCTAACAATTACCAATTGTTGTCTTAGTCAGCCATTAACTAAAATGTTAGGTGTATTAAATATCAAACTAAGTGCTTCAGAACAGTAAAATAGATACACAAAATCTGGCTCTGACTTCTCTATCTTCTGGGCATTTTCACAGCCTCGAATTCCTTTCTTTACGAAATTGGTCTTATAATCCCCTTATTTAGTCTACTTTGAGGAACATGCTGTTCTCTAATAATTACATTTTAATACCTACAGCTTTCTTAAAGAATTCTAAGTATCTGTGTATTGTTTCCCATGCTAAAGAACTGAGTAGATTGCATCCCTGGGAACTTATTTGAACACATATATGGCATTGTTTGGTCCATCGAAGAACTTGCTGCCTGGTTGATTTTCTGAACTCTACATAGGAAGAGAATTTTAAAACAGTGCTGTACAGAACTAGCTTTAAATTATTGCCTTCACCTCGTAACATTAGGTTTATTCTTTTCAATTAAGAGAAAGAATCCTTACTCATTAAAGAACACTTTTGTTTCTTTTCATGTATAATTAGAGTTATAATGCACAATACTATGAGAAAAAGCAGCAAAGAACAGAAAGCGGGTGCTGGGGAAACATTCTAGAGTGTTTGTGTGCTGTTCTCTGGGTATGTTGGAGGAAATTGTCAGAAATTTGCTGAGGAATCGGGAATCACACAGGTATATAATGAGTGGAATTTAAGTAGTTACCGAGGTGTTTAAAGTGGAGAGACTTATAGAAAAACAAAACAAAAACTTCAAGACAGGTACTGTACTTAAAGATAAGGGGATGAGGGAATAGACTCATATTTCCAAAGCATTTTCTGGGAAACGGTGAGCTCGACTTCATCGCCACAGCTTCTTAGCCCTTCCGATACTTCTGTCTCTTGATTGCGGCTAGGAATCAAGGGCAGATTCGGAACAAGAACAAGCAGATTGCTGGAAATATACCCTGTCCCTATGAGGCTTTCGTGATAAAACCACCCAATGATGCATTCCTGAGTGTCCTAACAACAAAGCGACATGTGAATATAATTACCATTTTTTTTTCTTTATTTGAGACATGATCTCATGGAGCCTGGCTGAATTCAAACTCAGTATTCACCCGAGGATAATCTTCAACTTCTGATCCTTCATTTCCCATCTACTAAGGCTTCTTTTGTTGTGGAAAAATACTCATTTTCTTCTCCTTTTGAATATCCCAGTGTAACGTATTAACTCAACTCTATAACATGCCCTGCCTCTCCGATAGTCTCATCATTTTACTACCACTAATACAAGTATTTCCCTATTGCTCAATGCATTTCCTTTGAAGCACAGCATGAGTATCACCTGTGAGTTGTACTGTGCAAGTTGACAGCACTTATATGTCTGATAAACATGGCCTGTATACCATGTGCATACTATATAAGGTTTCTACAGCTACTGTTACAAAGTATCACATACTGGAAGTTTAACCGAGATTTTGTTTCACAGGTCCAGAAACTTACTGTTCTAAATCAAGCTATGGTATCACTCTTTCTAGAATCTGTGAGAACGAATCAATTCTATGCTTCATGCCTTAATTGACAACTCATTTCACATAATGTATCCACAACTTCAAGTAGCAAACACCCTACCTGAACACTTTTGTCTAGAGTAAAGGAGAAATTGTCCTATTAAAGACATACTTCATTCATTCACTTGTTCATTTATAACCCACTGGCATATAGATTACAGTAGAAACACAGCATCCAACTAATAACAAAATTTAGGGGAGAAATAGCACTAGGGATATGCATCCTGTGATATCTCTTTGCAAAGGCAATCAAAAGCGGCTCAGAGTCCTTACCATTTACCAGATGTGTGACCTTGACCACTTAGCCTCTCTGTTCTGTTCCTCAATTTCCTTTTGGGTAAAATGAGGATAATAAAATTTCTTCATAGTATTGTTATGAGGATTAAGTTAATCAATTGCAGATGCTTAGGATAATTCAAGATATAATTTAAGTGTCCCGTCATTATTAGCTTTTATTTGAGTTACAGGAAAGCCTGAAAAAGTCAACAGAAAATTTGTAATATTTAAAGAAGTATTTGGAATTAATTCATATGAATTAGATTTCTAAAACACAGACTCTGTTTTACTTTGTTTGACTCCTATGCATGCATGATTCCTGTCCTTAAGATTTAAGATTTAATAGTACATATCTCCACATATGATATTTTCATAATGGTATCTTGTGACAAAATATATGAGAATAATCTCCATTCAAATAAAATAGAAAACTTAATTTTTAAAATTAATACTTTCATTCAAGGCTCTAGATTATACCAGTGGATTTTAAAGGAATTACCTTTGAAAGTACCTACAGGATGAATGATCAGAGAAGCATTGGCACACATACAAACAATTGTAAGTCTTATACTTCCTTAGAAAATATGAAGAAATAAGCAGAACAAGATATGATTCAGATGTCAGTATAGCATTTTAAAGAGAAAAGTATATCTTTGAAATACCTGCAAATCAAAACAACTTTGAGATACCACCTTACACCTGTCAGAATGGCTAAAATAAAACACACCATGTGATCAAACCGGACTCCCTGAACGTGGCTGACGAGGAGGGCTGACTGAGAAGCCAAGGACAATGGCACTGGGTTTTGATCCTACTGCATGTAATGACTTTGGGGGAGCCTAGTCTGTTTGGATGCTCACCTTCCTAGTCCTGGATGAAGGGGGAGGACTTTGGACTTCCCACAGGGCAGGGAACCCTGACTGCTCTTTGGACTGGAGAGGGAGGGGAAGGGGAATGGGGGAGCGGAAGGGAAATGGGAGGAGGGGAGTGATGGAAATTTTTAATTAAATAAAAAAAAAGAAAAAACCACCAATGATAGCCTATCCTGGAGAGGATGTGGAGTAAGGGGAACACTTATCCATTGCTGATGGAATGCAAACTTGAACAACCACTTTGAAAAATCAGTATGGCAGTTTCTCAGAAAATTGAGAGACAACCTACATCAGGATTCACTCTTGGGAATATACCCCAAAGATGCCCAATCATACTACAAAAGCATTTGTTCAACTATGTTCTTAGCAGCATTATTTGTAATAGCCAGAACCTGAAAACAACCTAGATGCCCCTCAATGGAAGAATGGATAATGAAAATGTGGCACATCTACACATTAGAGTACTACTCAGTGGAAAAAAAAAAAAAGACATCTTGAACTTTGCGTGCAAATGAATGGAAGTAGAAAACACTATCCTGGGTGAGATAACCCAGACCCAAAAATATGAATATGGTATGAGCTAACTCATTAGTGGATTCTAGCCATAAACAAAGGACACTGAGCCTATAGTTCATGATCCTAGAGAAGCTAAGTAATAAGGTGAACCCAAAGAAAAACATATATAGACCCACCTGGAAATTGGAATCAGACAAGATCACCAGACAAAATTTGGGATCATGGGGGCAGGGTGCGGTGGGGAAAAAAGGAGAGGGGGAAGGAGAATGGAGAAGGGGAGGGTTGGGAAGAGCTTGGGTGAGTGGAATAGTTTGAGATGGAGAAAGGAGGGATATGAGAGCAGGGAAGGAGATATCTTAATTGAGGGAGCCATTTTGGAGTTGGCAAGAGGTTTGGCTCTGGAAGGGTTCCCAGGTGTCCATGGGGATGACCCCAGCTAGGACCCTCAGCAGTGGAGGAGAGGGTGCCTGAACTGGCCTTGTTCCATAGTCACAATGATGACTAACTTGAATATCTGGCAATGGATGGAGACAGAGGCCCACATTGGAGCACTGGACTAAGCTCCCAACATCCAGTTGAAGAGCAGAAGGAGAGAGAATACGAGCAAGGAAGTCAGGACCACGAGGGGTTGGTTCACCCACTGAGACAGTGTGCCTGAGCTAATGGGAGCTCACCAACTCCAGTTGGACTGGGAATGAGAGAGCATGGGATCGAACTGGACCCTCTGAATGTGGTTGACAATTGGGGCAGACTGAGGGGCCAATGAAAATGGCACTTGGATTTGTCTCTATTGCATGTACTGCCTTTTGGGATCCTATTCTCTTTGGATGCACAGCTTCCTAAACCTGGATGTGGGGGGGGGGGGAGGGGCTTGTACTTCCCACAGGGCAGGGTGCCTTGCCCTCTCTTAGGACTGGATGAGGGTGGGAGGGAGGGTGGGAGGAGGGAGCAGGAGAGAAGTGGGAGGAGGGGAGAAAGTGGCTATTTTGATTGATATTATTTTTAAAGTAATAAAAGAAAGAGGAAGAAAAAAAAGAATATCTTTGAGTGTGTAGATGAGAATGTGTGTAAAACAACCAGTATTAAAGTGAGGGGATTCATTTCTAACAATGAGAGAATTAATTCTACCTCTCTTTAAGTTCATTGTTACATTCAATGGAAACTTACTACTCATCTTCTCCACATGTTAATTACACGCTCATCTACAATGCAGCTTCAGGGAAGACCACTATCATTCAGATATTTTATACCTGGAAAAATGTTGAAGGTTTTTGTTTATGCAATGAAGTCCATTCAATCAAGTTTTTCTTCAGGGACCCAATATGAATGTTATTTCCCAGTCATTTATAAGAACTTCCGGTAGGCATCAATTGGCCTAGCAGTCTGCAAGAAACACGATACATAAAAGACAGTTTATGATAGAGAGATGGAAGATACAACTAATTTGGCTTTGAAGATTTTATCTTTATCCAAATGGCACATAAAAGAGGCCCATGTAAGCAAAAATAATTGGGTATTTCTTTCTCATTCTTTTTTATTAGGTGGAGAGTTTTATGAACATCTGAAGAGAATGGAAATTCAAAGTACAGAACATACAGCCTTCAAAATGAAGATAGTCTGGTCAAAATGCAACTTCTCTATTTTTATCACCTCTGTACATTGCAAAAAATATAAAGATACTATTTTAATGAATATTTAAGCTTGTAACTGTTCAATCAGAGTCTAAGAGTCTTAAATTTTATGTCATACAGAACCCAGATCTAAGGACAAGTTTTCATCCACATTTATTGAGAGCAAGGGAAAAAATAAATGCCGTAATTCCACTTCACCAACTTTGGCCATAGAGATGAGTACGTTTTAATCCAGATCACACAAATATCTTTGCTTTTTTTTCTCTTTTTTTATTAGATACATACTACATTTAATGCTAATCATTACTAAATGCAATAGTTAATTTCATTTTCCCAAGCTAAATTTCAGTTTTGTTCACGTGTGAGTGAGTATGGGTATTCATCCGTGGAGGTCAGAGGATGACCTCCACGTACCTTGCATTGCAATTTGTCTTGTTTCTGCTACTCTGTAGCCCAGCCTTGCTGCCCACCAGTTTCCCGGGAAATTCACCCGCTTTTACCCCATATCTCTCCATAGAAATGCTGGAATTCCAGGTGTACACTTCTACATAGAGCTGTTACATGTGGGCTCCAGGGATCAAAGTCAGGTCACCAGGCTGCCATCCTACTAGGCTGCTACGGCAAATCTTTTACCCACTGAGTCATACTTTCATTGTAAAACTTAAATTGATATTCAATATGTTTCTGAGTATTTGCTTGAGAAACTAATACCGAAATCTGTTTTGTTTTCTGTAAAACTAATCCAATATCTCTATCATAATTTCATATAATCAGTGAATGAGATGAACAATAAGTTGACTTGCTGAAAAATATATAATCTATATTTTTTATATTTTAATAGTAGAAAAACTGTAATTCTAATATTAGATGTCAGATTTTAAAAATTTTACTCACATAAATTGACCAGAAAATTAAATCTCTTCTTGTTCTTTCTGTTTGTTTGCTACTTTGTTTATTTTTGACAGCTTTTTTTTTTTTTTTTTTTGCTTTTTCGAGACAGGGTTTCTCTGTGGTTTTGGAGCCTGTCCTGGAACTAGCTCTTGTAGACCAGGCTGGTCTCAAACTCACAGAGATCCGCCTGCCTCTGCCTCCCAAGTGCTGGGATTAAAGGCGTGCACCACCACTGCCCGGCTTTGACAGCATCTTATAAGTTAGCCATGGCTCAGCTGAAACTCCATGTGTGAACCAGGCTGGCCTTGAACTCATAAAGATCTACTTCCTCGGTGCTGGAATCAAAAGTGTGCACCACCACACCTGGCCTAAATCTGGTCTCTATTAAGCATCAAATGTTCCAAATAAATGCAAACCAATTTATTTTAATGGAAGGATAAGTAAAAAAATTAAATTTATTTTCCTTAAAAGTAGTATGAAATGATAAAATAAGTAAGCTGACTTGCTGCAGACATCAGTGTCAGAGGGCTACAGTTTTTGCTGTAATTAAGGGAAAAACTTTATTTATTTTCTTCAGGTTTTCATAGATAAAATAACATTGCAATATTTTGACAAATCTAGTTACAATATCTTTTGAGAGTGTAGTCTAAAAATGTATGGAGAAAATTTTTTTAATTACTTATAATTACATATAACTGAAATTAAAAAGATTAAAAAGGAAAGGGCACTTTGATTCAACCTGACACACATGATGAGATTAAGCAGTAACACATTTGAAGATACAAGTAAAACTCGGTGAAGTTCTTACGGCAAGAATGTCTACTTGATTGGTATAATGGTTATCTGTGTATGAATACAGTTTCTGAGAGCTACAGGACTTGGCTTAGTGATCTAAGAACCCAAATTAAAGCGCCTAGACTGCCTGGAGCCAGAGGTTTCAATCCTGTCAACCAACTCTTCATTTTCTGAAACAGATAAACCACGTTCCAAAAAGCTAGCTCTTTGTGTAGCATGACACCTTCAGATCAAGGCCTGGCTACAAGTCATGGACAATGCAGATTATTCTGTTGGTTTTGTTTGACAGTATGACTTCGTAATTACCACATGTGTGGGACCACATCAAAATTCCAGGTGATCTAACAACTGCCTGAGCCCAGAAATTGATAATTCAAAAACATTTACTTTTATATTTTAAAAGAAAATATATATAATATACATTGAACTTTTAAACAGAAATGAAGATAGGAGGGATCATTTTTTTTACCAAGTCCAGGAAAGTAGCCTATAAAGGTAAGATATTTATAAGTACTTGGACCAACCAGCTAATACTTGAAAGGAAAGAGAAAGCATCAGGTGGGAATTTATGGTGGTGTTCAGGTCCCAGAGAAAATGAGATTTGAGTAAATACAAAAGCTATTGTTCTCAGGGGCACTGTAATCACTTAGCTGTTTACTAAGAGGGGATGCTACCAGCCCCCTCACCTCACTGAAGACTGCCCTTACTTCCTTACTTAGAATAATGGTCCTAAACAGTAAAAATAATTTAGTAGGTGAACAAACACATCTTTGTTGCTGCATAATTTCATTTCATCTAAACGTGAACAATTTTTTAATCTAAACAAATTTTTAAAGTCTCTTTCGTTCATAAATACATAGCGTTCAACTGAAATAGTGTAACACAAACATCAAGATGCAAAATTAAAGTACTTAAGTAAAGGTAATTCAAATATAATAAGACTTTAAGAAGGAAGACAAAATGAGACATCCACTATATCTCATATGAACTAAAAGGAAACAAAAATTCCTTGAAGATTTGAGTCAATAAATACAGCAAAATAAATAGGTAAATGATTTCGGTATCAGCCATTATGTCAGAGTCAGGAGATTTTTCTTCTGTAATCTTCATTATTTATGTTAGCCAAAGGAATTAGCAGTATTAAGTGTTATTAACTGAAAGAGATATTTTAAGTGAGTACAAGAGATTTACAAGCTTCTAAACTCTGTTCCTAAGCATTGAGTCTAGCACAAGCATGAAATGGGTTATAATTATGTTTCCTGCTTTGAAATAAGCGGCGTGAGAAGTATCAGTGCTATGAAAAATGCACTAAAACCATTAATTTTTAAAAACAATGTGTCATGTTCAATTCATGGTCATAAACAATATATTAACTTCACTCTTGGATTAGGGCCATTTTCAAATTCATTAAGCAGAAGGAACATCCAGAAAGGGAAAAATTGTCTCTGAACACTTTCTCATTAGATGAGGACAGACAGTCAAAATACAGTTCACAAGACTATGGCCAAAGAAGTAGTAAGCTAGCTAATCTTGTATCTCAAGAAGCCAATGCAAAATAATTGAGAAAGAACATGTTTATTTCTGAAACCAGGAACTGGTATATATGAATGTCACCTTTGTCCCTGGATGATGTTCTGAACTCACAGCAGCAACAGCTGCTTTCTCTGATTTCCAAAATATCACCAGGAATCTAAGATACAATTGCATGTAATGGGTATCAATTTGCCTGTCCAGGAATTTGCAGGTCTCGTTGTTTTACCACATCCAGTCACTGAGAAGAGCAGTAACTGTCAAGACTACAGTGTTTCGTGTGCGGATGCTTAAACAGACCCCTAGGGTGTATCTTTGAATAGCACACTTGTACTCACAGGGCAGCCACCAAATCACCGAGACTCAGAAATGCCATTCCAATAGTTGTGGAAATCACTGGATAGCAGAACCCACACATAAGTGTATCAAAGATTCCATGCAATCGAGACAATGAGAAGGAAAAACTGTGGTTTTATTTTCCAGAAAAATAGTCTCTGTTTGAGAGAGGTTACTCAGATTTTGCTTTTCCATGGAATATACTGTCCCCGTTAAGCAGTCAGAACCATAATATAAAGGAATATTATACTGTGTTCAGTGTATCCACGAACCGAAATTTAAAACACACAGTACTAATATGAGGAAATATTTTAGTTTGTTACATTATAGAAATTTGGAAATATGTAGGCTCTGGTTTATGTATTTTGTGTGTCACATATTTGAAAGAAGCATGTGTTTCTAAAGATGTTAGCCAAAGTGGTTTTGAATACAGGAGCTAAGGAAGTCAAAATTGTGCTTAAGTCGGCAAAAATCAATTCTATAGGAGGTAAGTTTGCTTCCAGATATGGAGTTATGACCTGTCAAGATAAATTTAGGGTTTTCTGACTTATGAATTTTAAATCAGGAGTAGGTAGTACAGAATACAATATCAAGCTTATTTATGCTACCTACACACAGAGTAAACACTGTCAGACAAACTAAAATTGTGAAAACATGAATCTGTATTTAACCCACGCTCCAACAAGTACACCAATTTTGTATAAAAATGGTTAAATTGTCCAAGTCTCATGGTCTCATCATAGAAAAAAAACTCACATTTTACTTAAAAGATAATATCTGTGTCATCCTCTATAGAAATAGCAAGTTAGGATGGAGCAGAGCCAAGTGTCTCCAACTCTGCAGCTCTAGTGAACATGAACTATAGCTATAAGCATCTAGCATCTGTGTATTTAAGATTTTGGGAAATGTTATAGACCGTTTCTGTTTGGAGAGAAACAACTTATTTGTTTCAATGTCTATTTCAACTTTTTTTTCGTTGTTCTTAAATATATTGATTATAAAATTATACACAAACAGCTTCTGAAAATCATAAAGTTTCTTTTTATATAATGCTGAAAATTGATTTACGTGAGTCTCTTTCACCAGTTAGTTTTAGTTCTGAAAAGTAATGGGATGGATCAACAAAGTTTCTGTGCAACTGGAGAAGCTGTAGGATAGCAATGAGCTAATTTCATTAAATCCCTCACCATCTAAACGAGCGCTTGCTTTAGTGGGTTTGGACTACAAGAGCTCTTTTCTTTTGACACAAAAAAGGAGCTCCATGTCCTGCTCTGCTTCCATTAAACAAATCATTTATTTTTAAAAGCATTTATTCCAACATCCCCTTTAGCTTTTGAATCTCAAAATAACTAAAATTTATTCCCATTAGCAGCTACTATTCCGTGGTGGAAAATAAACTTCGTGTTTGGGATGTTCTTTTGATTAATTTTAGGAAGATGGTTTTATCTGAGTGAGTTTGCATGTTTCTGTATCTGAGTTATGGGTGATCAAAACAGTCATTCTTTGTACCAGAGACTCAGTTTTCATTTATTTGAGAGAACAAGTAACTGTTTTGATTGTCCTTACTTGAAGTTTAAATAAATAGCTGTTTATTTAGCATAAGAAGGCCAATGACAATTTTCTTCTATAACACAAATATCTGCACTTTGAGCATCTATAAAGGCATAAGGATTAAAAAGGTATATCTCGCTTTTATTTTTTAAGTTTCCCGCTTGAATATGTATGCTCATGATGTTCATTCTAACCAGTCCTCTGCACACTGTATTGCTCCAAAGACACTTATTAAGCTATGAACTTCACGTTTCAGATCCTCCCTTCTAAGCAGGTAACCTGAACTCTCTGACCTCGGTGTCTCATGTCTTGACTAGATTCCTTAGATAGAGGATGGATTTTTGTCCTTTTCGATTTTTTTATGTTTTCTGGCAGCTTCTGCAGAAGTTTTTGTTGTTATTGATGATGTTTTTGTTTTGTTTTGTGGTGATAGAAATAATTAGAAACTGAACTGAGGGCAAGAAAATATAAAAACTAAAAACAAGTATAAGATATACCTCAGTTTTCACCAGCAATTATTAAATTTAGTAATGATGTTGGTTTTACCCAACTGTACCTAAAAAAATTGTAAAAATGTTGCATTTGCGTGAATTTAAAGATCATAGGCTCCTTGGTGACATGAAATCCTACCTGGAGATCAAAGTGTAGTCTTTCTATACCTTCAAAAGAAGATTATATATCCTGGCATAGTTATATAAAATACCAATCCTTTTACTCGGATAACGACAGCCATATTACAACTGTGCAAACTGAATTATGCCATAAAATACAAGGACAAATGACCAGGCTGCATGAAGTGCCATTGCAAAATTTCCACTAGAAATGTGTAAGCACGGGCTTGTGTCTGTATTACTTTTTGATGATTATTAATTGTTAAGTGCTGGTTAAGTGCTAGTACTGAAAAAATTATCTAAATCAAAAATTGAACTATTCACACAATTCAATTATGGTTCTGGAAAATTTTACTAGATCCTTAGAACTAAACATCCTTTGAGAGACCCACTATAATGTCATCACTTATTTAAAAAATACATACTTTAAAAGGACATATAGTCACCAGACTATGGATAATCAAAAATCTTGTGAGAAAATAAGTCTAATTTTTATCATTGGGCAAGGTATTTGTTATTAAGATACAGAGTGACAAACACTGTTTATTACAGTTTCTAATTTAAAATTCCTCAGCATTTGGAGCTGAGGAGATGGCATAGAAAGTAAGAGTATGCATTGTTCTTACAAGGTGTCTACATTCTGTTCCCAGAACTCTATCAGGCAATTCACAGTGTACTTATAACTCCAGGTCAGGTGCTAGAATTTTCAACACCGTTCTAGCCTCTGTGGACAGCCTCATTCACAACCACATAAAGATTATTACACATAACTAAAAATATGTTCAGCAGTCAATGATGTCAACAATCAGCACACAAAATGCTCCCAATTTTGAAGATAAATGCCACTAGAAATTAGTCAAACTGTAAGAAATATTGAAAATAGATTTTTTCTTGATTTGATTTAAAAAATTTAAATTTGCACCTAATACAGCCTGATTTCATCTAATATCGCAACTGTAAGAGACCAGGGAGGCGTTTCTCTTTTCAAGCACAGACTGAAAAGCCACACTCATGATATTTCAATACCTAGACAGCAACAGCAATGGACAATCCAACATATGTAAAGGGAATCTCTTTTCAGAGCATCAGAGCTCCCCCAGATGAAGAAATACTGGCAGTTAATGGTAGCTCTCTCTCTCTCTCTCTCTCTCTCTCTCTCTCTCTGTTTCTCTCTCTTTCACACACACACACACAGACAGAGAGAGAGAGAGAGAGAGAGAGAGATAAAGCTAGTGTCAGTCTTATCGAGGGATGAAACCCCTAATTTGTTATTCAATACAAAGTGTTCAACCTAAAAACATATACATATGATCAATACCACCAGGACTTAGCATCATATATATGAACATATTTTTCTCATTTAAATATAAGAAAATGCATCCATGAATTGAGAGGAAGTTGTGGAGAAAAAAAAAGGATTTGAGTGCAGGAGTAGATGAAATGAATGAAGTATAAAATATACATTTTACAAATGAAAAAATAATATTTTATTCAGTATTTTTCCAGACATTCCAAAGATGATATTTTATGGCTTTAAAGATTATAATTTTTAAATGTCCCTCTATCTGAGTATTTAATGGATAAAACAATAGTAAGTAAGTGTAGGTTGTTTTAAGGCAGCAGTGGTGGTGCATGCCTATAGCCCCAGCTGAGATTAGATGAAATGAGTTTGAGACCAATTTGCACTATATAGCAAGAATTGTCCAACACAAAAAAGAAAGAAAATGACCAAAATGAAAAGGCGATTAAAAGAGAAATAAATGAGCAGAAAGATAGGAAAGGGAGTGAGTGAGTAGAGGGAATCTTCATCTCTGCCTGCTCTCTAGACCACGTGGAATGCTTCTCAAATTTTGACAGGGTTTTATGTATATGTCTCCCAAGTGAGAGAGACTTTATCACAGAAGTTCTTCACTGTAGATACTGTTTAATCTTGTTAAGTCAAGTTACTTTTCACTAGTAAGCACAGTGTACTAACTTGACAGATTTCCAAATTCAGGTGCTTATAAAAACAATCTTCAAAGCAGCGCCCATTTAAAGTACCAAGTTTCATTCCACAGCTGAAAATTGTGGAAATATTTTCAACTTCATAGCCTTACAAAATGGAAAATGGTCAGGGTTCTGGGCATAGATACATTGGGAGGATTTTCTAAATAATTCTGCATTGTAAAATAGGTCCCATGTGCTTTTATTTACCTGATCATGTTCCAAACAAAATCTAAGTGTTTATATAAGATAATTGTAAATACAGTGATTTAATACTTGCCAACACAAAGAACATCTATGGTCTTACGGACTGCTACCCAATCTACTGAATACAAATACATGATAAACTAGATAAGTAAATTATTTTCTTCATTTTGCAATATGCAAATGTACAGGAAATTTTGATTGTTCTTGAGAATCTTGAAGACGTCACAATTAAGAATCAAATGATTTACCAAAATAGTCTATCAGTATAGACTAACAAATGTCTATTAAGAGTCAAATTTCCTTTAGCACTGGAAAATATCACATATCAAATATCTTGCTTGGTTTGTTTAAAAAGAAAGGGATTGGAGATGAAAGAAACTCATGAAGGACATTTATTATTAAAACTTGGTCCTCTGACAAATCAATTTATTCTGGTATAAAAATGGTAAGCACACAAAGTTCTTTCTTTTATAAAACATATAGTAGGGTAGAAAATAAATAAGACGAAGATACGTAAATAGATATCAATGAGGAAAGCTGCTGCTGCTGCCAGTGAGATTCATGAGGGTTCACTTGGAACTACATTAGAAAGAAGGTTTAAAATGTCCTCCTGAATTTCTAAAGTTTTATTTATTTTCATTTTATGTGTATGAGTGTTTTTCCCATATCTATTAGAACCACATAAATGCAGTGTTGGCAGAAGCAAAAGGAGGGCATCAGAACCCATCTAACTAAAATTCTACGTGATTGTAATGACGGTGCTGGGAACTGCAAACCCTGGTCATCCACAAAAACAGCAATACTGGGGGGGGGGGGGAACAGCAATACTTTTAACAACTGAGCCATCTCTCCAGCTCTGAAAACTTTTCTACTGAAATGTGTGAGTGAAACAGTCACTATCCCTGTACTTCTGAGTCATAACTAGAACTCTGTTAGAAAACGAAATGTCACAAAACTTGGCTCAGTAAGGAGTAGAGAGAAAAGAAGAAAACAGAATGTTGTGCTAATTTTTCAATTCTTAAGCAATTTAAACTATTTCTATATTCAAAATTGGGTAAAAGAAGGTTATTTTAAAAGACACAGAGTTACTGATACTGTTCAAATATCAATTGTAAATGATCATTTAAAATAATTATATTATGTTTTGAAATTTTTAAAAAGAAATATAAATTTTAAACCAAAAAAACCTCTGTACCCTGACACATTTTCCATGTCCAGATAAATGTACAAAACAAAACACTGAAACTAAATACGACATCCTGAATTGTGAATGTATTTTGTAACAGACAAATCTTCTCTGATCCCTCTTTGGCCGTGAGTTTGTCTGACACTCTAAATCTCCACGCTCATCTCCTCTACTCGTCTGTTCCCAGCAGTCCCAGAGTTTCAGTTATGGATCCCTGATCCCTGCCCATCACATCTCCCATTGCTCCACTCTTTGTGTTATTTGCCAGAACTTTCTTTTCTCCCAGACTGACATCTTTATTCGCATTTACTCTCCTTGTAACAACATACATAAGCCTACATAATCTGATTACCTTTGCCAAATCAATGCATTGAAGAGACTCAAATCCTAAGCATTGCTGATCACAGATTCAGTTCCTCTAATTGCAGAACAGTTTACATTTCCACAGCTTTGGTAAAATTGTGCTCACTTACAATGTTCAATTCTTAAAACATATCTATACACTAGCTCTTCTCAACCCCTTCTTCAAGACTGACTTCAAAGTTTTTCCAATACCCTCTTCCTCAGCTTCAGAATTAATACTTCATAATTGCAAAATTTATTGAAGTTTTTAAATTTCCATGAATCAATCTATTGTTTTAAGTCAGGAATTCATTAATCCACCCCAAGAGTACAGTACTAGGAACCCTGTGCATCATTAAAGACATACTAAATATTTATTGAAGTTTGAATAATCTCAATATAGCATGGTTAAATTTTTCTAATTTTCAATATCAATACACTCACAAAAATTATGGTTTCCTAAGAATAGTACAAATTTATGAATCACATTTAAAGTACTTTAGATCTATTGTTTTGAACTCAGCTTAGTCACTAAGAATAAAGAGTAAATTGTATCATCCATGAAATCAAAGTTAATATGGAGAGACAAATGGAACAAAATTTGCTTTGGGGTAATAAGTACCTCAATAAGATGTTTAATGATGCCAAATGATCAAAGAGATTATCTCTAGCCTTATTCCAAAGTTAAAAAGAAAATGAATGATTGCTTTCCTGCAGAATTATTCCCACTGAACTTTGAATGAATATTAACTTATGAAGTAGAAACATTTATGGTATTTATTTAAAAGAGGACTACTTAAGGTGATCCTTCATAAGGATGTAATTCTGATAACGAACATGAAGAAAAATTATACCACAAGTATATTTATCAGGAACAATAAAAACAAATTTGGAGATATGCTCTAATGCAGTATTAGTAGCAGGGGCTATGAAAATTTATTTCCAACATATTTCGAAATTAGAGTGTAAAGAATATAATTCATGGATGTGAAAATGTTAAAAATATCAAAATTGAAAACAAAAGATTGAAAAGTCGAGATGTTTCTTTTATTGCTAACATGTATGGAAAGGGTCTGATATTTTTCCACTCAACAAAGAAAGGTAGGTTAAGAGTGGACCAGGAATGTAATAGAGTTTGTATCCTGCTTAGGACTGAGCATTCTCCAGTCTCTTGTTCTTGAATCCATCCATTGTAAATAGAGTCTTCTCTGATCATATTAATAGATACATGAATCTATACTTATAATGGCAAGTTATTAAGAGTCAATTTAAAACTATATCAATTTAGTGAAATAGTAGTAATAGGTTCTCTTAAGATCATGACTTTTTTAGCCACAGGCTCTTGGCATAGCTATAGAGGCAGGTATGAGTTTTATCTTGGGGATGGGACCTAAATTCAATCAGAAAGTTCTTTGTTACTCTTATAATGTTCATGTCATTACTGTAACACTGGACATGTCATGCCAGGCCAGATGTTACTGCAGTTCTCAAGAGTCCTAGCTGACAAAGATTGAAAATTACTATCTTCCTCCAGTAAGATGCATAGCACGTTCTAGTGCTGTGAAATCTAGCCAGGAAGAAGCTTCACTAGTGATTATTGGAGAAGAGAGTGACAAAGGGTTGTCAGAGCTGGAAGTGGTAAACTATCCTCTAGATGTCACAGGGAGGCTGTACACACGAAAGCACAATAGTAATGACAATATGCTCAAGCCATGCTCAAGGTTAATCCAGACCAAATCTCAGTGAGGATATTGGAGGTAAACAAATAGTCACACTTCCAGACAAGAAAAACAGTTAGCAATTTGTTGCTCCTAGAGGAGGGAGATTTAGATTTGTTTATAAATTTTGCCTCTGGTGACTTGACTGTAGTCTAGTTGAAGACTACCCATCCAAAAGCCTATATGCAGTGCAAGATAAGTGAAAAACTGAAAAGATAAACAGTAACAACAATAACAATGAACTGGACACAAAGTTTGCTAGGTGGCAAATGGGGAATGAGGGACCAAGGAGGAATTGGGGAGGAAATGAGTATGATCAAATTGCATTGTGTAAGATATTCAAAGAACTAATAAAAAAGAAAGAAAGTAATTACAATAAAATGAAATATGTGTTTGAGATGGTTCTTTAAACATTTTAGTTTTAATGTCAGTGACCATAAGATACTGTCTTCAAGGTTCAAGTCCAAATTAGATTAAATAGATACTATGGGTTCCTCAGTATATGGGAGGCTCTAACTCTCTATAGCATGACTTTACCAAAGGAAAATACTGAAATGACCTAAAAAATTCTTCCTGGAAAATTTCAATAGGAAAAAGTCAATGCAAGAGGGTTATGGAAAATATAACTATGGGCGTATGAGAAATGTATTAACAGCCAGGAAATATCTAATTCAAGAGAAGATGCATGAAGGCATTGTGAACTATAGTTTCAAATGGCCCGGCTTGTCCAAATATAAACAGATAAATCTTTTATATGTTGAAGAATTTTGTCTAGTATAGTTCCCTTTTTTGTAAATTGATAGCTGCTATTTTGTTTCACTTTTGTAGGTCTTTTTAAATAAATAATATATAGTTGCTAAATCGTTAATATTATGATAGATGTCTCAAGAGTTTGCACAATATGGCTCATTGCGGCCTCTATTTGTTGTTTACTTTGTTTTTTCTAAGTTGTGGTATTATTTTTAATTTGAGAGCTTTGAAAATTTTATTTGGGTAATGAGCACAGACAACAAAAGGAAATGAGAAATTTGAGAAAACAAGTGTTTTACAAGAGTTTAAAGATATGGTACTTAAGGGTATTATCTTTTAAAAGCATAATCTACATTAAACATGATGTAGAAATTCTATTTACAGTTTAGATTGCTATATTATATCTGTAGAATACTTTCTTGTTACCTCCTTTGAAAAATTAAGGTAATACAAAATTCTCAGCTGCTACCCGTCAGAACTCAGAAAAATGAGATCATGGTACATGCCAACAAACTAACACAACACTCAGAGCACTGAATATTGGTGACTGCCCTGAATATGTGCATGTGCACTGGTCATTATCACTCTCGCCTCGTCTGGGAAGTTTATTTGATTGTACTAATTCAGAGAAATGGAAGCATTGTAAATTCGTTTGTTTCTGGGTGTGTTTGTTTATGTTCCACTCTGATATCCTCCACTGTCATTGAGAATGCAATACTTCATTTCTACAAGTTTAACTTAGTTTTATATTGCTAGGTGGTAGGACCACTGCCGATATTTTTGATTTTGTTGCTGATAGACATTTGGGTTCTTTCTATTGTGTGGCTGTCATGAATCATATTATGAGATTTCTTATACAAGTTTGTGTGCAGCTGCATGTTTTCATTCCTTTGGAGTAAATACAAAAAAATTGAATTACTAGTTCATTTAGTGTTTTTGATCACAAATTAACAAGCATCTTGAAAATAGCTTTTAAAAGTTATTTTTTAACTTGTATCCCACAAATAGTGAACAGAAGTTATAATTAGGATTAATATTCTTCCCAATCACTTTTGTTAGGATTCCACTATTTGAAATGATATTATATTGTGATTTTAATCTACTTTTCTCCGGTGGCTAATAATACTGAACTTTTACTCCTATTTGCTATGTATTTTCCATGTGTATTTTCTATATGCAAAGAGTCCATTCAAGTCTGTTGGTCCTGCGAACACTCTAAAGTTTCATTTCTGTCCTAGTTTTAATCAATTGTTACATGTTACTGAATGTAACTTAGAGATAATCTCAGTCTTTTGTGTGATTGTCTATTTAGTATCAAATATTTATCATATAATTAAAATTTTATGAAAATATATATTTTCTGTTACAATCTTTGAACCTTGTTTCCTATACAAGAAATTATTTGTAACTTAAAATTAAAAGGATGCATTTCTTCTAGGTTTTTGATTCTGTGTTTTACATACAAATTGACAGTTTATCATGAATTAGCTAATTGTGCAGACATCAGTAATATGTCAGCTGCGTGGATATTTTTCTGTGGCATCTATTTATGGCCCTTCCTTTTCTTCGTTGAGTCTCCTCAGCATTTTCCATGTTGACAGCTGGATATGTAGATGTCGATGAAAACTCTTTGCCACTTGGTTGTTTGCTTACCTATACCAAGATGGCATCCTTTTTAGCATTATAGTCTTATATAGTGGTATAAATCTTGGTGGGTAAATTTGCATCAATGATAACAATATTTATATACAGACAAATCATAATTGTTTCTATAATGTAGTTTTCATCAATTATATCATCTGCATATAATTTTAAAATTACTTATTAACAGATTTTCTAGAATTTTACTTGAGAATATGGATATACCTGTCTGAGTTTGAAGAAACCAATGCAATGATAAAGTCTACCAAACTGCATATGTATCTATAATATATCTGTCTGGTTTTATTTAGGACTTAATTTTTCTTTGTAATGTTTTGTGTATTAGAGTTTGATTATACATCTTTTGTTGTGAGATGTCTTCTCGTATTGCTATGAAAGCAAATTTGAAAGTGTTTTATGGTTACTTACTGTTAGTAGATGTTGTAAAATTACTATTCTTTGAATTGACCATATATGCAGCACTTTCTGAAATTAACTTACAATTTGTAAGATTTTCTAGAAAACTTTAGATCTTCTGTGTAAATGACAATATATGTGATCAATAAGTTTTAAGCTTATCACCACTTGTTATATAGTTGTAAGAATTTTTTATATAGAAATATTTAATATGTTATTAAGCATCATTTGTCATTTAATGATGTTATTTTTATCTAAAGATTTATTAGATTGTTCTGATGCAATAAAGAGCATACTGCTTAATTTTCATCATAATAAATAGTTTTAATTTTACCCAATGAGTAAGCATAATAACGTTGACTTCTGCTCAGGAGGTTTGTTGAAATCTGGTGTTTTTTTCTAGTCTGTGGTTCTGCTCTACACAATTTAAATATCTGCTATCAGTGGTTTGAAGGTATGTATAGTGGGAAAAAATGTATACATACTTGTGATAAGGCGTGATCTATAGTGATGGGAAGAGATGGACAGAAGTATGAGATGATAAAATTTAATAATTATTGCAATATACTGTAACGAGTGTTATTTAAACTTATAAATTAGTTGTTCACTGAAATTTTTATTTAATACCTGGCTAAGAACAGGGCTTCTAAGCCAGAAATCGACAACTATACCAGGAACTAATGAACCTGATAGAGCAAACTTGAGACAAGCCCTCCCTTTTCTCCCTACTCAAGAGATGAGAGGAAGATGACAGCCCTCTTCATCAGCAGTAGCTTTACTCCCGAGAGTCACTCAAAGGTTGACCTAAATTGTGAACTTTTAATACCATTTCCATACCATAGGTACCTTGACATCAGAGAAAAGCCTGGAATCATTTATTAAGCAAGGATCTGGCCACAACTGTGAGTTAATTAGTTAAAAATAATAATAAAAATACATTTGAGGAATTTCAACAGGGAAATTTATTCAGGGACATGGTGTGTTCTGTTTTATTTCTTCTTAAAGTAAAGTGTATTAGCAATGACAGATGAAGGAGGGCCGAGAGGAGATGTGCCGGAGGTGTGGTGACAGCCTGGTATTCACAATGGATGGACTGGTGTACCTCAGACATCTGCTTTATATACTGCAAATTTTGAAAGCTAGTAATACAGCACTCTCTCTTACATTTGCTGCATGTTATAAGATAAATGTGTTGCACTAGAATTTTGAGGTAAAACAGCCGTTTATGTAAATGGAATGCCAGAATTCCAAGTAAGGAGAAGGTTCAGCAAGGCTTGAACCACTTATATTAGCGGGAACAAACATGCCACAGCCCCCTTTTCTTAGACCTCTACTAGCACATACATGACTGATTTACTAGAAAAGTACATAATTATTCTACTGCTAAATAAAAAATACTTTATTTTTTTCTATATAAAGTAGAATTCTCAGGTCTACCTATCTAGATTAGCTAAACATTGCAGGACACTAAAACTATAAATAAACAAAAATCAGAAACACATGAGGCATGATCTCCTGATTGCATGGAAGGGCTAGGTATTTCCTAGCCAATATCTTACATAGCTTTCAGTAACCTGGCTATGGTTCATTACAGCACAAGGCCTACGGTGAAAGGACAGATTCACTCCAGACTTCACTCAAAGTAAGACACACCTCAGCTATGAATAACTGCCAAATGCTTTGGGGGTGTAAGGGAAAGAGGTGGTGAGGAAGATGACCATAGACAGCACAAAAAGGAAATGAAGGTTGCTGTCTTCTTTCTCTTCTTGCAAAATTGTTTTGTTTCCATGTGACTTGCATTAAATATTAAACAAGCTGTAGTTGGAGACTGCTCATTCATTTCCCAGTTGCCCAGACCTGAAATAACCATGCAAAACTATATTATTTGCAATATTGTTTGACCAATATCTTAAGCATATTGCTAGCCACTTCTTATATCCTAAACTAACCAATTTCTATTAATCTATGTATTGCCACATGACTGTGACTTATTGTGTTAATTTCTGGCACATCTGTCTCTGGCTAAGGCTACATGGCTTCTCCATGACTCTGCCTACTATCTATCTATCTGTCTGTCTGTCTGTCTGTCTGTCTGTCTGTCTGTCTATCTATCTATCTATCATCTATCTATCTATACATCTATCTATCTACCATCTGTCTATCTATCTATCATCTATCTATCTATCTATACATCTATCTATCTATCTATCTATCATCTATCTATCTATCTATCATCTATCTATCTATCTATACATCTAACAAAACCTAACTACCATGACTACAAGCATAACTATTTGGTGTGGGAGAATGGTTTGTATTCTGTCAACTATATTTTAAATAAACACTGGTTGTCCAGTAGACAGGCAGGAAGTATAGGCAGGACAACCAGACAAGAAGTAAAGGCAGGTCAAGGAGAACAGTAGAATTCTGGAGAGAAGAAAGCCCATTCCTCTGGATTTCTGACCCAAGCCCAGAAGAAACAAGATGTGACTGCCTCACTGAATAAGGTACTGAGCCACATGGCTAACACAGATAAGAATAATGGGCCAATAATGGGCTATATAAGTTATAAGAGTTAATTAGAAGCCTGTGCTCATGGGCCAATCAGTTTATAACTAATGTAGACCTGTGTGATTTCTTTGGGACTTAACCATTACAGGAACTGGGCACGACAGAAAACTCAGACAACTATTATAGATGATTATCTATTAACCTATATTTCTTAATTATACATTGCATTTTAAATGAGCTGCACAAACAAAATACCTTAATCAAGAGTAGATATATATATATAACGAAATTGATCTTAAATTTGTATCAATAAACCAATATTCATACAAATGCAAAGTATTCATTTCTATAACATAGCTAGCTAGCAATACACTAAAGATATTGGCCAAAGAGTATTGTGAATAGTATAGTTTCTGACTTGTTATTTGTGTCTAAGTGGCTGGGAAATGCATGAGCAGTCTCCAACTACAGTGAGCCCATTATACAGATAAGGAAATGTTCAAAATAATCTGAGACTTACAATGCAACAATTGACAATGGTTATTAAAAAGCTAAAACATCCCAAGATCCAGTGAAGAAAATGATACATATAATCAAGCATGAAGAGATTTGATTGACATTTATTATTTAGTACATACAAACATGAATTGAATAACTCTGTTATTCAAATAAATAAAAATTACCCTAGCATAATCTTTGTATTTACCATATTATTTCTTTGGATCTATTTCATTTTCAATTATGTGAGTGCTCCTGTTTCTACATGTGGGTATATTCACATGAGTGCAAATGCGTATAGGAGCCAGGGAGTGTCAGATCACCTGGAGCTGGAGTTATAAACAATTGTGAATTATCTGAAATGGGTGATGATAATTGAATGAGGGTCTTTTGAAAGAACAGTATGCACACTTAATTAATGACCCAATTTTTCTACTCCAGTTCGCATTTTCCATATCTCAAATGTCAAAACAGATGAATGGGAAAGCATAGTACTTTTGTTAAAATTATAAGCACAATATATTTACTGTATATTTTTGGGACTTTAAAGATAACTAAATGCATTGATTCCAAAATAATGTGAATTTTTGTCATTCTTGACTATCTCCATTTAGTATGGTATCTGAATAAAATCTTAGTTATGTTGCAGAACAGTTTTCAGTGGGAAACCAAAATAAAATTAAAGACAATATATATTACTATAGTATATATTACTATTATATATATATTATGTTTATGGGCCTTCATAAAGCCTCAACTGGTGTAATCATTAAACGTGATTTTACTATCATTTGGGACAAATCATTTAGTATATTCTAAGATAAGATGTGTTGTGTTGGAGGGAGCAAACACCTTGTTTGTTCCCTGCTACCCAGCTAGCTTAGATGCAAAATAATTACACAGAAACTGTAATAAGTATTAAGTAAAATATTGCTTGGCCCATTAGCTCTAGCTTCTTATTGGCTAACTATTATATTATTTATCCCATTTTTATTAATCTGTATATTGCCATGTGGCAATATACAGCAAATATTTGGCATGTCTGACTCTGGCAGCTCCATGGCGTCTTTCTCTCTCTACTTTCATTCTCCCAAAATTCAGTCCAGTTTTCCCCACCTACCTAAGTTGCCCTATCAACAGAACAAGGCTGTTTCTTTATTCATTAACCAATAAAAGCAACACATAAATAGAAAGACCTCCCACACCATTTTCCCTTTTCTGTTTAAATCAAAAGCAAAGCATTAACTTTAAGAAAGAAAAATTACATATAGCAAAACAGGAATCAAGCAGAATTACAGTTACAATATTTATATCTACTTTGTCTTTTATCACAACTAAGGAAAATTATAGCTATAAATTCTTCAACTCCATCAAAGACTCCAGAAGTATTTAATATTACTTAAGTAAACAGAAAGTGCATTGCAAGCAACTTCCAAAATTCCAGAATTGACAGAGACATCTTGCTACCTGAATAGTCACTCAAAGTTCTTCTGTAACATTATAGAATCCATCTTCAGCCTACAGGCCCACAGAATTCAGTAGACTTTTCCATAAAGAAGGAAAATTTAAAGACAGTTATGCCTATATTGGAAGTTTGCAAGTCATTTTCTTCTGTACTCTGCAGAATGTCTTGCAGACTCTTTTATAAAGCAGAAACCCTGAAGAACTATTTTACTTTTAGGCAAATTCATCAGTCATTCCTCTGTGGGTCCTGCCTGTCCAGTTAAGCAGTTCTAGGAGGTATAGTTTCTTGCACAAATGACTAACCAACTCCATAAGAAGCCTCTTTGATGCCCATCTTCCTCTTGAAATAATTGGTGCTGCAAGGGGCAGATGTGTCTCATTGTCATGAAAAGTCCTAAGTTATTAAAACATTTTAAATGCCATATTCTGAAAGTCACTGAAAGATTTGAAGAATACCTATCTAAGTGAAATTTATCTCTATACCTCTAGAAAATCTAAGTAACATGACTACAAGCTTGACTATTATAGATCAGTATCTATTAACTTATATATCTTAATTATACATTACATTTTTAAATGAGATACACAAGCACAAAACCTTAATCAAGATCAGAAATACATATACCAAAATTGACCTTAATTTTGTATCAATAAACCAAAATCCATACCAAAGCAAATTATTCATATCTATATCATACCCCCTTAAAATATAAAGAAACATTTTAAAAAAACAATATTTGGGAATATGGGCGTAGTTCTGTCCAAACTTCTTTCTGCTCTTTATTGAGCAAAGTATTTTCTTTATTGGGGTGTTTACAGCAACTTTTCAGGGGGTCTTCTTCCATCAAACCATATTCATCTGAAAGCAGTCCAGACTTATGAATAATAAAAGGGTATTTATTTAAGGGAAAACTTACATATCACTGTCCTAGATAACAGTCCTCTGTAGGAAGAGGAACAGAGTCTAGCAGCTGGAAGCAGGAGCCAGAAGCAAGAGAGTGAGCACATGCTTTACAGCTGCTTTTATAGTATAAGATACCATGCCCAAGTAGGCTGGTATCTTAAAGGCTATTGGCTGAAAGGGCAGAATGTATTCCCACATCAGTGTTACATTTTTTTATTTTTAAACTTATAGTCTACTAATTTAGACTTTTAAAATGAGGAACTTTTTAAATTAATTTAAATCTGATTATAAGTCTCCTGCACTATAGCAGGACAGTAGAAAATGCAGTCAAGGGTTCAAAAACACATGTACATTCTGTTTGATTTTGTTGAACAATTTGTACTGCATATTATTGAATTTTTATTACAACATGAGCCTATGACAAAGCTAATTTGCTTACGACATGCTTGTCTCTGGAATAGAGTTGCATGATTCTTGCCAGCCTTCTCAGCAACCTTGGATAGGATAATCCTACTCAAGACAATAGACAATGTAGTCCCAAACATGTAAAAAAATACAGTTTAAGACAAAAGAGGTCTTCTTAATCTATTGTTTATCTATCCATCCATCCATCCATCCATCCATCCACTCATCTATCTATCTATCCATCCATCCATGCATCCATCTATCCATCCATCCATTCATCCATCCATTTAACTACCATCCATCCATTTAACTACCATCCATCCATCCATCTATCTATCCATTTATCTATCAACTTTTCTATCATCTGTCTATCTATTATCTATCTACCCATCTCAGAATAATTGGTAAAGTGAATAAGGGTTTAGTTATTTGAGCCACCAGATTCTGGGATGACATGTAATATTGTGGTAATAAAAATGAATCGTAGAAAAAATTGACTACTGGCAACAGTCATTAATCACGTTTATAGATTGAAACATCTTAGTTACAGTATTTTATTTTGAGAGCATTGGAATCACATCTATCTTTTCTTTTATGTTTTGTTTCTTCAAAGCTATGGGAACCTGTGCATAAAGATTATGCTAAATTCTTGAAACTATGGCAAACTATGTTCATTTGACCATCACACTAAACTGTATTTTGCATTTACTCCTCTTTCTGCCATAGCTGCAATTCTTTCACCAACTGCTAATGTTTGTCTTAAGTTTCACTTAGATCAAATCTAAGAGAAATATGGATAGAGTCATTTCATTAGTTTTTTGATACCACACAAGTGAAAAAAAGGAATGTCATTGAACTTGCACACAAAAGTTATGTTTAGGAACTAGGAGATAGCTCACCTGGTAGGAGCTCTTGCTATGTAACCATAGGAACCTGAGTTAAAGTCCCAAGCCCTGATGTAAAAATCTGAGCATGGCTGAGTATGTCTATAACCTAAAGACTGTGGAGGGCTGAGATAGAATGATGACTGAGGCTTTCTGTCAACAACTCCATATTCAGTGAGAGAATCTGCCTCAAAGAAATAAGGTGAAAACTGAATGAACAAGACATGCAGAAGCTCTTCACCTATTCATGCGTGCAAACACACATACACCTGCACACATGGGCACAAACACCACATATTCATTCACATATATTATTCATGAGTTAATTTAAAAACAGGTTCACAAAAGGTGTTATTAATAATGTAAAGTCTATGCAGACATGTAAAACTGGAGCATTGCTGTGCATAAACAAACAGTTTACATGGGTTCACTAGACCAGTAGAAGCAGAAAAGATGAGTATCTAAACATGTGTACTAATATGTTACAAAGAAGGAAAGGGAAATCTGAGTTCACTTGAAATATCTAAATGCCGCACAATGGGTTGAACATAAAACATGAGACAAGAGCTTTATTATTGCAAAGTGCTTTTAAAAGAAAAAAGAATCTAATACAGGAATACCTGGGTTTTCATTTTTACTTGTTTGGTTGTGAGACATCTCTGACAATTTCGTGCATCCTGACCTTGAATTTCTTCAAGGTGCTTCCTGAGTGTTGAGATCACAGCTATGCACCACAACAAAAGAGTAAAGACATGGATTTTGGTTCTTAAGTCTTTTTTCTGTGAACTTGGGGTCAATCAGTAGAAGTCATTAGTTAATTATACGTAAGGTATTCTGCTAGTCATTGACAAATAAAAGAGGGTCTCAGAAAAATTGAGTGTAATGGAAGAGAAAGACATAAAAAGACAAAAAAATGAGATGATAAACACTAAAACGGTGTTAGATCAAAAGGAAATAAATACATGTTGCTTTAAGCAGAACAATTAACCTAACCCAGTTTTCAGTGAGGTAATTAATAGAGGACAAATTAAAGGAGGCCAAGTGAAAGGGGCACTTGCAGTCCCCTGAACGGAGGGAAACATTGGGCAGCAAATCCTGCTAGAGAATGTGTGTTTGCAACTCCACTGGTTGCACTTGCACTAGTAAATCATGAAAGGGGAGTCACTAGGGGCGAAAGCATGGGAAGCCAGAGTCAAGCACTGGATTTGGACACTGGAGAGCCATTAAAGACTTTCAAGTGGGAGGATTATGTGCCTTGATGTATGTTTCAGCTAGAATATTCTATTTGTATTTTGAGAGAAGAAGGAGAGCTACAACCCAGGGAGGAAATGTATAAATCTAACCTATGATAAGAGAGTGGAATAAAGGAAATGGTGAGGATAGAAATTATATATCAGTAAATATTTGTTTATGGTTTTCGTTATTAATAATTGTTTCCTTCAGTTTTCTCTATGTATAAAACTCAATGAATTATGGTGACTTGATGGAGGTGGGTCTTGTATTAATCTGTTGCTTTCATTGGTTAATTAATAAAGAAATTGCCTAGGCCCATTTGATAGGCCAACCCTTAGGTGGGTGGAGTAAACAGGACAGAATGCTGGGAGAAAGAAGCCGAGTCAAGGAGTCGCCATGATTCTCTCATTCCAGACAGACGCAGGTTAAGATCTTTCCTGGTAAGCCAGTTCGTGGTGCTACACAGAATATTAGAAATGGGTTAGATCAATATGTAAGAGCTAGCCAATAAGAGACTGGAACTAATGGGCCAGGCAGTGATTAAAAGAATACAATTCCAGTATAATTATTTTGGGGCATAAGCTAGCCATGCGGGCGGCTGGGTGCCGGGGACGCAGCCCCGCTGCAATTATTACAACAGTGACTGATGGAATATTTACTTTTATATTTATTATGAGCTTTGATCTACTCACATGATAAGTTTTGTCATACACAATGGAATACTCATTTGTAGAGAATTAGCAAAAATAGAGCATAGTTGCCTTGTTTGTCTTTATACCCAAAGAATGTTGAAAGTAGTAGCGCCCACATGAAATTTTTCTTAGTAACAAGGGAGAGGGAATAATCCAGGATCGCTGTGCAATGAAGACTTCTATTGATTATCAAAAGAGATAGTTGATTCAGCACTGTACTAAAATTCAGCCAGGCAATAAAATAGAATTCATTATCATAGCCTTTGCATTTTATAGACTGTTTAAGGACATGGAATAGCAAATGTTTCCAATCATGTAACACTAACATCTCATGCTAGCCACAGAACTAGAAGACAACATGTGCATTTCAGATACAGAGCAATCAATGCCCCATGCTGAGAACCCAGTGAGGTCCATACATGTCTCGGCAACTCCTTAAAGATTTTCCTGCCAAAAACAAGTTGGGGAGTAAGCAATTAGAGGGGCATGAAGAAATGAAGATAGACATATAAAATGGACCAAAACTTACTTGTTATTTATAAGTTTCATGGCTTCAGAAAATGTTTTACGTGTCTTATAATATTTTATATTTATGCACCAATAGGAAAACTGGACAAGACTTTTCAAGACTAAAATCACTGTTTCACATTAACATAAAGTGAGGGTAAGTCTTCCCTAGAGAAGTAAAATAAAACATTGTGTAAAATGGTATTTACTCATTAGAGTATAAAGTGTTTACTTTAAGGTGGGACCTCACCTTCTTCCTAATATAGTTCTGCTTTTAGAACATGGCATTGTTAATTTTTGTCATGAATGGTGGTCTACCAAAATGCAGAGTTAATTAATGCTATTCACAGATTGGTCCTAGGTCTTCAACCTGCACATTTTCCTACTACTTTAGTTTTTCTGTAAAAGAAATGTTGGTAGATCAAAGAAAATCCAGTTACAGAAACTAGAATACCTAGTGCCTCTTGGCTTTTCTGTACACCTCAGCTATCAAAAAGAAAAATGAAGGGTTAACACATGAGTTTCTTGGTGGGCCTCTGCACCAAGACTCCAGAATGATTTTAAATGTGTCCAGTGCATTTGTAACTTTGTTTTTTTTCTACTCTTATTTTTCTCTCAACTACTATATTTATTTTTGTATTCAGTTACTATCCTACATACACTACATAAAATAATTTTAATTCTATATGTATATATATGTGTGTGTGAGTGTGTATATGTGTATAGTTTAAGTAATAAGTAAGAATTAATAGTTTACATAAATTATTTGGCATATAACACTATATGAATACAAACTAGCCAGTTTAAAGAGGGAGGAAGAGCTGCATATGCTCCGACAAAATCTTTTTGACTCAATTGAGAGTTGCCACAAGGCAGTGAAGCCACAGCTCAATAAAAAACGTATGTGGGGATTCCATAATCTGCTAACACTCCTAGGCACATTATGAGTTGGAAAACAGTTAAAAAGCATGTGGCTGTGATTTTCTATTGGGGTGACTGCTTTGTGTCTGCATACATTTTATTTTGTTTTTCCTAGGGCATAAGAGGCTAATTAACCACATTGCACAAGCCATACAGTTTTATATGGTGCAAATACAGCAGATACTTCATAGAAATAATTCATGAAATGCAATCTGGAACTCCCCTGGGTTACTCTACATTTATACTACTTTTTCTTGTATAAAGTTTTCTTCTATACAGAAAATTTATACTGACTTAAAATCATAATTTCATTAAATTATGACTCTTAATCTGTCCATTTAACAATGCTCAAGCAATGATTCCCATAAATGACATTAACTTAGCAAATAATAGTTCTCGGTATATCAATAGAAAAAGAATAACACACAATATAGTTTACAATTCTTTTGTGTTTTCCTAGACTACATTTTAATCTATCAATAGGTCAAAACTAAATATGGTTTTTAGTTTTGCAAAGACATGAAGCTGCTGGTGGAAGGATATTTTGCACAATTCCAGAACAATATCACAAGGCTGTGGGTTTACTTAAGTTATTTATAAGCTTTCTTAATTTAAATTTTGTTATTTAGCCAGGTGGTGGTTGCTCATGCCTTTTATCCCAGAATTTGGAAGGCAGAGGAAGATGGATCTCTCTGAGTTCAAGACCAGCCTGGTCTGGAAGTTACAAAACAAGCTCCAACACTACAGGGAAACCCTGTCTTGAAAAAAATATATATACATATATATATATATAATATATATATATAATTTCTAATTCTCATATGTTCTCCATACTTATTCGTCTATCTAGAACCTCTTCTATAAGTATTATTGATATGCTTATCTATATATGCATTATTATATGAAACCAAATGAATCCATTTGCTATTACTAGTATACATATGAGTTTAAGATTGGCCATTTGTGACTGGGTAACTTATCATCTAGTTCATCCCTGGAGAAAATTGGTTCTCTCTCTCAGCAGCCATTGATCACATGCAGTTGTTCATCCAGGCAAAAGAACCTGTGAAATTTCCACCATCCACATCAGCGTGTCCGTGCTGTCTTTATGAAGGTCGTGTTTAGGCAGCTGTATTGTTGCAGGTTTATGGGAGTAGCATCCCTGTCATTTCTAGAAGATGCAATATCACAGTGTGTATTTCTGAATTTTTTTTTTTAAAAAATAGCCACTTAATCTTAGATGTCAAGATTGTGTTGTCATTATATCAGTTGGGGTTAAGAATACCACAGTCATTTCTTTTCTCCATTTTGACCAGTGTTTGGTGTCTACAATAGTCTCCATATGTTACAAAAAAAAAGCTGCTTTGATGAGGAGTGAGAGCTGTTCTTCTCTGCAGACAGAAAGATATGTACTGAGAATACAGTAAGGTTATATACTGCTGTAGGAAAATAGAAGTTATGCATTGATTTGCTCAGTGTACAACCTCTCTTGGCATGGACAATTGTCTAGCTAATTCTGTCCTATTGAGGGGGCCCTAGCTGCAGTTAGACAGCCTTTGGTTATTCCCGAAACATAAATGCCACGATTGGACCATGAGGAATATCTTTTCTGGTGAAAGACTTTGTATTTTCACTCCTTTGGCAACTAAATCACACTGATGAAACTAAATGAACACATACTAAAGTTAACATCTAAAATATGAAAGTATCGGTTTGTTAACAATTGTGTTTCCTTTTGCTACTGCCATACACTTGGTAACTGATAAAAAAGACACATTTTCCCTCAGAGTTTGGCACATTAGTTATTTGATATACCTAATGTATCACTGGTTTTCCCTCTTTCTGGAAGCACTGGGTAAAACTGTTCTCTTGTCTTCTTCAGCTTTGAAAGCCTGCCACACTTGAAGGAACATTGTTCAGTCTGCTGCCATCAAGAATGTCAAGGATCTAGCTGTGTTATTTGCAATCTTAATTCCTTCTTGCCATGAAACCTGGCAAGTAATAAGATTCCAGGGACAACAGTTTTGATGTCTCTGTCTGTATAGTGTACCGATAAAACTAAACCTGCCAGTGATAAGATCAAGTCAAGTGTGGATTAGTCTGGATATTTACTTAAATGATGATTCTCGTGACGCTCAAACCCACTGTCTCCTGCTCATCAAATGAATACAGCAGCTCCATCCTGTGTGGTTCACAGTTCCTCTGCAAAGAACACATTCATTCTCGTAAGGAACATAAATATCTTTAAATGCACGGGCTTTTGCTTTGATTGACTAGAGTGATATTTCTATATATTGAATTTAGTCACTGCTCCTAGATGTGTGAACACTTGAATAGAGTGTCATCTTTGGCACTGAGAATACTGTGAGCTTCCACAGAAAGTTATTTCCGGTCTGACTGACATAAGCTGTGCTCACCTGAGAAGGGAACTGATGACAACACAGAAGAGGAGCGAGTGGATTCTCGATGGCAAATGCAATGGCCAGCACAAAGAAAACAGCAACACTCTTTGCAGCCATCTGCACTATGCTTAAAGCACTCATGGAGAAACCACTCCAGGGGTCTGGATCACGCAGAGTGTCAGAAGTCTGACAGTCAAATTCTACCATCTTACATAATTGTGCCTTCACACAATTAGCTTGAGTTCTAAAAGCTACATGATCTTCCACATACTAACTTGACTAAACTCATTATTGTAGCTAATCTCACGTTGCCAACCGTCCACTGCAGTCTTGCTGCCGGTGAGCCTGTCCTCACACTGCCCACCACATCATTCATTCCAGCTCCAATTCCAGCTCTTACAGAACCAGTTTCTACAAAAACAAATGTTAGCACCAGTCCTAAAAAGGAAAGGCTTGCTCCTAATAGTGCTTGAAAAGCAAATACATGTGGATTATTTAATTTATTAAGGTTTCTATCTCTTACTTTACCTTATAGTCTTTCATACTTCTGTTTGTCTCCACTAAGCATTTTGCATCTGCAAAAGTCTCAATATTTGCAATATTTACTTTCAATGTGAAATTTGTATTCCTTTTTTGAAGAATTTAGAAATCATAGAGACTTTAGAAATGTAAAGTATTCTGTGAGTTCCATAATATTTAAAGGTATAATTTGCAAAATAAATTAAGCCAATTCTGCTGACCTAGAAACAGATAATAACATGGAGTTAATAATACATGTACAGTGTGTGGTCTAAAACAATTGCTGAATATACATTACAAAAAGGATTTTAATTGAGATTATTTTATAATTTTTTTAATCTTGAAAAACACTTCAATGTGAGGCACCCACTTAATTTTACTGCTAAAGATATAAAGCACTAATCCACAAAGACATATGAATTTTTCTTTTTTATTTAGGTTTGCTTTAACCTCACATATTTGAGATACTGCCTGCCCATTATCTCAAAAGCAATTCCTGTCTACTGAATAAAGTACAGTAATGTGTGGGGTTGTCTTTACCTTGTCTGTGTCATGCTTGTAAGATGTATTAGACATTAAGCTTGGGATATTTATCAAAACTAAGACAAATTTAAAACAGTATCAGTTTTAGATATTACTTTACTCATCCTGGTGAAAACTATGAAACAATTTGCCTTTGTGCAATCAATCAATGGGAAGGAAACTGATAATGCTGCCATATATTGCAGCAAATTTCACTTTAATGTCTCAGAGAGAAAATTATTTTATTGTATAAATTAATTAAAGGTTTCTCTCAGTTTCAGTGTGATTCAGGTAAATAGGATTTCAGTCACAGAAAAGTAGACAATCCAGAGGGTTTGAACCTGGTCATTACATGTTCACTGCAACAAACTACATGGAAGGGTCAGACTCAATCTTTGCAACCAGCTGGCCAGGATCCCACTGTGCTATTTGGTGTCTCTTGCAAAACAAGGTCCACGTTGTAAAGCAGAAACAACATGTAGTTTTAATTTAAAACAAATTTATCAGGGGCTTGACTGCTCTGGCTTTTCAAGTATCCTTCTTTATTCTGGATTTGTTCCATTTCTGAGATGCCGAGTCATTCTCCTCCTTGGCAGCCGTTTGTCTCCTGATTTCCTGCTAACCTCGGTGGATTCTTGAAATCAAGCCTATCGCTTCCCTGGTGTCCAATGCAGATGCTTCTCCTGCAAAGGAATGGACTTCAAATGGAGAAGTATTCCTTCTATTTCAACTGCTGAGGACTGTTGGGAGTTAAAAGAGAAGGAGTTGGGAGAAGTTTGTCTGCGTTGTATACATCTTTTCTCTCTTAGAGGCATGCCAATAAATATGTTTTCTTTTTATTTCAATTTCCTGCTGTGGTGTCCTGTTCATCATCTTTGTTCTTGGGATGAACTTTGCGCTACTGACATGATATACAGAGGTGTGCTGTACAGATGGGTTTAAATAAAGTCAAAAGCCATGCATATTTTACAGAGGACAATGAAAGAACAGATGTAAATACATTTAGAAATAGCCAACGTTTTGACAGGCAATATTTAATTTAACAGAGTGAAATCAAAGGAGTGAATACCTGTTTAGTTAGAAGGACAAGAAACAGTGAAAGTTCAACATGATTTTAAGTCAACAAAATGAAGCTAAAAAAAACCCCATGTATTCCCATAACTATTGTATATGGGAATTAAAATAATCTATAATCATATCTTCATCTTGAAAACATCTTATTAGAGTTGAAACTGGTGATAACTTACAAAGACTGGAAACTACTTATTTATTTTTTGATATTTTAATCAGGTTAACAATATGCTTGTTACCATTCCTCAGTTACTTTCAAATTGACAAGAATTCTCATTGATGGCTATACCAAAAGTAAAAGAAGCCCCAAATTAGAGGGTGGGAAATAATTGGTTGAGTGTGACATGAAGATTGGCCTCCATAAAAAAAATGGCTGACATACAAAGTCCATGTGAAAAAGATTAAATATACTTAGATTTTTCATGGTTGACAACAATACAGGGAAATTACAACTTGGCATGAATCCTATTAATTTTAGATAATAGCAAGGTGAGAAGACATGTTTCTAACACTGTCAGTTGTCCAAACACCAAGATCTTCTTAGCACAGAAACCACATGTTCTAATTATTTCTTTACTCTGAAGCAAATCACACATGCTGTCTCACAGTTCTGAAGATCAAGTCTGGTTTTGTTGCAGGTGGATTCTCAGAAGGACTACCCCTCTCCTTTCTGCAAAGACATCATCCAATTTGTATTCCCCCTCAAAGATGAAGGCCAAAGACTTTAGGTTATTAGCCAATGACTATTGTGTGGAATTGTAAGGCTATTGTCCTCAGACTCTAGAGGGTGCCCCTTACTCTCTACCATAGGACACTTGAAATAATATAATATTGGTGTTCTTTACAACTAGCAGATGAATAATCTGTTCTCAATTTTAAGAGATAATATGATTACAAAATCAACTATCCCAAGATACAAGATAATTCCATTTTCTTAAAACTTAAAGTCAAGTGAGTAAAGGTAATTTTTCTTCTTTTAGTAAGCATATGTTAGCTGTATGAAGCAAAATGTTTCATTATGTTATATCCATAAGAGCATAGCATGTATCTAAAGATTTTAAATCTTCAAAATCAGAGACAGGGTTTCTCTGTAGTCCTGGAACTAGCTCTTATAGATCAGGCTGACTTTGTACTCACAGAGATCTGCCTGCCTCTGCTTCACTTTTAACATATATTCTGAGATAATTTTGTACATTTCCACATTCTCAACCATATGCTTACCATCATTTTCATAGATCCTGTTTACTTCCAAGATGAAGTATTTAGGGCATGCAAATCAGGAAATTTTCAGGGGTCATCTTAGAATTCTGTGTATCACATCCTATATACAGGAAGCATAGAAATGCATGGTCAGGATAAGAGGTCAAGGCTAGAAAAGTATAAAGATTTCCATTACACAAGTGAACAAAGTGAAGAGGACAAGCAATGCTCTTAATTTCTTTTACTGTTGCTGTGATAAAATACTTTGAGAAGGGTAACTAAGAGAGAACAGTTCTACTTTAACTCACAGCTCAAAGTACAGACGATTATGGCGAATGAAAAATATAAAAGGAGTAATGATTAATCCTAAAATATGGAGATGTTTACTATAGATATAAGGGAATCAGGAAATAGGAAGAACTCAGGCTAAATATAGCCAGCCCTTATACCAGACCATGAGAGGATAGAAGGGAAGGGACAGCAAGAAAGGAGCTGAGGATCCAAAGAGGGACCCTGGGACAAAGAGACTGGAGTAACCAAAACGACTAAATATATGGAGAGCAGGACAGAGAAGGGAAGCATAAGCCCAGCCCCTTTGAGGAAGAGGTTTAAGGTGCTGAGAGGAGCCACGGGTACTGAGTGAGACTTATGTCAGATTTCCTCAAGACCTAACACAAAGCAGAGAAGTCATGTCAGCAGGAGCTTGAAGTGCTGGAGACAGTCATGTCTCACTGACCATCAAGAGTCAGAGGATGAACACATTCGCTTCACAAATCTCATTACCAATGCCATCAGGCCAGGATGCCCAGAGGCTGCGGAAGCAGTGCCAGCAACTCTCTAGACCATTCTTCCCACATCAGGTAAGTAGTCAGGATCATTTGCCACAAGCATGCCGGCAGCTAATCCCCGGGCTGATTCTGCATCTTGTCAAGTTGACGACAATTAGCACTGACCATTTCAAATCTCTTCCACATCATCAGCCATTTGTGCACCATTTATAAAGCAGGTATCATAGCACAGTCTTTGCCTCGAGTTTGTATTAGCCTTCTCAGAATCTGTAGTTAAGAAGGAGATGCAATTTTAGCTCAGGTGATCCTGAACTCCAAAGTCCAAGTTCATCCCATTCTGGCAGGTAGCTCTATTTCCAGAGAAGAAAAGACTAATGCTACTTTTTCCTTCCCTGTATTCCCACATATCTGGTTGAGATAAACACCAGCTACTCTCCCGATCTTTGAATGTTATTTCTGTTACTCTTGAAGAACCCATGAGATTTGCTAATCTTTATTGGCTCAAGAACTTCATAAGATTAACATCTGGCTATATTTGCTTTTCAATAAAAGCAAGATGAGGGACTTCTCCCACTGTTTAGAACAGGACTTGGAGTGGCAATTCACACTAGTGATAAGCCAATTAAGCACCATAATTCAAAGCAGGGTGTAGACAAGGTATGCAAGATTACTTTAATTCTTGAGCATAATATTTTATAGCATTGTGAATGTTTTCTAAAATGTTATTTAATAAAGATACAGACACTAGTGGCAAATAAAAGTTCCTTTTGTTGACATAAAACAAAATTCCACATTTAAGTCATTCTTTCATCTGGTCTGCTTATTTTATCATACTATGAAGGGAAAGAAAAATATATTAGTATCATATATCTGCCAAAGAGTCTTAGATAGAGGAAAAATGCAGAGCTGGGCATAATTTAGCATGCCACTCACTAACAAGGTAGAGTCTGGCATTCCATGTCACACAAAAATTTTTCTGTAATCTTACTTAGGAGTAGGCTCTAGACAGATATGACTAGGATTCCATTAGAGACTCTGCCAACATTTACAATGACTCTGGACTTTACAATGACAAGGAAATATTGGATATATGTTTGTTACAGCGGTGTGGAATAGAAAATAAAATTTATTTACACACAAAATAAATAAATAAACAAAATTATAGACTAGGCACACATGTCAATTGTATGTAATCTTCATTAGCTGAAAGTGATCCTGTGGCCATGACTATCTTTGGGGCAGTAAATGCATTCATATTTTCTTGTGTCTAGAATTTCCACAAATGCACTCAAAGCACAGATTCTGGTTACTACAATATCAATGTAATGTATGACTGTGGTTTAACCTGGGTTCAGAAATAACAGAAAGACAGTAATGGCAAAGCTACTGTCAGTTTCTGTGACCACAAAATATCTGTCTTGCCCTTCATTCAAAATGCAACATAAACTGACTATCTTCTCTGTGAGGCAAAATCTCAAAGTATCATCAGTGGAAGCACAGGCTCACAAATCAGGATTTCTCACAGATTAGTAGAATGCTGGATGCTTTCTGGGTACAGGTATGCTGCCTTTGTATTTAAATCTTACGTACGTCACTTACTTTCTTCTGTGTCCTGCAGAATGTCTTGCAGACTTTTTCATGAAGCAAGAACCCTGAAGGATCATTTCGCCTTTAGGAAAGTACAGCAGTCATTTCTCTGTGGATCCTGCATGTTCAATTCATATAGCATACCATTAAGCAGTCCAAGTTAGAGTAGTTTTTTTTTTTCCCAAGTGGTTAATCAACTCCATAAGGAGCCTCTTTGATGACCATCTTTCTCTTGAAGTAGATTGGTGCTGCCTGAAGCAGATGTGTCTCACTGTCATAAAAAGTCCTAAATTCTTAAAACACTTTAAATACCATATTCTGTAGTTTTGAAAGATTTGAAGAATCCATATCCATCTGAAATACATTTCTGTACATCTAGAAAATCTAACTAACATGACTACAAGCTTGACTATTATAGATGACTCTCCATTAATCTATATTTCTTAATTATACACTTTTAAATGAGCTGCACAAACAAAATACTTTAATCAAGATCAGAAATTAATGTACACAGTTTAACAAAATGGACCTTAAGTTTTTATCTGTAGACCAAGATTGATACCAGTGCAAATCTCTATAGAATATGTCCCTTTAAATGTAAACAATCATTTATAAACAATATTTGGGAATATGGGTATAGTTCTTCTCCAAGGTGCTTCCTGCCTTTTGTTGGGTGAAGTAAATTTTGGGGGTGTTATATGGAACCATAAAAGAAATAACAAAGCCATTCTGGGAGGAAGAACACAGTCAGAGGCAGCACAACACTCTACTTCAAATTATATTATAGAGGCAGAGTAACAAAGAAACAAAACAAAGACACAAAAACAAACAGACAGACACCATGATTATTGCTGTTCTATTCACATAGTAAGGAAATGGAAACAACATAGTTGTTCAACAGCAAAATAATGGGTAATAAGAATCTGTTAAATATGTAAAACGGAAATTTATGCTGCTCCAGGGAAGTGTAAAATTACAAAATTTGCAAGAAATGGCTGGATTTAGAAATGTGCAATATTGGTTAGGCAATGGAGGTGCAAGCCTTTAATCCCAGCACTTCAGAGGTAGAGGCAGATGCATCTCAGAGAGTTCGAGTCCAGCCTGGTCTACAAAGCAAGTTCCAGGAGAGGCACAGAGAAACCCTGACTTGAAAAATAATTTATTTTTGGTTTGAAAAATAATTTTTAAAAAAGAAATGTGCAATATTAAAGGAAATTACCCAATCTCAGAAGACAAAACTTCAGTCCTCATATATGAACACTAGCTTATAATGTACACATGTAAGAAAATGTAGGTGTGCGTTTAGTGTAACATTTAAAAATAGAAGCTGAAATGATAATAAAAAAGACAAGGTGCTTACTAATATGTTAACATATGTAAGATTCTTCCTGTAAGTTTTTTGAATCTGTTCTCTGCCTGTCAATCATTCTCAACGAATAGGTCTTTAAATAAGGAGTGTCTACATGTAAAATCAGGAGAAGCTACTACTTTATGGAGCTATAAATTTTAAATTAAGGTTCTCATTGACTAATCTTGTAGGATGAAATTCTTTGTAAGTACTACTAAATTTAATGTACCTTATTATTTAAACATAAACTTAAGTTATTCAAATCATAGAACATTGCTAAAAATATTTGGAAGACATAATTTTATTAACAGTGAGAATACCTGGACTTACTTTTATATTGTGCTTCATCCCCAAGAGTAACAAGCCAGGAATTTTAGAACACTTTAAAAACCTTTAAAGATTTTTTAAAATATATGTTATAATTCTAAATGCTAACATTATTGATGAATAGTATACTTTGTTCACTGCTAGTATTTTAGGAAACTAGGGATAGTGGAATTAAAAATTTAATGATTGCATGATGACAGGACAAATAAGAATAATGAAAAATTTAAGATTTTATGCCTTCCAAATAATTTATAATATCATTAAATGTTGACCTAAACAAAAAGATCAGGGAAATAATTAAGTGGAGGGTATAAAAAGAAGATATGGAGCTTGAGCTAATAACTTAGCCCTGCTGTTATTGTTATTATTTATGTGTGTATGTTTGTGTAAAGGTGTGTGTGTGTATGCATGTGTGCATGTGTATGCAAGAACACAGACACTTGGTGTGCAGAAAGTGTAGAAGCCAAAGGACAGTTGCGAAGTTGGTATTCTCTTTCCTTCTTTATGAGAGTTCCAGGATGTCAAATTCAGGCAGGTAGGTATATGAGCCTTTACCTGCTAAGCCATCTTGTTTGATAAAAGAACAGTGGGCTATGGAGCTTGTAGAGTTATAAAGTGTACATATTCGAGTTCAGGAGAAGAATATTCCTCTCATGAATTCTATTTTATGTTCTACTCTAAAATTGGAATCTAAAATGTATAGTCTATAAACTCCTCCACAGAGAATGAGAGCCAATCAAGAGACTTGAACCTGGAGTGGCTACCAGGTGCCAGAGCAATGTCCCCAGTTATTTCCTTGGGCAGCTGAAGATAGGGAACCTGAAATGACCCTATCCTATAGCCATACTGATGAATATCTTGCATATCACCATAGAACCTTCATCTAGCGATGGATGGAGATAGAGACAGAGACCCACACTGGAGCACCGGACTGAGCTCCCAAGGTCCTAACGAGGAACAGAAGGAGGGAGAACATGAGCAAGGAAGGCAGGACCACGAGGGGTGCACCCACCCACTGAGACAGTGGGGCTGATCTATTGGGAGCTCACCAAGGCCAACTGGACTGGGACTGAAAAAGCATGGGATAAAACTGGACTCTCTGAACATGGCGGACAATGAGAGCTGATGAGAGGCCAAGGACAATGGCACGGGGTTTTGATCCTACTTCATGTTCTGGCTTTGTGGGAGCCTAGACAGTTTGGATGTTAACCTTCCTAGACCTGGATGGAGGGGGTAGTACCTTGGACTTTCCACAGGGCAGGGAACCCTGACTGCTCTTGGGGCTGGAGAGGGAGGAGAAGAGGAGTGGGGGGAGGGGGGAGGGGCGGGAGGAGGGGGAGGGAAATGGGAGGCGGGGAGGAGGCGGAAATTTTTTTTTTTCAATAAAAAAAATTGACATAAATAAATAATATATTTTGAGAAAAAAAATGTGTCATATAAAGTAGATGGGCATGGTAACATCCAAACGAAGCTATCCTCTGCTTCCCAATTCAGGTTCACACTGTCTTCTAAATCTTTTATAACACCTGAGAGAATAAAATTAAATAATATAAGCATTTTAGCCGGGCGGTGGTGGCGCACGCCTTTAATCCCAGCACTTGGGAGGCAGAGGCAGGCGGATCTCTGTGAGTTCGAGACCAGCGTGGTCTACAAGAGCTAGTTCCAGGACAGGCTCCAAAACCACAGAGAAACCCTGTCTCGAAAAAAAACAAAAAAATAAATAAATAAATAAAATATATATATATATATATAAGCATTTTATTGCCACAACTAATACAAATTATTACAAAAAGTGCCTCAAGCCAGCGCAAGCCTCCTGCAGGTAGACTGCTCCAACACCCCCCACCTCATCGATTGAACTCTGTAGGCTACAAGTTCCTCACTACCCCTTAACCCTCAATTCCCCTATGACCTCAGAGCAACTCTGAAGCACAGATTGTAACTGCACAGAGCAGAAGACGTGAGTAATTACCCACCTAGCTGGGCACCTCACTCTCTAGGCCCTTGGTACCAGGCAAAACTCCAGGCCCCTCCCCCACCTGCCTCAGTCTATCTAGACAGCAGCAGACAAGCTTTCTGCAGGTAGACTGTTCCAACACCCCCACCCAATTGACTGAATTCTGTAAGCTACAATACTTCCCCCCCGCCACCAAGCCCGCCTATTCCATTCCTATGACCTCAGAGGAACTCTGAAATACAGGCTGTGACTACACAGAGTAGACCAACAGGTGAATGATCACCCACTCAGCTGGACACCTCACTCTCAAGTCCTTGGTGCTGGAGCAAAACCGTGAGCCCCTCCCCAACCTGCATCAGCTTCTCTAGTCAACCAGCAGGCAAGCTTCCTGCAAGTAGATTGCTCCAACACCCCTACCCCATCCATCAGACCCTGTAAGTTACAAGTCCCACTCTGCCCTCAAATCCACCTATCCCCCAAGACCTCAGAAGAATTCTAAAACACAGGATGTGACTTACAGAGAGGACCAAGAGAGACTTCAGTGGCTCCCTGAGACACAGATAGTGACAGAACAGAGCAGACTAAGAACAGTTTCTGAAGACACAGATAGCAACTGCAAGAATTGAACCAAAAGTCAAAGACACTGCCAGTACCAATAGAGGAAGAGATGGTTAGCCAACAATGCAAGAATTTAGTCAACATCCTAAAAAGCAACATGGTAACACTAGAACCCAGTGGTCATACAACAGGAGGACTTGATCATCCTATCCCAGAAGAAGCAGAAGAAAACTATTTTAAATGTAAATTTATGAGGATGATGGAGACCTTTAAAGAGAAAATGAAAAATTCCCTTAAAGAAATAGAGAAAAGACCAGTAAAAATTTGGAAGAAATCAATGAATCTCGTAAAGAAAACCAAGAAAAAGCAATGAAACAGGTGTAACAAACAGTTCAAACAGTGCAAGAATTGAACACTGAAATAGAGGCAATAAAGAAAACACAAACAGTGGAAATTCTGGAAATGGAAAATCTGGATAAACACATGGGAACTTCAGAGGCAGTTATAATCAATAAAATACAAGAGATGGAAGAAAGACTCTCAGGTGTTGAAGATACTATATAGAAAATGGATTCATCGGTCAAAGAAAATGTTAAATTCAACAAATTATTAACACAATACATCCAGGAAATGGGACACCATGAAAAGATCAAATCTAAAATGAATAGGAATAACCACCTCTATCTTATTGTATCACTATTGTTTAAAGTTAGAATCCAACAACAACACTAATTGCTAAATAACTAAAGGAATCAGAGAAACATCATGATTTACAATAGTCACAAATAACAAAATATCTTGGGGTAACAGTAACCAAAGAAATTAAAAACCTGTTCAACAAGAACCTTAAGACTTTGAAGAAAGAAATTGAAGAAAATCCAAGAAAATTGAAAGATCTCTCATGCTCTTGTTTGGATAGGATCAACATAATAAAAATGTCAATCTTACCAAAAGCAATCTATAGATTCAATACATTCCCCATCAAATTCCCAACCCAATTCTTCATAGACCTTGAAAGAACAATATTTAAGTTCATATAGAAAAACAAAGAACCTCAACTAGACAAAACAGTCCTGTACAATAAAGAAACTTCTGGAGGCATCATCATCCCTGACATCAAGCTTTATTATAGAGCTAAAGTAATGAAAACAGCCTGGTACTGGCGTATAAGCACACAGGTTGCCCAATGGAATCAAATCGAAGACTTGAATATTAATCTTCACACCTATGAAGAACAGAATTTTGACAAAGGAGCTAAAATTATACAATGAAGAAAAGAAATCACATTTAGCAAATGGGCCTGGCATAACTGGATATCAACATGTAGAAAGAATGGGAGAGTTGAGAAGGAGAAAGGACAGAGATTGAGAACAAGGAAAGAGATACCTTGATTGAGGGAGCCATTATGGGACTAGCAAGAAACCTGGCACAAGAGAATCCATAAGGATGACCCCAGCTAAGGCCCTAAACAGTAGCGGAGAGGGTGCCTGAAATGGCCTTGCCCTGTAGTCAAATTGATAACTATTTTAAATGTCACCATAGAACCTTCTCCAGCAACTGATGGAGACAGGGGCAGAGACCCACAGTAGAGCACTGGGTTGAGCTCCCAAAGTTCACAAGAAAAGTGGGAGGAATGAGAACATGAATACAGAGGTCAAGACCATGATGGAGATACCCACTGAAACAGCTTACCTGAGCTAATTGGAGCTCACCAACTCTGGCCTGAAAGGGAAGAAACCAGCAAAGAACCAAACTAGGCCCTCTGAAGGTGAGTGACAGCTGTCTGTCTGGGGCAGACCGCAGGGCCATTGGCAGTGGTATCAGGATTTATCCTTATTGTTTGTACTTGGTTTTTGGAATCCATTCTCTTTGGACGGATACCTTGCTCAGTGTAGATTTAGTATGGAGGGCCTTGGATCTTCCCCAAAGCAATGTGCTAGACTTTGGTGACCCCCCCTCATGGAAAGCCTTACCCTCTCCAAGGAGTAGATAAAGTTGGCGTGGGGAGGAAATTTGGAGTGAAGGGGAGGAGAGAAGGGAGTGTGAACTGGGATTGTTATGTAAGGTGAGAAAAGATAATTTTGTAAAAAAAAAAAATTAAAGTTTTTAAAAAAAAGAAAAATAAAAGAAAATTCAAATATTAAAAAAAGGTACCTCGGTGTTAAGAGGGAACAATGCTCGCTTTAAATGAAGAGTAGACAACAATTGTGGGATAGTAAATTGCTGGGAAAAAGTGAAAGTGTAAGATTTTGTTGGATCCTAATCTGAATACTTTTAACATCACTTTGTAAAAACAAGGATTTCTAAAACATATTTAGAAATTCAAGATCAAAAGTCAACTTTCTGTATGTTATTAAAGACAAGACATTCATTCTCAAACTACTTAATTAAAAAATAATAACATGCTGGTCAAATATCAGCTGATCACATCTAAAGAAAAATAGTATGATATATATAATATATTGCATGATATGTACATTAAAAATAACAAATCAGGTATAAATTGTTCTGGTCATCTTTATTAAAAATATATAACAATGTGATATTTTATCTGTTCCAGAGAAGAGCGAGCATCTGGTTGCTATAAATTGGAATCCATCTGCAGTGGTTCCTCTTAAGGGAGAAGAGTGAAACTGTTGGTTTCTCTTCCTCCTCAGGTCTGAGTGTCTCTAAGTTCTGTGTAAGAGGATATACAGTAGGGATGGCATCCAGTATTTAAATGACAGCCTATTCAAAACCTGGGTTAGGTTTTTTTTCCCCAGGAATTACATGAACCTTGAAATATATGATTAAGAATATTGCTGTTTCTTTATTCATAACATGGTTATTCAAATCTATTTGGAAATACTTTTCATATTTGTGTTAAGTAACAGCAGACATATCAGCATCATATATTTTCAACTTTTTACACATGTTTTATAATAAATGATGCTCTTTGGAATATCTAGAATATTTTTCATTTTAGGTGTATTCTAACAATATGTGCTATTATATAGCTACACAAACACAATCAAACTGGGCCATTTTATGTTTTCAAATTACATGAATTTTATGTGCATTTTCCTTTGCATAAAGCCATTTAGAATTAAATGTACAATCATCACTGAATTTGCTGTAAAGGGATAGAATAGTTTGCAATTTTTAGATGATGGCGTATTAATTTATGACAAGTCATTACATAGAACCAGTTTAACTTTAAAATGAACATCAATGTCCCTCCATTTAGTAGATTTGGGTAATTAAATTTATTTTTAAGTTGAAGAAATTTCCAGTAAATATCACTTAGCATTGTTTGCTATGCTGATGATAGAACCTTCACCTCAATGGCCTCCTACTGTCCTCTGTATTTACACCAACTATTAAGGCTATTGGAAAGTTATGGGTGCAGGAATGTCATAACTTACAAACCATAAAATCATTGAAGTGATTAGGGCTTCTGGAAGTCAACTGGCCATGCACTGTGTGTTTATAATAAACTGACTACATACTTCACTAGTGTTACCTATTCTTCCAAAATGTCGAATGAAATGCAAAGTCATACATAAAAGGTATAAGTTTTCTTTTAAAAGTATTGTGTTGTCAGTAAATATTGATACAAGCGCATTCCTATAAAGATTACTTGAAATCCTGATTAAAAACGAAAAAGAGGATCATTGAACTCTGAATGGCCACAACCTTCGAACAGTGCACGTTAAGATGCTTAAAGTATATATGCACAGCAACCAGCAGGTGGCAGTATGTCTATGAAAGTTTGTGATAAATAATTTGTAAATTGCAGTTTCCTAGCTATGACTAACAAAAAAACTTGTTAAAAGGACTGCTTAGGGAAAATCATCACAGGTTTCTGAGTGCTTTGAGATTCCTTAGTATATCAATTTAAGAAGAAAGATTGAAGCAGACAGACTAGGGCCACCATTATGTGGCAAAGCCCTACCTCACCACACATAAGTCACTGAAGGAGAGTAATAGAATAATACATTTTGAAAGAGGGCATTAAGTTGTTATAGTGTAGACATGGGGACACTTTCGAATTATTAAACAATAGTATTGACCATTATCAGTACAGTGGGGCAAGTTTTAAATTCACTTTTAAAGTAACAAGGAAGTATACGACTTATACAATATATTATATATGTGTTCTTGACCATGAAACCTAGGAATGGAAGTCAGGGTGGCTTATTAATAATAGTGCCCTTCTCATGATTTCTGGTGATAACCATGACTATTGAAGAATTGTGCAATCAGGATTCCAGTGCAAGATTCCAGATCAGGCAAAGCCGGGTAGGACAGAAATGGGGGAAACACAAGAAGAATTTGAACAACAGAACCATAGTACACGAGGTCTTTTCTACTTACAGAGGATTCACAGATGTTTTGTTTCTTTTCTCCCAGGGAAATTGCTGAGCAGAATGTTTTCATATCATTTATCAATTGGTCAATCTAAAGGTATGAATATCCACATATAAATGTTTGGTAATAGACTATAAGAGAGAAAAAAAGGAGATAGCAATATAAATTTAGTATTTTTAACTGATATTTTTAGCAGGTTAAAAGCATAAAGAGTTTGTGAATTCTGGATTTTGCTATATTTTTAAGTGCTTCAGTTAAATATATTTAAGATATATTAAATAAGAACTATAGGCTAAAGGGTGTTATGTGGTATTTCAGTGCAAACACACATTGTGTTATGTTTAAATCAGGTTAAATGGTTTATTTATCATTTATTTATAGTAAGAACATTCAAAATCCCCAATTCCATCCATGCTGTCATAATGAGAGTCAATCCTAACTTCTATGGCAGTTCTCTCTCTCTCCCTCCCTCTCCTCTCTCTCTCTCTCTCTCTCTCTCTCTCTCTCTCTCTCTCTCTGTATTGTGTGTGTGTGTGTGTGATGTTGTCATCATCCATTCATCATTGATGGACACATGGATCAGTACCATTTGTTGCCTATTATGAAGAGTGCTCCAATAAATATAGTTCTGTAGAGTTTCTTCGTAAACTGGTTTCATTTATTAGATTTAAATATTCTGAAGTATCTCCACACTGCCTTCAATAGTGCATGCCCTAATATATATCTCAAAGACAGTATGCAAGTCTTCCTGTGTTCTGCAGCCTTGCAAACAGTTGTCACTTTGTCCTTGCTGATTCATTCTTGAACACGTAGCAGGAATTTCACTGAAGCTGTGACTTGGATCCCTGATAGCTGGTGATGTTAAACACTTTTTTTCCCATAATTGCTGACTATGTCCTGTATGATTTCTGAATTTTTGAATGATTTCCCATTTTTATTGTCTTTGTTTACTCTTTAGTAGGGCTGTAAGCATTGAGGGTTTTTAGACTCCCTATTAAATTAGAAAATTTGCCCCTCCTTATCTGTAGTGCTATCTGGGGGTTGTCTCTGCTGTCTGGTGGGTGCTTCATTGGCCAAGCTGAAGCCTTTCAGTTTGATGCAGCTCTGTGCATCTGTCGGCCCATTGCCCTGTGCTCTAGGCATTTATTCCAAGAAATCCCTCACTCTGGTGCTCTGAAGCACTTCTTCAAAGATTTTCCTAAAGTAAGTTCGTGCTTTCAGGGCTCATGGTTAAATTTTTCATCTATCTTGAGATATCTTTTGTAAATTGCAGATGAAGTCTAACCACTTCAGTTTGCAGATATTCAATACTTCCAGTATCATTCACTAATAAGAATGTATTTTCGCCAGTATGTGTTAGTGATGATTTATCAGAAGTCAGTTTGTCGAGCCCACTAGATGGGACAGAAGGTAGAAGCACTCTCTCCGCTTTCATATGACCATAATTTGTTTCTCAGCACCTGCATAGAGTAACTCACAATTGCCTGTAGTTCCGCCACTCCCCTAGGGAATCTATATCTCTGTTGACCTTTTCAATCACTACATGCACAAGCATACACTAATATGCAGACTCAACAAACAAAATTAAATTCTTTAAAATTCAGTATGAAATTGATGTGCAGATATACATCAAATTGTATTCTATCTCAATTGCAGCTATGTATACTTTGGTGACAATAAAGTGTTGTTTTTATTACTACACCTTGCCAGTGTTCTTTCCAATCAAATACTGTGGTCATTTCTTCTTTGCTGTCTTGATTCAAGCTGACCTTGGCTAACTCTTTAACTCTTAAATCAAAACAAAAATCTGAAAATACATTTTTTTAAAAAAATAAAAGACATGAAAGTTTTTTTTTTAACCTGGGGATAAGTACTTATGATATCATTTTTTATTGCTTCCCAGGTAGTAGCCATTATACATCCATTGATACAATGGTTTATCATGTTCTTGCCTTTTGTTTTTTTTTTGTTTGTTTTTTTTTGTTTTTTTTTTTTTGAGGAAGATAATGTTTTTATAGCTCAGGGGTAGGAGTTTAAAAATGGGCATTTGGCAGGCAGAATAGGTGGGATTACAGGGTCAGAATATAAACATAGCAAGTTAGTCATAATGATCTCCTGAAACAAAGATGTGCTATAACAAGGTGGTCAGAACAACCTTTAGAAACAAAGGTAGGTTTGCAAGATGGCTATAACAGACATGGTTGCAAGGTGTTCTTAATGTAGTCATAACAACAGGTAGTTATAACAACCTTTTGAAACAAAGATGTGATTTCCTGGAAGAGGAAGTTGAGAGCCATTTGTAGCTAAGGTCACAGGTGGTGCATAGCCGGATCCTTGAGAGATAGGTTTAATGCTAAACAGGAATGAGCCTGGTTTGTCTTTACTATAAGACATGAAAGTTGCCAGTAAAGTTGATCAATTAGGAAGAATGGATACAAAACAAAATAAAAAAAATATAATTCCAAAGAAATAAATTCATTTAGATCATTGCTGTACAGCTAAAATATAGAACATTATATGCCAGGACTGCCTAGTAATAACTTCTGCAACCTCATTCGCGTCAGATTTCTAATGCAAAGTAACAGGTTTGTACAACACATTTTTGTAGAACTATTTATGTGTATGTGTTTATATATGTGTGTGTCCACAAATATAAACATATATAGAAAGAAATGATTTATTGACATATGTCCAGACCACCAGTTTATACTGAACTATACAGCTAGCTCTCATGGACATATGTAACCCTTTTCTTTAAACTTTCATTGTCTTTTCTTAGCTGAGTTATTATTTGTATGTCGAGAATAAGAAATAATGATTTTCTACCCTGAGAATAATGGCCCAAAGAAACTCTGGGGAATAGCACATATTTGTAGGGTAATTCACAGGTCTACATCTCCCGAGTAATCGTCAGGAGCCCATTCCTTTCTTCAAAAAGCTCCACCCTGATGTTATAAAAAAAATAAACACTCCAGTTCTGCTTATAATAATGAGCTTCTGCAGAGAGTCCAAGACAAAGAAAACTGCAACTATAGTGTAGACATTAATTTTAGTTCACCTTTTTCTATGGCCAAGTGCTTTAACCTGAATGTCAAGTGCTCCATGCTTCTGCTTAACGAGGTCTGAGGGCATCTTGGTCCATCGGCCCATACTCTCCTGGGCCTAAATATTGTTTTATAGTTTTTGTTCTATCTATTTACTAATTTCATCCAAAACAACCAATTAAATGGAAATCTACGTCTTTACTAATTTTGGACAGTTAAATCAAGTGTTCAATGTTTAAAGAGCATGCAGGCCCATATATTCTAAATTTGAATTCCCCAGTAATTAGGAAATTTCTAATGGATAGATATAGCTGCCTTGGGGTTTATATTCCAAGAGAAAGACTCTGCTCTACACTCAGATTTCTTGGGCTTCCCACCAAGTGGTGTTATACACATTCACTTGATTTTTTTGTTGCTTTTTTATAAATAATGATGCTGTCATCGTCAAACAGGTGAGAGATTAAATATATATATATATATATACATATATATATATATATACATGTTTCTCTTAAACAGAGCAAAGTTTATGGTTCCATCCTTGAGTAAATATTGAGACTTGGGCATCAGGTAGCATAATTTTATATTAAAAGGCAAAAGACAAAGAGACAAAAATGGGAGAATTCATCATTTCATAAATGCTGCATTATATTTTATCATTGTCTCCATTTAGGAATGGAGACATGTCTATACTGTTGCTCAAAAACCCTGAGAGATGCATTGATTTTTTTTTTAGGGACCTCAACTCAGCTAAATAATCCCAAGGCCCAAATGAGGAGCAGAAGAAGAGAGAGCACGAGCAAGGAACTCAGGACCGCGAGGGGTGCACCCACACACTGAGACAATGGGGATGCTCTATCGGAACTCACCAAGGCCAGCTGGACTGGGTCTAAAAAAAGCATGGGATAAAACCGGACTCGCTGAACATAGCCGACAATGAGGGCTGCTGAGAAGTCAAGAACAATGGCACTGGGTTTTGATCCTACTGCACATACTGGCTTTGTGGGAGCCTAGGCTGTTTGGATGCTCACCTTACTATACCTGGATGGAGGTGGGTGGTCCTTGGACTTCCCACAAGGCAGGGAACCCTGACTGCTCTTGGGGCTGCTGAGGGAAGGGGAGTTGATTGGGGGAGGGGGAGGGAAATGGGAGGTGGTGGCGGGGAGAAGGCAGAAATCTTGAAAGAAAGAAAGAAAGAAAGAAAGAAAGAAAGAAAGAAAGAAAGAAAGAAAGAAAGAAAGAAAGAAAGAAATTGACACAATGAATAATTTAAGGGCATTGAAGTATGAAACAATGTAGGGAATGTGAAAGACATACCTAAGTGTAGGAAAGACATACCTAAGTGTAGGAAAACACTTCTCAAGGGATTGTCTATAATGAGATGTCTTAAGGTTAGCCATGTATTCCATCTTGGTAGCTCTCAAGTTTTATCATGAAAGGTTGCTAATGACTGTTTTCTTATCTTTCTGTTATAAATCATAAGATATTCCTGAGGTGCCATAGATGGGAGTGTACTTTGACAAGGTTAAGCTGGGAGTCACTGGATTATATTTGGGAAAGAAAAAAAGGCATGCAGCTAATATTGTGTTGGAATTCTCCATTCAGAGATCAAGAAAGACCTTCAGCAAATAATGCATTAGAATTCTTCATTCTCGGGGGTCAAAGAGCTTCCCCCACGCTTTAGAATGAGAGTACTCTTTCCCTTCCCCCCCATAGTTTTCAACCTTTCTATCTTGTCTCAGTAACCTCCTCTGGGGCTTTAATTGTCTAATGTGCTCTTCAAAGTAAAGATTTCCCTATGACTTCTTCAGGGACTATATTTGTTTTCTATTCATTTTTATATTTTTCTGCTGAATTTAATTTTTGCTTTCTTAATAAGAGATTTAATCAAAAGCACAATACCCCACACAATGATCATTATAATTGAAATCCATGATTCTTTGTTGCTAACTATTTGCATGTGTGTAGCTTTTACATTTTACAGAGACAGTCATCATTGTATGAGGATAGCTCTACGTGACAGCACCAGGGAAAAACCTTTCTAGTTCCATTCCTGCCCACTGGTTAACAAAGGCAGTGTAAATTTATGAGCTAAGTGAGCATATTGTTTTTACTATGAGATTCTCACCCCAGGGAAAGAAACAACAGAAACAGAAATTATACGCTAGAATAATAAGAAAAAGTTGATGCAACTGAAATTTCTTCCAGACAACTCAATGACAATGCAATTGCAGCAAAACTGAAGAATATTGTTAATGTCATACAAGCACACTAGCATCATGAGGTGTTTCCTCTTTTATTCGCGTGTAATTATTTTACAGTAAGCCTAAAACTAAAATTAGTATTGAGTGGTGATAATTTAACGGAAATTTCCAACAGTATACCTAGAGTAATAGTGTCAAAACGTTATGTATGTTGCCATTTTAATCTTGATACTGAAACAATTTTACATAATTCAAAGTTCAAAAATCATCTAATTAATATATATTATCTCACAATAATTTAAGATTATTATTTTACTTTTTGTGGCTTGTAAATGCTTTACAATAACAATAAAATAATTAAAGGGGCTGAAGGGATGCCTCAGGAGTTAAGAGCACTGACTATTTTTCCAGAGGACCCCCAGGTTAATTACCAACACCGACAGGGCAGGTGTCAACCATAGGCAACTGCAGTTCCAGGAGCTCTTATGCCTCTATGTGCATCAGGTACCTGAGAGGTACATTAATTTATATGCAGGCAAAATACTTATGCACATAAAAATATTTGAAAATTAAAAAGAGAGGGGATCTGGAGAGAAGGTTCAGTGGCTGAAGGCACTTGTTGCATTTTCAGATCCCCGAGGTTGAATGCCCAGCATATAGAGAGTGGTTCACAGCAATTTGTAACTCCATACCCAGGATATCTGATTCTCTCCTCTAGCTTTAGGGCCACAGCATGTGTTGCACGAATATATGTATAGGCAAAACATCCATATACATAAATAAATAAAACTTAAAAAAAACAACCTGATAGAACATCCCCATTGTTTCAGTGTGTGGGTGCACTCCTCGCGGTCCTGAGTTCCTTGCTCGTGCTCTGTCTCCTGCTCTTGATTTGGACCTTGAGATTTCAGTCCAGTGCTCCAATGTGGGTCTTTGTCTCTGTCTCCTTTCATCGCCTAAATGTTTTTCTTTGGGTTCACCTTCTTAATTAGCTTCTCTAGGATCATGCATAATAAGCTCAACGTCCCCTATTCAAGGCTAGAAACCAAATATGAGTGAGTACATCCCATGTTCCTCTTTTTGGGTCTGGCTCACCTCACTCAGGATAGTGTTTTCTATTTCCGTCCATTTGCCTGCAAAATTCAGGAAGTCATTGTTTTTTACTGCTGAGTAGTACTCTAATATGTATATATTCCATACTTTCTTCATCAATGGGGATGTTCTATCAGGAACTCACCAAGGCCAGCTGAAAAAAAAAAAAAAAACAAAAAAAACAAAAACCGGACTTGCTGAACATAATGGTCAATGAGGACTACTGAGAACTCAAGAACAATGGCAATGGGTTTTTGATCCTACTGCACGTACTGGCTTTGTGGGAGCCTAGGCAGTTTGGATGCTCACCTTACTAGACCTGGATGGAGGTGGGTGGTCCTTGGACTTCCCACAGGGCAGGGAACCCGGATTACTCTTAGGAATGATGAGGGAGGGGGACTTGATTGGGGAGGGGGAGGGAAATGGGAGGTGGTGGCGGGGAGAAGGCAGAAATCTTTAATAAATAAATAAATTAAAAAGAAAAACCTGATCATGGTAGCGTCTTTAACCCTTGCATTCAGAAGGCAGAGGCAGGCAGATCTCTGTGAGTTTGAGGCCAGCCTTGTCTACAGAGAAAATTTCTACACAGAGAAATCCTGCCTTTAAAAGAACAAAACTGTAGAGAGCCGCGTGGAGTCACACCTGATGGCTATGTGTAGAGAGCTGTGTGGAGTCGCACCTGATGGTGCTGGCTGCCACCCTCCGCGATCCCGAAAGCAAGTGCTCTCTGTGATAATCAACTCCTAATATCAACTAGGCCTGACTTATGCTATTATCACGCGATGATCGTCAGCTGCTTGCATTTGCGTGGACCTATGGACAGTGCCCACGTGGCAATCCGGGGTAGGCGGCCCGTGCCTATTTAAGGACACGGAGAGGTTTGCCCAGAGAGAGAGAGAGAGAGAGAGAGAGGGAGAGGGAAAGAGAAAGAAAAAGAAAAAGAAAAAGAAAAAGAAAAAGAAAAAGAGAAAGAAGTTGTGAATAAAGTCCTGAATAAACTGCTTGCCAAGAAGAGCTCCGGTGTTGCGTCTTCCTTGCTGGCCGAGGTGGGCACAACACAAAACAAAAGGAAAAAGATAGAATAATTAAAATTTAATAAACACATTAGGAATCTATGTCTAGTAGACAAAACTAACATACATATAAATAAGAAGCCGGTTGGTTAATGATTCTGTGTGCCAAGCAAACTAAGACAGAGTATCTAGAATGAATGAAGTGAGATTCATGCTGCATTTAGGAAAACAGATTCATATAGACACAGAGAAGAGTATCAGGAGATACTATGAAAGCTCTGAGTAAGAATCCATTGGATTGATCAATGACAGATCATTCCTGTGGTTAGAACAGAGTAGGAAACAAGCGAAAGGAGGTCAAAGGGAAAGAGGAGGCAGGCACAGAAGACAATGATTGAAGATTCAAGGATGAATTCTACAAATTGAGGAGTAAAAAGTTCAAAGGAGACCAATAGGTTTAAATTGTAAGAGTGCTAGTCTTAACTTGAGATGGCACCAGCAGAAATGTTGGCTGGTAGCGACTTCTAAGCTCTGCTAATAAGACATTAGGAGAATGAAATAAAGTAGTGTAGCACTGGATATTTATTTGATGGGCTTATTGTTTTTAAGCGGGAGAGAGTGATGAGCAGGCTTAGATATGGTGGTAGGAATCAATAGTCCTATTTAGAACTTTCTATTAGAAGTATATATGCCAATTTCAACATGATACATGTAAAATTGTGGGTTCAATACATGGTCAATCCTGGATAAATTGGTATTATAATAATATTAAGGTCATATCTGAAACAGCATAATAGTATGAAGAGAAAGATGTCTAAAAATGATAATGAAGTAGAGTGTTGGAATATACATTAAATATGTGACCAGTTGACAGTCCTATTTAGGAATATTTGTTTAACCATTTAGAAAAAAGATGGTCAGTGAACATTTGGTCATACTAAGGAATACAGCTTCTATGTAAGAACCACAATAAAAGTTTACTCTATAGTGAGCAAAAGTGGACAATGAATGAAATTGTCCAGATAAAAAAAAGTTACTTTTCAAGCAAAAGAGGTAATTTCTGAAACATAAAGTAAAAAGAATATTGACATTCAATTCCTCCATGTTTTCTTATTTACTTATAGATTAATAGATATGCTGATAATAATACAGGTTTTTTGTGTGTGTGTTTTGGGCCTGTTTGTTTGTTTGTGGGATTGGTTATTTCGAGGGAGGGTTTCTCTCTATAACAGCCCTGGCTATTCTGGAACTCACTTTGTAGATCAGAGTAACCTGGAACACGAAGATTCGCCTGCCTCTGCTTCCTAAGTGCTGGAATTATTGGTGTGAGCCACCACACCCAATCAATATTAAAGTAAATTTATAAATGTAAACGTTTTTTCTTCAACAGAAAGGCTACGAATACATCTGAAAAAAATGTTTGAGAAGAGACGATATTTTCTCTTGAAATGCTGGTAAAGGGGCTAAGATCAACACCAACAGAGGTAGCTGCCAGTTGTGAACACTGGTCCTACATTGTGTTGGTTACACCCTGAGCTCCACAAGGAAGAGTGACAAGCAGTTTTGTTTCATTGACATTTAACAAGACAGTACATTTACAGGCAAGCAGCATTTATTAGGAACACTTTGGGGAAATAGATAAAACTTGCATGCATTGAAAAGGGCCACAGATAAGATTGTCATCATATATCAAATATCACTATCAAGTTCACTAAAATACACTGCTTAATCTATCATGATTTTGTTATTTTATAATATATATATATATAGTTTTGAAAATGATTTTATGGTTTTTAAACTAAATTATACGCTTTGTATTTGTGATTTTTCATCCCAAAGATGGATTTTATATTAAACTGAAGTATCTAATCCCTATCTTTTCTGTCCAATAAGCTCTGAAGTAATTGATTAGTAGGTGTTTGCACATGTTAATTCTCCTGACATGATGAAACCTGCAGAAACAGAATACTTTAATCTTACACTTTGACTCAGAGGACAAAATTAAGGCTACATAATAGCTCATGATATGTCCCCCAAAGCAATTTCATTATCTTATACTGGACGTGTGCACAGTTACCTCATATGTTAGCACAGGTTTCAATCACACACAGCAAGTTACTTAGCTATACGTAAGGTGTGGCCAACTCCTCAGGTCAATTACTCCCCTATACAAATGTTTAAGTTGTAAAAAATGTTTAACAAGTTACCCACAATCATCCATGAATTCATTTTAATGATTGACGTGAGTATTAATTTCTTTTACCAGAATCCAAATTTGATGATTCAACTTTAATAAATTATAGATTTCATGTTCTCCAAACATTAGTGTTTTCCATACTAGTTTCTTTGAGAACATTTTAGGAGAAAAAAAAATTCATCATAAAAATGTTAGTGTTTATCAAACTGCAAGGAACGAGTATCATGTAGCAAACACACATAAAGTTACCAGTACAGGATGGCATATACATTGTGGTTAAGAAAGAAAAGAAAACCTACCATAGAGCTCCATGACTCTGGAAATGACATTATGATTCATCCATTTCATCTGGGGGAGGAGCCTTCTCAGCCTACGGACAGTGAAGTTCTACTTGCCACGCTCTCAATAAGTGGGTCCCTTGCCGTTTCTCAATATGAATGCTGTTGTCTTTCATTAGAGATATTTCCACAGCTTTTTAAACCCCGAGAGCTGAGTTCTGTCAAGTGTTATCACTGCCCATGATCATTATGCTCAGAGATAAAAGACGTTCTTGATTAAAAATGAAAGAATCAACAGTCAAAATATGACTTCAATTACCAAAAATGAAATACATATTGGGATTACTATGCATATCTACCAACTGCGCCTTGGATTTAATAGTTATATTTTCTTCAGATTCCATAGAATGAAAGATTACTTTAACGTAGGGATGGATCAACCAAATTTGAAGACACTTTTAAAGAGTTTGAAACAAATTTTCAATGAATTTAGTAGGTCAGAAATTTCATCCCAGTTAACCATAACAACAGTACATATAAAGTACATGGTTAATGACAACATAAAAATTAGCAGAATTTGAATAAATGAAAACTGAGGAAATTTTATAACTTTTTCCTGTGATTTCCTGTGTGTGTGTGTATACTCCAATTTTATATTACATTATTTTTCAATATTATACCTAAGATAATTTCAAACTGACTAAAAAACAACAGTAATTTAGAGAATATTTTCAATAGATTGCTTTAGATTGGGTTGTAGTAAGGATATTTGACACCACTTGAGCACTCAGTAAGCATTTTCTGTGAGCAGGAACATGTTTCTACTTAATTTCGAAAATGTATAAAAACTCACAAAAATAACTCTGTAAAAATGCTAGCATATAGACTCTTGTCTAATATTTAACATACCCTTGACGTGGATAATAGTTTCCTCCTTAAAATACTACAATGTTAGGGGTGGCACTCTGTGAGTGGTCTAAATTCTATGAGGGGTTTTTACTCAAATTTCCCAGTAAAATAGTGGTATTATAAACGTGTCCACCCATCATAAGTATGTTGAGTAGCATCCTTTCATCTTTACAACAGTCTTTATCAGATCAGAACCTTGCATCTTTTCATTAGATGTTCTGTGAAAAGAGGCTAACTGACAAATTTATACAAAACAACACAAAGAAAAGTCTGAGCTTTTATCTTATCAGTTTCCCCATTTTCCTACTCATAACTTGTACCTCAAATTTGGGAACATAGAGAATGTATGACAGAAAAAACAAGTGAGGATCCATGACATGTGAGTTGGCTTCAACATTAGTCATATTCAAATTTTTATGAATGACATTAAGATGCTAAATTTGTCTCATGGCCTCCTTTTTCTTATGAAAGCTATTTTCCCTTCTTCTATCTTTTTCCTATGTATATATTACACTGATATGTTTCTAAAGTTTAGATCTCTAAGTTGTGTAATATGTTAAACATACTTCTCTACTAGAAACATTTTTATAGATCATACTAATTATCTTCAAGCTTGTTAATTTATATTATTTGATAGATAGATAGATAGATAGATAGATAGATAGATAGATAGATAGATAGATAGATAGATAGATAGTAGATATTTATGAATTCTTTCTTTTTCTCTTCTTCATCCATCTTTGTGAGCTCCTTATTTTCTTCTTGTTTTTTAAGACAAGTTTGGACTTTGTAACTCCAACTAACCTTGAACTTGTGATTCTTCTGCCTCATCCATATCTGAGAAATGGGACTCTAAGCAATTCTCACCATATTCAGCACTGGCATTTAAATTTGCCATCCAGAATTTGTTTAAGGAATGAAATATTGTGAAGTTTCAGGATAAAATTTAGAGGAAGAAAAATGTAAGTGAAGTTAGCTTCTCCAGGAACATTTCTGCCACCGGGACAGATTTGTTATAGAAATGTGAGCTTCAGGAACTGTGACAAGATTGGCAAGCGGCTGAAGAAGCCTTCAGTTCAAGTCCTGGGAATGCTGGACAACTGAAAAAAAGAACAAGCAGCTGGCAGGACATCTGAATCTGAAGTATTTTCAGCGCTGGTATTAATATATATATACACATTTCTGTTTTTTATAGATATACAGAAATAGGTATATTTCTAGTATTGATATAAATCATATATATAATAGATATGTATTAAATACAATAAATAGCAGAGCTGAATGTACTTCAGGTTCAGATTTATATATACTCTCATATAAGAATGATTTCCTGGTCACAAGTTTTTTATTTATCTTCAATGTAAGTTGTTTTCTATGTCACAATTTACATCAAATTGCATCTAATTGAGTAAATGTTTTCAATGATTTATACCAAGAAGAGCACAATTTGAGTTCTCCAGGAAAACTTAGTCAGACTCCTTGATGCTGTATCAATTCACATGAAAGAGGTATTTGTGATGCTTTCAATGTGCTGTATATTGCTGTAATTATTCTTACAAATTATACAAAAATTAATATTCAAATAGTACCTGTAGAAAAAAACTGAATTTTTAATAGTGTTTAGTAATTAGAAAAATAGTTTATATGGGAGAGGTTATTAAATTGTTTTATCAAAATAATCAAGAAATACTCAAGGTATATCAACCCTACAACATAATTACTGGTCCTCTTGAGTAATGTGTCTGAGAAACATCTTTTGTTGGTTTGAGATGAGTTTGCATGGCAAATCCATTCGTTCATTTTTAAAGGATACAGCATGGCTTGGGTTTAGAATTTTGCTTGTCCTTATTCAATACCATGTACTATGGGTTTCACTATTCATAAATTACTTCACGAACATTTTGTTGAAAACATAAAGCATAGTAGGAGACATCAATTTGCAATTTTGATTACAACTGTGCTACCCATCTCAATTTAAATGCTGTAACCAATATGCATTGGTGAGGGCAAGATGGTCTGAGTCCAAACACTGCCCTGTTACTGGGGTGAGTGGAACATCAAAGTGAAATGTATCCATTCTAATTCTCAGAACATAAGAAGATATTCTCTTTTATATACTGTGTAAGTAATTGGAGATGCTGAGATATGGTCATACAGGAGCGTATGAAATGCTGCTAAGGTAGGTGACAGATATCCTTAGAAAACAACAGCAAAGGGAAAACTGGGATGGACACAATGAAAAGGTAAGATGAAGAGAGAGGATGAGGCTGGAGGCTCTGGATAGAAACCTCTTAGAGCCACAAGACTAGATGAACACAACAGTAATACTCTCCAGAGCCTTCGGAAGGAATATAATCCCAAACACCTGGGCTAAAAACTGACTTCAAGAATTAGATAATGTAGGCAGACTTTTCCTGTCCTGAAACACTTGCTGCCAAATAACCAACATAGAGATTTAATATTATTTATAAATGCTTGGCTGATAGCTCAGACTTATTACTAGCTAGTTATTACATTTTTAATTTTTCTATATTTCTTATCCATGCATTGCAATGTGGCTTGGTACCTTTTCTCAGTAAAGCATGTCTATCTTGCTTTTCCCTGCATCTGCTGGTGTCCACACTGACTCTACTCTTCCTCAATTTAGCTGTTCCACCTATAATTCCTGCCTGGCTACTGACCAGTCAGCTCCTTATTAACTAATGGGTATAATGTACAGAAGGAATATTCCACAGAAAAATAAAAACAGCTATGCTATTTCATGCTACAAGTTATAACAACAGAAAATACATATGCTTATTCAATTGCAAATAATGAAATCTTTGATGCCTTGCTTACAATTTCTCATCCTATTTATTTTCAATTGTAAATGTACCAGTATGAGTTTTACACCATATGGTTATTATATAGGCACTTTGTGAGTTAATATGTGTTTTCCTAAAACTTCATGGTTCTGGGGTATAATAGCTTCCAGTAAACATCACATTCTGTTTCTCAGGTTGCCTTGGTAAGTGACGAATACTAGAACAAAATATCATAGGCTAAATGGTTTAAACAGAACATTTTGTATCTCATAATTCAGACGACTGAGTATGCCAAGATCAAAGAGGCTAACACAGTTCCTTTCTGCTGGTGGATCTAATTTTGGCTAGTAGTTGATCCTATACTTGCTGTGCCTTCATATAATGAGAAACAGAGAGAGCTGAGATAGGGGAGATAGAGGAAAGAGTGAGAAAAAGAGATTTTTCTAGTGGCACTAATATTCAAGGATAAGTGCCCCATTTTCACAGCTCCATCAAAGTTGAATTGATTAATTTTATCCTCATGGCTGCCACATTGTGCATCAGAGCTTGAGCACACAGATTTTAAGGGAAGACAAATATTATGCATAGATTATAGCAATTTTCAAATTTTCACTAGTTTAAATCATATCACACATGAAATCAGGGAAGAGAAAATAATGTGAATTGTTTTTATTTATCTGGGGTGTGAGTCTGGACTGTCTTTGGACTGACTGCCAGCTCACAAATAAAGACAAAGATATTTATTATTAATTACAAAAGTTTGACCGTAGTTTAATCTATTTTTTATCTAGCTCTTATAACTTAAATTAACCCATTTATACTAATCTGTTATTTCTCTTCTATCTTGCACCTCCAATTCTCTCTCCATGTTTGGCTAATGACTCTGCCTTCTTTCTCCCAGAGTTCTCTCAATGTCCAGAAGTCCCACCTATAACTTCTGCTTAAATATTGGATGTTCAGCTTTTAATTATACTAATTGTAACAAATATATCTTCATTGTAAAAATATTCCACAACATTTCTCCCTTTTGTCTAAAAAAGGGAAAGGTTTTAACATTAACATATTAAAATAAATATACATTAAGAACACTTATCAGACAAGAATTACATTCACAGTGTCCAATACACTTGTATTTGGCAAATTAAGAGAAAGTACTGTATTATCAATCCTATTTTAGTGAGTTCAAAGTTTTATATCTAACTTATTTTTATCATAACAAGTATTACCATCCTAAAAATCTTTTAGACCTTAAAACATCTTTTTAGAGAAACAACTTAAGTTTTTAAGATTTTCAGTCATATAAACTTTATATCTCAATAAAAATCAATATAAAAGAAAAGAGAAAAAAGAAAAAGACTTGTGTCCTCTTCAATTTCTTTCTTCAAAGACTTAAAGTTCTTGTCAAATAGATCTTTCACTTCCTTGGTCAGAGTTATCCCAAGATATTTTATGCTATTTGTGGCTATCGTGAAAGGTGATGCTTCTCTGATTTCCCTCTCTGCTTCCTTATCCTTAGTGTATAGAAAGGCAACTGATTTTTTGGAGTTGCTCTTGTATCCTGCCACATTACTAAAGGTGTTTATCAGTTGTAGGAGTTCTTTGGTAGAGTTTTTGGGGTCGCTTATGTATACTATCATATCATCTGCTCAACTATGCTCATAGCAGCATTGTTTGTAATAGCGAGAACCTGGAAACAACCTAGATACCCTTCAATGGAAGAATGGATGAAGAAAATAGGAAATATATACATATTAGAGTACTATTCAGCAGTAAAAAACAATGACTTCCTGAATTTTGCATGCAAATGGACAGAAATAGAAAACACTATCTTGAGTCAGGTAAGCCAGACCCAAAAAGAGTAACATGGGATGTACTCACTCATAATGGGTTTCTAGCCATAAATAAAGGACATTGAGCCTATAATTCGTGATCCTAGAGAAGCTAAATAAGAAGGTGAATCCAAAGAAAAACATACAGTTATCCTCCTGGATATTAACCTTCATCAGGCGATGAAAGGAGACAGAGACCCACATTGGAGCACCGGACTGAAATCCCAAGGTCCAAATGAGGAGCAGAAGCAGAGAGAGCACGAGCAAGGAACTCAGGACCGCGAGGGGTGCACCCACACACTGAGACAATGGGGATGTTCTATCGGGAACTCACCAAGGCCAGCTGGCCTGGATCAGAAAAAGCATGGAATAAAACCGGACTCGCTGAACATAGTGGACAATGTGGGCTGCTGAGAAGACAAGAACAATGGCACTGGATTTTGATCCTACTGCACGTACTGGCTTTGTGGGAGCCTAGGCTGTTTGGATGTTCACCTTACTAGACCTGGAAGGAGGTGGGAGATCCTTGGACTTTCCACAGGGCAGGGATCCCTGACTGCTCTTTGGGCTGATGAGGGGGAGCTGATTGGGGGAGGGGGAGGGAAATGGGAGGCGGTGGTGGGGAGGAGGCAGAAATCTTTAATAAATAAATAAATGAATAAATAAATAAATAAATAAAAGAATGCAAACATAAAAAAAGAAAAGACTATATTTCTTTTGTAAGATTTTTAATTTTGTAAAAAAAGTAAACTATAAAATTTTAACTATCTAGTCTTCAATTCCACCGAAATCTGGAGAAGGATACAATATTACCTGAGTAAACAGGAACTGTAGAGTAAACCATTTTAAAAACTACAAAAATTACAGGGACATTTGATTACCTAGAAAGTTACCCAACGTTCCTCGGCAAAATTAAGGCATCCATCTTCATGCTACATGCTTAGAATATCTGACAGACTTGTCTGTGAAGCATGAATTTTGAAGGACTCTCCTTCTTTGTTGGGAAAGTTCAGCAGTCCTCTTCAGTTGTGTCCTTCTCATTCAGTTTAGACAGTATGTTGTCCACAGTCAAGGCAAGGGCAGTTTCTTGTCCAGTGGCTAACTTTTGAAAAAAAAAAAAAACACAACTCCATGTGGAGATTCTTCAATGCCCATAATCTTTTCTGAAGTAGATTAGTGTTGCCAGAGGCAGACGTGTCTCACTGTCATGAAAAGCCTTATCTTATTAAAATATTTAAAATGCTACATTCTGAAAGTTTTGAAGTGTTTGAAGATCATTTATCTCTTTAAAATATATCTATTTGATCTTGAAAACATACTAACATGTCTATAAGTTTGATAGTTATATTGACTAACTACTATCCTGTTATTCTTGATTATCCTAAACAACTTTCAAGGACTAAAATTTTACCTTACCTATTTAAAAGAGTTATATAGGCTTACATATAGGCTTATATATAGCTATATAACATATATAGCTTAAACAAGAGTAGAAACATATATACAGTATAACAAAATAACCTATTAGTATCAATATACAAAAATCCAACCAATATAAAATATTTGAGACTAGTGATTGTTCAAAAGTAGACCCTACAGTACACTGTTTTATCCCATGATTTCTATATCCATCTGTCTCCCTTCAGGAAGAGATACATGAATCTAATTTTCTTGTTCAGCCTTTTCTCTGACCATGATGAATAGGAACTTGTCACCAACACCCCTAAATTGTGACAAACATTCATAACTCACCAATGACCAAAAACTACCCATCTCTCCTCTTGAGAGCATGGGTGTCTTGTTCTCTGGACTGCTTTCTGTTGTCTGGGGACCATAGCAGCTTTGGAAGACCCTGAATAAATTGGGATAATGGTCATGTCCCGGGAGATCTAGCTGCATTATTTTTTATATAGCCTCTGTGTGTTGGGAAAATGTAAAGATTATCTGAAGTCTTGGCTGTATAGTCTCAGCTAGCAGCTTTGAAGTTGTTCCGGATGAAAAATTTTGAGGAAACTGCTGCAGAGGCATTCTGAGAGGCTAGATCATATGGACAATATATCTTTAATGGTCCTGAACCTTTTCTCCTATAAAACACAAATGTTTAAAAGTAGCATATATATCGGTATTAAGGCTTGAGGAATCTGTAACCAACAAGATTTATCATGTCTCATTCAGTCTCAGAGCTATTCCCATAGCAGACGGATCAGCATATATGTTTGTAGTCCTGTAGTTTTCTTGGGTGTTTTTTTCATGTCTGTAACCAAGATTTTCAGGAGTCCCTCACAATCAAATCTGATCTTCATTAATTTTGAAGACTTTCATTTTGAAATTAAGATATATTGGTTCATTTAATTTAGCAGTTTCTGTAACCCAATGTCTCTCAGCAGCTATTATTGTTTTATACTTAAAAATTCAAAGTTAACAAAGCTCTATACAGGCTCTAGACACCCTGGGTATTTTCCATCTCTATGTGGTGTTTATATATAAAACACTGTACTCTTTCTTTAAAGACTTTACTATTTTTAAACTATTCTTTTCCATGTCTGCTTATACCCATTTATTACAGTATCAGTTTAAAGGTTTTATCAGTCTGAATTGCTTTGCTACATGTCTGCAGCATTCTCTGTTTTTGAAACAAATCTTTATTGGTCATACCAGCTGCTATACAGCTCTGATCATTGGCTCCACTCCCCTCGGTGCCTTTAGAACGTAGCCTGATGCTGGAGTGTTTGCTGTCCTAGCTTTAGGAAGCTTCTATGTCCATGATGCCACAGGCATTTTATCTGATCAAGAGTTGCATGCACAGCAGGGTGTTGTAGAAGGCTGCCTGTTTGCTCCTGGCTGCTCAGCCCCAAAATAACCACACAGAAACTGTATTAATTAAATCAGTGCTTGGTATATTAGCTGTAACTTCTTATTGGCTAGTTCTTACATCTTAATATTACTTATTCCTATTAATCTATGTATCACCATGTGGTTGTGGCTTACTGGCAAATTTCTGTCCTGATCTGTCTATTGGGGAGCAAAATGGCTTCTCCTGACTCTGCTTTCTTTCTCCCAGCATTCAGTTTAGCTTTCCCTGCCTACCTTTGTTCTGCCCTGCTATAGACCCAAAGCTGTTTCTTTTTTTAATCAGTGGTAATCACAGCATATGGAGGAGACTCCCACATCAGCAGTGGGTTTTAAAAGAGTCATGCTTCTGTATACCTAGTCTACCAGAGAGACCACTTTCTGAGGCCCTACATGGACAACCAAGTCTTCACATTGGGTGCCATAATAATGACAAAGAAACTCATTATAGCCTTAGCTTAGGCTTTTTTCTAACTAGATCTTATAATTTATACTAACCCTTTTGTGTTAATCTACATTCTGTCATGTGGCAGTACCTCTCTTCCATCTTGCATCTCCCTTTCCTACCTGTGTCTGACTGGGAACTCTGCCTTGTTCTTCCCAGAGTTCTCATTCTGTCCGGAAGTCTCATCTATCTCTCCTGCCTAGCTGTTGACCATTCAACTTTTTACTACACCAATCACAGCAATACATTTTTACACAGTGCACAAACACACAGCAGGCATAATTGCGGCAAGTTTAACTTATTGGATTGTATTTTGATTCTCAGTTTGTCACCTGTATTACCTTTACCAAATTCTCAAAAACTAAGAGCTAAAAGGTGCTAAGTTTGAAAATAACTCTTTTGAGGAGAACAAATATGTACCTTGTTAACTATGATGATGAATTGGAACACAAACAAACATCTGACTGCACATCTGGAAGTACTTATATTTAATTTATCATTTTCATATATATCTGTATGAGTGACCTCATGCTGAGGTGTGTGTTGTGTGTGGGGTCTAGTTTCAGAAGATTATCTTCAGAACTCAGTTCTTCACTTCTATCATCTGGGTCTCTGGATTCAAAAGTAGATCAGGTGGCATGTGGCTTCACCCTCTGAACCATATTGTCAGCCTAGGAATTTCTAACATACATTGCCATTGCTGGAAAAATAAAATCAAAATCAATAATGGCAACAGAAAGGAAAACACACAACAGTATAACTAAACAGTCGTGGGGAAAATTAGTCGATTTGCTCTCATAGCATTTCAGTTTTAACTGTCCATGTCAAACTATAAATGATACCAACTTGCTGCGGGAGTGGAAGGCAAGCTTTGGAGCAGTGCATTAGTTTCAGACCACAGTATTTTAGGGAAAGAATATAATGTAGGCTCTGCAAGCCAAGGTCAGTTCCACAGCACTGAGCTTTTGCCAGGAAGGAGAACTACTGCCAGGGGAAAGTTTGAGGTGCGGTGTAGCCACACTAAGGAAATACCACAGAAATGAGACGTCTTGGAACTGAGAAATAAATTAAAGATTTTCATAGAAAATTTGCAGGAAACTTCCCTTGAAGTGGTCTATGGGTTAAAAGATACAAATACTTTAACCTTCCTATAACTGCCTTTGGACCTGTCAGTCTTCTACAGGGAGAAAGTACCAAAGCATATCAGACAAGGCTTCTGAGCCCTAAATAGAACAGGACTGGGAGTATAGGGGTGTTGTGGATAGTAGTTGCTTTCTGTTGCAGTCACAAACAGGGAGATGTTTTTGTACAGGATCATGGACCTTAGCCAAAGATTTGAGAAAGATACAATCACAAATTGCCAGATTTTTCATTCATGTGTACTTATGTTTATGCTGGACAAATTCTTTATTTTTGTGATATATTTGATACTATAGATTTTCCCCCTAATAAACCTTTTCAAGCAAAAATGAAAAAAAAAACCTAGGAAATAGTCATAAACGCTCAAATGCATGCAAAAGGTGTGGGAAGGCAAGGGTTCAGGAACAGAGAACTGGCTGATAATATTGCTTCTACACAAGGGAAGCAGAGAGTGAAAAGGAAGGAGAACTCGGTTATAAACAACAAGGCCTGCCCTGTCTACTCAATTCCTCTAACACAGTTCCACAGCGGAAAGGTGCTGCAACCTTCCCAAATATGAATGCCAACTGGGTAACAAGTGTTCAAACACGGGAACCTAAGGAGGGTCATTGTTTGTTTGAACTACAGCATTCTACTGCTGGTCCTCAGAGGCTTGGGGCCATCTCATAATAAAAATTGCATTCTTTCTAACTTCAGAAGTCCTCATAGTCTTTCAGTCCTAACAAAAAGACCAAATACTGAAATTCAAATCAATCTCTTACTGTCTACCCCGTAAAAGCAAACAAGTTACATTGCTTCTCACATACAATGGTACAAAGTATATATTCCTGGTGTGGGATTCCCCTCTGTATGCTGTGAATACCACTGGTTAATAAAGAAGCTGCTTAGGCTTATGACAGGGCAGAATAGAACTAGGTGGAAAAACAAAATTGAATGCTGGGAGAAAGTAGACAGTGTCAGAATGGTGCCACATCAGAGAGATACAAAAGGAAAAAACATGCAATCGCCACGGAAGACAGATACCAGATGCTGGACAGAACCTTACCTCTAGGACACTACCACATGGTGAGTCACAGATTAATAGAAATTAGTTAATTTAAGATACACTTAGGTGATTGGCTAAGTGTTGATTTAATACAGTTTCTGTGTGGTAATTTTGGGACTTTGTGGCTGGGAAATGAACAAGCAGCCTCCACCTACATATTTTCTTACAAAAGAAGAGGTGAGGGAATAGAAAGAAAAGAAAGAGCAGGCAAAAGAAAGAGTGAAACCCAACAGAACCAACATAAAATCCTGCATGCACATCTTCAGCATCTATTATCTGGTGTCTATGATGAAGATGGCTCAACTCCAAAACTCTGGAAAGTCCCAAACGTCCTGATCTGCAACCTATACCTCTTGTAGCCTCTCTTTGCCAACAGTTCTCCTTGGCTGATGCTCTGAGCCTGACGTTGTTGTTTGTCTGTGGCTTCTCTCTTAAACCAGAGAGTATAACACTTACCCTTCAGTCTTGATCTTTCGTTCCTCTAAAAACCGTACAATATGGATGGTATAGTTTGTCTAACATCGAGAGAAGGAGACACCCTTGCATCAAAGTTATAGATTCCCCCTCGGAACCCTGAGCTTATCTTTACTTTTTAAATGATTTGCATTTTCACATGTGGAATCATTGAATCTTGTCTAGAGCGCACCTTTATTTTTGTCCCAGGACAATTGAAAAGGTTTCTCCTTAATGTCTCTAATATCTCTAACAATTACAATTATCTGTCATCATCACCCTTGTTCACAATGTTGATATTACTTAAATTCTTTTCCTTGACAAACCAAATTTTCCACATTTTAAAATTTATTTTTGCTCTTCTCATTGCACTCCTCATTTACACTTGAATTAGATTAGAGAGCAATAATCATGGCATGGCTTCGATGTTTTCCAACCCTGAGATTACTCTACCAATATATATACATATGTGTATATGTATATATATCTCCATTACTTTTTAATTTTATTTGAGTCCTTAAAAAATTGAAACAGTACAAACAGATTCTATACCAGAATGTAACCTGAATGGCTTGTAGCCCAGTTCCCAATTGAGCCTTTCTTTCCCCTGAAACTCATGAAACAGGCCTACACAGACCACATTTTTCTCTGTCTTCTAACCTCTCACCAGAATATTCCTTTAACATTTATTTACATCCTTTGATGGCTCTTCTAGCCCAAAGTTTTAAATGTCCACATTTCTTCAACAAACTATTTTCAAAAACCTAAGAATCATTAGTTTAAAACATCAGGGGCAGCACATCTGGGTACCAATGTCTGTACTAATTTCTCTTTGCCGTGACAAAATACACAAATAAAAACAACTAATAAAAAAGTTGATTTGCCTTACAGATACAGAAGGATAGAGTCCGTCATGACAGGGAAGACATAGCAGCAGCAAAGCAGCCATGGTGGCCAAAGTAGGAAGTCGTCCAGCCGCATTGCATCTGCACTTAGGTAGCAGAGAGTGAACAGGAAATGATAGATAGAAGCCAGCAGAGAAAAAAACCCTCAGTTTTCTCTCAGTGAATCAATGCCTCTAGTAAGACTATCTCCAAAAGATTCTACAATCTTCCCAAAGAGATAAACTAGCTAAGGACCAACTGTAAACAGATATAGTGAGGTATAAAGAAAGCTAATTTGGCTTTAATAAAAAGAAGAGATTGTAAAATCCAAACTTATTCATGTAGAAAAAAATAATTCACTTGTCAAAGCTTTTGTAAGTCACTTTATAATATTGCTGATTCATGTATATTTTTGAACTATTATGACTATCAAGTAGGTACATTGCTTTTATTTATTTTTTACTAAGGATGTAAAAGTAGTGTGTCTAGTTATGACATTTTCGTATGTGTATATCATTATTCTGTTCCCATATTTGCACCCAATTACCTCCTTGTTACCTTGGTAACACAAGGCATTATGTATTGAAAGGTATAAAGGTAATCAAAAATAGAACTCCTGAAAAGGAATTGTTTTATTAGCAGAACATTATTACTTTTGTGTAATAATATGTTTTTCTTATAATCATGGTAGATATCTGAGAAACATAACAATCAAAGTGAACTAAATAATATATCTCTGTCTAACCCAGTACGCCCCTTTTCTGCCACTCAACGAGCGTGACCTTGTCCCTTTTCTTAATAAATTTGCATTATATACATATGAAATACATTTTATGCAGATATTCTGTTGAACAACAATATCTAGAATAAATTATGAAGATAACAAAAATAGATGATCTTATAGCAATGTTGGCTGAACCATGTGGTGGTGATCAAAATAATAGTGTCTAGTTAGGTCTCTTAATCCAAGATTTAACACAAAGTTGCTGATAGCAAAGAAATGAGCAGTGATTAGCTACATTTATCATGTATGACTAAGATCCAGCTATATACTCAACCAATGGTTTAAGAACCATAGGCATGTTTTTCACTTTATTCTAGAATCATTCAACAAATCCTCAGCCAAGAGACTGACCTTCTAGAAATGTGTTTTCAGAAGCGCTCCTTTTGTAGGGAAGCAGGACTGATAATGGGCATGTTGTAAGAATAATGTATATACTCTACAAAAATGAGGTTTGTATCTATAAAACAGGCAACACAAAGTTAAATAAATTCAAGAGATTGCTCCAAAATACAGCATATCTAAGATCAATGTTGTAACATTGAAGAAAATGTCCTTAAATTCTGAGTTGCAGCAGTGGGTTGCAAAATATTTAGTATCAGTAAAGGGCTTCTGAACACACAAGTGTTCCCAAGTTAAATGAAATAAAATGAGTAATTAGGTGTTTGAGACTATTCTTTTTTTTTCAGGATGGTGGGTGCAATTCAAGATAGGGTTTCTCTGTAGCTTTGGAGACTGTCCTGGAATTCTTTCTGTAGACCAGGCTAGCCTCAAATTCATGGAGATCTGCCTGTCTCAGTCTCCCTAGTCCTGGATTTATTCTTACAGTAACGACGCACCCCTTACTTTGCAGCCTTGTTTCTGAACTTGCAACATGTCACCTTTGCATTGTGTGCTACACCAAGCAAGGCAATGCAGAGGATGCCACCTAAAGCACTCAATAAGACTTAAGACTATTACACGTTATAAAGTGCTGAGTTTCATGTGTACATATAAAGTTTTCTGCTCTGAGAGAAAAGATTTAATTATGGAAAAAGAAAATTTTATTATTTTTGTTCCATCATCCTTCAGCATGTAAATATTGAGTCACTTTTAGTTGTGGACTTTACTAAACAGAATGTAAGCTCACCAATATCATTCATGTCAAAATTTACCTGCCTAGTTAATCAATAATAAATTATAGATATACCAAGAAGTTGTTTTATAATAATATTCTTTCTGATTTAATCTTAATAAATGTTTGGTTTATTTTCTTATCTTATGTATCTAAGACACAGGGTTGTGTAAAAAAATTCTCAAGTGCGAAGAGGAGATAAGTGGAAACACTTTACAAAACTATGTATTAGAATGATTAATTACTGGTTATTATATCTGTTGAGCTTCAAATATTGGCATAATTTTTGTCAGCCCAGCAAATAAGATAATATTGAGCAAGTGTTAGTCATCAAACAATTGAAACCTTTCAATCTCAGTCTCCAGTCTTTTAAGATGACAACAGTACCTTCATTAAATATTAAATACCTGGATAGCCTGGTAGCTTGAACATGCTGAAAAAAAAACCTTACAAATAATTGAAAAATTAAAGCAAGAAGACAGAATTAAATAACAACTGTTTATAGAAGCAATGATGACCCATATAAGGGAGACATTTGTTGTAAACTGACTGTATTTTGACTAATCACAATTACTTATGTAATTCTCTTATATAGTGAATTCCTAAGGCAAACAGTGGAAGTGGAAAAATTGAAACTATGAAAATTAAGTGAAGTCATGCTCAAGCATGATCTTTGACTTAATCTCAGAAGACGGAAGTACCTGTGAAATGAACTCGAAAGGATGCCTGAGAAACAGATCCTCTATTGTCCTCAAAGATAGAGAGAAAATTGCTAATTTTGACAACCTGAATGGTTTTAAACAACCAACAGCAAAAGTCTAACCAGAGATTAGTATAAACAATGATCAGTAGGATTCTTTAACAGTTCAAGTGTTCTCACTCTCTAGACAGCAGGCTTAAATCCATAAGCTCTATTTACAAAACTTTCCACTACCGGGCGGTGGTGGCGCATGCCTTTAATCCCAGCACTTGCGAGGCAGAGGCAGGCGGATCTCTGTGAGTTCGAGACCAGCCTGGTCTACAAGAGCTAGTTCCAGGACAGGCTCCAAAATCACAGAGAAACCCTGTCTCGAAAAACCATAAAAAAAAAAAAAAAAAAAAAAAAAAAAAAAAAAAAAAAAAAAAAAAAAAAAAAAAAAAAAAATTTCCACTGAGGATTTTCTTCCTGATTCAGAACTTCATGACCTTGTGTCAGTTTCAAAACAGCAACACTCACCTGGAGTCAAGAGTTAGATACTCCTACTATTTTTAACCATTCTAACCTCCTGTCTCATAACCAATAGGTGTGCACCCCACACCATGATTCTAGCCACTCCAACAGCAACCACAGAGCCAAAATTGCTTAATAGTATGGCTTTCCCCCACTTCTCTCATCCTTTCTTCTATTCTGAGCATTTGGGAGCTTACAAAACCTGGAAAGTGTTCTTTCAATCTAGTATAATTATCCTGAAGAAAAAAATAGTTAACATTTCAAATGTATGAGGAACTTTAGATATACAACAGCAATAATGTATAGTTGTAATAATAACTAGATTTTGGGCTAATAGTTTGAAGTAGACCATTTATCAAAGGAATTATGCAAACAGCCACAAGGCATATAAAAAGCGATCAACACTTCTAACTTCCCGAGACAAGCAAACCAAAACTACAGTGAGGTTTGAGGTTTAATGTATTTGTTCAAGTGCACACTGAATTGTATGATATCAAAATCTAAAAGGAGGTCAAATTTTATTAGATACACAGAATATTAATTAAGGTTACAAGACCATTTTGTGAGTTATACATGATTGGAGAAATTTTGAGAATTGGTTTATTCAAATGGATAAGATGCTAAAAAGATATCCTATACTGAGACATTGTCTTTACGCCTCCTGCTTATAAATGGGCTCTGTTTACTGTAAGGCTGTGTTGAAATAGGAGTGGCGGGCCATGTCCCACCATCCGGCTAGCTTTACCCGAAATAATTACATGGAAATTGTATTCTTTTAAACACTGCTTGGCCCATTAGCTTCAGCCTCTTATTGGCTAGATTTTACATTTTGATCTAACCCATTTCTAATATTCTGTGTAGCACCACGAGCTGGCTTACCAGGAAAGATCTTAACCTGTGTCTGTCTGGAGTGAGAGAATCATGGCTACTCACTGACTCGGCTTCTTTCTCCCAGCATTCTGTTCTGTCTACTCCGCCTACCTAATTTTCTGTCCTATTAAAGGGCTAAGGCAGTTTCTTTATTTAACCAATGAAATTAACTCCTCCATCAAGGCTGATTGTTTTACTAAGTAGGATGCAATGCTAAAGGCAAAACATTGTAGAAAATAAACAGAGGTATCCTCTGGTGTACTATGTTCCCTACTTTCAAGCCACATAGAAGCAAACCATCCTCTTCATTTATGTAAGGAAATATTGAAAGCATGTTGGTTCAAAGGAATGCCAGTTTATTAGCTTGCCTGGGAAATCCACATGTGTCTGTCAAAATCTGGTGATATGCATTAGAAAGATGCTTGCAAATGAACCCACAAACATGTATAAATAAATAGAAAGTGTCTTCCAATTGTACAGCCTACTACTGACAGAGCAAAAATTCTCCTTAAAATGGTGGTTTGGAATTTCATATTCCTGGCTCATTTGGCCTTCCTACTGTGGGCCCAACTACATTAGTACTGGTCTAGAAATGTACTACATGCACATGCAAAACATTTATATCAGTTTAGGAGTTGGTATTCTTTATCACTCTGGAAACTTTCCACATGGCAAAGGATTTTGTGCTTATATAACAGAATTCTTTCCTACCTCCACTTTTCCCTTAGTATAAGATTACATTCTTTATTTGCTTTTAAAAGCCCACATAACTCTGTCCACTGTAAATTGGCCAAACATTCCAACCAGACAGAGTGTAGATAAGTAAAAGTTCCAGGCCAATTGTTGATGGCTAATTCCATTTTTAATTTTTTTAAAGAAAGGGGAAGAATAGATTTGAACATCATAATTATGCAGTTTGTTTTCACAGACTCTTGTAAATGTATGGTCAAGAAATATTCCTACTCTTCATATCTGCTTTTCCTCATTACAGTACATTATGGGAAAATTATATATGTATATAACAACAGAGAAAAGTTGAGAATAAAACACATTTGTGTGTTTCTGTAAACGCTTAGAAATGAAATTAAACATTCGATTTCTTGGGGTGGCTAAAGTTCACATATTTCACAAATATTTGCTCTTTGTATGCAGAAGAGAATCTTCAACTATTAGTTAAAGATTGTTTAGCCATCAGGGCATGCATGTGCCACAAAAAAATTCAGCAAAAATATGGTGCCGTGGAATAATCATGCAATAACAGCTACAAATGAAAAGCATTTGTTGCAACTACATAATTAATATTCAAATTCTATTAACTCAAACTCTTCAAATTACCTTAAAAGTACAAATTTACTTTGTATATAATTTCATCTGTAAAGAAATTAAGTGTTACTTTATAAACAAAGTTTCTACCCATTTGATAGTTTTATTATAGATATTAAAATGATAGACATTTTATGGTTTTGAAAACATAAGACTTTATAATTTAATGTATATAATTGTAGATGCAACAGACTTATATTCATTGGTAGAATTTAAGACCACTTGCCAAAAATAGCCTTTCTGCTCCGTGGTCTAATATGAAACATAATAAAGAGTCAAAGCTGTTGCTTATAAATTCTTGAGTAATATAGTAAAAATACAACTTAAATGTCATTAAATAGAACATTATTTATTAATTTATAGTGAATAAAGTTGGTAACATCACATAAGTATTAGAACTCCAAAATTTCAGCCATTTATTTCAAACTCCATAAAACTTAAGTCCCAGTTCCATTAACGCCCATCAGCTCTCTCCATTTAAGCAAATTAATAATACACTCAGACCTTTTCATGAAAGGATTTAGTTTAGCTTTTTTTTCTCTTTTAAAGAATTATGTGATTTGTGGTTTCTTCCTGTGGGATCACTTGCAATTGTTTTCTTGTTACCAAAATGGAACATCAAAACACTTCTGTCCAAAATTGGAGCAAATTGTAAATTCTAATATTCAAAAAAGAATTCAAAACTAAAGTTAATTTATCTTGTGCCATCTTTTGAATAAGGATGGACTATTTTGCTTAGAAAGCATATTCAAATTTTATATGAATAATTTAGATGTGTAAGTGTTGGGGTTGGATGCTTAACTTGTTTGTTCTTTGTTTAAACATGAAATATTCTAAGTCCTCAAGAATTACTAGAGTTCATTTTGATCTTTCTAGTAACTAAATCTGTGATGTGAGTTCTCTAATTATTTTGATTTCTAAAGGATGTATGTTCACTATTAATTTAGTATGGACTTTTTATATTACAAGTATGAACTTATTTATATTACAAATATAAGCTTATATTTTAAAATCAATTAAACCAATAATAAATCCTCAAAATGTCTTTGTAAAATAAATCAGTTTTTAAAACATTTTTAAATGAAAGGAAACTGGCCTCATACACACTGTGGATCTTCTGTTTAACAAAGAAGGAAATCATAAAAATACAGCAAAACAGTATCAGAAGGAAAAAGTAACTATTTTTATGTGAAACCAAAATAAACATTTATTATCCTAAGAAACCTTCGTTGCTTATCCAAGTCCAGAATTAAGATGAAGGAGTATTCACATGACATTTCTGAGCATTTTCCCTATTATACTATTTTTTCTTCTGTATCATTAATTTAATAAGTAAAAGAAAGTATTTTATCACTAACAATATTTGATTTTATTATATATTAAAAATAAACATTAAGTTATGTTTTTACATATTTATTCAATTATCTATTGTTCTTTGTCAATTCTCTTATGCTTTAATGTACATACAGCCCATATAAGGTGACAATCACAAAATAGATGATCAATTAATATTCTTAGGAATTATAAATTTATTTAGAACTTCATAGATATTATTAGGAAATAGTAAAAAGAAACATATATTTTCTCCATCAAATGTGCATATTCTTACAAAACAAGTATTAATCAACATAAATTCACCCAAATTTACTTCAGCGAAAGTAATGACCATACTAGTCAACATTCATTTTTGTAAATTCAATTATTAAGTAAATAGATTCATTCATAATCTACTTTTTAAAAAGTTTACTTATTTTTATTTCATGTGTGGGCCTGAGTATTGTTTTGTGTACCCTGTGCATGTAAATGCCTTTGTAGATCAGGAAAGAGTGTAAGATTTCCTGGAAATTGTAGTTACAGACCACTATACGACTATATAATATGGATGTTGGACATTGACTATAGATCCTGTGCAAAAGCAGCAATCATACTTAACTACTGAGTCATCTCTCAAGTCCCGAGATCCATGTTACTGATCTTATTTTTCAGGTATTATGATGGTTTTCAAAGAAAATGACCCCCAAAGGGAGTGGCATTCTTAGGTAGCATAGCCTTTTTGGAGTAGGTGTGGTCTCGGAGGAAGTGTGTCATTGTGGAGAGGGGCTTTGAGGGCTCATATACACTTAATACACACCCAGTGAGACAGACCATTTCCTGTTGTCTGCAAGTCAAGATGTGAAGCTCTCAGCTACCTTCCAGGATCATGTCTTTCACCATACTTCCAGATGCCATGCTTCCCACCATGATGACAGTGGATAAAACCACCTCAAACTGAATGTTTCCTTTAGAAGAGTTGCCATGGTCATGGTGTCTCTTCATAGCAACAAAAACACTAAGACAAATATCATGTTTACTTCTTCCCCCCCAGCTCCTCTTGTGTCCACTAACCCCCTTTCAGATTCAAGATATTTTATAATTATTATATATGTGTGTGCTGACTGTTGCTATGTAATTAATTTGCCTTAAAAATAGAAGTATCTGAACACACACACACACCACACAGACACACACACACACATGCACATACACGCACATGTAAAACCTGTTGAGTCCATTTAGTATTATTTATATACATGTGTGTTTAGGACTGATCACTTGTAGTTTCACAACCTATCAACTGGAGGAGATTGACTCTCCCTTTCTCTGTAGCCATTGATTGCACAACTCATGTATTCCTAAGGCAGTATAGTTTCTAGCTGCATTTCAAGTACAAGTACTCATCCTAATATCCACAGACTTCCAATACCCCAATCTAGAGCTTCTTTTTGGAACAGAGTCCTTAGCAAAAAACCATAATTTCTCGACTCGTAAGAATACCTGACCATGGGCTGCCCAATTGATATATCTACAATACAAACTCCATAACTGATGTGGATGATTTATTTGTTAAGGAAACAAAATGATGTGACTGGAGTTCAAAAGTTCAATCTCACATTTAGTCAAAACCAAGTCAGAATCTCCTATCTTAGAGACATCTCTCTCTCTCTCAGAACAAAAGGAACATAAAATTATTTCTCAGTGTTTTGTGTCTCTCTTCAATCCTCATAGTGCATTCAACATTAAAATAATATGAAGAAGAGCTCGGTGATGTAGGAAGAATAGGTGTATGACTGAGTTAATATTAACTAGCTACTCTGAATCAATAAAAGAAATCCCTAAATGCATATTGTCCATATAGTAACTCTTTGGTAGGTAGAAGGAACTCAGGGATTTCCTCATGACTCTCTTCTTTAGCATGCATGTTGCATTTTCAGTTCAGTTGTTGAAACACTGCTAATTTTATCTCTGATTAAAAAAAGCTAGCTTCCTATGAGGGAAATTTCTAAATTCCCTATGCATACTATTGTGTTTTCTTTGAATTTTTTGACTGTAGAGAGAAGCCACATAGTCCTGCGAGGGACCAACGCCGAAACTTTAGCCAGTAAACCACAGCCTCTTGGCAATGCACAGATTAATAGAGATGGGTTAAATTAATATGTATGAGTTAGCCAATAAGAAACTAGGGCTAATGGGCAAAGCAGTGATTTAATTAATACAGTTTCTGTGTGGTTATTTCAGGGCTAAGCGGCTGGGAACCAACAAGCAGTTCCCTGAAACAATTCCCTGAAGAGATTTTATTAGATGAAGTCCTCTGTGTGTTTGCACTTATGTTTGTCAAACTAGACCAGGTTTATGGAATTTCTGAAAAAAACTAGAGTAATAAAATATTTTGCTTACACAAAACATGCATACAAATAATACTATAAGCTTGTCAGATACCGTGACTGCAAGAAGAGAGTGAGATAAAATATTTAATATATCAAAATCCTTTACTATAATTCTATATGGGAAAATTGTCCTTCAAGATTGAAAAGTACAGGCTTATTCAGTCAGAAGATTGTATTTACATGCATGTATGTGTGTGTAGATACATATATATGTAAAGATAATAAAAGAAAGTGACCTATTGAGAATGTTGAGGGCACATGGAAGGAATTGGAGTAGGGACACTTGGTAAGAAAAAAAGAGCAAAAGTGATATACTTAAATTTTCATTAAAATATAGAAAAAAAGAGTTGAAATTAAAAAGTAACAATTTCATTTCATATAGCATATACTGAAGGAAGTGTTAAAGAACCTTTACATTTACATATTTCAAACATTAGGACTACATAATGAAAACATGTTAATAAAAAGACAAATGAATTTAAATACTTTATTTTGATATTCTAAGCTAATTAAAAGTAACTTGTAAGTTAATTATAAAAATATACTGGGTTATTATAGGTCATGGAAAAGTGAAGAATAACAGGGGATCCTATATGATAAGGGAAGGAAGTGGAATACATTTATTTGAAATCATTACTGCCTTGAAACATCGTAATTTCTTTGTCTTGAACCAATATTAATAAATAGTGCATTGTAAACCCTAGGTCAATCAACAGAAAAATTTAAAGAAACTAACTGATACACTATGAGGGAAAATAGAGTCATATAAAATGATTGATTAAAATTACAAAAGGCAGCTGAGGAAGTGGCTTAGGAATTAAGACTATCTACTTTCTTGCAGAGTAGCAAAGTTTGGTCCCCAAAACAAGTTGAGGGGATCACAGTTGCTTGGAACTCTAGATCGAGGAGATCTGACACCTCTGGTCTCAGCATGTAGGAATTCCCACAAATTATACAGATCACCTCTAACAAGCATAATTAAAAATATTAAAAATCAACCTTTAAAAGTACAGAAAACAAGAGGAATGCATTAAACAGCACAGTTTGGAAAACCAACAAACTGAAGGAAATATGTTTGGCACCTCTTAGCCCGGATCTTGCTAGTCTGAACTGCTGAAGACTCATAAAACCATTATCAGTGGGAGAAAAGGATCGTCAGGGAAATATATATATATATATATATATATATATATATATATATATGACCAATTTAACTATCAGTTGTGCAAAGTCATTTGCTATCCCATGAGACCCAATAAGTGTGAGAATTCACAATGCTGAATATTCAGTATGAAACTCTTGAATCTTAACAAAAGGTACTGACATAGAACCTTTTTAACTTGATATAAGTCTAATGAACCACCAAGAAGAAAAAAATAATAATTGCCTCACATAATACCTGGCAATTGAATAACTATAAAATAAATGTCATTTGTTCACAATAACTACAGACACAAAGTAGTGACAAAATTATAAAAGTTAATGTTTGAAAATATCAGAAATGTCAATTATTTGTATTAAGTTGTTAAATATAACAGAGACAGGAATCACAAGTATTTTATTCTTCTTATGATACATTTACCTCTAATTGAGGTCAAAGGCTATAGTGTTTTTCCAATACTAAAGAAGATCTGTACTTGAACATAAACATAACTCAGGTTTGGGGTTAAGTATATTTATATGTACAAACATATACATGAATTGTAATCAAAAATTTGTGAAATGTTGAGCAATTAGTGAATTGTAAAATTTTAGTCTGTTTATGAACAAATCAAAATTAATTTGAGATTTCCTCTAATACCTGTCAGAATGGCTAAGGTCAATTACATGCTGATGAGGATGCAGAGCAAGCAGAAACTCCTTCGTTGTTTGGAGGAGTGCAGACTTAAACAGTCACTATGGAAAATAGCATGGCATTTCCTCAGAAAATTGGGAATTGATCTACCCCAGAACCCAACTTTACTACCCATTAGTTTATACCCAAAGAATGTTCCATTTAACCAGAAGGACACTTGCTCAACCATGTTCATTGTGCCTTTATTAATAATTGAAACTCATAACAAAATGCCCTTCGACAGAAGAATGGATAGAGAAAATGTGGTACATTTACACAATGAAGTGTTACTTATCCGTTAAAAACAATAATAGGAAATTTTCAGGAAAATGGTAGGAACTAGAAAATAAGTCATCCTGAGTAGGGTAACGCAGACCCCAAAAGACAAATGTGGTATATATTCACTTATAAGTGGATATCAGCCATTAAATAAATGATAACCAAGCTACGATCTGTAGACACTGGGAAGTTGGGTAAAGACTCTAGGTAAGACCAACTGAACTTCCAAGGTAAGGAGAAATAGAATAAATTTTTATATCAGTCTTGAGCAGTTGAGAATGGGAGTAGGTGGGTTCACCACGTAGCAGAGAGATGGGGTATAACATAAATAATAAAATCCCAGAGACAGATATTGGGGTAAAACCTCAAGATCAGAAAAGCAAAGCAACCAAGCTACTAGAGAGCTCTTCCCTTTATGAAATCTTCAGACAGAAAAGGAGCGAGTTCTTATTTCATCCAGCCTTACATTCTTTTCTAGTTCTGGGATTAAAGGTTTGCACCACCACGGCCTGGCCTCTATAGCTAACAAGTGTGGCTGCTAGGATTAAATGCGTGTGTCACTACTGCCTGGCCTGTATGATGGACTAGTGTGGCTGTTCTGCTTTCTGATCTTTAGGCAAACTTTATTTATGAAAATGCAAATAAATATCACTACAATGGTGTAGAAGCAGACAGTATGGGGAGATACAGCTAGAATTAGGAAGACGGCATTTATATGACGGTATGGAAGCCTAGCTCAATGGAAACTTCCTGGAATCTATAAAGTTGATCCAAATGAGGCCTCCGAGTGGTGGGTGATACCGAGTCTCAACTGGCAATCTCTTACAGCCAGATGAGGCTTCCAGTAAAGGGACAAAGTTGCAGTCAATTGATGTGTTGGCTAAGGGATTCACATGACAGTTGCCAAACAACCGAAGCTGTTGCTAAGACAAAAGTTTGCTTTCCACAAACTGACTGTGGGAGCCCTATTGCCAAGAACAACACCACACAACTCACTGAACACTCTGGAGTTGACCTTGTGACTACATAGACACTAATCCCTACATTCTTGTCTCTATGGTGATTGAAGGTACTCCCACAAATTACCGAAAGAAAAATGTAGACAACAACCCAGCTAAAAATCTTTGACCTACCATCTGTCGTGCCTGCAAAATATGCTAAGGCAATACTGGCATAGAACTTCTATGAGCAGCCAGGCAGTGTCTGATTTTACCTAAGACCCATGCAAGGAGAAGGAACCCACAACTGACAGTACTAACTATAGCCATGCACCAGAGATGTACTTAATGTATTGAAATGGAAGGTTATTTTTAGTAAGATCATTCTCATGTTAGAAACCAAGAAGATATTCAGTGATATGAAATCCCTAATGGTACATCCATCAGAAATTAAAAACATTACTAAGGTTCTATCCCTATGGGGGAATTTCAGCAACCCTAAGAAGAAATACTCTGCTAAAACATCAAGCCCCATGTTATAAATTACCAGTAAACCATTTTACAAGGCCGACAGTTGCTTCACATTTTTTACTTCTCAAAAGTATCTGATAATTTTCTGGCCATTAATCTATGATGTACCTTCTCTGTCCCTTAGACCCAAGTCTTCCTACAAATGCCTGCTAGTGGCATCAGTTTTCAATGCCAGCCCCAAAACAGAACCAATAAATAAATAAATAAATAAATAAATAAATAAATAAATAAATAAATGACTATGCAGGATTTGTTGCATCTAGGATAACATCCTTTGAGTGCGAATAAAGTTAAGTACAAGAAGTCTGAATAGAAGGCTCTAAGGTTTTGGCAACCATACAACACTTAATATGAGAATATCCAGTGATTCGGGAGTGCCTGGCTCCTTAGCAGATTTCATAATTCTGGTAATTAGGTTCAAGTTCATGCTGACAGTCTTGACTTTAAAACATATTTGTAGAATTAGACTATAGTCATGGTTGGCCAAATGCCTAGTTTTGTAACCACTTTTCCTTTATCTAGTCTATAATACTTTTGCTTTGTCATTAATTTTTACAGCTTGAAGTTCCTATCTTGGAAAGAAAATATGGCCCCTTTATTCCTTATTTTGCCATCCACATGAAACTTTTTACATTTATTATACTGAGTCTTTACATTTGTAAATTAGTTTTAACTTTTATTTCTATAGAGGAGACCCTTTACTAAATACTGTTTTAGTCTATTCTGTTTGCCCACAAACAGACACAACCACATATATTTGCTGTCAGCAATAAAAAAATGAATTTACTTCTAAGTTTTATTATTTTATGTTTCATTAAATTAGTAGTGAAAAGAATGAATGTAATATGTTTTAATTTGGAAAATCATACTAAGTCTAATACCTTATCAAACAAATACTTATACTAGAGTATGAATTAATACTATCAACATCATAAGCCTTTATACAAACATATTTATATTACTTCTTTATATCAAAGGCACTTTTCGGTACATGATATAACATTGTTTTATATCATGTCTAAACTGATACTAGATATTATAAGTTACAAACTTCTATATTAAAATGTAATTATAGTCATTTTTCTAAATGATTTTTAAAAGATATGTGACTATCTCATAAACAGTTTCATTATTTTAGGGGAACAAAGTATTCATACCTATGCTGTTTTTGGTAAGGCATGGTATATGAAAATCATATAATACCTTTGATGATAATATCATTGTAAGCTGCAGGTGTGTTTTTAACTAGTTAATGAGACAAATACGTTTTCTAGTTATGCTATTGAGAAGTATTTGAAGAGCCATTTGTGTCAAGAAATTTAGTAAAAGACTCTCCTTTCTATAGACACATATATGAGAGACTAGATATGGTAAATTTATGGAGAAAATTCTGTTTTTGTGATGGTTCCTGTCAGATATTTCTTCCTATAACTATAATCTCTGAAGGAATTTAATTTAAAGTCAATTTTCTGTTGGAAATAGAGAATGTAAAGGAGCAGGCAGAAGATACTAAAGGCAATCTTCAGCTATAAGACTCAAACAGTGCTCAATGAGTTCATCATTTGTGTGTGTATGTTTTCTCTATATGTTTTGTGTGTGTTTGTATTTGTATTATATATTCTTCTGTGAGCAAGACCAGAATGTGAAATGTGATTAAAAAAAGAAAAAAGCTTAGAAAATTAGCACTACCTTGCTTATAGGATTGCAGGAAAGATTTCCAGTTCCATACACAAACCTCTTCCTACACTCTCACTATACAGTTGTTCGTCTATGTAGGAAAACTGGAAGGGCCCAGATAGGCCTGAGTTGTTTCACTGGGAGTCTGCAACATTATAACCAAAATAGCTATGTGCTACTACAAACAAAGCTACATGAAATTTGGAGAATATAACCATAAATGGAAATACTAAAATAATAGCATCTGCTTTGCCAAAGACATAGAAAATTTAAATTATAATCAATAAGAAACTCAATCAATCTTAGAGGACCCATAGTTTGGCTTTAAACAATGAAAGAATAGTAAAAAAAAAACTTTTAGAATTATTTAGTAGACAAAAAGCAAACAAAAGCAAAACTATCATAATGTTCATGAGCAGATAATAATTCTCAAGAGATAAGACAATGAAAATCATCCAATTGCCATGTTTTGTAATGAAAACACTGTTTGAGATAATTTATGTAATATCTTTTATGTCAATTTTAATTGCCAATAACGAACAAGAGAGGAAGGGCAGAACAAAGAGGGGAATGGAAGGAGTGAGGGAAGGAAAGACACAGTATATTCAAGGAACTGCCAAATATGAAGGAAAAGTGTTCTTTAATTCCCATGCATTTTTAACATCAATAATAAAGTTAGCCTGTACATTTGTGTTCTTTAAGTAAACACCACTTACCAGCTTATTAAGACTCTTGTTCTTTGGACTTTTCTATGTGTACACAGGTGATCCACCCTCCTTTATACACTGATTTTCAACTCTACTTTTCTGTAGTTACTTTTGCAGCGAGAGTTAGTAGGCTAAAGAATTTCAATGCATTTGGCTATAAGAAAATGTTCTTTTTTTTTTTAACACAGAACACATAGTGTCATAGATCATTTGATTTTTTATTTGAATACAAGGTAGCAGAATTTGACATGTAATACCCTGCACACTATCATAAAGCAAAGCAGCATATTTCTAACTCGTCTTCATCCTTTTACATTCACCTCATATTAAATCTTTGAACATACAGAATTACCAGCTATGGGCAAAATTAGCAGTAATCTACATGGAAAAGAGATTAGAGTTTTCCTCAAATATGTTGTACCCATTGCTTTGATAAAGATTTGTAGATTATTAGTACAAGCATCTCTAGTGAATATCTGATGGGTTCAGAAATGTAATGACAGTTTCCTAGAAGAAACTATTGGTAATAGATAATATAAAACATGTACTAAATAGCTTTACAGCCACATTTATTTATATTTTATGACAATTTATGTTAAAGATAATACATTCAAACTTTTATAGTATAAAACATTTTACAAAAAATTAGATAAAATAACTAAACCCTTGCCCACTGTGGTGTGAAAAGTGTCTATATAGATGTATATGCATAAAAATGGATTATAAGCTTATTCCTTGGCCATTATAGAAATGTAAACTCCTTTTTATCTCTCACTTAAACTCTCTGTCTGTTCCTATTTCTCTCTCTCTCTCTCTCTCTCTCTCTCTCTCTCTCTCTCTCTCTCTCTCTTTCCTTCCTTCTTTCCTGCTGCATCTGCCATCTTATAATCTTTTAAGGCCCAACAATCAAGAGTAACTTTTCTCCAAATTTTAAAAGGTAAATGAAAAAAATCTTAGCTAATCTAAAAGAAAATCCTGTCTAAGCTGATTTATGAAATATTCAAAAGCCCATTTACACACAGATAATTAGCACTAAAGAGCATTGGAATAGACCTTTTGTCTTATTCCTTCAGAATTTTCAAGGACTCATATTGTTCATTTTCATATTTGTAAGACAAGTATAAACATTTGTGTCATATATACATACATTCAACATTTTCCTCTTTTTTTCACTAATGTCTTAATTACATTATCATTTTCCATGAGTTCTGTGAGCTTAGGAGTAGGAATGATATAAATAGAGTATGCATTTAGAAAAGCATTCAAAACTGTTTTACAATTTAAAGTTAAACAAATAAGTTGCTTTATAGTATGATTCTTTTAACCCAATTATTGTCATTACACTTACTGTGCATGTTATAGCTGCCAACATTCTAGACTGAATCATTCCTAATTCAGTTACTATTGAATGCAACTCTTGAGCTATCCTATTTCACCCATGGATTTAAGTGATGCAGAATTGAATTGGAACAAAATTTTGGATCAGAGATTTCAAATATAAATATCTAATTTTTATGAAATCAATGTATCATCTTTATTTAATAGCACTAGTATAATTATAATGAGAAAAACAGAGAACTAAATGTAAAAAAAATGTGGTTTATATTTGTGTACCTTTTGTATTGAATATTTGTTCCAGGGCAAGCATCCATTTCTTTCTTTGAAGGATGTCCTTTCTCTTGACTTCCACATTACTGAACAGTAATGTATTCCCATTTACAGCACCCTGTCTGCCAATGGAGCTGGTGTAATTGATGTCAAAAGTATTAATTAGCCAAAGACTTATCATTTAAAGTATTCAGTGTGTCGTAGTAGGGTGATAGCTTCATTTTTGGATAAATGTTACTCATTCTGCTCTTATGCATAATTAACAATTTTTAAAATCTTATTCTGTATTTAATTTAAAAATAAAACATAATATTTTAAGTTTAATTCCTTCTGTTATATAATGAATTGTGTATGTCTATAATCTACACATTGAAATCTAGTTCTTAAATCCTAATACGAATGTACTTAGACACAGAAAAACAAAAGTTTAGCTAAGATCAACAGAATAGATTCGGACTCATATACCTATTATTTCACCTATGTACCATCTTCAAAAGGAAGGCCATGTGAGCATGCAGGGGAAATATGTTCACCTGTAATGCAAGAAAAAAGGCCTCTGAAGAAAACATACTATTGAACTTTGATCTTGGACTGCTTGTCATCAAGATTATTTAAAAATAAGTTTTTCTTCCTTTACATCCCCCAATTTTATTCTTTGCTCTGAGATCACTGGCAAGCCAATGCATCAATTTTTTCCTTTATTGAAGATAGAATTTTTCATACAATATATTGAACTTTCGTTTCCCTCATTTCTAGTTCTCCCAGTTGCTAACCAACCACCATCTCATCCAGATCCATCACCATTATGTCTCTCATTATAAAATATATATCTAAAATATAATTAGATAAAATAAAAAAATCAGGATAGGACCAATAAAAAGAAGGAAAATACCATAAAATGCACAAAAAGTAGATATAGATACAAAGATCCTCTCCTGTGTACACTTGGTAATCCCCATAATCACAAACCTGTTAACTATACTATGTATTCAAAGGACCTAGAAGGTCAAGTGGTGGGGGGAGTGAAAGAGAGAGGGAGGGAAAGACAGTGACAGAGATGACACAGTCCTGATACAATATTATGAAACAAAGAACCTCCAATGATACCACAGAGTTTGTTTTCTGTGGCCATCTACTGATGCACATGGGGCCAACCCTTAAGAGTATCTTGTTTGCCCAGAGTGACTCTGTTGGAGTAAACTGAGTTTTCATTTTCAATTGCTTATCAATTGGAGATAGCATCTGTGTTAGGGATGAGGCACCTCTGCTTCTCTTTTCACATACAGAACCCCATCTGGTGAAAAACCGTGGAAAGAAGTCTCTGTGAGTTTATTTGTGCCTCAGTCCTGCTGCGCTTAGATGGGCTTGTTTCCTTGGTCTCCTTTGTAGCCTTTGTTATTACACTTTTTTATCATTGGGTTCCCAGAGTGAGGTGTGTGATTTAACTGAGACATCCCATTTAGAACTGAACATTTCAAGGATTCTCTCTCCATGTCTGACTGTAGACCTCTGTGCTTTTACCCATTTTGTGCAGGAAGAAACTTCTCTGACAACGATTGATTGAGGCTCTGATCTATAAGTTTAGCAGAATGACATTAATATTGATTTTATATTTTATTTCTATGTTCCTTTATTAGAACAGTAGTATTTGATTTCTCCCTAGGTGGTGTGGGAAAATGGTCTGTATTCTGTCAATTATATTTTAAATAAACAATGATTGGCCAGTAGCCATGAAGGAAGTATAGGTGGGACAACCAGACAGGAAGTAGAGGTGGGTCAATTAGAACAGGAGAATTCTGGGAAGAAGGAAGTCCTAGTCTGCAGTCATGACCCAGCCACAGAAGAAGTAAGATGTGGCTGCCTTGCTGAATAAGGTACTGAGCCACATGGCTAGCATAGAGAAAAATAATATGCTAATATAAGTTATAAGAGTTAATAAGAAGCCTGAGCTAATGGGCCAATCAGTTTATAACTAATGTAGACCTCTGTGTCTTTGGTACTTAATGACTGTGGGAACTGGGCAGGACAGAAACCCAATCAACACCGAGGTCCTCAGGATATTGAGTCTCAAGTTCTTGATAGCTAAAACAATATCAATATATGTTCCACATTGTGAAGTGTACCTTAAATCATATTCAGTATTGGATGGTTACTCTCATAAGCTTTGTGCTTGGCATTAGGGTATTTTTCAGGCAGGACAACATTTCAAATAAAGGATTTGCAGTTTGGATGGCATTTACTTAATTTTAGAAGGAAGTTATACAATATTACATTTCCAATGTCTATGCTGGTATAACTTTAATAATATAGTGTCCGCAACTATGTGTTTAATACATTGCAATGAAATGTCAAATTTGGGGCCCTCTGACAGCACATGTACTAACCTTGTTCTGTATCATCAGAACTTAATTCATTATTTTACAGAATAGAGTTTAAAAATTTTGAAAAGGCAGTAATAGCCAGATCCTGGAAACAACCTAGATGCCCTTCAATGGAAGAATGGAATAGATACATATTAGAGTACTACTCAGCAGTAAAAAACAATGACATCTTGAATTTTGCATGCAAATGATGTAAATAGAAAACACTATCCTGAGTGAGGTAACCCAGACTCAAAAAGATAAACATGGTATTTACTCACTCATAATTGGTTTCTAGCCATAAATAAAGGACATTGAGCCTATAATGCGTGATCATAGAGAAGCTAAATAAGAAGGTGAACCCAAAGAAAAACATATAGTCATCCTCCTGGATATGGGAAGTAGACAAGATTGCCGGGCAAAAACTGGGAACTTGGGGGTGGGGTGGGATGGGGGTAAGGGGAAATGGGGAGAGAAAAGTGAGAAGGGGAGGAAGGGGGGAGCTTGGGGGAATGGGGTGGTTGGGATAAAGGAAGGGTGGATATGGGAGCAGGGAAGTATATATCCTAATTAAGAGAGCCATCTTAGGGTTGGCAAGAGACTTGACTCTAGAGGGGCTCCCAGGTGTCCAAGGAGATGTCCCCAGTTAGTTCCTTGGGCAACTGAGGAGAGGGAACCTGAACTGGCCCTATCTTATAGCCATACTGATGAATATCTTGCATATACCATAGAACCTTCATCTGGCGATGGATGGAGATAGAGACAAAGACCCACACTGGAGCACCAGACTGAGCTCCCAAGGTCCAAATGAGGAGCAGAAGGAGGGAGAACATGAGCAAGGAAGTCAGGACTGCGAGGGGCGCACCCACCCACGGTGACAGTGGGGCTGATCTATTGGGAGCTCACCAAGGCCAGCTGGACTCGGACTGAAAAAGCATGGGATAAAACCGGACTCTCTGAACATGGCGGACAATGAGGGCTATTGAGAAGCCAAGGACAATGGCACTGGGTTTTGGTCATACTGCATGAACTGGCTTTGTGGGAGCCCAGTCTGTTTGGATGCTCACCTTCCTGGACCTGGATGGAAGCGGGAGGACCTTGGTCTTTCCACAGGGCAGGGAATCTGGACTGCTCTTCAGATTGGAGAGGGAGGGGGAATGGAGTGGGGGAAGGGGGAGAGGAGTGGGGGGAGGGGGAGGGAAATGGGAAGCAGGGAGGAGGCAGAAATTTAAAAAAAAAAAAACACACATTATTTACAAATATTAAACCCAGAAGTCACAAAAATGTTATCTTCAAAAAGTAAAAGAATAAATAAATAAATAAATAAAATTTTGAAAATACAGTGTGGGAAGCCTAGAATTTAAAAACATAAACATCATATATATGGTCTAACAAGCCTGTCACCGGGTACACATCTAAAGAAATCCAATCTGGATATTGAAGAGACATCTAATGTTCCTCCATTATTGAGGCCTTTTTCTCAAGAATCAGGACATAAAAATCTGTGGAAGTATTTACAACTAAGCAATAAGTGAAGAAAATATGGTTCCTAGAGACTTGCTAAATTAAGTAGAATAGATTGGGGAATTTGCTTTAAAAACTCAAAGTTAAAATTAAGCAGGAGGTATACATCATGATGTCAATCACACATAATTAATAAAGATAATGATACTCCATATTCATAAAAAATTAAAATGTTTTATGAATACAAATGCAAAAGAGATTCATTAATTTTTATATTTCATTTTTTAAAAATTTTGTAATTCTGTATTTTATTAACATAAAATACAACAAAGTTTATTAAATGTCTTCACCATAAAAATTACAGCTACATTTGGCAATATACATGTTAATTAACGAGATTAAACCACTGAAAGGTATTATCAACTTTAAATTGCATGTTATATGTTACATGCATTTAAATTTGTCTATCATTTTAAAGTGTAAATAAACATGAATTTTGATTTAGTTTTGAGACAGAGCTTACTACATAGTCTAGAGATAACTGGGTAGAGCAGGCTGACCTTGAACTAACTTGCCTTTGTCTTTTGTCTGCTGGGATTATAAGTGTGTGCCAAAATGCCCAACTGAATGAAAAAAAATTGTCAAATTTGTTAACTTTTAAATGTCATTTTAGGTCATTTATGCATCATGGGTTTTATAGATATAAATGAAGTATTTTGAAATATAAATCAAAGGTAGGACAATAGTTCCATAAAAATTTTAAAATTGTTAGTGAAGCATTTTATATTTATATTCTGTAATTTTCTTCTCTAAAATTATTCTTAAATATCTGAAAGGATTTTTGTATGTGTGGTTGTCTTGTTTTAAAAAAATCACTTCATTCAGTGCATTTCTAGTGGTCCAAGTGGAAAAGGGGGATGAAGAATGTGCCGTAGAAAGAAGCTATTATATTTTTCAAAACCTTTGATCCCAGCATGAGGAAGTAGTTAGACCAAGAAGACATAATAGTTTATAAAATGTTACTTTTTGCATAAAATGTTTGGATGCTTAATTTGCCTGTTATCCAAGAAATTTAAAGGAATAAAAGAAGGCTCTGTGTTTTCTTGGAATTTTCCCATATGGGAAAAGTCAAGGGAAATCCTCTCTACTGTCCCACATTTGTGATGTTACACCCCACAGAGACCTTTGTTCAACCATGATGACGCCACACAAAATTATTAGAAATGATGGCAGGAAATTCAGAAACATTCTGGTAAATCCTAACCCCCTTAATAAGTCCATCTGAAAGCCATGTAATTGTAGGTCTTGTTGTCTTATTTCCTTGTTAATGTCCTCTAGATTTTATGGATCAACCATTTTGTTTATATGCACATAATCGTAGGTAATGGTGAGAAATAATAAATGTAATCAAATAGAAAAGAAACCAATGCCATACTTCATCAAATGTCCATTCTTTGCTTGGTAGAGATAACATTTCTTCTAAATTATATTACTTTTACTTAAATTAATGATAGTGTGAGTATTGCATCAGAAAACACCAGGTTGCTATGTTAGTTCAAATAGAAAAGGACAAAACAGGACAAGGGTATAGAAAGAATGGAAAGTGGTCAAAGAATAACTGTTCACGTTGAAGTGAGCCTCCACATCTGAAATTGCTAAAAGATATGCCACATTTTTTAAATAAATTTAAATTAAATAATAATATATGTAATCAAAAAAGGTTGCTGTGTTTTTCCATCTGTGTGTTATGTCAAATTGAAAAGTGGAGTATGATTTTACAGTAGAGTTACTCTTCTGAAATTATGGTTTTTATTTCTCATAAATAGATTTTAAAACAATCCTCTTTTCCCATACTATCTATGCATACTTTCGGGTAGTTTTAGGAACATATATGTATATGTGTTGGTTTATACTAATTCCCAAGAGTTGTGTATTCCCAAGAATAATATAATGGGAACTTTGAACTTGTGATTCTGAAATGAGAAAATATCTGTTCTCCATAAATCTGAGAAAAAGAATCTCATGCCATTTACCTTTGACTGCTACTGAATACTGCAATAACATAGTGTTGAACACCTAATAATGATTTACTTCTATGTGAATGATGACTGGAGGAAGGAAATGATTCATGGAAGAAGATAATGAGACCATATATGCCAGTCATGGCACACACCTGGTCAGCTGGGGTGGGTGCACAAAGCAAAGGCATGGAGCTACTCATGCTCCAAGGTGGAGGGATGCCCTCCCACACTGACAAAGATGAAGATTCTTAACCCTTAACAATTTATATAGTCTTTTTTTTTTTTAACTGAGTCCTCTCCATTCTCCTCTCCATTCTGATCTCTGTTGTTAGCGGTCTGCTAGACAAACTGCCTAAAGGAATTGATTATTGGAAATTTAGCAACGAGAAATTTAATCCCATTCACCTTTTCCCACTCTATGAAATTCTGTCTGTCTATATAGCAAAGCAGATCTAAAGAGGCAGGGCTTACAATGCCTGAGTGCATACTCTTATCTATGTAGACTGTGGATTTCTATTTTGTCAGTCCACATTCTGTTTATTTTTCTAGTTTTTCTTCTTCCTTCCTTTATCTTCTGCTGTGTGCTTTGTCCTTCATCACACCGGCCTCATAGTTTAATGCGTTCTCAATAGTTGAGTTTGACT